>NC_046318.1:60217083-60817083 GCF_009819535.1 Lacerta agilis | reverse complement strand
ACTTCCATTTTCATCACCTGCGCTATTAAAAAATTATATACTGCCATCTAACATTTAGCAATCACAACTGGCATCAATATTCATGCGGATCAGAACCACCAATTCTAGATGAGCAACATGTTGCTCAGCAATCCATAATTAAGCACCTAAATATAAGTGCCCCAATTTTCCCAGCTGCTGCATGGCTGCAAATCCCACCGGCATCAAATGGGAGCAGCCAATGCTGTGAATCTCTAAATCCAGGCCAAGGCAGATCATTTACCATTTTCTTTTACTGCGTTTTATGGCTAGAAGTTAAACTATAAGGATGCAAGTCACACTATGCTTAGTAGGAAATCCAACTTGCATTCATATGAAAAAGTAGAAATTCCACAAGAACTCAGAAAGCAAAGTGGTAACATCCCCTCTTCATTTGAAACCTCAAATGCAGTTTTTCTTTTGTCCAATCCAGGAAAATATGGTTTCACTTACCCACACTGATGTGGGTGGGTAGTTGCAATCCCCATATAACCCTAGTGTCAATTGCCTCTAGTTAATTTCATTCCATTTATCTTGGCTCTCAGTAGCTCTCAACTATATCAAAAGTTTGCCCCTTCCTGCATAGCTGTTAAAGCACACATTGGCCGCTGCAAGGTACAAATTGTGCCTCATCTCCCAGTTGCCAACCTAGAGGCAATAGGAGTGAATGGACATTGTGGTGACAATGGGACTTACTGTCTGTTTGCTTTTCTAAGAGGCAGGTTTAGCTTTTCTCAAAGTGGTCCTGCCATATATCTAATTGCTGGACAACATGTTTAAGTGTCTGCTTCGTGTTTCTGTGAGGATTTTTTTTAAAATCTCATTTCAAATATTCTACACATTTTCAGTACTATGGAATTACGCTGGTGCCAGCTCAAGATGCCACCTACATTTTACTGGGCTCATTTCCCTACAGCAATTCAGCTTGCATAGGTAGGGAGGCTGAAAATTGCACAGGTTGTGTAAGACTTTCATGAGTTTCCATAACCTGAAATGTGCTTCTGGAGGTTTTCCTTCCTGTCTTATGGTTCCACCTAGTGGCCACTTTTGACTCGGAAGACCAAGAACGAATCCTTAGCATCTCTGGTTCAAAAGGCTGTCTTAAGAAAAAACAGAACTGGGAAAAGCTTGAGATTATGGGAAAAGAAGTTTCATATGAATACAGCCAGTCCCAAAGAAGAACAGTCGCTACCAGTCTCTAGGGCAGAGGTGGGAAACCCGTTTCAGCTGAAGGTGCATATTCCCTGTGGAAGACACATACCTGCGGGTAGGCAGAGCCAGGGACAAAAATAGGAGCAGCAATGCATCCCTTTGTATCAGGCATAGGCAAACTCGGCCCTCCAGACGTTTTGGGACTACAACTCCCATCATCTCTAGCTAACAGGACCAGTGGTCAGGGATGATGGGAATTGTAGTCTCAAAACATCTGGGGGGCTGAGTTTGCCTATGCCTGCTCTATATGCTCCCTCCAGGAAAGCAAGAGACATTGTCACAGTTCAAACATACATTCTGCAATAAAGCTGCTAGGCACATTTGCAAAGCTAAGCAGGGTCCAGTACGGTTTCATATTGGATGGGGGAAACACGTATTGGGATTCCTGCATTGCAGGGGGGGCTGGACTGGATGACCCTCAGGGTCCCTTCCAATTCCACGATTCGAGAAGAGTGCAAAAGGAGGGGTGTGACCCAGGAAGATTTCTGAAGGCCAGATACAGAGGTCTGGAGGGTTGCGTTTGGCTCCTGCCCATCTGTCAAATTTGGTGGAAAGATTAAGGATCCCGTCTGCCAACTAGAAAAGGTTCCACATCCTTGTTCTATTGATACAGCTGCTCCAGCTCTTGTGTGAGTTTCTCCCCCAGTCAAATTCACCTTAAAACTTTTTTTCACAGAAGCTGTGTGTGTGGTTTTGTCAACATTTGATTACTGATGCAGGCACCTCAACAATCGTTCCATGATATCACTGCATCTCAGGGTCACAGATCAGATGATGACCATATTTTCACCTGCACAAATATAGGGAGTTGGGGGGGGGGGATGAAGTTCTGTCTCTCTCCTACTCATTTACGTAGTTGCCTAATAATAATTGATGCTTCTCCTGAGATGCAAAACTGCTTGACGCAATTGCTTGACTTCAAACTCTAAAACCAAAACTCAGGCAAGATAGGAGGCCTCATTCTAAACTGGCATACTAAACAAAAGTGTTTTTTTTAATATCACATACCAAACCAGCCCCCCAAATGAAACCACACGTTATTGATCAATTTCTGTTATGGTGCTTATTTAAAAAGCATTTAATATTGTGCTGAATGTAAATTAAAATTGTTCAGCCTTGAAAACATATAAAAGTCAGTCAATTATTACCAACATTAGTGAAATTTATAGTGCTTGAATTTCTATATATATAGTTTGAAAGAAAGTTATGAGCCTTTTGTTTTCCTTATCATTTCTTCCATCTTATTCCATTCTTCGCTGGTAACCTAGCATAGAAAATAAAACATTTTAGATGAGATACTAACTTCAGGTTTTTCCATCTTTGAGTTTTATGCAGACATAATGGGCACAATCAAACATCTTTCCCCATTGAAATGAATGTGATTAAAAGCTTACTTTTGGCGGGACTGAACCCTAAACATATAATTTTCTACATTTCTGATGTTCAGGTGTGAGTGCCAGTGCTTACGTTGCCAAAACAACATGATCCATGCACAAGAGGGAGGTATCAGAAGGGTGGGAGTGGGGGGGGGAGCTTACAAACTTTGTTAAAGGGGGGAAAGTAGTGAAAAAACTGCCCAATGAAAACTGAGCATTGTTTGGTGACATTGGAAGGCAGAGTGACAATTTCAAAAAGGCACAGAGCATGCTGCAACATTTTCTGCCAATCCGATTTGTAAGTCATTACCTTGCTTAGGGTATTAAACTCTCCAGCCATAGAGACGTATTCACCACCATCCATTCTGATGACCTGCAAGATTAATGCACATTTCCCACCATTAAGCCACTCCAACAATAATCTGAACTGGTTTAAGTTGAACCAATATGCTAAGGAAACCTAGTATGGCCAAATAAAGTACTTTTAAGTCATTAATGTTCTCTATTTAGTAAAAAACATAATGGAAAGCATTAGTCAACAGAACTAGTAATGCTAGAATATGCACAAACTGCTTTTTTCCCATCAACTAAAGCCACAAATAATTTTAAAGAAGTCAAAGGAGTATTTCCCAATGAATTCACATGGAGCTTGTCAAGCCCCAAAGAAAGCATTTAGCCCCCTCTAATGGGACCAGGTGGAAATGGCTTCTGGATCACAATATTCTAGCATCAGTAGCGATGAGCTTCGGGCACCCCTAGCAACTCGAATGAGAACTTACTGATCCGTTAATCCAACTTGCATAATCACTACAGAGGTAGGTGGCAAGATTGGCAATCTCTTCTATTGTTCCCAGGCGTCCACAAGGAATTCTTTGGAGAATTTCTTTCTCAAACACACCTGCTGGGTCCAAACGGCTGAAAGCTCCCTAAAGAAAATCATCGAAAAAAATATTGCTTTCGGAACTCTGTTAGAGGCCACCTGAAAAAGTTTTATACTTAACAATCAAGGGTAAAGGTAGTGCAGATCAAGCAAGTGTCAAGGGGGGAAATAATGTGGGTAACTCTGTGTGGCCACCTCATGAGAAGAGAAGACTCCCTAGACAAGACCCTGATGTTGGGAAAGATGGAGGGCACAAAGAGAAGGGGACGACAGAGGATGAGATGGTTGGACAGTGTTCTCGAAGCAACTAGCATGAGTTTGGCCAAACTGCGGGAGGCAGTGAAAGATTGGCGTGCTCTGGTCCATGGGGTCACAAAGAGTTGGACACGACTGAACGACTCAACAACAACAACAAACTCTAGTAGACTTGTATCTACTGAAACACTAAATGTCATACATTTCGCCCAGGCAACCATATCACTCAGAAAAATACTCCTTAATGAGCCAGAAAACAACAATACAAAAAACCTACGTTAGATATGTATAACATGTAAGTTAGATAATAACTGGGGTAAGTAGATAATAATTTATGCCATGAGATTATCTAAGTTAATAAGTATTTATTATTATAATTTGCTTCTATAGGATAATTTTAATTTTTGAATTGTATATACGTCATATTACGTATTGACATATATTATTATGTTCTATTTAGGGACGTGGGTGCTGCTGTGGTCTAAACCACTGTGGCTCTTGGGCTTTCCAATCAAAAGGTTGGCGGTTTGAATCCCCATGACAGGGTGAACTCCCATTGCTGTGTCCCAGCTCCTGCCAACTTAGCAGTTCAAAAGCACACCAGTGCAAGTAGATAAATAGGTACTGCTGTGGTGGGAAGGTAAAGAGCGTTTCCGTGCACTCTGGTTTCCGCCATGGTGTTCCGTTGTGCCAGAAGCTGTTTAGTCATGCTGGCCACAAGACCCGGAAAGCTGTCTGTGGACAAACGCCGGCTCTCTCAGCCCTAAAGTGAGATGAGCGCTGCAACCCCATAGTCGCCTTTGATTGGACGTAACCGTAGAGGGGTCCTTTAATTTTTTTTTACCTATTATGTTCTATTTATTATGCTACATTGTAAACTGTCTTGTGGCCTTTGATGAAGAGTGGTATATAATTTTACAAAGTTTTTTTTTTTTAAAAGAGAGAATGAAGATGGATAATGATTATATGTGCTTCCAACTTCTATTTAAACCAGTATTTATTTGCACCTCTCCTTTTCACAAAAAGGTGCTCAAAGCAGCTATGAGATCTGTCTCAAGTAGAACTGAATTTAGGCTCAGAGACCCAGTCACTAAAATCAATCTGATGTCTAGGCCAATTCTTTAATGGTTACAAAACATGATCATGTACCTTAGTCTTTATTGGGCCTGGTTGAATCACATTGAATCTCATGCCATATTTACCCCATTCCGCTGCAAGAGACCTAGAAATTCATTAAGAGACTTTGTAAGTATTCAGCATGTAAAAATGATTAGAAGTAAAAAAAATTAAAAAATGCATCTGGGCTTACAACACTAGGTTTTCTGCTCATAGGTCCCTCCCCAATGTAGAAGAACTACACACATAGAGGGAGAAAACACTTTTCTAAAAATCGGGAAAAATAAGGAGGAAGTGAATAGGAAAGAATAGATGGAGCAGACAAATGGGGCAGCTTCAGGAGGTGTTGGGGTAACATGAAGTGAGGTTGCCCCTAGGGCAAAGGTTGCCCTTCTGTGCTATAACCCTACCGTTTGTGGGCTATATCCAGGGGTACATCGAGGATGTCGGTTATGAATCACATGGATCTGTTTTAATCATAGTTCAAGCAGAGGCAGATTTAGGGCAGTGCGACTGGTTCTGCCACACTGGGTGCTGAGCCTATGAGGCGCTGTTGGGCGACACAGCTATGATCTGGTGAACTGAGCAGAACAGAAGGCAAGAGGCAGGGGGAACCAAATTTTGTTCTTGCACAGGGCACTGAAAATTTTGTTCTTGCACAGGGCACTGAAAATTTTGTTCTTGCACAGGATCATAGTATCCTCTTGGACTGCCTAGGCAAAATGGGTATCGGGGTCAATATTTTATCCTACCCTACCTACGGGGTCATGTCCAGAAAGCAACACTGGGAGACTGTTTCAGCACCACGGTCCTTGTACTACGGTCTACAGCAGGGTACAATCTTGTCCACAATGCTGTTTAACATCTGTATGAAGCCACCAGGCGTGGCCATTCGGATTTGAACTTCTGGCACCTACTGAATAATTTGTTTACTCCAGCAGGCATTTTAACTGAAGCCTGATTTTATAGCTCTAACCACTTTTAGCCTTTTTTGGTATTGTGTTCCTTGTAAAATATTTTGAGGTTACTGTGGTTAAATGGTACATGGTTTGTTAAATAAAATAAAATAAAATAAAATAAAATAAAATAAAAACCCAATGAAATATAAATTTGTTGAACCCAGCACAATGGCAAGCAGCTGCTTCTCACTCCAATTCTAAGCTGTCTCTTTTGGGTTGGTCTATTTCAGCCTTAAGAGGGAGTGTTTTTTAAAAAAATTAAAAATGAGGACGACGGGTGCTGACAGATTACTTACTTGCACAGGCCTTCAACGCCGGCTTTGGCAGAAGCACTTGGCGACACAAACCCCGACCCACTTTCTGCATAAATTGTGGTGATGGCTAGAAAGGCTGCTCCTGGAAGATGCAAGATTTTTAAAAAATTAATTATATGTATTGCTCTCCTTTCCAGATTATCAGTTTCCTAAAACAGGTCAAATCAATGAAGGAGAGAGACAGAGAGACAGTGGACTCTACAATTCTATAATTCTATGAAAATAAAGCTTGAGGGTTTTCAGGGTTCTAAGAGGGCTCCACCCCCCCCCCCAAATCTATTTCTTGTCCAAAATGGTATTCAGTAATAAAAGGACAAGCTCTGTCAATCTCAATTTACCTTTTCGTGCTTTAATCAGTTCTTTTCCAATTCCCAGAGTTATATAGGCAGTACCGTTAAGAACAATATCTGTGATTGTCCTCCACGCATTTGGAGAAAGACGTTCAGAAGGAGATACAAAATTTCCAGCTGCATTATTTATGATAACCTGAAAGGGAGAAAGAAAGCTTAAATATTTGCTGAAATCAGTCTTCTGCACATTTAAGATACTTGGTGGTGGTTTCAGAAATTCCAGGAGAATTTCTACATAAAAACGGTGTGGCCTAGTTCACACATTGGTTTAGCACAAATGACAAGAGTGCATGTTCCTGGAGGAAATATCAGAGCCATACTGCTGATTCCCTAGTCCTGCTGCCACCCCCCGGCTTGGGGCTAAGGCATGGCTTGCCTCTGTGCTAGAACTGAACCAGGGCTCGTGGTTTGTCTGGAGCAAGACAAACTACGAGCCTGGGTTCAGACGTAATGCTAATCCAAATTGTGGCTAGGGAGGCGGCAGCAGGACTGGGGGTGCAGTGCTTCAGGTGACAATTTCAGTCTAGGAAACCATATCTTGGTTTATGTATGCTGAGCCATGGTTTGGCTTAAAGGTACACACACTCTGAGTCAGTATAACCTACCAGCACCTTTTGCAAAAGCAAAAGATCAGCAGTGCAGAGAAAAACCAAGTAACCATTTTGGTTTTAAAAGCCTTTGCATCAATTCCAGTATGTGTTCCAACCAAGCAAGCAATGCCAGTCAAGCACAGTTGTCCTCTTGAGTTTAACTCACAAGACATGAACAAATAGATGGTGACTTTATCTTACTGCCCTTTGGCCAGTAAGAGGCATATTAGAACAATGGAACCCTCCATTAACGAAAAATAAATCTCTTATCCACCGCTTTCTAAACTTTTAACAAACTAATTCCGACAGCTTTATGATGCAAGTTGGAGCTGCAGCAAAATGCTGAAGCGGTGAGTGCTCTCATGTGGAGCTCCAGGCAACCAGCCACACCTTCTTCCAGGATAGTCCTGTTAGCAATTTCACTCCTCCGATGCTGCATTTGTGATTGGTGTAAATCACATGCTTGTCTGAGAAGTGTGTGGGAAACAGAAGACAGTCTTATCTCTTCTGCTGTATGTACTTTGACTTTTACTTGTGCCTGTTGTTCTCTCAGAGCTGGAGAGAACGGACGCCATTATACTTTTGTCTGTACAGTGGATGCTCAGGTTGCGAACGCGATCCGTGCGGGAGGTGCGTTCACAACCCGCAGCGTTAGCAACCCGCACCGCTGCGTCTGCACACGCACACGATGCAATACAGTGCTTCTGTGCATGTGCAAAGCGTGATTTAGCGCTTCTGCGCATGCGCCGAAACCCAGAAGTAACCTGTTCCGGTATGTGTAAATAAATAGTAGATTAGCTCTATGATGTCTCATGCTTCTTTGCTGTGTTCTGCCAGAAGCTTAGTGTGCATGCATATATCAATATGATGTATGTCGCTAGAAGAGCACTGGAAGAGAAGGGAGATGCCTTTTCCAGAGCTGCGCATACCGGAGGATGCTCAGAGTTCCGGGGGCTTGCAGGCACCCCCAGGGTGTTTTCCAACAAGTCCAATCTATTTGCCTTCACAACTGTCAGTGAGCACTGTGTGGCCACTGAGCATGCTCAGTCTTCATTGGGATGTGGGAGAGGCTGGGGGTTCATGTGTACACACTGGTGCCCATCTCAGTTACATCAGGGTCACCAGGCAGCTAAAGTACACAGCTTCCTTTAAATACTGCTGTGACCTATTCCCATGGATTTTATTCTATGGGTAGATTCCACTGAACATTACTTCTGAAAACATTAAAATCCTTCAGAATCCTTTTCAATTCATTAGCTTGCTTACATTTAGAAGGTTTTTTTTAAAAATGCACACCAGGTTGGATTTTTCCAGTAATGATTAATTAAAGTTTTAAATTAGCATACTCACACTGGGATGTCCAGCCACTTCAATGGACTTAGAAATTGCATTGCTAACAGATTCTGGATCTCTCACATCGCACTGAACTGCGTGGACCTGTGTAATAAACTATTATCAATATATCCACTACCAGCAGCAGAAAAGAAAAAGAAAGAATTAAATATATTCTTACATACATGAAATCCCGTGACTGAATGTCCTATTAATAACATTTGTCATTTAACAATACCTTATTTCCCGTTTTAGAAGAAATTTCCTCTGCGGTTTGTTTCAATACATCAAGTTTCCTATAAATAATTACACATTACGGTTGAGTTTCTATTATAGCCATATACTGTACATCAAATTTCTGGGGTTCCTTTCTTAGCGTTTTGGTAAAAGCTTAGCAGTGATTCCATGTGTGATGTGGCAGACTGACAATGAAGAGCTTTGTCCAATGCTAGTCCCATTCACAGCAGACTGACTGAAATTAATGGATCCAAGTTATTAATGTTCTTTAATTTCAGTGGGTTTACTCTGAGTAGGACTAGCATTGGACGCAACCCAGTAAGTTTATATTTCAGACTGAAGTTGCTGTTGTGGAAACATCTTATTAAATACAAAGAGAGGTTTCTCATTGGGGAGGCAGATAAGTAAGTGCTTGCTCATGCCATTTGTATTTCTGAGGCTCAAAATTCCCCCTGCTCAATTTAAACCCCATAGGCTGTGTTACACTTTGGGTAGAATATTACCCGCACCCTTAAAGGAGTAAAAAGTTACTTAGATTCCAACTATATCCCAGGAGCATTTGACATCTATGAAGATTTTACGATTTTTTAAAATAATTTTTATTCCTTTTTGTTCCTTCAAATAAAAGTTCATGTTTGGATGAAGATGAGTGTTTTGCCTCTCTCAAATATTATATCATTAAACGGAAACAAAAAGTATTGTTTAATAATATTTGCCTATACACGTAAAAATGTAAGGATGTCATTGCACAGCCCTTATTCGAGGATTTGTATTGCCTAATGGATTTGTATGAAGTACGAGTGGGAGCCAAAGAGAAGGCAGGTTGCACAATGAAGAAGGGAGGGGCACTGAGAGGGGGAAAGCGGTACAGTAGTTTAAAATGATGGCATGAATATGAGTAAAGCAGAAGATAACAGAGGGAAATGGTGGTTTCAAACAACAGCAGAGGCTTGAGTAAGCTAGCTTCAAACAATGGAATATCTGAAGCTTTGCATCCTTCATCTCTCTCATATGAGGCAGCTGAGAATGGAAGGGAGAGACAAGTTTGACCAAAACAAGAATGGAGAAACACTGAAAGCAGAAAAGTGGATGTTTAAAAACAACAGCAGAAATTCGAGTAAAGCACTCTGAGAGGAAAATTTTCAGTTTTGAACAACAGAAGATGATGAAGGTCACCATGGGGTGAGGTGGGGTTGTGGCACAAAGAGAGAGGGGAGGAGGCATTGACATGGGGGTGAAGGTGAAAACAGGGGCGCAAAGTGGAGCTAACTCATTCTTATGAATTTAGGTCAGTCATGTTTTTTGACAGTCACACTTGTTTAGGTAAACAAACGGCCCCCCAAAAGGGCCCCACAGAACAAAAATCCACTACTGAGTCTTGGTGTGGTTGTCTGAATGGTCCTTCAGTGTCAATTCACAACACAATGCTCAGTGAACTTGGATTTCTCAAATACAGCCTAATTGCTTAAAAAAACCCAGAAGAATCCATTGCGCAATCCTAGGGTTGCATCCCACGAAGTTAAAATGAATGGGCCTAAGTTACCTTAGAGCCATTAGTTTCAACTGGTCTACTCTGAGTAGAACTAACATGTCTACCCTAAATGTGTTTGCTTCCTCGCTGTGTTCGGCGGGTCTTACTGCCAAGCAAGTGTGCAGAGGACTCCATCCTGAGAGATGTACTCTCCATTTTAAAAGACTACATCATGTGAAATGCAAAAGATGCTCTTACCGGCTTGCTATAACACACTCTGCTCCCAAAGCAGAAAGAGCAGCTGTCATCCCTTTTCCAAGGCCTGTGCCACCTCCTGTGATAAAGGCCACTTTGCCATGAAAAGTATCTGGTGGCAGCATCACTTTCTGAACAGGTGCAAAATCATGATGAGCTTGATACATCACTTTTGTTCCATGGCTTAAAAGCTGAAAAAGGGAAAGGAGATAATTTACTAAGTTTTACAGGTTAATAAAACCTAGATAATTCTCAACTATAAAGTGACTGTGGATATAGTTATTTAAAAAAAAAAAAACCAACACCATTGCTGTGAATACCAACAGCAATACTTAACACCTGTGTATAGCACTTACAAGTTGAAAACTTTATGTGCATTATCTAATTGTAAACTTTACAGCACGAGTGAAGATTTGGCTCTGGCCAGCAGACCAGATCCTTAATCTTCCCCATGTCACCCCACTCATGGGATAAGTTTGAAGTAAGGGAGCCTGGGGGGGGGGGTTTAATTAGTACTGTGGTGCAGGGATTCTCCACAACTACATTATACCAAAAAAGAGCCCTTTTGCATCAGGCCTATCTGTTCTCACAGTGGTCAATCAGCCCATGGGAAGCTCACAAGCAGAGCCTGAGCACAACAGCACTCACCTGACCAGCAATTCCCCATGCTGTGGGGGGAGAACTGACCTGAGAGTTGCTTGCCTAAGGCTGGCTAGTGAGCTTCTCTTTTAACCATACACCAACTCTCTATGAACAAATACAAAAAAAATCTTACCCAGCCCATTTGAGTGAGTGCTGGACATTCATGCCATCTCACATTTGAGAACAACTTAAGAAAACAACTTTTTAAAGAAAACTGTCATTCTCCAACACCAGGTTCAAAGTTCACATTCATGCGGGATGGTCTAATCTCCATTTAGAGCACAGGCTTCAAACTAATAGCTCTGGATTGGCCAATGAGTCTCTTAACTGAGCTCAGAAAACTGTTCAAATGCTGTGGACCAATGGAGATGATTACAATGAGCTCCGGACTCTGGAAAAGTACTAAGCAAATGTCAGTTAAGCAACCTCTTATTTGCCCACAACGGGTGGGTTCCAAAAAGCTGCTTCAGCCTGCATAAGGAGCTTTTTCTACCCTGGAATTTTGGAATGAAAATCTGAGCAGCTGATACCCCGCCTCCTAAACACTGCAGAATGGCAGTGGTGGCGTTACAGTTCTCTGCTGATAAGTGGATTAATCTTGGCATGATCCTGTGAATGAACATATTTTTCAACACCTTTAAAGGCTGTTCTGTTTTATGTTGTCCTGCCTTTCCAACGTATGCATATCTAGGCAGAGCACAGAGCACCTTACCCGCACAGGAGGTGAAGGAAGCAGCGGCAGAACTAGCCTGGCCCGCACTCCGCACGACACACGCACCACCGCCCCCAACGCCATCTTCCCCAACTTCTGAGTCCTGTCCGAAGAGGGCGTTCCGCTAGGCCCCGCCCCCTCCAAGTCCAGCCAGAGATGGAAGGAGCAGCTGAAGGGCGGGGCTCGACGGAACGCGCGCGCTTCGGCCGCGCCCCCTTTGGCAGAGAGGCCACGCCCCCCACCTCGCTTGGAAAACTTTAATGGCCACTGCGCAGGTGTATTTATTGCCTGCAGATTTATCAATGAGCTTGAATTGATCTACAGCCGCTTCCCCTCCAGTCCCCGAGTCAGCGATCCAACCTTTTCAAGCAAGCAGGCGCAGAAGTGGAGTCATAATGGAGAGCCTTTTGATCTGGCGCGGAAAGCTTTCTTTGCTGGCCGCTGAGTAACCTTCATATCCGCCTGCGTTGCCACCTGTCCTTTATTCATTCAGGATTGTCCCGTATTTCAGTGTAAAATGTTACATCCTGTAATGATACAGTTTTGCCCTGTATTTTAGGTCTTCTCTCTCTCTCTCTCTCTCGTTAACTTTCTGCCAAGTTAGGGATCCTCTCCAAATGCACGTGTTTGAAAAAGTGTGTGAAAGGTCATGTATTTAAGGTAGCTAAGCACAGACAGATTTTAAAATTCGCGTGTGCGCGACAAATGTCAGAGGGGCCATCCTGTTAGGCTGCAATAAATTGAAGTGGATTGCTTTGAAGTCATTTCACTACCAGATGGGGGGGAAATCGTCCACCAACCGCCCTGCCCTAACCCCCCCCCCCCCTTAGCTATCCCATATCTAGGGATAGACTTGTAATATTTCAGACTGAGACACGGGTCTGGTTTCAACATTCCGGGGGGGAAAGGGAATCGGGAAACCGCGTCTCAACTACTGTATTTTCCTACTTCTGCTCTCTTAAGAACTAGTCTACTACTAAACTTGCTTTCAAAACAAAAACAAAAAAAAGTCACGCATGCGCTCAATTGTCGGAGGGCTTCCCTCCGCTCTCTCTTCTCTCAGTTTGGGCTCTCGCGATGTCGTCGCTGTGCCAGCCTACTGGAAAGGCGCATGCGCGGTGTGTAGAGCGGAGGTGCGTCGCGTTGGGCAGCTGCTCTGAGGTGGAGAAGAGGGGCTGGGGAAACCCGGTGAGGCTACAAAGGCGAGGGGAGGCAGGCCGGGGAACCGGCCGCTTCCAGCCGTTTCCTTCCAGCTCAGGATGTGGAAGCTGAGCCCAGCTGACGAGTCCGGGCCAGGTGAGGAGCGGAGCGTGAGAGGGAGGGGGCGTGTCCCGGGCAACTGGTCTCACTCCGGTTTGACGCCTGTTGGTTCTACTGGCTTCTGTGTGTTGATGGATTGGTTCGGCCTGTGGTGGCTCGCCGCGTTGGGGGGGGGGGGGTTGGAGAAGCGGCAATTACCCAATTAGCCGATGTTTACTTTGGAAAACGGGGGGAAGATTAGCTTCGCATTGAGAGCAGGGATGGGGAACTATTGCTGAAGCACGACTCCCATCAGCCCCAGCAAAGGGCAAGGAATGATGGGAGTTGTAGTCCAGGAAAACATTGAGAGGGCCGCAGGTTTTCCACATCCTTGCTGTAAGGTAGAAGGGGTGGCTAAACTCCTGTCTCCAACTCTCCATCCTTGGGTGGGAAACATGAATAAAGATTAAAATCGGCGTTATACCATCAGAGGTTAATTAAAATTCGGTTGTTTTTTTCCATTTCAGGACAATCATATCAGCTTTTAGTTGGTGTCGAGTATGATGTTGGACGTAAGAATTGTGCCATTTTAATTCAAGCGGATCAGTCCATCAGCCGAAGCCATGCAGTCCTTTCAGTTAGTCACCCTCAAGTGAACCTCGTAAGTACCAAATGTACAACATTATGAATAGGGGAGTGGTTTGAGGTCAACCACAACCATCATGCAATTTTTATCGTACTTTATGCAGTTATAGAATGTACAGCACCTCCTCAGTCAAGTCACAGATAAATTTCTTACTGCTCCCAGATTTTTAGACCTCATCTAACAAGATTATGTTTTGAATGTGTTTTACTCAATATGTTTACCAAATGAAAAAAGTGGCTACCAGATATGAGCCTTCATTAGCTTGGCATCCTCCAGGTATTTAGGACTAAGACTCGCGTGCTGGCTGTCACTTAGGACAACTATAGTCCAAAACACCTGTAGGGCACCAGTTTGAGGAAGGCTGAGATAGAGGGTTAATGCTAGAAACAAAAAACACAATGACCCAGTTTGCGTATCACAATAAACTCTAGATAACGGTTTGCCATCAACCCCTCTGTCTGAGTGAAACATAGGGAAAACATTTGATCCCTTGATTAGTGTTACATCCAAACCAATAATTGTGTTTTGTTTTGCTTCAACAAACCACTATCAGCAAGCCAAGAGTAAATAATGTCTATAGATTGTTACACTCCCAACAAACCATGATGTGTGGTTTGGTTAAATGAACTCAGTTGCTGTTGTTGGTACCTGAAATGCTATTTTTTATTTTCAGAGTCAGTCTTCTACATTGCCTGTGTTAACTTTAAAAGACACTTCTAAATATGGTACCTTTGTTAATGAAGAAAAACTAGCAAATGGTACCACTAGAACTTTGAGGTCCGGTGACAGAGTCACTTTTGGAGTCTTTGGAAGCAAGTATAGGTAAGATCAATTTGTGCTTATTTTAAAATGTTCATGACTATGCTTTTTTGAAAGTCATGGAATATATCTGCGGACTAATTAGAAATGGACAAAAATAGTCATTCTCAGCTGTGAATCTTACAAAGGGTGTGAGATCCCTTTGCAAATGTCTCTACTCTTAAATCATGATACATTCCTGCCATAATTTTTGCTTCTGTAGCTCTGCCTCCCTCCACTGTCTGAAGGTCTCCTGTTCCCTCAAATATTCCACCTTTGCTGTTCTGTACAGTTGGAACTGCCTCCTAGAACACTGCCATGGTGGCAACTCTTACTTCTTTCAAAACCCACCTTTTCTATGAAACCTTTGCCACAGCCCCTTAGATGCTGTGCTTCACTGTAGCTCAGGAATGGCCAAACTTGGCCCTCCAGCTGTTTTGGGACTACAATTCCCATCATCCTGACCACTGGGCCTGTTAGCTAGGGATGATGGGGGTTGTAGTCCCAAAGCAGCTGGATTGCCAAGTTTGTGCTGGATTGTGAAATGGAGTGTTCCACAATCTATAGCGTATACCAGGGTCCGGCACGCTATCACTGCGTTGCTTTGCTTTTAATGCCTGGCAACCCCTGGCTATTAGCAGAGTTCAAAGCCACAGCAGAAGCTTGTGTGTAACTGCCAAGGCAGCCCAGTAATAACTCACTGAAGCGTTGTCTTCTTAACGAGCTAACTTTATTTACAAAACAATAAATCTTCTCCCGGAGTGCTCAGTTCCATGACTGCTCCGGTCGGTGAAAACGAAACCAAAAAGTACAGCTCACACAGACAAAGACAAAAGCCCGTATGTGAACTGCCCACACAGTGACCAGTGCGTCACAGCAGAGCATTTAACTCTTCAGGCTCTGATACTCTCCACACCCCCTCTCGCGCTGGTTCACTGTGGAAAACATCAGTACATCAACTTATACAAGAGATAACCCTTTACAGAACTCCTCATGTCTTTGAAAGGTTAACGGTTTTGTGAAACCATCAGCTAAATTTTCAGTACTCGGACAATAGCTGAGTTTCACCAATCCTAATTGAATACTTTGGCACACATTTTTAAACCTGATATCCAGATGCTTTGTTCTGGCCTTAAATTGCGCTGACTCCGCCAATTTTAGACAAGGTTGATTGTCTTCCCAGATGACAATGGGTAAATCACAAACACCGTAGATTTCTTGTACTAAACATTTATAGAACTCTACCTCTCTGCACAAATCGGATAGAGCACTAAACTCAGCTTCGGTGGAGGAGAGTGCGATTAGACTCTGTTTTTTCGACCTCCAACCAATCAGAGAATTTCCAAATTTTACTACTGAACCAGATACAGATTTCCGGTCTTCTAGATTGGCCCAATCGCTGTCTGTGTAGCACGTAAGTTTTGGCTCACCCTGTGCTGACAGCTTGAGGCGGAAATCTTTAGTGTCATGTAGGTATCTTAACACTCTTTTTATACCATTCCAGGCATGGACACTAGGTTCTGAAGCTTCTCTGCTCAGCAAATTGACTGCGAAAGCTATGTCTGGTCGAGTCCACTGGGACAAGTATAACAAACTTCCCAAAGCAGACTGAAAGACTTCGGGGCTTTCAAAAACAGCTTTATCCCCGACTTGGGAATCTTTTATGAAACTTGCTTCCATGGGTGTTCTAGTACCCTTGCAGTCAGACATCCTAAATTTTTCTAGTATCTGCTCAATTTTGCCTTCCTGGCTGAGCATGAAACTACCATCTTCAATCCTTTCAACCTGTACTCCTAGGTAATTTTTCACAGGTCCTAGGTTTTTGTGTTTAAAGTATTTGCCCAACTCTTTAGCAAATTTTTGCACCTGTTTCTGGCTCCTTGCCAGAAATATGATGTCATCTACAAAAACTAACAGTAGCTCCTGTTGCTCCTGAGAGCCCTTCAGATATAGGCAGCTATCCGCCAAGCTTTTCTGGAAACCCATTCTTTCCAAGACATTATTGAGATACAAATTCCAATTTCTGGCCGATTGTCGCAGACCATAAATTGACTTGTGGAGTTTCCACACTAGATTTGTACCTTCCTCTTCGAAACCTGGTGGTGGCAACATATACAACTCTTCTTCCAAATTTGCATTTAGATAGGCCACATCTATATCAAAATGCTGCACAGTGAAACCTCTTTGAGCAGCTGATGCTAGAAGCATGCGAAGAGATTCACTGCGAGAAGTGGGAGCATAAACTTCTGTAAAATGCAACCCCTTCTGCTGTGTGAAACCCCTTGCGACTAGCCTTGCCTTATATTGTGGTTCACCAGATATTGTGGGTTTGAGTCTATATACCCACCGGCTGCCAACAGCTCGCTTGCCCTCTGGCAGTGGTGTGGTGCTATAGACTCCTAGCGATCTCATGGAGTTCAATTCCTTCTCCATCGCTTCCTGCCATTTGCTAGCTTCCTCTGGAGGTAACCTCTGAACCTCCTCAAAGCTTTCTGGCTCACATTGAGCCATGCAAGCCCATACACTGGTTGCTGTGAACCGTTCGGGTGGTTTACCTTTTGTTGTGCGTGCTGACCGTCTTAGCACAACGTCAGGTACCCCCTCTGACTTCCCTACATCAGAGTCAGACTTCGTGTCAGAGATCTCACTCAGTGACTTACTGCGTCTCCGTGTCACCTCGGGACTAGATGTGGGTGACATAGGCTCACTCTTTACTTCGTGTCTCACTGCTCTTGGAGTTACCGGGCTAGGTACTCTTTCAGGTTCCTGTACTTCTCCTTCCTCATCATCAGACACATCTAGACTGTCTAGGAGAATATCAGGATTCCCGTGAACACGCCTCCACCCATCTTGTTCGCAGAACTCAGCACTTCTGCTAATGTGGATACGTGATTGGTCACCTTCTGCATTCACAAACCTCCAGCCCTTACAATTTGGCTCATAGCCACAGAAAATCATCTTTCTTGATTTGGGGCTTCCCTTCCTTCTTTTAGATTTGGGAAAAAGAACATAGGCTTCACAACCAAAGGTTCGGAAGAAATGCACTTTTGGCTTCTTGCCATACAGTACGAAATAGGGTGTGTCCCTCACAACAGAATTGTAGGCCCTATTCAAACAAAAATTGGCAGTCCTCCAGGCTTCCGCCCAGAAGCGTTGCGGCAAATTAGCGTCAAAAAGCATGGCGTCCGCAGCTTCCCCTAACGTGCGGTTGCGGCGTTCTGCAACACCATTCTCCTGTGGACTGTCAGGACAGGTCAATCTGTGCTTGATGCCCTTTTTCCGAAAGAAATTTCTCAGATCTGACCCTAGGAACTCCCCGCCTCGGTCACTCTGGAAGCTTTTCACCTTTAGGGAAAATTGAAGCTCAATTTCAATGACCCAGTCCTTTATCACTGAGGCCGCCTCCCTCTTGTCTTTCAAAGGGAACAACCACGACATTCTAGAATGGTCGTCAACGAGGACTAGAGCATAATGGGATCCGCCAAGACTGGCAGTAGCCATCGGACCAGTCAGATCCATATGAACAAGCTCAAAACACCGTGTGCTTACCCGTTCTGACCTTGGGTAGCTACACTTCTTGACTTTAGCACGTTTACATGCTCTGCAATCGAGAAATTTAGAGCATGACTTGAACTTGCACCCGTGAGCACATTCTGGTACTTTGCTCACATATTTCCAGCATACATGCCCCATTCTACGATGCCAGAGATGTTGACACCTATCATGCACAGGAACATTGACACACTGTGCTTGCGCTGTATCTGGGCTACTCCTGTCTGTTTGCCCCCTCCCATCTAGGACAAACAGCCCATCCTTGCTTCGGCTTTTCACACTAACTAGCACTACCCCCTCTTTGGAGATAGAGCATGTGTCACCTTCAAAACAGACCTTAAAGCCATCTCTTAGCAATGCAGGTACTGATAACAAACCACTTTTCATGCCAGGTAACACATAAACATTTAGCTGTGCATGCAAGCACTGCATAAAATAAGAACCAGTAGAAGAAAGTGTCCTGGTGCTTCCATCTGCCAAGTTGACTTGCTTCTTTTCAGCAACTTCTTTGCAGTTCTGCAACTGGCCATCAGGGGGGCATAAATTGTCTGAAGCTCCCGAGTCGATGATCCAAGATAAACTGCTTTTCTGTCCTCCCCGGACTGTTGCCATGGCAGCAGACAAGTTCTGAAAAACTTTGCCTCCTTCAAAGCCTTTGCCACGGCCTCTGGCACGTCTCTGGTTTCCTCCTCTCCCCCTTCTGGGTTGGTTGCCATGGGAACTTAATTGGCTGGTCTTTGAAGTTTCTTGCCAGGTGCAGTTTCGAGCTACGTGGGAGGGAGAGTTGCACCGATAACATCTCCTTCCAGCATAAGCTTGCACAGTGGAGGAATCCTCCCTGCTTCTCTGCAAACTGCATTCTTTGCTAGCACAGCCACTCTTAGAAACAGAAACTGCTGCTTCTTTCTGGCGTCTTTGCTTTTCATCTGAAAGTCTCCCCGAAACATAGTGCAGGGTCAGGTCAGCGGTAGGCATAGCCTCAAATGAGAGACATAAATTTTCAAAGCTTTTATCAAGGCTGGATAACAGAATATACACCATAACGTCCTCTGCAAACTCAATTTTGTGTTGCCTCAGCCTATGAAATGCTGCCAAAATGCTAGCTATGTGGGTTTTCACGCTTTCCCCAGGCTTTAGTTTCAGCTCAAACAGATGCCTCATAGCATGTAGTTTTGCTCCAGCTGTTTCTCTTTGGTGCACACGTACTAAATTTTGCCAAGCCTCATGTGCACATGCAGCTTGCTGGACGTGGGGTAACACAGAAACATCACAGCTCATGACTATGGCACAAAGCGCTCTCTGATCTTTGCGTTTTGCTGCAGCAGCTGTGTTTAGCTCTGCCTGCGTGGCTCCATCAGGGGCAGACACCGGGGGGGCTGATACACAATCCCAAAGGTCCTTCCCCAATAGCCAAAACCTTGCCCTTTGTTGCCATTCCTCCCAGTTATGGCCATTCAAGGGTGCAAAAGGTGGAGCAAAGCTGTCCTTATTGCCTTCCATCTCCCAGCTCCTTTGGGGCTCTTAGCGTACTCACTCAGTAGCTCTCCTGGCTCCCTTCCTGGGCTGGAACGATGGCTGCTTTCACTTCTGTGTCCAGCTTCTGCCAGCGAGTTCCACTGCCCTATGCCGACTGCATCAAGACAGGCTTCTCCAGCTGGCTGCGTGGGCGCCTTGCAGCTAACACTGTGCTTTTAATTACATCCATAACCTGCTGGATTGTGAAATGGAGTGTTCCACAATCTATAGCGTATACCAGGGTCCGGCACGCTATCACTGCGTTGCTTTGCTTTTAATGCCTGGCAACCCCTGGCTATTAGCAGAGTTCAAAGCCACAGCAGAAGCTTGTGTGTAACTGCCAAGGCAGCCCAGTAATAACTCACTGAAGCGTTGTCTTCTTAACGAGCTAACTTTATTTACAAAACAATAAATCTTCTCCCGGAGTGCTCAGTTCCATGACTGCTCCGGTCGGTGAAAACGAAACCAAAAAGTACAGCTCACACAGACAAAGACAAAAGCCCGTATGTGAACTGCCCACACAGTGACCAGTGCGTCACAGCAGAGCATTTAACTCTTCAGGCTCTGATACTCTCCACAGTTTGGCCATGCCTGCTGTAGCTGAACCTGTAAGTAAGTTTAAGTACATGCAATTGAAACCACTATGTTGCTTCCCCTGTGTCAAATTTAAATTGATAAGCTCCTCAGGGCAGGGACCTTTCCTGTAAAGGACCACACACACAGTTGCTATTATTTAACTAAATAAAGTAATAATATTGTGGGTGTCTTTTAACACTACTTTGCAGAACATTCTATGAGCCTTTGGTAGTGTGCTCTTCATGCTTAGCTGTTTCACAGAAAAGTGCTTTAAGTAAAAATATTCTACAGCTGGGAGGCCATGCAGTGAATGAGTGGAAAGAAGGATGTACTCATCTTGTTATGGACTCAGTCAAACTTACAGTGAAGGTGAGTTGTGAATTTTCAAGTGCATCTGATATGCAAGCATAATACTAATTTTTCTGAATTGTGCATTGCATTAAAATGGTCTGTAGTTCTATATGCCACAAACTGTTCTTTCATATTCCCTTTCCTGTCAATTCACTTTAATATTTCATTGGAAAATTGAGACTTCCTGGCAGCAGGCACTGGAGTATTGTGACATTTTTTTGTGAGGCATCTTTGTATATGAAAGATGCTTTAACAATGCAGTCATGCACATAATTACTTGGAAGTCCCAGTATGTTCCATGGGGTTTACTCTTAGATGTGTGTAGTGGGTTACAAATAGCCGTTATGGAGTCGAATTGTATTTTTGGCATTCCAGAAGATTGCTGACACTGACGGCCATGCAATGAACAATTTAATAGAAAAATAACCACAATGACGTTAGGATATAGCAGGGTGTTGATTTGGCATAAATCTTTGAATTCGAGTGCAGGAGTGAGAAGAGAAGTCTGATTGTATAGAGTTAGTGAGAAAGCTTCTGTAGAGCACATGAGTAAAGGAGATGAGTGATTTAGAGGTGCTTAGGAGTTGAATGTAATTTATGGGGCTCAGTTTGGTAGTGATGTGTTTGGGAGTGATGGGAAGGTAACCATCCTGGCAGAGTTTGTTGTTACGGTATATGGGGAGTATTAAGGTGTGCTGCTGATGGGAGGAATTGATAAGGCAGTGAGAATGGTGTCCACAGACAATGGCAGCAAAAGGGTTGTAGTTTTCTGTTTTAAGAGGGTACCACTAACCAGTGGGTTGTGAGACTGGGGTGGAGAGATGTGAGTGAAAGGCTGGGAATGAAGACTGGCTGGAGAGAGCGTGCAGCATTTTTGTACCATTGTAAATTGTGGTAATGATCATCTGCTTTATCTTTAGGCAATATGTGCCTTGATCTGTGGTCGACCAATTGTGAAGCCAGAGTATTTTGATGAATTAATCAAAGCAATTCAGGCGAAGCAGCAGTTACCGACCCCTGAAAGGTAGTAAGTTATAATACACACCCTAGATTTTAAAATTTGGACTACTATGTTCTAATATGTAGCACTTTGCTTTAAAAACCCCTGGAGTATGCCCTGCTTAGATATTACCAGTGCTTTTTTTCTGGAGGTACGCAGGGGGTACACATATCCCTAAACAT
Source organism: Lacerta agilis (assembly GCF_009819535.1). Lineage (NCBI taxonomy): Eukaryota > Metazoa > Chordata > Lepidosauria > Squamata > Lacertidae > Lacerta > Lacerta agilis. The sequence goes on along the minus strand of NC_046318.1, from coordinate 60,795,505 downwards.
TTTGTGAATCTAAGTTTGGCCTCATTGAGGGGCAATATTTCAATATGAGTAGGAAAATGAGAGTATCCTGAAACTTTTTTAATAGAAAAAAAGCACTGGATATAACCATATTCAAGTCATGTACACTTATGAATTGAATATGATGCATAACATACATGCTATAGATAGCTATGCTGTAGTGTAATTTTATAAGTCGTCAGATTAAATCATGTGTTTACACACATTCGAAATTAAATGGAACATTTATGTTTTTGAAGTATAGCAGAAACATTTTGTATATTTGTACAATGGTGCTGCTATAGTTGGTTTTTCCTTAGGAAAGTCTATAAGGAGCTACTCTTTATACTGCTATTTCTGGCCCACAGTTGTCTACTGACAGGTAGCAATTCGTCATGCATCTGTATACTTCTTTAAGTAGAGAGTATCCAGAACTCTCAGATTATTTCACAACTTCTCAGATTATGGAGCCTCCTACCATGAGTAATTCCCTGTTGCGCGGATTTCAACTTACTCATCCTTATCAAACCTATTACATTCCTCCATTGTGCCTGGTTAACCTGGCAGGGAGAAATAGCTAGATGGCATGGTGACAACCCACTTTAAAATCCAGGCAACATTTCCCTGTAGTTTTATATAGACTCATGTGGAGCTCCACAAGACCGCTCCTTTAACAAATAATAGCATAGACTTGTGAGGAACTCAACAAGAAGACTCCTATAAGGAAAAATATCTGTCTCCCAGCACCACCTTCTGTAATCTGCTAGTGCAGAAGTAGGGGATCATTGGCTTTCCAGATGTTGCTGTACTCCAACTCTCATCAACTCTCACCATGCTATTTCTGGTTACATGTGCAAATCATTTTGAAAGTGATTGTATTGTACAAATCTATTATATATGCCATTTTGAGAGCCTTTTGGTGGAAAGCAAGTATTCCAATTAAATATATAAAACACCACCTTGGGGTATTTGGAGCTGCTCAGCCAAAGTCTATTTATTTGTCTAGGAAAGGAGGATTCTATACTGATTTGTAACTTCCCAATTCATGTTGATCCAGTAAAGACTTCCTCAACTATTGTCTTTAACTATTTCCTTTTTCAGACTAGGTGAAGCAAAGTCTTCCGATGGTGAGGAAGATTAAGTATAATTATATTTAATTGGCAAAGTGTTGTACTGCTAACTCGTTGCTATGAGCTCTTGGGGAAATGACAGGGTATTTTTGGATGTTATACGAGCTGAATCGTCTTCATTTTCACAGGTTGCTATAGAGATATCTTTGGTAATATCTTTTGAAGTGGTGCAAATACTCTTGGGAATATGAACATTAACAAAACATTGCTTTAAAAATAAATTATGTAGTTAATAATTGCTTTGGTAAAATACATCTCAATTCCCAATCTGAAATCAGGTTCATGTTAAATTATTTCTGCTGATGAATAAAATTAACACTTTTGAGATGCTTTGATCTTTAATTAAAACTAAAATTTATATTGTCTCTAGAGAGGTCTTATTGTCCATATAAACTGTATGGAACAGCTTTTATTTTTTATGTAATTTGAATTCACAATTTTATTTAAACCTTTGAACTTTTTTGCAGACAGGTTATACACAGTGGTCATAAAAACGTGCCAGTGGGGTTTTCAGATTTTTGTTAATCAAATAGATAATCAAATATTAGGGTGCATGGTTGTGGTCTTTGCCTTTGTCCAAGACCAACTTCAAGATTGCATTCAGCAAAGGGGGCTGGATAGAAGAAAAATGAACATGTGTTCAATGATGCCTGGGCTCTAGGACTACATGCTACATGGGTGGAGAAGAAGCAGACCTTTATTGTTGAGTCTGTGTGCAGATGGATAGTCCCTCAAGATTACTGTGTGCAACACAGCATAGTAAACCAGCTAGATGTTGGATAGGAAAACAGATGTACTCAAACTAGGTAAGCAATGTAGAAATGAATGACAGTTAATAGTAGTGTAAAATGTAAGCTACATTTTTTACAACCATTTCTTCCATTCACAGTTTTTACCCTCCTATTGATGAGCTGGGTGTTAAGAATAAAAAATTAGATCTGGCAACCTCTCCCATAAGAAGAACAATATTCAAAGGAAAAACGTTTGTGTTTCTAACTGCTAAGCAGGTAACTGGCACTGTTCAAAGCTTGACAAAAGTAATTTAAAATACCTTTATCTATAGAGATTATGTTAATAGCACAGATTTTGTGTACTCATTAGCCCTCCTTAAATGTTGTACACACGCAATAATGAGAAGGTTTGTGCTGCTTGCCCTACCTTGGCCTACCGAGGGCCTTCTCAGTATTGGCCCCCTCCCTGTGGAACACCCTCCCATCAGATGTCAAGGAAATAAACAACTCTGACTTTTAGAAGACATCTGAAGGCAGGTTTTAATGTTTGAGTATGTTCTGATATATGCTGTGAGCTGCCCAGAGTGGCTGGGGAAACCCAGCCAGATGGGTGGGGTATATATAATAAAATTCAAGGAGTACTTTAACAGGACGAAATTCTAGATTTTACTAATACACACATACGATCAGCCTATAAGTTTAATTGTTGTTTCTTTGTGTATATATATTTTAAAGTTCCTGTATGTGATTCTTTCTCTCGTGATTTTACATGAAAATGCCTAATAAAGGTTTGATAAGTAGGAGTATAATAAAATTATTATTATTATTATTCATGACATCCATGGACATCCGAGTGTGTGAATGCACATAGGGATCCCCATTCACATGGACTACATATGCGTGTCCAGCTACTCTTTCATAGTGCCATGCTCAGCGTGCAGATGTTGAGATTGGGTCCCTGCGGGTTGTGATGTTGCGAGTGGAGCCTCTGATGTGTCGATACTTCTTGTTATAAAAACTTGAGCCCCTACTATTTATTTGTTTTTAAAAAATTCACTTAAGTGCCTCAAAGCAACTTGAGCAGCGAAAAATAAAAGTAACAAAGACATTAAAATTAGATAATTTGATATATGAACATTTGTAACCCAAGTTAAGGGCTATTGTACTCATTGGAGCTCAGAACTTGACTTTTCAGTCAATTTTCTACTTGTCTTTATTCAGAGTCACCTATTGAGCTGCATTCATGTTAACCAAAGGCACATTGAACATACAGCTTTTAAAAGTGAGCAGAGAACTGGCTGAAAGACCACTAAGGGCTTGTTCTCTTGATTGGAAGAAGGTCTTGGGCTTGTCCACTTCCTCCCATGTCTCCCCCCCCCATTGCATTGCATTGCATGCACCCACATGCATTACTGTGTGTACAATGTAGTATCCAAAGTGGGTACTCTGTCATTTTTTAGAATGCAGAACCTCTTTCCTATCTTGCTAAAGGAACTCAAGTTGTATGATACAAATCAGGGATGGGGAACCTGTCACTCTCCAGATGTTGCTGAACTATAATTTCCATCAACCCCAGCTAGCATAGCCAGCAGCATTTGTAGTCCAGTGACATTTGGAGGATCACAGGTTCCATATTGCAGTTGATAGTTTTTGTAGACAAGGTAATATGATAAAATGGTAATAAAGAAGAAACCTTTGAAATAGTAATAAAAACACTTGTAACATTCTCTGTATATACCATTCCATTCATTGTCAATTGTAGAGTCCTCATATTGGTTACATTACTTCTTAAATTATGAAATAGCATGCTTATTATAGAAGTGTGTCATATTAATGTGAGCTCTGTTCTATGAACCTTTGGGTTTTGTATTTAATTTTAGTTTGCAAAACTGAGTGCAGCAATTAAACTTGGAGGAGGAGAAGTGAAACTGATAACGGAGGAAGCAGAGATTGTTTCTTCTTTAGTAGCACCTGATATTTGTGTCATTGAAGTAGGGTTGACAAACTCTCAAGGATCCATTTCTGACTTGGACAGGAAATGGATGGATAGAATCACAGCTGTCTTCCAAAGGTAGGATTGCTGAAATATTAGTAACTGAGTACTGAGGTTGTTTTTTGTTGTTGGAGGGGCTGTAAAACCACAACGGATACAAATATACAAATAGGGTCTGTAAAATATGTGTGCATATCTAATGTTAAAGTAAGTCCACATATTTCTCTCACATGCAAGAAATGATTGTAGCTGAATCAGAATAAAAAAAAGCTCCAAAACTTTGGTTGGCCCTTTGGTCGGCCCCCACGACCCTTCGCTTCATCAGATCTGGCCCTCTTTGAAAAAAGTTTTTACACCACTGGACAGTGGTCCTCCAGATCATGTGAATTACAGCTCTTATCACTCCTAGTGCTTATGCTGGGGATTGATGGCAAATTGGGTTCAGTCACCTTGAGATGCTTCAATAAAATGCAGTGTATACATAGTGATAATAAATAAACAACATCTGGGGTGTCTTCCAGACATGTTATACATGTGCAGTCTGAATATGAATGAATTTAGGCAGGAATGTGCAGGTTAATAGAATTAAATGTTTCACTGACGATTTCCCTTGGACCATTTTATTTAAGATATTGTTAGGTCACCCTTCATTATAACCCAGCCCGGAGTATTGTTAAAATGCCATATATTTTATAAAACAAACACTGATATCCATCCCTTGCCAATTCACAGGTTGCATCCTGCATGGTAGTCTGTTCCTTTACTGTAATGTTTTAGCATTATTTTCCAAGGATGTTAGTGAATGGCTTCTAGTTGTTTTTCTGACAGTGTGTTTTGTTTCTAATAGGAAGCAATGGAGAACAATATCTGAGGCAGAAATTGGTCTAGCAGTTATTTTTTCATCCACAAAAACATACTGTAATCCTCAAACTCCACTAGATGCAGGTAATTTTAAAAATCTATTTTTAAAAATCTTTCTTATGCATTTTTTACTTTTAAGGAACTGAATTCAACAGACAGCTCGAAAGAGGGAGCATATTATTTAAGAGTGCTTTGTTTTAGGATAACAGACAGCCTTATGTTACTGATGACCCTGCATCTTTTTGCTAGCAGATTTAACAGATTTTAAATAGCTTTCAACTGGAAAAGTAAAAAGCACCAGAGTTATAGTATCCAATTTTGACAGCAAATAAGCTGAATCTCACTTTCATTCCCTTCCATTTTTTCCTGCAGCATAATTCTGTAACTTTTTTTCTAATTAATTTGCTTATATGGGAGAGGCCAGAGAATGGGTTCCTATGATTTGCTCCCAATTCATTAAGTATGGTTGACCACTGGATAGTATTAGTTTTGGATTGGCCCTTAGTTTTAGGATGCTCAAACACCTCATGCAATAGAATTTTAAGTAAAAGGATATACTAGATTTTAGGTTTTGGTATTGAATAGTTAGGTCAAGTTTTTAAATTATATGACATGTTTAATGTCTTCAGTTTGAACATTTTTTCTTGGCATGGGATTTGATGAAAATATAACTTGATGCTGAATGTGTTCATGGTGATATTAATGACAATATGCTTGTATTTATTTTTAGCAACAATAAAAAGCCAGACCCCTGCATAGAAAACCAAAGGTTTTTAAGTTGCATTGTAAAAATACTAGTACAGTGGAACCCCAGTTGTTGAGCATAATCCATTCTGGAAGACCATTCAACGTCTGAAATGTTCGACAACCGAGATGCAATGGGCGGTTGGAGAATTCAGTTGAAAAAAAAATGAGAAATGCACCTCGGAAGCCGTTTGACTTCCGAGGCACGTTTGAAAACAAAAGGAATTACTTCCAGTTTTTCGGCGTTTGGCTTCCGAAACGTTTGGCTTCTGAGATGCTCGAAAACCGAGGTTCCACTGTATTGAAGAAGCAAGATGGGGAGATAAATGGACACTTCTTAGTAGGAAGAGTTGCACAAAAAATATTTTTGAATAATATTTGTCTGAAATGGCATGATTTATATAGTTTTAAAATGTTAACATTTATTCTTCTTTGGTGCTTTCAAACTGCAGGTGTAAAACCCACATCAGCACCACTTGTTACGGGACCAAACCTTTCTCAAAGTGTGGTAGTAGATGAAACAGTAATGCCCACCATTGCAGCATATGTAGCTGACACAGAAATGGACCAGCTGATGGACACATGGTAATGTACCAGCAGGAGCTCTTTTGATTTGCTATTTCTAAATATGGCGTCATGATCAAGCCACAGTTAGTCTGACTGTGATGCCTTTATTTTCATGTGAAAATTTTCATCACGTGCCAAAAACTGGATGGTAGATTCTTGAGTTTCTAATCTTCTGAAGTTACAAAAGACAGGGACTCCTAGTTTTTGGAGAGTAACTTTCAGTACTGCATCTGTCTTGTCTTTTGTAAAAAAAAAAAAAAAAAAAAAACAGCCGCCACCTGCTGGAGTTTTTAAGGCGGGGGGGGGGACTGCAACATTTCATGTAAACACACTTCAGTCATTTTTACTTGTATACTGCTTTTCTGTGTACATGCACTCAACAAACCAGTGTTATTTATTTCATTCATATTCCACCTTCTTCCAAACAGTTCAGAAGAGTGCAGCCCACACTCTAGCCACTGTCCAAGGCCAGCCCAGGGTCTTGTGCAGTCAAGTGTTAGTGGAACCCCTGGCATATAATCTCAGGGTATATTATGTACACACAATTAGGAAACAGAGCAAGACTGTCACTAGCCACATTGTGCAAAATGTGCTATGTTTATTACACATGAAATGTGTGTGTGTGGGGGGGGGAATTGCAGGTGGTGGGAAAATCAGAACCAAGGGTAGCCATTACTGAGCACTACAGAATTAAAACAATCCTACATGTTTGCTCAGATACGCATTCTGTTGTGTTTACTTGCTTACTTACATAAGTACAGTGGTATCTTGGTTCTCGAATGTAATCTGTTCCGGAAGACCGTTCAAGTTCCAAATCCCCCCCCCCCCTTTTTAAAAGTGTCCCTAGATTCTTTGAAAAAAATCTGGTAACCTTACTTTAAGGAACTAACAAAGATGCATGCCCCCATGCAGGGGAGCTTAGCAGCTGCCATTCTAAAATGCAGTTACTACTATGCCTCCATTTCAGGGTCCTGGTAGGGAGGAAGGTGGTCGAGTGAGGATGAGATCACTAAGGGGCCCATCTGAGCTCATAGACTCTCAGCCAATGCCTGATTTTATTGATCACTGCCATCAGGCCTGTTACTACTCCTATAGCAGATGATGGCAGAGAAATTTCAAATTCCTGGGAGCTGGCAAAAAAAAGAAAGAAATTCTTTTGTTTCAATCTATCAAGAAATTTTCATCTTTAGGGGCAACCCATGCATGGACCTTACAAATACCTCACATTTCTAGGGATCAGCAGAATAACCAGAAATCTGAGAAACAGATTATAGATCATGTAATGTGATGGTACAGATTTTTGGTCATTGACTTAGTACTTCCTGCTCTGACCTGTTACTTTTTCCCTTGTTTACACAGCATGGAAATGTCAGGGGAGAAGAGAAAGAAAGCAACTCCTTTCAAGGAACAAAGGAAAAACCCATACCCACTGGATATAACTACTGTTAATGAGACTTCAGCAGGAACTGGCACTGTGAATGTTGGGGCTACATTACCCAGGTTGAATGCAAGGCCCGAGACTAACCAGAGTAGCCTTTCACCCTCTCCCTCTAAAATGTCAGGGAACAGGAGAAATAAAGAGGGAGATTCACAGCAACAGTTGAATTCAATTAAAAACTACTTCCAGGCAGTTACAAAAAAAAGGTAATCTCTTACAGTCAGGCTAGTTCTAATATTTATTCCCTAATTTTTGGTCTTTACTTAGCCTTCAAAGATCTCAGATGTTTCAGTTCCATAGTTAACTGAAAATATGAGAAATCCTCACAAACAATGCCTGTTGTTAACATGCTGGCTCCAAGAAGCTTTGCCTGAATAATGCTAATCAGTGCTATATTTTAATTAAATAAGTTTGCTTATCAGTAAGCTGCCTTTCGCTGATTGCACCTAAGGATGCCATCACGATGAATACCATTTGAAATTAGTGACGCTACAGTGCACAGTTAAATGCTTGCTATGATTATTACAAGTGCCATCTGAGTTGTACTTGATTGGATTCAGCCTGTGGGTTCATATCTAATCATCATAAAGATGAGTAGTGAACAAGTGTGTGTTTGTGATCTGTCTGTGTATATCCATTTGTGATGTTCTGCTTGTGCAAATGGAACTTAGCTTCCCTTTCCTCCCTCCTCTGCACCAGCAACATTTGCTCTAGAGGGTTGGGAGACCTATCATGTTCACTGGCATGATGTTAGGTGCTCCCTCAATCTGAAGAGAAAGTCTAAAATGTGTTTGTTTTTTTCCTATTCAAGGGAAAGGGACGAGGTTGAAGAAACATCACAGTCTAAATATGCAAAGATAGAAGAGAAATCATCACTGGCTTCTAGTCATACTCAGCCTGTAACTTCTTTGTTGTGGGAAAGCAAGGCAGGAGGATCTCAAAAAGGGTCACGTACCTTGGACCAGAACACAAACGAGTCCTGTATAGGTGGAAGTAGAAAGTCTATTGCAGAGACTAGCCAGTTAGAAAAAAATAATCATGAAAGCATTATTGCATCAAAAAAGAGAAAAGAATTGGAAGACTCAGTAGAAGACGAAGCATCGTTAGAACTTGTCTTTGCAAGCCAAGAACTGGATTGGGAAGACGATATAGGAAATCATGGTGAAGGCAGTGCTCAAGGTGCAAAGAAGAAAAGGAAATTGGAAATGAAAGAAGAGAATTCGGATATGGAGCCTGGGGGACTTCAGGTAGTGACATTTCTCTCTCTCTCTCTCTCTCTCTCTCTCTCTCTCTCTCTCTCACACACACACACACACACACAAAATCACAATTTTAGACTATTAGCATAAAGATAAAATTATTTTGAATTTATATCAATAAAAGAAGGAAGCATATAAATGCTTTATATCATTTTACAGGAGGGATAACAAGGTGGGTATATATCGTACTCTGACTTCTGGAATTTTAGAGGGTGGGCTTCATAGAACTACTCTTCAGATCTGCCAAAATGGGGGACCTTTAAAACAGGGCCAAGCCACTGATGGATTAAAAATATATTTGGTAAAGTGATTAGCTAAATATTCTGTAAAATGGTAAAATATTTAAATCACTGATTTATTATTATTATTATTATTATTATTATTATTATTATTATTATTATTATTATTATTATTAGAGCATCGGACAGTGTCATTGTATCAATAAATATCACTTCAGGCTGAGATTCCTTTTTATTGCTTTAGCCATCTTTTGTGTGATGCTCATTTCCTCCTCCCAAGCCCCAAATGTGTGCATATCCATTTTAGCATACTCAGATTTTCCCATGAGCTTCAGTTGAAGGGCAGCTTCATGTACTTCATGTTTTTGTACATGCTTTCTTCCTGTAAGGATGGAAGCCACTGGGCACAGAAAACCCATGTGCTCATTGAACATGAAATGGATGTTTTGATGCAGTGTGCCTGTTTCTGCCAGTGTTGGCATTTGGTATACAGTGGTACCTCGGGTTACATATGCTTCAGGTTACATACGCTTCAGGTTACATACTCCGCTAACCCAGAAATAACGCTTCAGGTTAAGAACTTCGCTTCAGGATAAGAACAGAAATCGTGCTCTGGTGGCGCAGCGGGAGGTCCCATTAGTTAAAGTGGTGCTTTAGCTTAAGAATAGTTTCAGGTTAAGAATGGACCTCCGGAACAAATTAAGTACGTAACCAGAGGTACCACTCTCTCCACTTATACAGTGGAGAGAGAAGGTTTATTTTCCTTTAAAGCTTTTGTTTTCCTTTACAACTTTTACATGGAAGAACAATGGTTGCCTAGTACACCTAAGGTTCAAAAACAAAAATAGTCACAATCCACTGCACAATTAAAAACAGGTTTATGTATGTCAAAGGCTACCGGTATATTGAATTATGCTGGAAAACACAAGTGTGGAGAATGCAGTTGCACTCAAGTCCTGCTTGCAAGGCCTCCCATTGGCATCTAGTTGATCACTGTGGTAACTGGATACTGGACTGCATGAGCCCCTGGCATGATCCTGGGTTTTTCTTCCATTACTATCTAAAATAGCTTTTATCCATTTTTTTAATGATCTCTCGTGAAAACCTACTTTTGTTGGGTCGGAATTGTTTTCCTGAATAAGTTCACACTATTCTCCTAGAGATTTTTTGTGAGTATGTACTGACTCTTTTACATCCATCTTTTATTGTGCTGCCACAGTAAATCATCCACACTGCACTGCACAGCAGGAATTTTGAAGTTGCTCATTAATGAAAGCGATTATTTCTTCTTTTATACCTGTACTTTAAAGCTGTGAAAGTATTTCACTTGGAAACCCAAGAACTAGGTAACAAGTCAAGTTTCTGTTTTTGCAAACTGTGACCATAAATAAATTCTGCTGAATAGAAGGCTTCTTTAGCTTGGGAGAAACCAAGCTGAAGAACTCTTTCATTCAGAGTAGTTTATTGCAACTCTCTCGTGTGGGAGCTACCACACACTTTGACTACTCCTCCAAGAGAGGAAATAACAAATGGTTCTTCTGTCAGACACAGACGAGATCCGCATATGCTAGCTAGAGTTCAAGCGAGCAGCTTTCAGCCTACAGTTTTCAGCCTAATTCTACTGTAGTGGTATAGAGTATATGTTAGACACTAACCAATACCTTTTGTTAAACAGCAAGAAAAGAAGCAGTCGCTTCCAGTTTTAAACCAGAAGCAAGAGAGAGAAGAATCACCAGGCTCTGCAAAGAATGACTCCAATGTAAGGAATATCTTCATGTTAATGTTTCGTGTATTTAATTTTTTGCAATAGGTAATGTGGTAGGAAATGCATTCTTTTAAATAAAAAAGATACTCCAATATTGAGGCTAGTGACATTTAGTTTTTTGAAAATATATCTGGGGGGAAATAGCATCAAGTAACTTGTAAAGTTGTCTTTAAACTACTTTGTTATTAATTGAAACTATCAAACATTCATTGTTTTGCTAGAGAACCAGGAAATAGACCCATTTTCCTGTCCTACTTTGTAGAACAGGCAATTTTGTTTTCATGTAGAAAACAAGTGAAAGGTGTGAAGATACTGAATGTATAAATTGATGCAGATATTTCATAGTTCATTAAATGGCTAAAGGGAGATTTCTGTTTTCCTTGAAGAAACTGATTTAGTTAGAAAAAGTTTGGAAATGTTTTCAAATACCATCTCAGAAAATAGATGACTTAAGTATCTACTACAATCTTATAATGAAGAATAAATGTTTATTGTAATAAACAAGCTTGATTAAAATAAACTCATTAATTGCTCTGATTCTTTCCCCCCTCCTGAATAAGAATCCTGATAGATGTGCAAATGACTCTAGCAATCTGCCCAGCAGGCTCCTGCTAACTGAATTTAGATCATTGGTTGTTAGTCAGCCAAGGAAAGATGGCCGTTGCACTTCAAAAATAGATTATGGACAACTGAACAACTTTAAAAAGTTTAAAAAGGTTGGTACATGCTTTTGAACTCACAAGAGCACATTGCTTAGAACATACAGAAAAGGTATAAAAATACAGTTGTACCTTGGCTCCCGAACGCCTTGGGAATTGAAAGTTCTGGTTTTCGAACTTTTTTTGGAAGCCGAACGTCTGGCGCGGCTTTTGCTATTGTTTCTGGCACGCCTATGCAATTGGGAACCAATTGGAAGTCGCGCCTTCATTTCCAAACTTTTTGGAAGTCAAATGGACTTTCGGAACGGATTCCATTTGACTTTCGAGGTACATCTGTATTAGCTAAATCTGACCACCTTCTGGTTTTGGTTGGGTGGGTGTGTCTTTAAATCTAGAGGTTTCCAGTACAGTGCTGGGGAATAGAGTCCTAAAAGCTATTGCAAGGGCATCTTGAAGCAGAATGCTTCTATGCTTAAATTATATTGCACTCTTTGGGAATTATCAGAAATTGGTACTGTTATTGTAAAAGGACAAACTTAGAGCAGATCAGTCAGAATCAATTTGTAATGTTGTTAAGCTTGAATAGAAACATTAAGATATACACTTTTAAATGGATAATTGTATTTATAACTGTATTATATTATTCCTGTAATGTATCTGAAACCTGTATAGTGCCTCCTGCTCTACAGCCCAAACCTAGAATAAAAGAACAATACTCAACAACTGTATTTAATGTATTCTGAGTTTTCTTCAATTGATAGAATACAATAATGTCAAAGGGCACCCTTGTCTGCTTCTTTGCAACTGAATTGAGTAAGTAGCTGTTTCGGATTCCATCTTTGCATAGTGAGACTTGTAAATGCATTGAAGCCCCAGTTTGAAGCCCCTGAGTTAAATAGAGTTAAGATTAATACATCTTTCCATTTGACAGGTAGCTTATCCTGGAGCAGGACAACTTCCATACATTATTGGGGGATCGGATCTGATAGCTCATCATACTAGAAAGAATTCTGAGATGGAAGAATGGTTGAGGCAAGAAATGGAGGTGAGGAGCATGAAGTAGTGAAAAGCAAATAACCTGCAGCCTTGGCATTATCAGCACCATGCTCTAACCCAACTGAGCTATAACGGTCAGGATCATGAGCTGTAGGTCAGTGTTTCATACACTGGCTGGGTGAGGGGCTGCAATGGGAGTGGAAGATCGTGGGAAATTGGCTGGAGATGGCTTGCAAGCAGCCTCTTCCCACTTTCCCCACTCCCACTGCAGCCCCATTGTCCTCACATCCCTGGCCTTTTTGAAGGATCTTCAGAAGAGACCTTTTAGCACAGGGCAGGCAGTATGCAGTGGGGCGGAGACGGTAGGGAATATCCTTGTGCTCATACAGTATTGGATACCACCCATTGTATTTACAGGTGAAACTCGAAAAATTAGAACATCATGGAAAAGTCCATTTATGTAAGCAATTGTTTTCATTAGCTACTGGAGTTTAATTTATGAGATAGACTCATGACATGCAAAGCGAGATATGTCAAGCCTTTGCTTGTTATAATTGTGATGATTATGGCGTGCAGCTGATGAAAACCCCAAAGTTAATTTGGGGTTCTCATCAGCTGTACGCCATAATCATCACAATTATAACAAATAAAGGCTTGACATAGACTCATGACATGCAAAGCAAGCTATCTCATTTATTAGTTTCAACTTTTAAGTTGAATTACTGAAAGAAATGAACCTTTCCACGATATTCTAATTTTTCGAGTTTCACCTGTATGTGTAAATGCCTGACTGCACCCAAATCATGCTGGTTCAGAGCAGTTCATATTTGGCAGAAGTTCTCAAAGAATCATTTATTTTTCTAGGAACAGAGTCGCCAAGCAAAAGAAGATTCGCTTGCAGATGACCTCTTCAGGTGAGGGTTTCCCCCTCCCCATAACGGACTCAAGGGTGGAATCTACACGTATATAAAAACGTTCTGAAAATGCTTTTTTAAAAAGTGTTTTAAAAAATACATTGGATTTTCTATAAGGCTCTCTATTGCCATCTAGTGTCACATTGTATATTGCACTTAAAACGTTTATTTGCAGCTGTATAGCTGAGTCCAAGGACTCATTGTGTGTTTGCTCTAACTGCATGTGACTGCCTGTTCTTCCCTCCAAACAAATAACAAACTATGGAATGGACATAGCTAGCTTTTAACTATATAAATAAATACGCCAAATTAATACCTGGTTCTTCAGAGCAGACCAAAATCAGAATTAAGAAGCAAGGTCAACTTTCTTCCCCATTGATGCTTCTGGAAGGAAAACCCAAAGATGAGAATTTTTAATTAACATTTTTTTATTGATATATTTGATAAGTGACAATAATTTTTGCTGCCAGTTGCATTGCAAACTGCTCTTGCTGTTGGGAGATAATAGGCAGGAAGCCTCTGATCATATGGTGGAAACTTCTGCACTCCATCTATTGGAAATCTAAAGAAGCAGTATGCTTGATAATGCATGGCTCACTGTGCAGCAATAGACTGCCCAGAAAGTATCGAAGTAAAGTATAAAGTAAAATGTTAATTCACCCTGGATTAGTCTTGTTTCCTTTTATGTGTTCCTTGGCAAAGACCACTCTGCTTGGGGAATATGCCATATCGTAAGTATTTAGAGACCCTTGGGTCAGGCAGTCCCAAATTCCCGCTGGGCATGTTGGCACCCTTTTTGGGTCTGAGACTTAATGACAGAAGAAATGTCTCCTATACAATCTGCACATGTGCTCAGATCACCATCAGAGACCCTGTTCTGGGGTCTGCCGTCAGAGGTATGACATGTGGGCCTTTTTGGTCACTCCGATACTTAAACTGTAGACTGTCCTCCCACACTGGCCCCATGTGGCCTCATCACTGCTTAATATTCAACAAGCAGTAAAGATACGACAGTTTCAGCAGTGAGTTGCGTTGTTGCTAATGGATTTGAGATTCAACTGCTCCTTAATAGTTTTATTCATTACATTTATGTTCCAGCTTCCTTCCAAGCTCAGGTTGTTGTGACCCTACAACCACCCTATGAAGCAATGACTGGTCTATGATCACTCAGTCAGCTTCATGGACAACTTGCAGGTCATGTGACTGTGTTTTCAGTTTTACTGGATTTCAGAACCCGGCATTTATGCATTTTTTTTGTTCCATTTAGATATGATCCCCATGTAAAAAGAAGATAAGGTGTGCCTTGAGCCAGACCTACAGCAGAAGAAAAGCTTGCCTGGCCCGCTGGCAATAAATTGCAACATCAGAGTTAATTTTACGCTGATCATACCTCCTGAAAACCTGCTTTTCATATTGAAGAAAGGATGCAAGACTTTGAACTGCTCTTCAAACATGTTACAGCTAGTGATGGATCCATGCGTTATCTGCCCACAGCACAAAAGACTGGTCTAGGCCAACTTTGTAATGCTCAATACAAAGGTAGCATTAGAATTCAAACTAGAGTAGAACTTAAGCCATTTAACTCCCTCCTACGTTTTGCTGCTCTGGCAGTGAATAGAAGAAGTATCTCTTCCATTCCTGACACTACAGTGGCTGCATGCTTTAATGACTATTTACTCATGTTAGCAACACTTGGGAAATGACATTATTCATCAGTACTTCTGGCATCCAGCCTTAGCAGCATGCCAGACATTTGGGAGCTGAGAGAAGAGAGAACTCCCTCACTTGCCCTGCCATCACTGCCCCTGTTGGAACAGCAACAAAGACAAGTGTAGGGGACAGAAACATGGGTGGACACAGAAAGGTGGTTGAAGGATCATTGGATATCATTGGGAAAGTTGCAGGAAGGATCAAACCTTGTTGTACTACCAATGACATCAAGACCAAATAGGCTCAGAACTGGGTTTGAAAGGGCCCAAGTTATTTTCAGAGTTTGAGAGGGAGGGTGCAGAGACTTGCTAAGGGGAGTTTGCCCATCAATAGTTATAGCACACAAAGCCTTTGGAATTCTTTTTCAACTTGCATTCTCTATCCAAAATTTTAAAGCAAAAAGGTTCTTTTTTTTAAAAGCACATTTGTTTTAACCTTTTTTTTGTATGGTATGATGACTATCAGAATTGTCAAATGGCAACATGGGATTTGTAACATGGGTATTGCTCACTTCTGTACCATTTTGCACCTCTCAAATTGGCTTTGATCCTTTTAGTAAATTATTAGTATGGGAAATCTTTTGTTTGGTTCTCAGAATTTTGAGCTCACCCTGTTGTGGGGATTCAAACCACCGACTTTCTGATCAGCAAGCTCTAGGCTCTGTGGTTTAACCCACAGCGCCACCCGCGTCCCTCTTAGAAATATTACACCACCCCAATTTCTACCACACCCCTTGGCAGCCATTAACCCGTAACTAAAATGTTCCCCCCCCCCTGCTTTAGCAACAAGTCTGTTTTGAAATAAGTTGATCTAGTCAGTTCTGTCATCATGCCTCTTATATTTGAATTAGAACTGCCACTAATAATAGCTGGAAAGAGGATTCCATCTTTTTAATCAGGTCAAGCAATTACAGTGAAACTACTTTAGCCACCTCTACACAAAATCTGTAGTACAGTGAACTAGAAAACTAGAACATTATTGAGGATGCTGTCCTCGTGTTGAGCCTAACTCAAACTGATGCTTAAGCAGGTATAAAAGAAAGTCTTCCCTCATTCCTGGGTGAAAATAGGCCATTTGGTGGTACTACTGTGTAGGGTAAAGTGCTGATCATTGCCTCAGTTCTGAGAGACCTATGGTCCAATTTCAGAAACTTCCTACACTACAGATGTGGGGGATTCTTGAACCAGTACACGCATGGACGGGAATACTATGTTCTGTAAAAAAAAAAAAAAAAAAGAGGCAAATTACATACAACCATGACACTTTTTTAGTTAGTTACCAGAGACATGAACTTTTCATTCACAATTATCTGACCTATGGAGTTTAAAGATGTCACATCCTTCTACATTAATTGGGTCTTGAGTCACACATGTGACTTCCATTATTACAATTTTTCAATTAATTATAAATTATTGCCTCCAAGGATTTAAAATAAGGACCGTCAATTTACAAAACCAAATCCTTCTAAAAATATCAGCAACTGACAGCTTTTCCTGCCCTAATTTAATTTCCACTTACATAAAAGCACTTGCATAATTTCTTGGTATCACTTCAGTCAATAAAAAAACCACAATCCAGAGGCTTATTTTGAATATTTTTGAACCTGCAATCTGTATTTAATTTCATAGCAAAGCACCTTTGCAAAGAGAAGCTTAACATTAGTATCTGGGTGGTTGAGAACTATCGACATAAGAGGCTAACGAGACTAATGTAACTTGTTCAGCTGCGTCGTGTTGCAAAACAGCACATGCTTGGTTCTTTATGTTGCTTTCATTAGTGAAGCTTACCCTTTTCATTCCACTTGCGGTTTTATCAGAGCCCTGCTCTTCCTGGCAATAATAAATTGAGAACACTACAGTGCAAGTGCAACACCATAGACAATATTATGCCAATATTACAGGGAGACTGTCATGGGCACAGCCAGGATTTATGTGGTTGGGGGGGCAGGCTTTATGCTAGGGGGCAGAACCTCAGTTAAATATTTTTATTGGTTTACTTGATTTAGAAACATTTGCAAGATCCTAACACTTTCTGCATTACCAAAGGCTTGGAAGAGGGAATATTAACTGGTATAATGCTGTATTCTGGCAGAAAAGCAAGCAGATAAAAGTACTCCAATAAATTAGCTTTGGGTAGTCCTTATGCTTTTGCATTTATTGAATTATTTCACAATTCTTTTCAAAGGTAGTTTGTAACAAAATATACAGCAGCTATCATTCAGATGCATAAATGCATTTGGGCTTATGGACCCATTTTTCCTTGAACATAAGACACAAAACTACCCAATCTCCAATCTGCTTTTTAAACTGTCCAGGCTTAAAAAGTGATTTGCTGCTCAGAAAGGGATCTCTACAGAAAACAAAATGCCCCCAATTTATCCCAGTACAAGCTCTATCAAGAACAGAGTGTGTTGCCTCTTTGGCTTACAATAACTTAACTTGTACGTGCCTCTGCCTCTGAGGCCTCAAAACCTGAGTTCCAAGTCCAAGTGCTAGTAGGCTTTGTGTGTGTGAGAGAGAGAGAAAAGGCAGTTTAGATTTTTTTTAATAAAAAAACAAAAACCCTGAAGTTCTCCATATGCACTTGGATTTTAGTTTACTGTTCCAACTCCCAAAATGGTAAACTGGCAGATTTGCAAAAAAGGAAAGGGAAATTTGAACTTAATTTTGTACAACCGTTTAGGCTCCTCATGCAACATGAACTCAGAAATATTATTGTATACTGCAGAGCACGTAAGAGAATAATCTGAATTACAGCAAATGTTTTCCTTTGCTAGGAGTGATGGGTAACCTTCATAGTGGTAGAGCAATCCTAGTCCCCAAAATTAAACACATTACTGTTAAATTATATTTTGATCACATTTTTTCATGGTTCCTCCGTTGTGAGCAAACATAGGTTTAAAAGTTTTCTTTAATGAAACAAACCCCAACAATTAAACAGTATGCACAGGGAAGCTGACTAAGGAAACTATTGAAGGCAGGTGTGATTTGTGTGTTGAAGGTGAGGGAAAACTGCTACATGCATAACTGACACATATACACAAGGAATGCAGCTAACGGGCAAATCCAAAGAAAGTATGCTTAATACCCTTTGAAATCAAAGTTTTAGAACTTAAGGTATTCATAATTCACATAATTTAGTAGCATGTAAGGAACCACATACTTTTTCTTGTGGTTTTTATTGCTACAATTCTTGTAATCAAGCTACTTTTATTTCATCATTGTTGATCTGCAGTAATGAAAACTACAGGTGTTTCCCTGTCTTTACATACTACATTGGAACATGATGTGCATGGTAAAAAGCAATTTCAAAGGGACCTAAAGGTGAGTTTAGTCATCTCTGGTCTGGGCTGTGTGCGTCCAATCAACACTAGCTCTGTTTGAGACCAGAGAGATCAGGCACATCTTGAATGTTGAGAATCCTGTGATGCTCAAACTGAACAAGGCTTCCATGCTGAGCTGTTTACAAATAAAAGTCCTGTGACAGAGGAGGTTATTAATATAAAACATTTGTTTCAGTCATTAATGTTTTTACTACAGCAGTAAATCCATTACGCGATCCCTCATAACGTTGTTACATAAGCAGTACTTCATTTTACACCACTGTAGAAGAGGCTAGTGTGCTACATCATTCCTTTCATATGGCATGCCTGCATACTTACGACAACTGCCTCCAACTACCAACTGTGCTGGAATATCAATCTGGAGTATCATTTAACTGTTTCCGTTCGCAACTATCTTTATTTTACAGGCCATTTTAAAAGTTATAAATACTTCCCGCAACAACCAAGGGTAAAATAAAGTACTTGCTGCAAATCAACTGCTGAATATTTGTTTTACTTTGTCTTAAAGAAAAGCTTCTATATTTCAACCATGGTCTAGTTTTATATAGCAAAACTATTAGTTCATGAGTAGAAACCATTTTTCTCTAGTGTGGTAAATTATTTTCTCATCAGCGTACAAAACCAAATAAAATCTGCACAACTTATAATCATTTACTGTTTCTTTTAACTGGAAGCAATTCCAGTAAAAACAATTTTTGTACAGGCTGGAATACTGTAGTTTCATTCTCTACAAGGCAATGAAAGTGAAGAACACTTATGGATAACAAAAACAAGGCTGCCAATGACTTTAGATGTTATGGGTCACTTATTAGCATATGCCTGTAGTTCCTTAGATGATGTCTATGGCTGTTTGGTTTAGGGAACTCCATCTCCTTCTCTTTCAACTATGAGTTGATGCTTCTGCTTCGTGACCAAATGCCGTGTAATGCCCAGTGCCCCCCCTTTTAAAAAACGTACAAAATTGTCTCCAATCAGTGGACCTACTGCAAAAAGATTGGGTTCCTTTGTGCACTCATATGTATATGGATCAATTTCAATAGGGTTACCCTTGCACGTAATTGGTTCATTTGGGTTATGGCCTATACCCTGGCCTTGGCCCTTCAGGAAGCATAGGTTAGGATGAGAACCTATTAACACTAAGGCTACAGAGAACTTTAAGATCTTCTTCAATCCAGAGGCACTCTGCAGGACACATTTCATATCTGGCTGAAATGAAAGGACCCGATGTTCTGGAAAACTGGTATAAGCATGGTGCAAATTATAGTCTGTAGTGACTGACTGAGTGCACATCATATGGTAGACCTTATGGTATTCGGGGTAAAGCTTTTTAGGCAACTGTTTGAAAATCAAACTTGGATCAGTAACCCTCCTACGGAATGCATGAATTACAGGGATGTTGTTGTTATGAGCACACAGAACTGCATCAGCCGCTGTAAGTCCACCACCTATGATCAAGACTGGGTCTGCTTTCCCACATAATATTCCTTTGTCGACAGCAGCGCCAAACTCAGATATGGAATGCAGAACGAAAGGAAAGTCTTCACCTTCTACTTGGAGTCTGCCAGGAGAATCAAAAGTTCCAGTGGCAAGAACAACATTCTCAGCAAACAAACAGAATGGCACATGAGAGCCATCTGCTGCCCTCTGATAACCTCTGATTTCCCAGTTTCTCTTGATCAGTATAGTCTGTCCACCTTGCTCTTCCAGTTGCAAATGTTGTGGCAAAACATCTTCACTCACTTCACTTTCATCTTCATCGTCCTGTTCTCGGTAAAGCCTTGAGACAGATGTTATGTACGTGTTTTCCCTGAAGTTTTTTTGAAGGCCCATGACTTTAACATAGTGCTTGTAATAGCTAGCAATTTGCTCTGGCAGAACTCTGTCACACTTTATATTTCTGAAAAAGATAAAGATCAAATCTGATTATTCACGTTTAGTTTACCGTTCACATTCACCACAGGAACACCTCCCTAAACTTGCAATGTGACTGTACTGCCATATTCAGGTCAGATGGCTACAGAAAGAATTTTCAGCTTCTGCATTAGATCGGTACATTTGTTCTTTCTTTTTGGCATGATTTATTACGGTATTTGAAATGTTTTCACTGCTTATACTGGATTTGTTTTGCCCCAACAAGCCAGGATGCTTAACCAGCATTAATGTATGCTTTGTTGTTGAGATATGAATCCTGGCTTTTTAGGGCAAAATAAACCTATGAACAGGAGTTTGGACATAATGCTAAGCTATCACCTTCCTGGTTTGTTTCCCTGCTCACACAGGGGAGGAGTGAAGCAGGAGCAATGGTGGTCCTGCATCGGTGTTCAGTTCAGTATAGTATGGGTTATTAAGCAAAGATTCTTGGCTTTCTGTTATGTGCAGATGCAGACGAATAGCTTTCAAAGCATGATGTTCCAAGCAAGGCACAGACATTTGTGAGTGATGGCTCAAACTCTTTTCTGACTTTTGCATATGCACCTGTCAATCAACCCCATATTGCAATTAAATAAAATAGTATTTACATTTCCAGCCCCTGAATTGAATGGAAGGGCTGTAGATCATATGCGATATATATACAGTAACAATTTGAGGCCATATACCTGAGGTCCTACCCCAGGAACCCCAAAAAGCTAGTTTATTATTTTTACTTAGCTCTTTAAACATACAAGTCTGAAAACCACTGGCAGTACAATCAATCTAGTTATGAATGCAAGCATGAAACATATTTAAAGAATTATGTAGTAACAGAAGATTTGGTTTCAGGGAAATTATGATATACTTTTCCCAGAAAAAAAACCCAATGAAACTCTATAGTATGTACAACAAAGGAGGGAGGGTCCTAAATTTGCTGCCCAAGAGGGAATTTTTAAATCATGAGCAGCTAAGTTCAACTTTAAATTCTGAAATCATGTATTTTTACCACATTCAGCGGAATCCACTGGCACTCCTTTGCTCACAATTGTGAGAAGTACTTAAACTGAGCAAAAACATGCTAGGCTAAGTTGACTACTGAATTCTCAAAAATACAGAGGTCAATGCTGAGACTATGTGAGTTTTTCAAAAATAGGGGAGGTAGAAAATTTGGCAGTCGGCTCTTCTGTGTCCCATCTCATTCAGCAGCCCTGGTTATCTAATCTACAAATTAAATTAAATTAAATGTCTTAAGCTCAAGTGTCAGAATGGTAGCCCATTGTTTACAAGCTGTTAGCATTATTAAATTACATGTACAAGAGCTTCTTGTACTTTTGAAAAATAGATCACAACTCATTGAAACTTTTGATTCTCCATCCACTGACAGAAGCAATTTCCCCCCCATCAGTCATTACAAGAATGTTACAGTCCTCACCTTCGCTTGGTAGCAGTCCAGTCTTTAAATGTGTATCCAGGTAATTCCATCCAGTCTCCAAAACTGATAGTCAGCATGGAACCTTGCATATTCTATGGAAAAGAAAATAATACCAGCACAAAATATTTAAAATATTGCTTAAGGTCATCTCATTCCACCTACCTAGGAGCAAAGTTAAATTGTTAGGCTTCATTTCATAACAAATAGGGGGGAAATCCCATGAATCATGTTCTAAAGGACCAGTCTATGTGCTATATTATCTGCTTTGCAGAAAGCTTCAACTTGGCAACTCTTCTTATTCCAGTTGTGATGTTTGGGACAGCTTGCCATGCACATCTTCAGGACAGCATGGAGTTTCAATTCCCAACATCTGCTGCTGGTATGAGAACTCCCCAAGTGATCCAGAAGATCCCGAAAGCAAATTACACTAGACATTACAGCTAAGGAAATAAAGTCAGGAGGAAATCTCCTACAGCAGGTAGCCTACAGCCTTTGGCTTAATTTCTAGCCTTCCATGGTCTATTTTGCCAACTATGCATCCCCACAATATTCAGAAAAAATTATTACTACGGTAAAATGCCCTCAGCTAATTGTGCAGGATGATAGTTCTTGGGGGGTGGGATGGTGATAAATGGTCTGTGCTATATTATTATTGTATTGGCCCAAATAATTAAGTGATGTAAGTGATGGAATTCTTTACACGTTGGTTTATTCATTTAAAATATTAAGGCACTCCCCATGATGCAGCTCCAAAACATGAACCTCTTGAAATGGGTACATGCCACAGGACTTACAACCAATCAGGAACAATGTGTGGTAGGTACCCATTGTTCCCATAGCCAACATGTAAGCTGAAGTTCTCTGATCAAATGTGGTTCCAACAGCAAAATGGAAAAGTTCTCACATGCCAAGCACCACCAGGTGGTCCTTTGCCAAGCACCATATGAGGGATATAGTGCTCTGGTTCCAGTTTCCAGTCAAGAACAGGTGGATAGTTAAATCCAAAGTCAGCATCTGGATGAAGCAGTGTGTCAAAGAGAACTGCAACAGGATTCGTAGAGCGTCCTTCTAGACCTTCAGCCAAGTACTCCAACTCCTAATTTGAGAAGACAGTTTTAAATGGCAATGTAAATTTCCCTTAGAATATAACATAATGTGCAGTAAAAGAGCTTTAACTATCATGTTTCTCAGGCATTGCTATATATAGATATCAGATGTACCAAACTTGTTTGCTTTTATCCCTTGGTTTCCTGTTCACAATGAGTGCAAACAAGCTTCATTATGTCATCTGGCTTCCCCCCATTGATTACACACTTAAACCCTTGGGAATGATTTTAATGGAATCAAGTTTGAACTGCAATTGATACAAGGAATTGATAGCATGCTTTCTGTACGTCATGTGGTTAGTCTATTTTTAGATGATGAAACGAGACTAATCATTTGGGGAAGTCCAAGTGGGCTTCATGATGCCTAAAACCATTTTCAGCAATAGCTCATCTCTGTCATATCACTCATTAGAGTGGTGTATACTGAACCCCATCAGCTAAGTTCACAACCTGTGGCCTTGCAGGTGTTACTGGACTCTTGTCAGAGTCCAATTGGCATGGCCAATTGTCAGGGATGGTGGGAGTTGTAGTCCAGCAACACCTGGAGGGTCACAGATCACCCTTTTCTGGGCTCCTGCAAAAATAAATCTGTTAGTCTTTAAGGTGATACAAGTCTGTTTTTCATGGAACACAGGTATATTAATGGTTATTTGACACAATGCCTAAACATTGGACCTCTGTATTTTGATATAGTACATTTCTCATTACCAGGTTTGGTAATGAGAACTTCCTGGGAACATTTGTTGTTGGAGGCAGAGTGCCAAACAAGATAGATTTTGGAGGCAGTTCTTATATTTTAAATACATAGGATTGTCATTAAAAAAAGGCTTTTTGGATCCCCAAGTCCTATTTGACACTGAAAAACCTGAGAAAAGCAGAATACTCTGCCTCCACCATGATGCACATCAGAAATGTGAACTAATTTTTCCAAGCTAAGAGAATGTAATTGTATATTATATATGTAGTGCACTTTTCTTCCAGTCCTGATATACAATTAAATGTGTAATTTCATAAGTGGTAGCTTACCTGATCAACAATAGAAAGATGACTAGCTTCTTTTAATTTATTATGCAAAATAGGATTTGGATGTTCTGTTGCAGGAGACAAATATGGCCTGTATCCAGACAGCATGTAAGAGAGGCAAATTCCCGATGGTCCATTACCTAATGGTATTTTAAAAATTATATAAGATTTACTAAAGTTTAAAATTATATCTTGTAATCTGGACCAAGATAATGACCAAGATAATGACTTTAAGCCATGAAAGTCAAAAACATGCTTATCTCCCCCTCATTTCAATCAAGGAATTTAAAAGAGCACAGCTTTTGCTATAGGATGCCTAGTATTTTTGCAGATATAGAATATTATTTGCCAAGTATATTACCTCAATTCTGATCACTGAATTTCTGACTATACCAACACTGATCTGCTTATTGGTTGCCAACTTTCTGAATAGTGGCAGAAGTAAGAGCTAAAAGTCCCTTGGGTCCACACGTATTTAGCTAGATAATCAGACATGTAAAATAAAATTTTACTTTTGCTGTTAAAGTGGAGCCAGATTACTTTTTCATTTAATGTGAAGTTTGTTGGCTTTTTGAGCTGATATACAAGTTTATTTCACAATATAATATAGTTTTAATTAGTTTATAGGTAATTAGTTGTTGATAATGTAATTGCTTTGAACCTGCATTTGATTACAATTTGTTACTTTTTACAAAACAAGTTTGTTGCTATTGTAAATTGAAGGAGTGTTATGGGTGGGTGGGGAAGACTCTTTTCCTAGCAACGAGATACCTCGTGTTGTGAAAAGATTGAAAAACCATCTGCAGCACTTTAGAACAATATTTGCATAGCATCATGTGACCGAAATTGATCCTAGGGTAGCATAGAGCCTCAGATATCGTAAAATAATAGTACTTCCTCCTTCAACAGTATAATCCAAACCACTTCCACTTCTAGGTTAACATCTAATATAAAACATCTAACCTCTTTGCAGGCTACATATTTTATTCCAATTACTGTATAACAAGAAATTTGTTTCATTGTTTCATGGTTTTAATAAGTCCCAATTACAGATATTCTCCCAGTCACCAAATATGCAGACAAAGCTATTTTGCCGTTCAAAAACTGGCCTCCCAAGTTGTTTCCTCCCCCACCCGAAGTAGGAGGGGCGGCCAACTGGAAACAGAAAAACAGCTAAGGATGAAACACTCTACTCTCCCTAAAAAGCAGAGGTGCTTGAGTCCTCTCATTTTGATTACATGAGTTCTATGTTCTTGATGTTAGATACTTTTTAAAAAGTGCTTAATTTTTGTTGAAGTGCTGTTCAGATACAAAAAGATAAAGCACTGGTAAAGGACGCCTGGACGGTTCAGTCCAGTCAAAGGCGATCATGAAGTTGTGGTGCTCATCTCGCTTTCAGGCCAGGGGAGCTGGCGTTTGTCTGCAGACAGCTTTCCGGATCATGTGGCCAGCATGACTAAACCGCTTCTGGCGCAACGGAACACCGTGACAGAAACCAGAGCGTACGGAAACGCCGTTTACCTTCCTGCCACAGCAGTACCTATTTATCTACTTGCACTGGCATGCTTTTGAACTGCTAGACTCATAATCAAATAGACATGATACAAAAGGAAAAAGAAATGGGGAGGGGAGAGGAGAGGAAAGTGAGCATTAGAGCAGCTGCTCCTTCATGGACATGACCAGGTTGCATGTAATGGGTATATAGGGCCCCAAAGAGCTAGATTCAGTGACAAGGAGGTGCACTTTGGCATTTCCTATTCTACTATACAACATTACCTTTTTCCCAGTTATGGAGGAAGAAGAAGAAGAAGAAGAAGAGTTTGGATTTGATATCCCGCTTTTCACTACCCGAAGGAGTCTCAAAGCGGCTAACATTCTCCTTTCCCTTCCTCCCCCACAACAAACACTCTGTGAGGTGAGTGGGGCTGAGAGACTTCAGAGAAGTGTGACTAGCCCAAGGTCACCCAGCAGCTGCATGTGGAGGAGTGCAGACACGAACCCGGTTCCCCAGATTACGAGTCTGCCGCTCCTTACCACTACACCAAACTGGCTCTCAAACCATTATAGCTCAAATATTTTTCCAACAGTATCTAATCACAATATACCTGTATAATAGGATAACTAGAAATCTCAATTATATCACAACTTAATAAGCAGTCCATGATAAGGCAAGGTTGTTAAATTATAATTAATAAATTTCAAACACATTCAATATTTTAGATTCTTATTCATATACTGAAATTCTGAGAATAACTCACCTATTACTACCACTGGCAAACTCAGTGGTGGGTCCACAGGTAGAGTAGCTTCTTCTAGTAAGGGCATTGTTTTAACATTTGTCCCAAAGCTGTCACCAAAATACTGCACTAAGGAATTCAAAAAGTGTCCTTCGGTTTCGGGGCTACAGTAGTTTCTATTTAAAAGGAAATAAATCAGTTCATCACAACACATTCTTAATAAAATAAACTTAAGTTAATATAAAGTCATTGGCCTGATAATATATTAGCAAAAGAAGTCCGTCAGCATTTAGGAAAATTTCAGAGTTGCAAATCCACTGTGACTTTTCCTAAACTGATACTGCTATTTTGGAATCCTACAAGGAAAAAGTGGGTTTTTTTTTTACTCATATACCGGTATGTTTACTATATGGACAGACGAGTGTGCATGTTGAGTGACACAGATTTCTTTTACAATAAATTGTCTGATACAATTTCTATAATACTCAGAGGTAACTGGTCATGCATTTAAATGTCTATGAATCTACATTAATTTTTTGATATATTAACTAATGTTTGTGACTTGGATCCTTACTTTCTCTTCTACAGAAGGCTCCTTCTATTTGTGTTTTGAACCCAGAGGACACACCCATTGGTATAAGGGAGGAGGTTTTTTTTTTTGCTGACTTCCCCTTCTCCCTCCCACACCTTCCAGATGGTTCCTGAATCCTCCAGGGCACATTTTGGTGGGGCAGCTGCAGGGAGAATCAGCAAAAAATTGCCTTCTCCCTTCCACCAGAGAGAGTATGCCATGAACTGAGTGCCACTCAAAGGATCATTGGATCGAAACCAAGATATTTATTAAGAAGAATGTATGAATTGGTTCCAAAATAGCTTCTAAGAATAAGTCATTGCATAATCTAAGTGCAATGCAAGCGCTTCCTCAAGAATTTGAATGGAAATGTACAGTTCTGCAGTTGGTTCCCTCCCTCCTCCTACAATCCAGGAATCTGCCAACTCAGACACTAATTGTATTTCCCATCAAATCCACCTCTAAGCTAATATTTAGGTAGACACTGCTGGCTCTAGGGCTGCTTTTGCACAGTCCTACAGTCGGCATATGTCAGCCTCAAGCATTTTCCTTCCCTTGGTAAAGCTCATGCAACCTCATCCAGAATACAGTTGTCTGCCTCCTTGGAACTAAAAATCACACAGGACATTCATGCATGGAAACATACTTATATGCAGCTAAAGATACAGATTAAGCTTAGGACAAACTCTCCAATGCCGTACATGTGGTAAATTCATGGTTAAAATAACAGAAACCACAGAAAATTGGAACTAATTCTATGCTTGCTGTCAACCATCAGGTCATTTAAATGGTTTAAATATAGGCACCTACTTTTCTGCAGAATATATCTCAATAAAGCTTCATAGGTTCCA
Organism: Lacerta agilis; assembly: GCF_009819535.1. Taxonomy (NCBI): domain Eukaryota; kingdom Metazoa; phylum Chordata; class Lepidosauria; order Squamata; family Lacertidae; genus Lacerta; species Lacerta agilis. The sequence goes on along the minus strand of NC_046318.1, from coordinate 60,768,028 downwards.
CATCTCTGTTTTGGCTTCAAACCAAAGGAAGCTATGTTGTTTTGCAAAAACCACAATGTCTGCACGCTGACAAGTGTACCTTTTTCTCCCATCCTCCTTTGTAATCTATGGAGTTTTACATTAAAAGCTAAAGGAAAAAAGTATTCATGGGCTTTTTACACGCATCTGTGGACAAAAGGATGCACAACTAGATGGGCCCCTGGTCTGCTCCAGCAGGAGTCTCATTCTGTTCTTACACCAGTAAAAATCAGCATCAATAACACCTTTTCTACACTACACAAGTCCATTAGTTACATATTCATCTTCACAGGAAATATGTTCAGATATTTAAAATACAGGATATGACGTAACACAACATCTGTTTAAAAGAGTTTGCTATGTACCGGGTATATGGCAGTTAAGTTATGCTTGCTTATGCCAAGAAGACAGTTAGCATGATAGCACTAGCAAATATTCCAGCCAGCCACCTTACACCAAACGCCACCAGTAATTACAGCAGAAACTAAACTGCAAATGCTGCACTGTAACCCACAAAACAAATGACTGCATACCCTTTTTGGGTGGTGTCAGCTACTATAAGTAACATCTGAAAGATCCCTATGAAATTTGTCCAAAAAATTCAGAAAAAATTTTCAGAAAACCATGATGAGGTCTTCAACACCCTTTCAGAGTTGACCTACTATCTACCCATCAATTTAAATTTCCAGAGATACAGGCTATGAGTTATGGGCATTTGGTAAAATTATTTCTGGCTGTACAATAGTCTGGGACTTGAAGTCTAGGATAGCCTAACTTTCTGAAGACATTCTTTTACCAGTTGACTACCAGAAAGTATCATTTTGCTCCATTCTATGTCTATAAATTTAGCCTGCAACTGTAATATTTAATCAAAATCCAAGAACGGGAAGGATTTTTTCTCTTCTCTTCCACCCAATATTAAAGGCATGCCTATGGAAATTCCCAGTCCATATACCGTTCCATGGAATGGTCTCAAGAAGTAAAAGACTAAAGTGAAGCAGCAATGGGGATGATCAGTGCCTAAACAAAGGTAGACCTGCACAGTATCTTACCTACAACTAGTTTCATCATGGAAGAATCTCCAGAAGTGAAGCGTACCCTAGTCTCTAAAAGCTTACACAATACTGAACGTGTTAAGTCTTTTAAAGTGCCCAAAGCCTCTTTTGCTGTTTTATTCATGGAAGATAAATAGAAATATATTGTATACACGAACAAGTGGGGTGGCGTGTGTGTGTGTTTATATAAAGGTAAAGGACCCCTGGACGGTTAAGTCCAGTCAAAGGCGACTATGGGGTTGCAGCGCTCATCTCGCTTTCAGGCCAAGGGAGCTGGCGTTTGTCCACAGACAGCTTTCTGGGTCATGTGGCCAGCATCACTAAACCGCTTCCGGTGCAACGGGACACCATGACGAGTGCCAGAGCGCACGGAAACACCATTGACCTTCCCACTGCTGCGCTACCTATTTATCTACTTGCACTGGTGTGCTTTTGAACTGCTAGGTTGGCAAAAGCAGGGACAGAGCAATGGGAGCTCACCCCATCTTGCAGAGTCGAACCACCGACTTCCCGATCAGAAAGCCCAAGAGGCTCAGTGGTTTAGACTACACCACCACCCACGTCACCCACACACTATGTGTGCACATAAATGCCATGTATGTTGCAGAGAGGCAATTTCCAAGCCTACCTGCTTGTCATGCAACATTTCAAATCACGACCCATCTTGGCCATTCAGAAATCCGCCGCTGCCATCATCATCATCATCTATGGAAAGGCAATGTTCCTTTTCGTGTGGCTCGTTTGGGTGGGCCTCCTCCCTTCCCTCGTCCTTAGGAGCATCAGCCAGCAACACACCTTACCTTGCACACCTTCGCCTCTCCCTTCCTCCCTCCCTCCTCAGCACCACCACCCAAGTCCCCTCCGCGCCTCCAGGATGCTCTTCAAAGCACCTCACCTCCCTTCCTCCTCTTACAGTGCGCGCGCGCGCGCGTCCCCGTCCGACCCCGTGACCTTCCTCCTTCGCTCCTCCTCATTGAAGCGCAGGCCGGCCGGCCGGCTGAGGAGCAGCAGCGGGCAGGAAGGCATCCCGCGCGGACTCCCACATCGCGTCAATTTGCCGGGTCTGAGAGGAGAGGGAGGAGCCGGAAGAGAAAGGGGAGGATGGAAGGCGCCTTTTCTTTCTCTCTCTCTCTCTTTCCCCCCACGCCGTCCCCCCCCCCTTGACCCACAAACCTATTTCCCTCAGCCGGCCTGGCGAATAAGCGTTACCTGAAGTGACCGGCCAGGGAACACCGGCAGCACCAAACCGTCATGAGGGATTAGCGGGGGTGGGGAGGGGGAGGGGGGAAGAGAAGAAGAGTCGAGGCGGCAGGTCACTCGGCGGCAGATGGGGGGGATGTGGCCGTTGCTCTTCCTCCGCCGCCTCTTGTTCTCCCTCCCGCCACCACCGCACTGGGGGCCGCTGTCGGCCCGGCGCCTCTCCCTCCCTCCCGCCTTCTTGCCTCACATGCGGCACTAGGCCAGTCACACGGGAGCGAGGGAGGAGCCTCCGCCTCGCACCGGCGGCGGCGGCGGAGGAAGGGGAGGGAGGCGCCTCACACCCCGCCAACGCCTTCCTCGCGGTCCTCAGCGGAGGAGCGACTACTCCGAGGGGGGGGGCGGGGAAAGGAGGGCCGCTGTCCCCAACAACGGCCGCCGCTGCTGCTTGACGGCGACACCATGTGATAAGAGATGAAAGTCGCCTGCGAGCGGGAAGTGATGGGGGGTTGCGCAGCAGATACGCCGCGTACATAACGAGGTCGCGAGGGAGTCGAAAGGGGCGGCGGCGGGGGCGGGGGGGGATGCATCGGGGTTTATCGACGCCTCGTTGGTTTCCATAAGTGGCGCCGTTTCCTTGGCTTCTGTCGTCCCCGTCCCCCCCAACTCCATGAACTCGACCGGATGTCACCACCGTCTCTACACGCTTCTTTTTTTCAACACCCTCTTCCCCATTTCCGAACAACATTCTCACGTGTAGGCACGCGGAGCCTGAGGGAGGCGGTGCAAGTACTGCTGCTGCTATAGTTTTACAGCTGAAATTTTAACATTTCAAAACTCGACTTCCTCCCCACCCCCTCTTTATGCGGTACCTTAAATATTTTTTATATATATTTTCCGCATATTCCAAATTAACATTTACTCATTTATTCATCTACTTTAAATGTATACTCTTTTTTTAAAAAAACTGCAGGTTATTACAATAATTTTGCCAATGTTCTTATCTGTTTACAATTTATTTGTAAACATTCAATAAATCATTTCCATTCTTCTATAAAAAGATTGTTATCTTGATTCCTTATTTTTCCGGTAAGTTTTTCCATTTGCATATTCCATAAGCTTTTTGTATCCATTCTTCTTTCGCTGGGACCTCTTATTTCCATTTTTGGACAAGTAACATTTTTGCAGCTGTAGTCACATGAATAAATTTCTATACCGTTTGGGTAGTGCTGTTCCTATAATTCCCCAAAGGATTTTTTTTAAGCACCTTTATCTCTTTCCCATTGTCCTCCTTGGCAGGTGGATGCCTCCTCTCGGCACCTGGGCTTCTGGGTCCTGAATGTCCCCTGCCTGGCATCTTGTGTCTCATTCCCAGCTATTATGGGGTGGGTGGTGCACATCAGCTGAAGTATCATTAACAGATAACAGTCAGTACTTTCCCACTAAGTAATTTGGGTTTTCAGTGGGCCTTCGTCCCACATGTGTTGGACGATACTTGGTGGAACCTTTCAGAGAGGAAACAGCATTTAAGATTAAGGTTGTGTTCCCCACCAACTCTCACCATTTCTGAATCCAGCACTTCCTGCAGGATGTGTGGCTCAAAGACACGAGGCTGCCACGAGTTCATCAGCTGTTTTGCACATATAATGCATAGATAATCACAAAAGTATATCCATTACAGAAGCTTTAACTATTCTACCCAAGTGCCAAACCAACGATCAGAGAACTTCTAGAACATCCCACTTCTGATAATGCCCCCCATTTTAATCCTTATCTCCCTAACATTTTTCCTTCTCAGAGAGATGCCATCACCCAGTCACAAGGTTGTTGTGTAAAATTTAGCATTGATCGTGAGTTTTTTTTTAAATAAATTGTATCCTAGTGGGGGGGGGGATGCTAGATGCACAATTATTTAGGAACCAGCACCAGTTCTTGACCAAAACTATTAGCACCACTGAAGAATATCACATTTGCATCTTCCCTGGATCATCTGGATATCAGTGACAAAATAGCGAACCAATTATACTAGCATTTTACAAGCAAGAGGGTAGCCCTGCCTGACAAAGTATCTCAGATGTCATGGACTGGTTGGATGCAGAGGAATGGTGGGAGGAACCTCCAAGGGAAGAAGGCTCAAAGCCTAGGGAGTGGTGGTGGGATGGCAATGAGTGGTCAGAGGGAGAAGGTGTCGGAAGCTGAAGAGGTAACAGTGAGCTGGGAAAGTTGTGTCAGAGAGAAGTCCAGAAGAAGCAGGGGAGGAGGGAGGCCAAGAGGCAGAGATAAGTCAGGCTGGTGTAGAAGCACATTCTCTCCCTCCTGCTGTAACAAGCTCCCCTCCTTCCCGTCTCCCACCAGGACCAAGAGAGGCATGAAGTGAAAGGAGCAAAGGCACACAGGCGCAGTCTCTCATTGCTTGGGGTAAACCCTGGAGAGGAGGGGACTTAGGCAGAGTTGCTGTGCTCATTAGGCCTGGCACCCCTGTGAAGATCCTGGTGTGTGTGTTTTTTTCTAATAAAGAGCTGACTTCACCATGGAATTGGATACTGGATAGGGGTAACAACAAAAGAAGAAAATGTATTAGAAGTTAAGAAACACAATAATTGTAACTGGTTGTGTTGTACAATTCTTTATCTTTATTTGTAACTTACTGCTTAATACTGTACATTTTGTAAAACAATAATAAACATTTATATTCTTAAAAAAAATAAGAGCTGACTTCACTTACTCTGATTACTGCTGACTCACTCCTGACATCAGCTGCAGTGGCAAGTAAGGTAAAAAGCAAGTTAGGTGGTTGTGTGATTTCGGCAGCGGTGCAAGGCCAAGGTAACCAAAATTTGTATGTTGTAGCTGACTGAACCACAGCTGCACAATGGAAATGGCCATAACCTGTTTTATTTAAAAATAAAGATTGATTGAATTAAAAGAGTTTTTACAAACCTATATTCAGGAAGATTAAATGCAAATAAGTCATGGGAATATAAATGCTTCCCTGTTGAAGAATAATTCCATTCTACTATCCCTTGTAGTACAGTTTATCCTTTTTTTCTAAAATTCTCCGTGTATTTGATTTCCTGGCACATGTACTGGGGGATTATTAGATTCAATGTCTAATTGTTCCTTTCCTAATGCTGTAAACAGAACAGCAGTGTTTTAGTCTGCCATGCAAGTTCCTGAGGGATATGCTGTGTTCAGTGAATTCCTCTGCATTTGTTCATCTTTATATCACACGGAATATAAGCGACAAAGCGATGGGACTTAAAAGTATTAAGATTAGGGCATTTAAAAAAACAACCTAAAGGGCTATGAACGTTATCCATTACAGTTTTTCAATTAAATTTGTAGCCTACTCTTTAAACACAAATGCTAGCACAAATAGTCAAATACTATGGTTGATCAGTCTTAAAAAACAGAACCTTTAACACATTTTCTTGTAAATTTTGTTTCTAGATAATAATTTGGATTGAATGAATCCTAACGGAATCTTAATTGAGCAATTTATGAAAAATAAAGACTTACTAGTCTGCTCCTACAGTCTCCTGTTCAAGTCCAAGGGTTAATAGGGTCATATTCACACATAGTTTAGATTGGTGAATAGGGTTCAACAAGTTGGACCTGTAATAAAATGTTGACACAGTGGAGTGCTTCTGTGTTCAAGCCATGCCATTTTCCAGGACATTCTATTTTATCCCCTCCTTCCTATTTCCTGGCCTCTTCTTTCCAATAGTGAGCCAACATTCTGTTTTGGCTACCAGTGCTTTGGCTCTGGGAGAATACATTTGATAGCCAGCATAAGAGAGCCTTGTCGGTGTCAGCAGTAGCTCTTTGCACTGGTCTTTCGGATCAGGCTAATATTTAAATAACTTGGCTTCAAGGCTCCCTCCTCCCAAGTGAGCAGCCAGACCCCATATAGGTAGTTCAGAAGTGATGCAAGGGTTGTATTACATTAAATAAAATTGATAACAATGTGAAAAGTAAATTAAGTACTCTAGGTCCTTCTGCAATAATTGGTTTGTTGAGTAGAGATTGCACTTTCACAATAACATAGTATTGCAGATTCGCTGCTAAGGAAAGGTGTTGATACTTGTATCTTGCATTAACAAAGCAGATTTATTGTGTAAATAATATGGTTGTGTGGCAAGGCTTCATGTTTAATTAAAAATAAATATGGTAAAATAATTAAATAACCCCCAAAGCAATTGCAGGAATCGGCCCTTTAGTTACATAAAAACAAGCAGCCTGGTTAAAAATAGAAATGAACACTGTCATTCCATAAACAAATCCCTTCCACTACAGACGAGACATTTTTCTAGCTCCAACAATAGATGCCTTTATTTACCATTCAATAACAGTAGAAAGGTCAAAACCATTGCTTTCTTTCCATAGACGCTATTTTTAATTGGTAAGCACTTTTGATTTTTTTTTCAAAGGATCGTTTTCTATTAAATTGATTAATACAATATAAATGGCTGAATAATTGCATCTTCCTAAGGATCAAAGGTCTGTTCATCGAAAACCACCATGAGCAAAAACCTATGCAGCTAAGCCTGCAGTCCCAAACACATTTACTTAGGGAGTAAGCTTCACTGAACACATTGGGTTCAGCTTCTAGTACACCACATTTGCATTATTGTGTGTTGGTTTTGTGTTTGCGTGGCTCCAAGGATTTGGCAAGGATTTGGTGGCGCTTGCATAAATCACTGCCACTTTCTTTCCTCCACTTTTCCTTTTCCCAGCGATGGAAGGAAACCTCCAATATACCAACAGAAGCTTGGATTAACAATAACTGGAGTATTCCTCTATCAGAATGCTGCACATACCATTGGCGACTAATCAAGAGCATCTCCAAAAAAGATAGCTTTGATACAATCTGGTCTCCCTTTTTCTCTTTTATTGAAGAAGAACAGGATATTTTAATGCTGTCGTCATCGTCATCACAGAGGTGTCTTTGGAGGGGATATATTCATTGAAAGTGTTAGCTTCCCCCCCTTTTCTTTTCTTTTATTAAAAAAGGAACCTACCTGTATGTTAAGTCTGGCACCACAGGTCCTTCTCTATATAGGCTTTCTTAATAATAATTACTGTTATTTATAAGCTGCTACGTGACTGGGTTGCCTGGAGAGCAACCGTTTTAGACATTAAAAAAAAATGCCCAGGATTTTAACTGATTTTATATCTACTGCTTTTTGTATTTTTACTGTTGCTGCGATAATTGGCATTGTCTCTGATGTTTTTGATCTGTTTCATATTTGTTTTATGGTTCTCTTTTGCAGGCTATCTTGAAAATCTAAATTAATAAAATTCTGAAAGAAGAAGAAGAGGAGGAGGAGGAAGAAGAAGAAGAATTTCTCCACCTAGCAATTACTTCTGCTGTTGAGGAGGTTTCCCCAAACTCAGAAAACTCCTTTGTTGTTAGGTGGCTGGCATCACACATTTTTTATAAGCAATATAAAAGCTTTCTGCAGGAGATAAAGGACAGCTCATAAAAGCATAATATGCATTTTCCCCTAATGAAAGTTGTTTCATTTCAGTGGTGGCAGGTTTTATTCCAACAGCAGTTTGAACTTGTATGCTCTGTTGCTAGATTTTCATCCACTGACACCATTAGAAGCAGCAAATTGGTGATCTGGCCCACTAAATATAGCAAAGAACATTTATGGGCATTGAAGGGTGGTTTAATAGGTTACAATAAAATGAACTTCAGCCTTGATTGGGTTTTTTTAAACTGCTATTTTCTGTCTGCAGCTACCCAACTAGAATAGTAGATAGCTGTCTTTTGCAAATGGACTTTTTATTACAAGTGGGAAATGGGTGGTAATGGATAATAAGACATTTTCACACCTCTCCTGTCCTGGGCCTGTTGTTGTTCAAGGTTTTTTAAATAAATGACTTGGATGAAAGAATTGAGAGGATGCTCATAAAATCTGCAGATGATACCAAACTAGGAGGGGTAGCTAATGCCACAGAAGACAGAATTGGGATTCAATATGACCTTAACAGTTTAGAGAACTGGGCCCAGACTAATTTCAATTGGGACAAGTGTCAGGTTCTGCACTTAGATAGGAAGAACAAGCTGCACAAATACAAGATGCGGGAAACCTGGCTTGCTAATAGTACCGGTATATGTGAAAAGGATCAAGGGGTCTTAGTAGACCCAGCACCAAAAAAAGCTAATGCTATTCTAGGCTGCATCCACAGAAGCATAGTGCCCTGATAAAGGGAAGTAATAGTACCATTCTATTCTGCCTTGGTCAGACTACACCTGGAATACTGTGCCCAGTTCTGGGGACCACAATTTAAGGATATTGACAAGCTGGAACATGTGCAGAGCAGTGGGACCAAGATGATCAAGGGTTTGGAAATCAAACCCTGTGAGGAATGGTTGAGTGAGCTGTGTTTCTTTAACCTGATAAAGAGAATTTTGTTGTTGTTGTTGTTCAGTCGTTCAGTCGTGTCCGACTCTTCGTGACCCCATGGACCAGAGCACGCCAGGCACGCCTATCCTTCACTGCCTCCCGCAGTTTGGCCAAACTCATGTTAGTAGCTTCGAGAACACTGTCCAACCATCTCATCCTCTGTCGTCCCCTTCTCCTTGTGCCCTCCATCTTTCCCAACATCAGGGTCTTTTCTAGGGAGTCTTCTCTTCTCATGAGGTGGCCAAAGTACTGGAGCCTCAACTTCAGGATCTGTCCTTCTAGTGAGCACTCAGGGCTGATTTCTTTGAGAATGGATAGGTTTGATCTTCTTGCAGTCCATGGGACTCTCAAGAGTCTCCTCCAGCACCATAATTCAAAAGCATCAATTCTTCGGCAATCAGCCTTCTTGATGGTCCAGCTCTCACTTCCGTACATTATTACTGGGAAAACCATAGCTTTAACTATACGGACCTTTGTCGGCAAGGTGATGTCTCTGCTTTTTAAGATGCTGTCTAGGTTTGTCATTGCTTTTCTCCCAATAAGCAGGCGTCTTCTAATTTCGTGACTGCTGTCACCATCTGCAGTGATTATGGAACCCAAGAAAGTGAAATCTCTCACTGCCTCCATTTCTTCCCCTTCTATTTGCCAGGAGGTGATGGGACCAGTGGCCATGATCTTAGTTTTTTTGATGTTGAGCTTTAGACCATATTTTGCGCTCTCCTCTTTCACCCTCATTAAAAGGTTCTTTAATTCCTCCTCACTTTCTGCCATCAAGGTAGTATCATCAGCATATCTGAGGTTGTTGATATTTTTTCCGGCAATCTTAATTCCGGTAAATTTTTTCCGGCAATCTTAATTCCGGTAAATTCCGATAAAGAGAATAGCCATCTTTAAATACTGTATCTAAAAGGCTGGCACATGGAAGATTGAGCAAGCTTGATTTCTCCTGCTGTAAAAGATTGGACCCAAACCAATGGCTTCCTTCAGGTTAAAAGAAAGGAGATTCCAACTAAACATCAGTAAGAGCTATTTGACAGTGGAACTGATTCCCTTGGAAGGTGGTGGACTCTCCTTTTAAGTGCATATTGCACATATGCGATAGATAGATAGATAGATAGATAGATAGATAGATAGATAGATAGATAGATAGATAGATAGATAGACAGATAGATTAGATGCATATTTATTAGAATGCTAACTATATTTTGCGTAAGTACTAATATATAATTGTTTACCAGTCAGTCACCATTGGATGCAAGCCATTTCTGAACCCTCTTTTTTGCAACAAAATGAGCTCCCAGTTCTACTCTACAATGTCACTAATCTGAACTTGTGCCGCTCGGCATTTGATTCTGCCACTGTCTTGGCTTTCTCCAGTTATTATCCTGCCAACATTTGCCTTTCATCTTTTCCCAAAAGTCAACTTAACTTCTATTACAAAGGAAATGAAATGTTCTCCATGTTTGCCAACATTCTGAGAGAACGCTTTCTCTAAGAATGACTCAAAGTTCCCTATTCCCACACCATGGTGTTACTCTGAGAACGACTAAAGTAAACTTTTCAGCAGTGGTTATTTGTTCTAACACTTTTCCCCATTGTAAAATGTTTGGCACTAGGTAAAGAACAACAGTGCTAATTTTATCTAGATTTCACATATCCCCTGGCCACATAAGCAAGGGCCTATTTGTTCTTTAAAACTTGAGGACATAAAACAAATGATGCTCTGTCAACTCTTCTCTCTCTCACCCTCTGCCAGAGGAAAAAGTGTGGAGTTAAGTAGATTCAGGGCATTCAGGCAGTATAAGAATAATTGGGGTGTAGGCTAAAGCAGCTTCAAGGGAGGGAATTTTGGGAGGAAAAAAAGCAGTGAGCTTTCTCAAGAAGTCAGTCAAAGATGTTATGTCTAAAAAAGCTAAGGACTAATCTGGAGTCCAGTCTATATTGTTCCCACAAAGACTGACACTATATCTGTTGTTTAGTCATGTCTGACTCTTCGTGACCCTGTGAGCACTATATCTAGTAGTGATTGTTTTAAGTAGATTCCCACTGGGCCTGGTTTAGCTACCGTGGGACTCCATACTCTTCACTGATTTGTTTTAGCCTCTGGTTGGGAGACAGGGAAGCAATTGGCTTGGAAGGACTGCACCATTCATTATGAACCTGAGAAACTGAAATTCTCTATGATCTAACCTGATCTATGAACCGCAGGTGCCAAAGTACCCTTCTGAAGCAGAGTTAGTGGACGAGCTAGGATTACATACATATCAAATACGACTGGATGTCATATTGACGTCAAATAGCAAATATTCTCTGAACATGCAGATATTCAAGGAACATGCATCAACATATTTATATTTTTGAAGTGAGTTGTGTTGTGTTTTTGGTGGGATGGGGAAATAAATTACTTTTAGTTACAATTTTCGATCCTTTAAGGAAAAAAAAGATACAACACAAAGATTGCACGTGCTTTGGCACAACTATTTCTGACATCTCTAGACAAAGCTGGTGGATGAACATTCACATCATTTTTTAACCCAAGTTTATTCAAAACAGAAGCATATTTAACAGGCAGTCACCCTCTGCTGTAAATAACACATGCGTTGCTTGTAATATAAAATTTTTTGGCTGGAAGCGGGCAAAATTGATCAGTTTATGCTTTGTGTTCATTCTATTCATCAATTGCATATTCAGAAGGAAAAAGTGGTAGTTGTTCGGCACAGAGACATCTAGCAAAAGAAGAATCCTAAGCATGACATGTGGGATGAAGACATCAAGCTCAGCTCAGCCACACTCGGAATTAAAAAAAAAAAAAATGTCAAGGAGGATTATAAATCCCGAGTACAGAATTGTATCCATAACAGAACACCTGTGCTTCTCCAACAATCCTTTGCATTCTGCTGAAGACACTGCCTGGATCATCACTGAACATGCCTTCCTTTGTAGCACAATGGTGTCCTGCAAGGGGTTAAGGCAGAAGTCACCAGCGTGGTGGCCTCCAGTCGTTGCCTGACGAGAGCCCTGACCGTGCACCATAAAGGATGTGGGGCTGATGGGACTTGGAGCCCAACAACTTATGGGGCCACCACATTGGCTACTGCTGCAGTAAGGCAATGTACTGGTGTGACACAGCCAATGGCAGGTGCTGCATTGCTGCTGAATCTGAAGATCAGGTGTACAAAGATCAGTTCAAGAGCACAGGGCAACTCCTTGCTGTATCACTGATATCCTTCCACCGATTTTGATAGTCCATTGCTACAATGCAGTTCCCCACAAATTCAGACTGCAGTGTTACTACTTCGATTTAGGCAGCACTGAATGAAATGAATTTCCACCTTCTCTGTGTCTTACAGCAAAATCCTGTGCAGGTCAGTTCAGAAGTCCCATTGAGTTCAGTTGGGCTTCTGGGCATAGGTTTGCAGCCCTGCAGCACCTTAGAACTAAAAATTTAATACATGGATGCTTTTTCCTATGCCCTTTTGGGGAAAAGGTTGAGGTTGGAAATGCATTTATTTTTAGTTCCTCCTCTTCACATCATTTTACGTTTTCCTTCCCAGACCTCTACTTTCAATTGACAACCTGAAGACATCTGTAATGAGCTCCTTAAAGAAATCCTAGCACTTATTGCTTGTTTCTATATAATGTACCTTCTGTTTTTCAAATAGTGTATAATTACCAGCTATTGAATCGGCATGGAGGCATCCTCATGAACTGGTAATCAGACAAAGGAAAGACTAAGAGTGCAGCACAGATTAAGGAACATCAAAATGATGCACAATACAGTTGTGCATGCCTTGGCATGGCCCAGGAAGACAAAGGGAGCAGGTCCCAGTGACGCCGGAGGCTTCAAGTGGAGAAAACAGTCCAATTTGTTCTACTTGGCTTTGGTTTCCGATGTCTCTGTTTCAATATCCAGGTCAGTCTGACAGCAACAAAACAGCATCTGGGCATACTTAGTGGCTGTAGCTACAAGATAAAACAATTATATGACATTATGAAATTAAGAACTTCACCGATATAGGGTGTTTCTGCTTAATATCAAAAGCCTAGTATTTTTTTTTAAAGTTTTTTTTATAAAAAGCTTTATTTTATTATTCGCCAATACAACTATTAATACATTCGCATATTACAAACAAAATAAACTAATATTCACTCATTATTACATTCACTCATTTTTACAAACAAAGTAAACTAACATTCAATCATTTACAGAAAAACAACAACAACAAAAACAACAGATAAAGAACAGAAACGGAAAAAAACACAAAAAATCGACCAGTCTTCCCTTGCATCCTTACATCTGTTTTCCCCACCACCTTTCAACACCCCCCTCACCCTGTGCTTGACTTCCAGTCAACTCAGTCAACTCAGCTGCAGTTCACTTCCACTATCAAAAGCCTAGTAAGCATGGCAGTCCTTCCCATCATTAGGACAATCTGGCCATTGCAAAGGGGGCTACGATATTGCAGGGATAGCCAATGTAGTGCCCTCCAGATACTGTTGAACTACAACTCCCATCATTCTTGACCATTGGCCATGTTGGCTGGGTCATATGGGAACTGCAGTCCAAATACATCAGGAGAGAACCAAGTCTGCTACCCCTGGGATAATGAGAGATATGACCATTAGATATCAGTTGACATAAATACTTTAAAATCCACTAAAAGCCATAATGTGATGTTGCCTAAATAGCAGTTCCCTCACTGCGAGAAGCAAAACTACAGGGAACCAGGCAGAGGGCCTTCTCGGTAGTGGCGCCCGCCCTGTGGAACGCCCTCCCATCCGAAGTCAAGGGAATAAACAACTACCTGACATTCAGAAAATACCTGAAGGCAGCCCTGTTTAGGGAAGTTTTTAAACTGTGATATTTTAAATGTATTTTCATGTTTGGTGGAAGCCGCCCAGAGTGGCTGGGGAGACCCAGCCAGATGGGCGGGGTACAAATAATAAATTATTATACTATTATTATTATTCAGCATGCATCGGAGTACTTCCAGCCACTAATTACGTAACAACCCCCCCCCCCATTTTAAATACAATAAACATTTCTTACCTGAAAGCCTTCGCAGGTACCAAGGTCTCTTTTCTACAGGTAAATAGACTCCCAGAAAGTAAGCAGGAATTCCAGAGAGTGCTATGCCAATTCCAATAATGGAATTGATTGTGTCGCTGAAGAGTGGGACTATGACTAGGAAAAGGGTGCACAGGCAATACACGATGGGGAAGAAGAGGCTGAGCTGCAGGTGCAAAAGGAGGAATGCAAGTTATAGGAAAGGCTGTGGGGAAATTGCAGCATGACATCACATCATATAATAACACTGTCTAGTCCAGCATCCTGTTCTCACAGTGGCCAACCAGATGCCTGTAATACTGCAAGCTGGATGAATGCAACATCACTCTCTCCACCAGTGATTCCCAGCAGCTGACAGCAACCCTGCCGTTTTATGTAAGCATCTCTGTAGCTGCTAACATTGCAATATACTAGGTTCTAGTATACACATGAAATACTATTGAGTTAAGGATACAGCTGTCTAGAGCGACCTTCCTCAGCCTGATGTTTGGGACTATGGCTTCTGTCAGCTTCCCCCGGTACATAGGGAACCAGGTTGAGGGAACAAAATAGAAAATTCTTTCCAGTAGCACCTTAGAGACCAACTGAGTTTGTTCTTGGTATGAGCTTTCGTGTGCATGCACACGAAAGCTCATACCAAGAACAAACTCAGTTGGTCTCTAAGGTGCTACTGGAAAGAATTTTCTATTTTGTTTCGACTATGGCAGACCAACACGGCTACCCACCTGTAACAGGTTGAGGGAGGCTGTCCTGGGGTATGAATACTCGGGCAGGATAACCCAGGAGAGTAGCCATGATAACTAAAAATGGAATCTCAATAGCATGCCTGATCACAACTGTGTCACTGCTGAACATAAGAAAAGCTTGCTGGATCAGGCCAATGGTCCTTCTTGCCCAGCATCCTGTTCTTACAGTAGCCAACCTGATGCCAGAGGGAAGCCTGCAAGCAGAAGAGTGAAAGAGCATTCTCCCCTCCTACAGTTTCTAGTTGCTGGTATTCAGAAGCACTTTTGCCTCTGACAGTGGAAACAGACTGTAGCCATCATGCCTAGAAAGCCACCAATAGCCTTTTCCTCCATGATATGCTGGCAGTACTATTATCAGAGCAGCTTCCAAAAGATAAACAACTGTACTTGATGCTCAGAATATTTCTAGGTCATGGTCTGACCAGGAAATTTCTCACCTCAATGCTATCAGGAGAAGATGGGTATCAAGGACCAATTTAGTTGGCACCACAGTTTAAAGGGGTTTTAAGCAGGAGAAAATGTGGTTCTACACATTCTTGATAGCAAAGCTGCAACGCACTCACACCTATGCGCACATTTTGAAGCTTCTGCTCTGCTATTTACTTACTTTAATGGGTCTTGGCCTGTCTGGCTGGGTATATCTTAAGTATATTAACCCTGCAATGGATAACCCAACAAAGAACCAATAGCTGAAGCAATAGTAATTAATCAGCAGAAAGACATCTTCCACAAGGAGATAAATCAAAGTCATTAAACCCTACAAAGAGATAACAAAAAGAAAAGAGAGAGATATATAATTTCCTAAACACCACATTCTAAACACAGACTTGATAACACACTACACACAATGTTCTTTGCTTAAAGCCTGACAAAAACATTTTGAGATTTTTGGAATCTTCTGCAAAAGCACATGCAGTTTTTTTTAATCCTTCCAAGGGTTTGTCCTTGATTTTTTTTAACCCTTTGACAGTTTGTTTTATTTTTCTATGGTTGCATGATATTATGTGATGTGGGCAGTGTTTTTTTCTGGGGGGACACAGGGGGACGCATACCACTAAACATTTTGTGAATCTTTGTACTTTTGTCCATTTACTGTATTTATTTTCTCCGATTTGAACTATAAAATGGTGATTTTCTTGAGTCAAAATGAGAGTACCCCTAAACATATTTTTTTAAAGAAAAAGAGCACTGGATTTGGTCACAGGTGCCCCTGATCCAACAAGAAAGCAGATCCGAGTCCTCCTGCACATCTGATCACTGCATAAACAGATCCCTGGGCCAGATGCTTGCACCCAGCAATCAAGACTGCACGCAGAGTGATCAGGATTTGCATATACAACCTATGATGTGATCCCCTTCAGAATTGTATAATAGGGATGGGAATATCCAAAAGTCACTGTACTTAGCTATTACCATGAGTGTGTTCTTAGTTGTGAGGATGACAAGGAACTGGCCTGGTAAGAACAGAGTGAGTTTGCTTGGCTCAGTTCATGCAATACCAGTAGGATTGAGAATGCACTGAATGTAGATTTCAGAACAAAACAAATACACAGTGGTACCTCGGTTTTCAAACGTAATCCATTCCAGAAGACCGTTCGACTTCTGAAATGTTCAAAAACCGAGGTGCAAAGGGCAGTCTGCAAATTTCATTGAGAAAATTGAGAAACACGCAACGGAAGCTGTTCGACTTCCGAGGCGCGTTCAGAAACCGAAATGTTCAGCAACGGAGATGTCAAAAAACCGAGGTGCCACTGTAAATGAAAATGTGTTACAAGTCCTGGAGCTTTACTTTCTTACACTTTGTAATCACTTACATTAAAAACGAGAGCAGGAACAGGAGTGAAACATTTTATATGAATCAAGCTCAGGCTATCTGGGAGTTGTCCTTCTCTGGCTCCAACGTAGAAAAGCCTGCCGAAAGGTTTAAAAAAAGTCTTATCAGTGCACAGTCCTATTATATTCTAAGTTGACACGTGACATGGCTCTCTAAAGAAATATTTAAAAACAATATTACACAATATTAGGAACAGTTCAAAATTAAATTTACAGGAGTAAGGTGGGTCCTAAAAATATGCATCTCAATAAAGAGGTGTGTCTTCAGCATTTGCCAAAAGCCGTGTAATGAAAGTGCCAGCAGTGGCAGATGTGACACTAAAATCTGTCCCGTCCCCCCCCTGCCTCTCATGCTCCAGTCTATAGCATTGTTGTGGTGTCCCCTGCAGCATGGGCGCCGAGTGCCACTGCACCGGTTGTGCCACCCTAAAACTGCCTCTGGTGCCAGACACTTTCCTCTGTTGGAAAGTGGTTACTCCCCAATTGCTGTGCTAAGGTGAGAGATCCCATGCCATCCGTTCCATGTAATTCCTGTTACTGGACCCGGTCATAGGGAAATGACAACTGCACCAGATTCACAACTTCTGAATCAGCTCATAGCCACTGCTATCTGCAAGGAAGGGCTAAATGTGCCCTAAAAATCAGCGTAGGATCTGATTGCGCCAGGGTAACATGGGTACATGTTCATGTGTCTCAGTCCAGGCTGGCCTTGCTGTTAGACGGTAGGAGGCAGAAAATGCAGAGGGCAGGAATTGGTGGCGAGGTGTTGGGTGGTAGAGTTCTGTGTGTGTCCTACTCCCCCACCCCCAGCTAAGCTGCTGCCCTCAGATGCAGCAGAGGGTGTTGCCCTGTTGACAGTGTTGAAGGGAGATTCAGTTGCCAGTCTCCGGGTGGAACTGGAAGTGCCCTGGTGCGGCCGGCGAACTCGCACTCCCGCGCTCCCCCGGGCAGCCGGAGGGCGCTGCCGGCGGGGCTGGAGGGTGGAGGCGCCCTCCAGGCCATTGCGCCCTGGCGCCTTGAGCCAGTAGGCTCAATGGTTAAGACGGCCCTGCTTGCACCAGCCCTGGTATCAGTATTACAAGGCAGCTGTGAGGAACCCTTGGGACTTCAACTCCTGTGAGCCGCAGCAATCATGGTCAATGGCCAGGGATGATGGGAATTGTAGTTCAGCAACCTGCTGCCAGGTGACAAGGGGACTCGCATCCCACAGCTTGTTACGCCAGCAGAACTCTTTGCAGAACTCCTGAGCTATTTGTCACAGAGAGTGATGAAAAGGCAAGAGTTTATACGGTTTATCCTTGTACAGTACCAGAGAATATTTGCTTGGTGCTGTATGCTTGGCCTAACTAGAATTAGGCATGGCAATACAGTAAACGGTTTCTGGATTCCTAAAGTAGACCACCAGGTGGCAGTGTGCTTTTTCCTTTTCAGTCTCATGCCCTGCTGCTGACTTACCAGTGTATCCAGAATTACCGTTAATTTGTTACCAAAAAAAATGCAATGGAAAATATTCTAAGCTCTTCAGCTTGCAGTGGAATGAGGATCTGGAGTTCTGAACAGCTTTTTTTTTAATTCACATAGGAAATTCAAAAAGATAAACGGAATACGTGCTGCTATATATCCTCTTATAATTTATTTATGATTTATAATTTAAATTATAATTTATAATTTATTATTGTGCAATTGAACAAATTAATCCTTGTTATAAAATTCCTAAAAGTGACTAGCTCTGCACAGCAGAATCTCAGATGCAACAGCTGTTTTAATGCTGGATTTTTATTGGGTAGGGGGGAGCACAATTCATTTAGTTTATAAGAGAAAAAGTGACAGAGGCTTCGCTAAGTTGTAGCAGTATGATAACTCTATTCAGTAAAATCATTTCTGGCAGAATGCTACTGGCTCCATCTGCACAGTGCTAGTTTCTGAATGTCACCTACCTGGAAGCTGCAATAATTGATGAGTTTAATCCTCCATAACAAGACATAGCCACTGCAATAGGGATGATCCACTTAGCATGGCTAAGAGTCTCATTACCAAAAGTCTGCAAAAGAAAAGAAAGAAAGAAAATAGGCTCACTCAGCTAGTTTCACAATGCCAGCCAACTGTCATGGAAATTTACAGCTCAAGCACAAAGTCTGGCGAGCTCGTTTTTTGACAACAATGCCCCACCATAATCTTGGAACAGCTTTTTAAAAGCCACACTAATAATATTTTAGTTATCTGTCACACACAGCTAAATTGCCAGTGAGTGGGTGGTTAAACAACACGAGAAAGTGAAACTAATATGTATTTAAAAGATTGATCACAATCCAGTGGTGGGATTTAATCACCTCTGTGGGATTTTGCGAACTCCTAAACTGTGTGCAAGAGAGCAGAGGAGATTGTTATATTAACTATACATTCTGCAGTATGAGTTACAGGTGGGTAGCCGTGTTGGTCTGCCATAGTCGAAACAAAATAGGAAATTCTTTCCAGTAGCACCTTAGAGACCAACTGAGTTTGTTCTTGGTATGAGCTTTCGTGTGCATGCACACGAAAGCTCATACCAAGAACAAACTCAGTTGGTCTCTAAGGTGCTACTGGAAAGAATTTCCTATTTTGTTTCGATTCTGCAGTATGCTTTGCAATATATTTATAAGATGCAAGGAAGGGTTTCTTCTTCACCCCTCTGGAAGCAGACAACAGGGAAAATCAGCTATACATGCATGCAGTCAACAAGTACAGATGTATGGGCCCAGATTTATTATTCTGCAACATTCCTTACAGCCTCCATATTAGGCTTGCTTGCACCAAACCTTCATATACCATACTTTTAATGTATAATTCCCTGAACGTTTTGAAATATCCCACTATCTCAAGAATTGGATATGAGCTGGTTGCACAATCTAGGATATTAGGTAACAGATTGGATCTGATGGATCAACAGTTGCGGGTTTCAGACAACGGCTGAACACAAAAATATTGTTGAGTTGGTGCCCATTGACTCCTTAAATCCTATAATAGTTTAGATCTTGAGCCAGTTTTAAGAAGTGGGCGTAAAATGTATAGTAATCTGATTTGGTTAAGAGATGCTTTCCTAAAGCCTAGTACACTTGGAATGACAGTTTAATACATATGCCAGTGCATGCTTTCAAGATAGGTAATTTGTGATTATAATTTTCAACTAAAATTGCCAGTTTGCACTAATGGAGTCAGTTATGCTAATAAGACATATTGGCATGTTTTCCTGGCTGCTGAAGCTTGAGTGCATGTGAGCGAGAATGATAGATAGATAGATAGATAGATAGATAGATAGATGATAAGAAAGAAAGAAAGAAAGAAAGAAAGAAAGAAAGAAAGAAAGAAAGAAAGAGAAAGAAAGTTTGGGCAGAATTTGACATTTTGGTCAGGTAGGCTACTGTTGGGCAGTGTGTCAGTTTGCATTTCTTAGTACAGAAAGTATTAATCTGATGAGTAGAGATCTTTTCCATTATAATTAATTCAAGAGGGTTCTGGAAGCCTCTCTGTGTGAAAGAAACAGGCAGAAGGTTCCGGATGTTTGGGTTATTCCTTCAGAGAAGCTGAGTACAGCTGGTTTCAACTGGTTCTGTTATCTCTTTCTGTCAAGGTCATGCTGACTATAATAACAGACCAGAAGGAGTCTTGGTTTCACTTTCTCTCTTCCTTCTGGTGTGGTGTTCTGTACACAGTATGCTTAGTGTTAAGGTTTAGACTTATTATAAAGACTTATTGTAAGTTTAAGTCTGCTGCAACTGGATTTCTTATGGACATTGCCAATCCTGAATGTATTGGATTTGTGACCATTATGCTCATTTGCCTTCAGTAGCAATAAAGCTCTGCTGGGTGAAACATTAATTGATTCTGGTCTATTTTGGCGGAATCTTGCAACGTGCAGTTTTTATTCTGCTAACTAAACATTGGAATCTGCCCTGGATCAATATTGAGTAGAATTACATGACACAGTGGAAGGCAAGAACCAGCCTTCCACAACCTGGACCCTGGAGCTTCTGTGAGCCTTGAGCCTATGGTGACCCCATGGTAGACTTTCTTTTGTTAGAGGTTTTAAAGCAGAGGCTGGACCTATCAAGGATGCTATAGCAGTGAATCTCCCATATTGGCAGGGGCTGAACAAGATGCCCTTTGAGGTCCCTTCCCGCTCTGCGATTCTACAAACTCATGATTTGCAACATACCACGGCCACAGCATCACTCCCTAACAGGGCAGGCATGTCCAGCACAACATAGTAGGCCACGTTCGTCAGCAGGTAAATGATAGTCACGATGGGCATTGAGATTGCAATGGAAAGGGGCAAGTTCCTGCAAAAGGAAACGAAACAGTTATTTGCAACAAATTGAAGGCTAAACCAAAGGGGAGGCACATTAAAAAAAAACCAATAACAACGACCTGCTTGAAATTAGCATAAAACTCCGGCACCTAATGCAAGAATGGTATGACCCAAGACAGGCATGTATACCTTTCTGGGTTTTTCATTTCTTCCGTGACGAAATTCAGTGTATCCCATCCAGAGTAGGAGAAAAGAGCTGAGTAAAGGGCAAGTGCAATGAATCCTGCATCTGTTGTGGAGCCTTCAAATGGCTCCTTGAGGTTATCAGTTTCTCCTGTGGAAATATCAGAAGCCTGCGGTTATTTACATCTATGCCTACACACAACCAATATGTACCTTATATGAAACAGGGGCAGAATCAGATTGTTCCCTACGTGAAAATGCTGAGTGAAAGTAGCTTCATATTGCATTTACTATGTGTCATGGGACCCACAAACCTGCCAGCATTAGCTATAGGGTGTGTCTGTGCATGTTCCTGCTTCACGTAACAACTTCTCACTTGATACTTGGATACTTGGTTCATCATCATCATCATCAGAGCCCAGAATTAAAGTATAAGCTGTCTATATGCTGTTCAGTTTTGCTATCATATTTACACTCAGAAAGCAAGTTCTTACCTTGGGTGATTTTATAAAGGCCCACAGCTATTATCACAATAAGGGCCATGACTTTGGCATATGTGAAAAGGTCTTGCACTCTGGTTCCCCACTTCACATTGACACAGTTAATAAAGGTCAGGGAGCCTAATAAGAGAACAGGATACAAATTAGATAAAACCAGTTAGCTGTACTTCATTAGAATACTGGACGTTTTTCAATTAACATAACCTATTTTTTTTTGAACGGCAGAAGAGATCAACTGGCTATGATAAGGACTTAAATGGGGAACCCCCCCAAACAAACAATCAGTACCGGTAATTTGAATCAGGATCAGGAGCTATGCTGGCTGGGCCAGTTAGGAGTTAATAATACTTGGAGAGCCATTGATTAATGTAAAGTTACCAGATTTTTTCCCCATGAATCTGGGAACACTTTTCAACTTCAGAAGGAAAGACAGGATTTTGTCAAGGGACTGATTTGTAAATCCGGGGACTGTCCCCAGGAAACGGGGACATCTGGTAACCTTAGATTAATCACCCTTGATTTACACAAATGTGAAGCATTTCTATTTCACATATGCTGTAGCCTCCCAGATAGAAGGCAGGATTGGAGAGACATTGGAATGAAGTCAGTTTTTTCAGTAAGGAAACAATGCATTTGCATATTATCTGTTTTATAGTGTTGCATTTTCCAAGCATGCCTCAACAGACTCATCAAGAATAGGGAGAAAAGAAAAATTAAAGAAAAGAAAAATAATAGAATCATATTATTATAGTAGTGAAAGGGACCCCGAGGGTCAAACCCCCACTAATGCAGGAATCTCAGCTAGATAATACATGACAGATGGCCATCCAACCTCTGCTTAAAAACCTCCAAGGAAGGAGAGTCCACTATCTTCTGAGGGAGTCTGTTCCACTGCTGAACATCTCTTACTGTCAGGAAGTTTTTCCTAAGGTTTAGTCGGAATCTCCTTTCTTGAATCCATTGGTTTGGGTCCTACCCTCTGGAGAAGGTGAAAACAAGCTTGCTCCATCTTCCATGTGACAGCCCTTTAGATATTTGAAGATGGCCATCATATCTCCTCTCAGCCTCCTCTTTTCCAGGCTAAACATACCCAGCTCCTTCAACTGTTCCTCATAGGGCTTGGTTTCCAGACCCTTGATCATCTTGGCTTCCCTCCTGTGCCAGGATGTCAATGCACAGATACCCAATACAGCCCCAGTTGATAGAGCTTGTTTTGGAGAACTTGTGACACACAGTGAGCACAGTGGAAGTTCTTTGGGAATAAACATGCATAGAAGTTGAGGCTCCAGTACTTTGGCCACCTCATGAGAAGAGAAGACTCCCTAGAAAAGACCCTGATGTTGGGAAAGATGGAGGGCACAAGGAGAAGGGGAGGACAGAGGATGAGATGGTTGGACAGTGTTCTTGAAGCGACTAGCATGAGTTTGGCCAAACTGCGGGAGGCAGTGAAAGATAGGCATGCGTGGCACGCTCTGGTCCATGAGGTCACGAAGAGTCGGACATGACTGAACAACTGAACAACAACAACAGGATTGTGCTGGCTGGGTTTAAATCCTACTTCTGATACTGACTTGGTTTTGGACAAGTCACTCAGCCTCAGTTACCCATCTTTAAAATAGACATAATAAATGACCTACCTTAAAAGACTATTATGAAGATGAACAAAGGCTTTATTCACAATTTTTTTAAACGTATGCCTAAAAATATAAATTCAGGGTACAACAAACAGGCCTCTGAAAACCCCACATATTTTATAGGTATACTCTTCAGAAAGCGAAGATTGATGCAGGGTCAGTTTTTGTTTTTGTTTAAGGTTGGCAATCCAAGTAAAATCTTAAAACACCAAAACAGTGCTGTCAATATGAGTGCAAAACAAATAACCTGAAACTGTTTTCAGGAGGGGATGGGTGTTGTTTTTACAACTCCAATTATTTCACTAACAAGATAAGAGCACAGTGAGAACATTCTTTTAGCACCCTCTAGCATTCAGAGACAAAGTTGCAGTTTGCTATGAAAAATATATTGGCTTGTGGGGAGATGCAGCTAGGGTTCTGGTATTTCAAACAGTGAAAATTCGGACCGAAAAGTTGTTGAGCTTTTTACCGATGATTTCTGCCTGGACACTGCTAGAGATAGCAGTATTCCGGATATGTCTGGGAAATTCCGGCCTCAGATTATGAGGGGGCTCTTAAAAAGCTTTTAAGAACAAAATTCCAAGTTTTTCATAATTGGTAAAAGAATAAAAGGAACAAAGAAAACAGATTCCAAAACTGTCATACCCCATGACAAAAAATATACCCTTCCCAAATAGCATTTTTGAGCTAGTGCTATGGGAACTCTTCAACCTGATATAGCTTAGTGCCTTAGCATGTCTTAGGGCCACATTCACATCATATATTTAAAGAACTGCGATACCATTTTAAGCAGCATGGATAATTCCAATGAATTCTGGGAGTTGTAGTTAGTTTAGGGTGCTGAGAGTTTTTTTTAGGAGATCCTTATTCTCCTCCCAAAGCTATAATTCCCAGAGTAAGCAGTTGGGCTACACACACAGTATGACAGTATCATCCTCCCACCATCATCTCAAAATGATGTCTTGCTGAATCACACTGCTGTCTGTCTCAGGGATGGGGAAACAGATGGTTTTGCTCCAGATGTCCTCAGCTCCAGCTAGCCTGGTCAGTGGTCAAGGATGATGGGAGTTGTGGTCCACTAACATCTTGAGAGTCTTGAGACTCTTGAGAGTCCCATGGACTACAGGAAGATCAAACCTATCCATTCTTAAAGAAATCAGCCCTGGGTGCTCACTAGAAGGACAGATCCTGAAGTTGAGGCTCCAGTACTTTGGCCACCTCATGAGAAGAAAAGACTCCCTAGACAAGACCCTGATGTTGGGAAAGATGGAGGGCACAAGGAGAAGGGGACGACAGAGGATGAGGTGGTTGGACAGTGTTCTTGAAGCTACTAACATGAGTTTGGCCCAACTGCAAGAGGCAGTGAAGGATAGGCGTGCCTGGTGTGCTCTGGTCCATGGGGTCACGAAGAGTCGGACACGACTGAATGACTGAACAACAACAACAACAAAACATCTTGAAGGCCATAGGCTCCCCATTCCTGACTTCTCTATCCTAGCATTCTGTTATTAACAATAGATTCCTCAGAAAAAGCTGGTGGATACTGTTGTTGTTTATCTCTAATATCTGAGAAGCACTAGAAAAACCCTGGAAAATCAGGAACTTTCTGACCCATGCTGCCTACCAGGGTCTTGGGCAAGAATCTTTGTTTCTTTCATAGCCCTGTAAATTAACAGATGGCTACTAAACTGTTTTAATATTCAACACACACACATATCCCATTTTCCTATCAAGTCTGTTGGAATCCAGTTTTTCCTCTGATTCAGTGGCAGGAGCCTAGGCGTTTTGTACGCAACCTTCCCTCAGAAGACACATGAAACTGTCAGTTCGTGGCCTGAACTTGCATAATCAAAATAAATGGTTGCATCGACGGACTAGAATTTTACTTACAGATGCAGGCAGCTGCAATCAACCTAACTGCTCCATAGGGTGGCTCACAGAAGGGAAATATTGGCTGAACAATGTAATTTGCAAAAGTGATGGCGATGACGGCCTGAGTTGTTGGCTCAATAATGAGCAAGGAAGACCATAGTCTGATAAAGGCTATAAAACCTCCGAAAGCTTCTAGAATGTAGGCATAGCTTGCTCCTGATTTAATAATGGATGTCCCCAGTTCAGCATAACACAGTGCTCCAAACAATGAAAAGATCCCACCAAGGGCCCAGAGGAGGAGCGAGAGTCCATATGAGCCACTGTACATCAAAACACCCTTGGGAGCCACAAAAATCCCCGAGCCGATCATGTTCCCTACTATCAAAGAAATGCCATTAAGCAAGGTGATCTCTTGCTTCATCTGCATTTTTTCCTTCTTGTTCTCTGCCACTGAATCCAATTCATGCAATCCATTCTTGGGTATGCTCTTTTTATTGCAACACGTCGTCCAGGAGCCTGTCATGATCTTCAGTTAATCATTACCTGGAAATGAGGAGAAGAAGAGAATGTTTTGTCTGCAAAGCTGGGAGGACATGGAGAACCGGGAATCATAGGGTAGCCGTTTTAACTGCATAGTGGTGCAAGGGGAAATTTGATTTGAGTCGCATTTTAACGCGGACCGAAATACAATTGTTCTATCCAAATTTTGCTACGCAGTTCTCTACTCATATCATGCACATTAAAAATGCATATATTTGGGGAAAGTTTGCATGAAAACTTATATAATATTAGTGAAATTAGCATACAGAAATGCTGTTGGTCGAAAAAGGCTGGCAACCCTGATCTAAAGAGTGCTTGGGCCAATGGGGCAGTGTGCCACCTACCTCAGTCTGCCCTCAAGCAGACCCCAAATGACTGCCTTCTTATTCACCACCAGTTCAGAAGTTGTACTGGCTGTCAGCTTCCTCCTTCATCTCAGTGTTGTCGAACAGAGCAAGAATGGGGATGGGAGCAAAGCCAGAACTACTTGGCTCTGCCTCTCATTGGCTATGGTTCCTTGTGCTGTTTGAACTCCCTGCCTTCCGCCCCACCACTCCCAATGGCCACCAGCTACTATAGTTGACTTCATCAAATCCAGGGGTGAGAAAGCTGATCACAGCCTGAGGGCCACATTCCCACCTGAACAGCCTTCTGAGGGCCACATGCCCGTGGTGGATGGGACCACAGGCAAATGTGGGCAAATCAGCTAATGAAAAATTTACCTTCGTACCGTAAACTAGTTTCTACACACATAACACTCTATCCTCGCTCCTTGTGAACAAGAGGCATTATCAGAGCTCAAGGATAAATTTCCTGTAAGGCAAAGCCACTCAAGGCAGGAAGCAAGACCAGTGAAGGGTGTGGTCTGGGGAGAGTTCCGAGGGCCAGATATGGAGGCCCAGAGGGCCGCATACACTCTGTGCTCAAAGTTGCTCACCCCTAATTGAATACCTCCCTTGGTGTTGCCTGCAACAGTGGGCTCTGCCTGGATAACATTTCAGCCACTATCTCACCCTCCCCTTTCTTCTGCAAAACCCTCCATTACTCCAGGGTGAATGTAACTGGAAAGTTGTGCAGCTGCCATCAACAACCTCATAATTTAACACAGCCACGCGGAGCAAGGAAAAAGACTATCCCCACCACCAGAGTTTGTTTATAGCCTTGTAAACTTAGGGGTGTTGTACAGGAATGGCTCACTGACCAATCTCGTTACTGATCACTGTTCTATCTTGCATCAAAATATAATTTTGAAAGAAACTCATTAGCACAATATTACATAGGGCTTGTTCACACAATCAGAGACAATCCCAGGTTGTTTCCAGATGGCTGCCCGCGAGGTTGTTCATGTGAACCAGACTTGTTATTTCAACTGAACTGTCATGGATTGAACAGGGAGCAGTTTTCTGCTGCCACAAATGTCTGCCAGACACGCTGTGTGCTTTCCGCAAATTGGCCGTGCCAAGCTTTAGTTCATCCGAGGTAACTGCTGCTTTCTCCACTTAAAGCACACCCTTTACTTTAAGATCAAGGGAAGTTGAATCATCAACTAGGGATTCTTTCCACCTCATTCATCTCGAGCCACATTGATGCCTCTGACTGTGCATCCAAAGCAGAAGAAAGTACTCTAGATTAACTTACCTTGGGTTTCTGGTTTCTGGTTTGTTTTTAATGCCCTTAATCATTGATGCAATACAGTAGTTGATTGGTAAATGTTTGTTAAAAACAGCTGTTGTGAGCCAGGCATGGCGTCAGCCCTGGTGCTGGAAAGCCAGTTGTGCTTGCTTGTATCAAACTTCAAAACACAGCTATTGAGCATGTCCAAATGCAAGCTGGGAAGACGTATGTTTCTTGTATGGACACAGGCCAAGCTGGGAAGAGGCCAAGTGTGCAAAACAAGGCTTGGCCTCATAAAGAGATAACCTCCCCCAAAGACATATTATATATAAGCCACCCACCCACCCAAAAAGCACATCGCTGTCTGGACTTAACGTTTATTATCCAGCGTAAAAAGCTGAACACGCCCCCCCTCCAGGATAGGAAAATAAAATGACCTGGTTTTCCAGCTTGTCTACAATTTTTAGAAGTAAACTCTAAATCGACACATGCTTCAAACGCCCCATCTCTCAGATCAAAAGGAGGCTATTGTTCTGATCTACAGCTGGTAAATAAATATTAGAGGACGGTTAATGCTTACCCATGAATCGCTGATGTCCTGTCCTGTTTAACAAGAAGGTGGCTGTAACTTCAGGAACTCAAGAGTGACCTAAGGCTGTAAGTAAGCAAGCAGCTGCCTGGCAGGAAGGGTAAGTGATATGAATATGAATGCCCCCCTCTCTGTGAGCTGCTATTTGTATCCCCACAGCAGGGTAACCAAAATCAGCAGCAGCAGCAGCGCATCAAGGAAACTGCTTTCCCCCAAGCAGCTCAAGTTCGCTAATGAACAACAACTGCCAGGGCTACAGCCTAGCCCCACCCCCCCCCCAAATTTCTAGGAAATTCACTGATGTTTGCTGAAGCCAAAGGAAACTGCCATGTCGATTATGTTTTCCCTCCTCTACATTCTTAGAATTTCCCCCCCTTTTTAAAATAAGAATTTATTGAATTTTCATAACAAAAATACACAAAATACAAATACAAACACTACACAAACTACACAAAATACACACAAACAAAACAAATAGCTACTCATCCTTATCTTCTTTATAATCCTAAACTTGGGACTTCCTCACATCCTCTCTTTTGCGTTCATTTCTAATCTTCTTTAGTAACTTTGTAACATTGTAAAATCTACTTTCTTACATCCAATCTTAATCCAACAGTTATAATCAATATATCTTAAATCTTATTCTTATCAACATATCTTGAATCTAAAATCTTATTTTTATCAAATAAAACATCAAATTACACGTCTCAACTTCTTTTATCCTCTCTTCACTTAACTTTGTTATGCTGTGGCCTATATTTCTTCTGATTCCAAATTCAAATATATATATATATAAAAACGACAACACATTTCAACCAGTACCTAAATATTCCTTCCATTCTCATAGTCCATTTTCCCTCTGATGTTGGAGTACCGTGGTCAGCCTTTATAATATCCCCATTAATTCATAATTAGAATTTTTTTTCCTGACCACCTTTGATGGTACTGTGGCTCATTGTAATGGGGTATTTTGCAGAGGGTGCTGGTGCAAACATCAGTTTCCAGAGCAAGTGGAAGTAAGACTATGTGTGGGCAGGAGGCAGAAAAGCGTTTGTGTGTCCTTACTTCAGACTCAAATCAGCAGAACTAGATGGAGAGGCCAGGAATCGGCTAATTTTGTGGCACAGAAACCAGGTTACAATGGAAGTGTGACACTAATTCAAAATATATCACCCCATTTAAATCAATGGGATTCAGTTCCGTGAACAGAATCGTGACCCACTTTCAGAGCCACTTTCACATTCAAGTATACTCTCCAGCTGCTTTATTGATCTATAGGTGTCTATTCCATCACAAAGGAACATCCTGAAACTTCCTAAGGACAGCACACAGCCTAGGAAAAACAAAACAACCTGAGATATATTGTGATGTCTTTTAGGGTGTGACCACAGACACAGCTGCAGGCAAATTCAGGAGAAAAGAACTACATGACTTAAATCAGGGACAAGATTCAAGCAAAATAAAGAAGAGGTCTAAAAAGAATGGATCAAAACGAGTCGCTTGAGAGATGATGAATAAAGAAAAGGATCTCACTCCGAGCCTGAACAACATGTGTGAGAATATCCCAACATGCTCATAACAACTTGCTCAGCAAAAGGGTATATGCTTCTTTTACTGTGTACATTTTATATATTTAAGTCCGGCTGCACCAGGTTGGTGAAGGCTGGCAGAAGTCGGCACGTTTCCAGAGCAGACTTGGAGCACTCCTGCGGACTCCAGGGAGATTAACACTAAAGCCTGCTTCCCACTTAATTGTTTATAGCCAGCTACAAGATGAGCAGCCCCATCAATTGTGAATATGGTGCACTGGTTCAAGTGTCCGTGTTTCCTTGCAATAAAAACAGAAATGGCAATGGGCAAAATCTCTGTCCCCTCCACTTCAGTTCTTATTGCAGGGAAATCCAGCCATTGAAATGTGCACAGGTACTTGGATACTTTCTTTCTAAGTCTGAGATCGTAGAGCAGGGGTCCCCAAACTAAGGCCCGGGGGCAGATGTGGCTCAATCACCTTCTAAATGCGGCCCGCGGATAGTCCAGGAATCAGCGTGTTTTTACATGAGTAGAATGTGTCCTTTTATTTAAAATGCATCACTGGGTTATTTGTGGGGCACAGGAATTCGTTCATTTTTTTTTTTTTCCAAAATATAGTCCGGCCCTCCACAAGGTCTGAGGACAGTGGACCAGCCCCCTGCTGAAAAAGTTTGCTGACCCCTGTTGCAGAGTAAGGTTGTAATGGGGGTACAATGTTCCAATTCCAGTGGAATTGCATGGGAATTCATATAAATTTGGGTACTTTGTATCCCTAAGTCCCCCAAAAAGTATCATAAGACTTGGCCCTAGGATGGGTTAAAATGGTTGCTAGGTTGCTGGGGGCTGCATTGCTGAAAATGTTGTTCCCAGTAGGGAATCTATGTTCAAATCCCTGCTCAAGTATGAAGCTTGCTCAGTAACCTTGGGAAAGTCAGTTTCACTCACACTAATCTCCTTTACAGGTTGAAAACATGGGGTTCCACAAGAGAGGGGCACAAAAGAAATTTAGCAAGAAGTGACAAATGGGGAAGCCTGCTCAATGTGCCTATATTAAGCTGGTGGAACCTTCCTCTTCTCTTGGGTCAATTTGATCCACAACATGCAGACCCTCAAATATGGTGTGGAACAGTGGTGGAATAGTCACTGCACCCCCTTCCCAATGTTCACCGTGTCCTCTTCTGAAGACAAGCAGATAAGAGGAAAAAGCTGGGGCATTGGGAGAAGATCTCTATGCCAGGTTGGTCCACATAGATGACATAACAATGCCAGAAGAGCCTGTCGATCAGGCCAATGGCTCATCTGCTCCAGCATCTTGTTCTCACATTGGCCAACCAGAGGCCACTGGAAAACCAGCAAGCAGGATTCAAGCACAAGAGTACTCTCTCCTGTTGTGGCTTCCAGCAACTGGTATTCAGAAGCATCACTGCCCCCAACAGTGGAGGTAGAACACAGCCATTGCAAAGCCTTCTCCATGAATTTGTCCAATCCTCTTTTAAAGCTACCCAAATTGGTGGCCATCGCTGCCTCTCTGACTGTAGAGTGGGCTCTACAATCTAGTAATGCACTTTGTGAATTAGTACTTAATTTTATGTTTCCTGAATCCATCAATATTCAGCTTCGTTGGATGCCCACAAACCCTTGCGTTATGAGAGAGGGAGGGGGGAAAATTCTCTATCCGCTTTGTCCACACAACACATCATTTTATAAGCATCTATCATGTCACCTCTTACTCTTCTTTTCTCTAAACTAAGAAGTCCCAAATGCCACAACTTTTCCTCATAGGCTGTTGCTCCAGGACAAAAATCCCATGCAAACTTTGCAGTACTGAAAGCTTACTTTTCTCTGCCTTTTGTTGGAACATTTCCAGGTGTATGTTACATTTCAACACTGGTGTCTGAGCACAGGAACACAGAAAGCTGCAGATCAATGGTCTATTTTGCTCAGTATTGTCTACATTGAATGACAGTGACTCTCCAAGCCCTGCCTGGAAATACCGAGGACCAGCTCTGAGACCTTCTGCCTGCAAAACAGATGTTCCACCAGAGAAATCCTACAATTTCCTTTTTAATGCTCTATGATTTTTTTTTAAAAAACACACACACACACACACACACATGCACACAAAAGAAAGAGAAGACTTACCAAGGTTTCCTGACCTGTTGTCCTCCAAAACGATAAAGCCTCCTGTTTGGAACTGATGTGATGGAAGCCAAGGCCCAGAATGAAGCAAAATGCAATGCAGTCGAAGAAACCGAACAGAAAAACAGCCCTGGCCAGTGTCTTGTGAGCAGCAGCTTAAGAAGTTAATGAGTGTAGGAAAGCTATGAGGCAGTCAAAACAAAGGGGCCAGGGTCAAGGAATGCATTTGTGTTCCTAAAGTCAAAGAGCAGCTGGAAGGAGCTTACTGAGCAGCCTGTAGCCATGGGGATATGACCCAAGCCAGTCAGGCCCTGCCTGGGTTATTCCCCCCTCCCAAGCGTCTGTTGGTTATTTTCCCAGCACTTTTTGCTCTCCCTCCCCAACTTCCACCTTCTCCTTCATGCATACTGGCTGCCAGGATTTATCATCAACCCAGCAGTAACCAAGGACAGATCAGACAGCTGGGATCTGGGGTATAAAGTCATGCTGTGTTGGTGCTTCTAATTCCCACTAGGTACCACATCCCAGGCTGCTCTCCTTCCACCTCTGCTGGTCCCCAGAGGTAACAACCATCAGCCATGGCTCACTACTAGTTTGGTGTGCATGACCACAATTCAGTGGCAGAGTTAGGGAGGGGCTATCCTGTGTGTGCAACCTGGAAAGTTGCTTTCAATCGGGGCAGACAATCAGTGGCGGAGGAACCCTCTTCGGCACCTGGGGCGGCACAGCCCATACACACTGCACATATGCAAGATAATGTACGGACTGTGCATGTGCGGCATCCCGCGTGTGCACATTCTGTATGGAATGCCGCACATGCACGGCCCGTATGGAATGCCGCCCATGCGTACTCCATACGGGCTGCCGCTTGCATGCGGAGGCCGTACGGGCTGCCGCTTGCACAGTGACTGTACAGGCTGCCGCATGAGCGGCATTCTGTATGGCCGCCGCATGCGAGTGGCGCATGAGAGCGGCAGCACGTACGGACGCTGCATGAGCGCGCACCCTAGGCCGCTCTACAGCTGGGGGGAGGCAGGGGCCATCTTGTCACCCATCCCAGAGTGAAAAGCCACTTGGGCTCATATATAAGCACGAGACTTTAAAACTTCCTGTAATAATAATAATTTTTCTAATAATTTTTCTGATGTTGTTGAATTATGACCTTTAGTGAATGATACTTTATAATTCTGTTTAAAACCTGACATAACTCGTTTGATGTTGTTTAAAATGTTCAATTTTGAAACTTGATGTACTCTGTGCTATTTAATACTATTTGATATTGCCAGCTGAAGAAGGCATCCATGCCGAAACGGGGCCCTGTCCTGGTCTCCCTGGTTTACACCTGACACGCATTGGAGAAGCCCTGACATCCATCTCTAAAAGACTTTAAGGAAAATTTTCATATGAAACTATTTGTTGTTTAAGACTGTAATTCTTTACAGAATTGATAATACGTTTGGAATTACTTATGAGTAAACGTATGTTTTTGTGTTAAAACTTTTGGCCAGAGTTCTTATTTGGATTCATTACACCCATCCCAGAGTGGCACCTGGGGTGGCCCGCCCCCTCCGTCCCCCCTTCCTACGCCCCTGCAGACAGTACTGAACTAGATGGACCAATGATCTGTCTCAGTTTAAGGCAGCTTCCTGTGCCCTTGTTTGTGTGTTTTTACTGAGATGATTTCAGCTATTGTCTAGCCAACTCTTGCATCAAGCCCAACTTTTAATAGCCTATGAGTCCAGAGAGAAATCGAGCCACTCCAGGCACAATGGAAAATGCCGCCCCTACCTCCTCTTTCGCTGCAGTCACTGGGAGGTGGCCCTGTGCGAAAACAAGGGAGGCCAGGGAGGGGCATGAGGGTGTGCAAAAGTGTGGCGCCAAAGCCTGTCGTCACCCCTCTCACCTGTCCAGAGTCTGTGGTCCTGAGACAACCACTTCATCATGCCTCATGGGTGCACTGGACCTGCTGTGTATACGGCGCAAAAATAAATAAATAAACCAACACAGCCCAGCCATTTAAAGCAGAGTTTCCCAGCTGTTTTTGGACTACAACGCCCATCATCCCTAGCTAGCAGGACCAGTGCTCAGGGATGATGGGAAATGTAGTCCAAAAGCAGCTGGAGACCCAAGATTGGGAAACACTGATTTAGAGTAAATGCTGAAAATCACAGAGTCATGATAAACATCCTGAAAGTTCCAAAAACTCCATGTTGGAGGAAAGCTGCCATATTGGACAATCACAAATATCTATTTGTTTAGCTAAACTAAGGGCTCACTCACATTTCTGCTTCTCCCATGCCTAGAAAGCACAGGTTCAAGCAGTTTTCCACTTGTCCCATGCTTTCTAGGCGTGGGTCCAAGTGGTTTTGCCTCTGCCTTGCTTTCCCACAGAAAACCTGCTCTTCAGAGTTTAATTGGAAGAAACGGCAATCTGCGAAAAACCCAATTGCTGCTTGTTCTGATTCAGCACTAAACCTCAGGTTGTTCCCAGGGGAAAGTGGCAGAGGTCTGAATAAACCCTGGAGGCAGTCATATCTCAGAAATTTACATGAAATACCCGAATCTAACAACTGAAGGGAATGTTCCTGCATTCAAAATAGCCTCAAGTTGTCAGAGAAGAATTTGGGATATGAGTTTGGTCATCTTTCCAAATGTTTATTAGCACACATGCCTTTTTATTTTAAATACCTGGGTCACATACTAGTTTGACTGGACTGCAATTACAAAAGAATATATATAGAGAGGGGGGGAGGAGAGAGAGACACACACAATAATGTGGAATACTTAGGAAAAAAATTAAAAGGAAAAAGAAGGCAATTGCAAAATAGTAATTTAAGAGGGCTCATTGCTGTAAACCTATTTCTAGGTCTGAGAAATTCTATTCCTCCCGTATCATCATAATGGCTGTCCTATTTTAAGCAAGAAGGGGGAGGGGGAAAGAATGAAAGTAAAACGATGCCATGTATTGCACCTGCTTCTGTTGGCAAATGTGTGCTAGGATTCAAGTTTCAGAAAGCTTTTCCCACCCAAAAAACAGGGTGTCCCCCATCTACACAGACATGTATTGAGCAGGAAAAGAAACTGTGAATCCTGCTTGCCTGTGGGGACACTTCTTGCTAAGTGTGAGCTGCAAAACACCTCACATATGATGTTGCTGGCCCAGCAGAAAGCAGTGGTGATCTTCTCCTCTTCAAGCATCGCAGAGGAGAGGTACTCTGGTTACGTTTCTCTCTACAGTGAATGATCAGCAGATGGAGGTAGGTAGCCATGTTGGTCTGCCATAGTCAAAACAAAATAAAAAATAAAAAAAAAATCCTTCCAGTAGCACCTTAGAGACCAACTAAGTTTGTTCTTGGTATCAGCTTTCGTGTGCATGCACACTTCTCTGATCACCATCCTTCGCTGCATATAACAAGGAAGCAGGGGTTTTTTTTTTTCTTCTGAAGTCTGTGAACTTGGGTGACCTATTTATTACACAATTTGTCCTGATTTGCTGCACGAAGCTTACCTGGAGGTTAGAGGAGGTTAGAGTCTTTATAGAGCACTCATTCTCAGGAGCTCCCGTGAGCTCCCGTTGCTCGGTCCCAGCTCCTGCCCACCTAGCAGTTCGAAAGCACGTCAAAGTGCAAGTAGATAAATAGGGACCGCTCCAGCGGGAAGGTAAACACCGTTTCCGTGCACTGCTCTGGTTCGCCAGAAGCGGCTTTGGGGGTCCCTTTACCTTTACCTAACCCTGGTTTACTAAGCAGAATACATGTGCACTTTTTCAGTAGTTTTCTCTAGTTCCTACAGTCCAGCCATCTAGCTCATTCCTTTTTAAAAATAATAATAATAATTTATTTTTATTATTTTTCAAAATTATTGCAAATCAAACCAAATTACTTTAATTTAATACAATTTCTTAAAAACAATCATTTCCTCCTGTAGCCACACCATCTCTTTAATATCCACTTGACCCTTCGCTTGTTGTAAGTCCATTCTTGCAGCTGACCATCATTCTCTTCTTACATACAGTGCCTCTGTTACTTCTTATAAATACAAAAGCCATCTAGCTCATCCCTGGTCCTCTTGAAAACAGCAGCCAATGCTGCTGACAAAAAGAATCGGGGTTCAATATGACCTTAACAGATTGGAAAACTGGGCCAAAGCTAACAAAATGAATTTCAATCAGAAGAAATGTAAGGTTCTTCTGCACTTAGGCAGGAAAAATCTGCTGCACAAATATGAGATGGGAGACACATGTGAAAATGATCTAGGAGTCTTAGTAGACCACCAGCTTAACATAAGTCAACAATGTGACGCAGCAAACAAAAAATGCTAATGCTATTCTAGGCTGCAACAACCGAAGTATAGTTTCCCAATCAAGGGAATTAATAGTACTGCTATTTTCTGCGTTGGTCAGACCACATCTGGAGTACTGTGTCCAGCTCTGGGCACTGCCATTTAAGAATATTGACAAGCTAGAATGTTTGCAGGGGAGAGCGAACAAGATTATTAGGGTCTGGGAACCAAGCCTTATGAGGAACAATTGAGAGAGTTGGGTATGTTTAGCCTGGTAAAGAGAAGAGAAGGGCTGTCACATGGAAGATGGATGGCTGCGCACCCACCAGGATGCTCGCCCCGCCCCCCTGGGACTCTAGACCCACCCCCTGGGATGCTAGCCCCACCCCTGGGTGCATGCTGCTCTGGGTGCTGGAGCAGTTAGCTCCGCCTCGGGTGCTTTGGCCATGTACTGATCTGATTTATGCATTAAAGTCTTGGGCAGAAACCAAGCTGGGAGTTTGAGTTCTTCGTCTAGCAGTGACGTATCATGGGAACTACATTTTGGTGACCCCATAATTGAGCCAAAGCCTCACTTCACTCAGCCAAACACTGTACTCCATGTACGTCACAAGAGACTGCTGTTGTCAAAACCTTTGCCCTCTACAGCTTCCTGCATTCTTGCACTGTATGTCAGGCCTGCCACGGTTGTGACTCACCAAACCCTCAAAAACTCCTTATAAATCCTCCTCCTGCTGCTAGATTTCTTCTGTTACGTTATTTCAAGGAATAGAGAACACAAATGAAAGAGATAAAGAATACTAATGGAAAACGGGAGAGTGATGAAGTATATGGTGATGTAAAAGTTTTGGTTTGGCTTTTGCTTAAGGTTACCAGATGTCTCTGACTCCGGATTTACAGATCAGTCCCCATACAAAATCCATTGAAGTTGAAAACTGTCCCTGGATTCATTGAAAAAAATCTGGTAACCTTACTTTTGCTGCTCAACTCCCCATGGGACTCTGAGTCCCCCAAGTCCATGATGGGTCAGAGCAGAATGGATGGAGGCAGGATCCAGTGGAAAGCAAGGCAGATCTTTTATTTCTCTGTTGCAACAGAGTTCCCTCCCCTCATTGCAAGGAGGTAGGAGAGACCCAGAACAATGGTGTGCAAGTCCCTATAAAGACTTTTGAAATGGCCCACCCCTTAGCCCAAGACCACCCCAAAAGCATAATACATACATCACAGGAGGCAGTGTCCCACACAGAGCCGTCTCAAGGGGATCTGCCGCCCTGGCGCGGCTATCCCTCCGGCGCCCCCGCCATGCCGCCTCTCCGCCGCCTCCCTCCCACGCTTGCCGCCCCTTGGGAGGGGGGTGGGCGAGTGGGGGATGAGGGGCGTGGCGCTGGAGCGGCGCGGGGCTCTGCGCACCCTTCCAGCGCTTCCGGGATGGGAGGCGAGGGCGGCCGGCTCGCGCTCCCGCGCGCAGCCGGGCAATTCGCGCTCCGCGCGCAGCCGGGCAATTCGCGCTCCGCGCGCAGCCGGACGGCGCGGCGCGGCTGGGCAGCTCGCGCTGCATCGGGCGGGCAGGCGGCTGCGCGCGGGAGCGCGAGCCGGCTGCCCTCGCCTCCCGTCCCGGAAGCGCTGGAAGGGCGCGCAGAGCTCCTGTGCTCTGCTGGGCAGCCAGAGGGCGTGGCGTGGCCGGCCAGCTCCCTTGCCGGGAGTCAGAGGGCGCTGCCGGCAGGCGCTGCCAGCGGGGCTGGAGGGCGGAGGCGCCCTCCAGGCCATTGCGCCCTGGTGCGCCGCGCCACCAGCCCCAATGGATGAGACGGCTCTGGTCCCACAGAAATTTGAGTATGAGACTTCTCTCCTGTCTGCCAGGATATCTGATATTGCTTTTCGTGGGCATCCAGGGCATTGCTTTTGGTTTCTAAATTCTTTATTTACAGACTAATATCTATTGACAGGTTAACAGAAACTTGCCAGACTGGGTTTGCAGAGAGGGGTAAGCCCCTACATCCCAGGCAGTTTTAGTAAGGGGATTTGCAAGTGAAAAGACAAGGGGGAAGCTTCCCCCATTTCCTTCCCCCAACTGCAGAGGAAAATTGGGAGGTCATTTTGGGAGATGGTTCTGTGTGCAGAAATAAAGTGTAATTTCTCTCAAGGAGTTTTCCTATGTGTGCACCCTAAATTTTACAACAATGGAATGGGGGAGAACGGAGAAACAAAATGGTGAGGAAATCAAACTAGCTTTCCATACCTTGAATTCCCACCCACCCCCATCCCACCCCACAACTATAACTGTTCATTTCAGAAATCTCTCAGAGCAGACAGGCGATTGTGAAGGCAGGCAACTTCCCAGACTTCTAGGCATGCAAAAACATCAACAACCCAGGACACTCACTGAGCTGTGCTTCACAATTCTCTTCATTCCTTCAGGAAGCACTGCAGTCTTTCATCTTCTAATGAAGCAGGCCAAAACCTTACTTCTCTACAATTCAGAAGATCATTCACTCCTTGTTCGTAACATAGAGGTCCCAAGAAGATTTCCAGAGCCCAGTACACTATATGAGGATAGGGCCCTCTGCCCCATTCACCAAAGGGGAGTCCATGGTCATAGCTTTAGATCTGATCGGGCATTCTGGTACATTCTCTCCTTCAAAATAGCCCAACATTTAAAGCAGCTCAATGACCATTTCCTGGCCTCCAATGCTAACAGTAAATACATTTTCATCTGACTTCACGCTGGCACTTGTCATGACCCAAAGCATTTGACATCGACACTGAATCTGCTACCGTTGCTCGTTTTGGCCTCTTCGTTGTGACCTGGTCCTGTAATAAATCTATCCTTAAATTAGCCAGACCAAATGTTGGCAGGCTTAACAAGTACATAACAAGAGTCAGCTGGAACAGGCTAATGGCCCCTCTAGTCTTAGAATTATAGAAACAGAGAATTGAAGAGTTGGAAGGGACCCTGAGGATCTTCTAATCCAACTCTCTGCATTGTAGGAATATGCAGCTGTCCCAAACAGGGATCGAACCTGCAACCTAGGTATTATTAGCACCATGCTCTAACCCAGGGGTCAGCAACCTTTTTCAGCCATGGGCCGGTCCACCGTCCCTCAGACCATGCGGTGGGCCGGACTATATTTTGATGGGGGGGGGGAAATGAACGAATTCCTATGCCCCACAAATAACCTAGAGATGCATTTTAAATAAAAGGACACATTCTACTCATGTAAAAACATGCTGATTCAATGACTGTCTGTGGGCCAGACTGAGAAGGCGATTGGGCCTCATCTGGCCCACGGGCTTTAGGTTGCCTACCCCTCCTCTAACCCACTGAACTATCCAGGGCCAGCATCCTGTTCTCATAATGACCATGTGGATGCTTTGGGAAACCCTCAAGCACCTGAGCACCAAGGCCGTTTTGGAACTGCTCATGCCTCTCATTGTTTTCCCATCCCCAAAGTGTGGCTCCATAAACTGAGCCAGCTGCTGAAAGAATTGTAAATTTATGCTCCTCTTGCCAATGGTGCCTATGGCTATCCAAGATGACTCAGGATAAGGGAGCTCCTTATGTTCCTATCATGGATGTGGAATGACATTAATATGTTTCATTTGCAGCCTAGATGTGGAAATCTAGGAAGTCACTGTAATGTGCATGTTCAGTATGCTCATGCAAAAGCTTTTCTGTTCCTTTAATGGGGAAAAAAAGCTTCCCATGGGAAAATAAATGTTATGTGCATGTACGCACACAGGACGTGGAAGAGAACAGGAAGCTCCTGCATTTAGAAGTTTTGGATCATGACCCTGTTGACTTGCGGGGGGGGGGGGGAAGCACTATGGCTTATTTTTTCTGAAAATGTTTTTTTTTTTTTTACATATTACATATTTTCAACCAATTGTAAATAAGAAGTTTAGTATTATTTCCTATACCATCGCCACAGTAGAAAGACACCAGCAAGAATCAAAATCTAATTTAGAAAAGAATGTAACTGGAGGTTGTGATCAAGGAAAAATATCACAGAACTTTAGGAGTAAAGTACACAAACTGCACAAACCAGATTTCCCAGATTCATGCACTTTGGTTTCACTGACATCTACGAGATCAAGATGACTAAAAAAATCAAGCACTCATTCCACTTTTAATGGTTTGTGAAATGTTGTTAAAACATTTGTTGTGTTAGCCATATATGAATTGCACAAGTATGGCTCTGGTAGATTTACCAGGATCCAGAGTGGAGTGCCCGTTCCTGTATTTAAATTTTATGTTTCCATGCTTTAGATACGTGATTTTGAAACAGTAGTTCAGGGGAGCGTTAGGTTCTTTAGAAACTTATCAGAGGCTCTGACTGACAGCATTGACAGATAACCTTATCTGAAATACAGCTTGCACACCTCCAACCACAGAGAGAACTTTGTTGAATA
The DNA here is from genome assembly GCF_009819535.1 of Lacerta agilis. Classification (NCBI taxonomy): domain Eukaryota; kingdom Metazoa; phylum Chordata; class Lepidosauria; order Squamata; family Lacertidae; genus Lacerta; species Lacerta agilis. The sequence goes on along the minus strand of NC_046318.1, from coordinate 60,728,118 downwards.
GGCATTATTTAAATGCCTGCCTGGCTAAATAAATACATCTTCCCTTGTAACCCACAGTGATGGGTTTTTGTAAGCACACTCTCAGTTCACGTGGGGTGATAGGGAGCCCCATCACACATGATCTGAGCATGCAACTCAGGACGCTCCTCAGTAATGAGCAGGGGTTTCTTGGTAGACGAATCCTCTTCCTGCGAAAATAGGTCATCCTTAAACTACTAGCTTTGATCATTAGCTATGTTCCCTTTCAGCGGGAACATAGCCCTTCCATGGAAGAGGCAGCTGGATGTTGGTCGACAGCCAGCTATGTCAAGTGGAGGACCTCTGGCTCTCCAGATGTTGCTGAACTTCAGCTGCCACCATCTGGGCCATGCTTGCTGGGGCTAGTGGGAGCTGTAGTTCAGCAAACACCCCTGGCCTACCTGTCTGCAAGTCAGTATGCCAAGTCCTCTGTCCAGGGTCAATCCACGTGTCCAAACCAAAGCACAGTCCCACAGAGATCCTGGAGTATCCCAAGCTGAGGTCCACCAACATGGGCAGTTGAGCAGACACAGCACCTCCGCTCTGCTTTCCACTTGTACTTTGCCTGCTGATTGCAGCTTCTGGACTTGAGGAGGCATGTGACCCTTACCTTCTCCAGCTGAGGAATCACAGATCTCCTTCCAGAGCTAGCAAGCCCCTCTTGGCTAGCTAGTGAGCTGGGCTGTGGGCCCTTGCCTACATCCTAGAGCACCCCGTCTGCTGCTCCCAATGCCCCAGAGCCTTCCATGTTTGTGGAGACGGTTCCTCTGGGCCCTGCTGCTCTGGTTCCTGTGCACTGACCCCCATCCCTTCTCCATCCTCTGTCACTCTGTGTGTACTTCCTTCCCCACCCCCTGCCTGCCCCGGTGTGTCCCAGTCCAAGTTACACCCCCGCAAGGCTCCTCTGCCTCCTCCCCATTGTCCTGCCAGTTCATGACCGATGATTTGTTAGTTTACTTTGGTGGCCCCCCAGGTGTTGATGGATGACAACGCCCATTATCCTTAACTGCCTGGGGCTGATGGGAATGAGAGTTTGTTGATACGTGGAGGACCAGAGTTTCCTCACCACTGTTTTAGTGGGAAGTGTTGCTTTAAAGTAACATACAGCCTTCTGTGGTTCTACAGAGCAGTGCGAAAAAGGGTACAGCCGTTCTTTGGTTTTCAAACGCCTTGGGAGTCGAACGGATTTCCAGAATGGATTCCGTTTGACTTCCAAGGTACCACTGTATTTGGAATGTGTGTAGTGACCAGAGCCCCCATTTATTGGGCCTCACAGAAGCTGGCATGCCTGACATCATAGTAGTCCGACAGGGCACAAGAGAGGAATATTTTGTCCTCATTCATATATTTTTAATCAGATGCGCCCCGCTGCTTAACTTCACCTAGCCTCTGGGGGTTTCCAAGGTCTCTTCACTGCTGAGATGATGGGGTAAAGCAGCTGCTTTGGCTCAAGGCCAGGCTGCAAGGAAAGCGCTCTGCCCTCGCAAAGATTGGGAGGAAGTGAGCAGGTTGAGGAAGGCAGCTCTGGGTCAAATTTGGCCCACCAACAGGAGTAGGAAATAAGGAAGTAGCAGCGCCAGGCGAGAAGCTGCAACTCTCAAGGCAGTGAAATAGCAAAGTCTGGGCTGGGAGACCAGATGTCAGCAGAGTAGCCTTCCCTCTAACTTGATGTCCTCTTGGTACTTTGGACCACAACTGCCATTATCCTCAGCTAGTGTGCATGAGTCATGCTGCATGCCACTAATATTTGTGTGGTATTTATTTTACAAGTTTTATGCAGCCTCTGGTTGTAATGGAACCTTGAGGTGGTTTACAAAACTAACAAATCAAGAAAACCAACAGCAGAAACAAGTTCAAAGCAACGATTTATATAAAAAATAATTAAAATCAACAATACGCTGAAAAGCAGATGTTGAAATTCTACATATCTAGATAGCATTTTTGTTTAGGCAAGCCTATTAGGGCAAGCAAAAACAGTTTTCCTGTCAGACAAGCACCACAGTTAAATCCTCATAGTTTGGGCAGGGAATACCATAATGGGTTTAACACAACTTACCACATGTGATATTTATTCCTCTGCTGCAGATGATTTCCTGTGGAGTACTTACAATTCCAAGAACTCATTCAAGTTTATGTTGCTTCCACTATCTCACCCAGCCAGCTAATGCTATTGATAGATGCAGTTGTAACATGTTTCACAGCAGATCACAACACATTAGAAGAAGAAAAAAACCAACCACATAGACTGAATTTCCAGTGCTTCATTGAAAAGACTTGCTCTGATTAAAGTGCTGGGAAAAATACACCCTGTAGGGACCCACTTTCAGTCAGTAGGACATATATTAAATGAGTCTGTTTTATCTATCTAGCCCAGTATTATCCACTCCAGGCATAGGCAAACTCGGCTCTCCAGATGTTTTGGGACTACAATTCCCATCATCCCTGACCACTGGACTTGTTAGCTAGGGATCATGGGAGTTGTAGGCAAAAAAACATCTGGAGGGCCGAGTTTGCCTATGCCTGATCCACTCTGACTTGCAGTGGTTCTCTAGGGTCTCAGGCAGAAAAGGATCTTTCTCAAGAGCAACAATCTGATTCTTTTTAAATAGGAGATGGCAAGGATTGAAGTGTACACCTTCTGCATATGAACCATGAGTGTCACCCCTGGCTGAGCTGTGCCCCCTCCCAAACTTTCAATCTGACACAGAGAGTGCTAATAATTGGTCCCATCAATGCTATTATACATTTGAAGCAGCATCATATCACTTTTAACAGTCATGGCCTCACCCCCCCCAAAGAATCCTGGGAAGTGTAGTTTAAGCGGGCTGAGAGTTGTTAGATGACCCCTTCCCCCCCTGCACAGAACTACCGTTCCCAGAATTCCCTGGGAAGAGGGGATTGCCAGTTAGACCACTCAAGAGGACAGTAAATATGTACAGCAGTCCAATGACACATTCTTTCCACAAAGAGCATGGTCAGTGAGCAACAGGAACATGAGTTTTCCTCTGCTCTGCTGTTTAAAGGAGTTGCCATTCTTCTTTCAATGGAAAACAGCTTCATGACCACAAAGGAATTCTCTTGAACCGACCAGAAGCTGCAGTAAGAATGTCTCTTAACGGAGTTTATACTCCTGCTCCATCATCCATGCGTCAGTTAAGGCTCACCCACACCTTCTTACCCTAGGAAAACCCACACTTCACTTCTGAATTGGAGCAAATGTCTATCAAGTTTTCTCTGGATTGGTGTTTGCTCTGAGTGCTAAAGAGAAGGTTTTTTGGGGGGAAGTGGTGGGACAAAGGCAAAACTGCCTAGAAAACATGGAACAAGCAGAACTGTGGAGAAGACCTTATTCGTAAATGTCATCCAGTCTGAAATGTTTGGTTTTTAATGTTTATATTAGTGTCGGCTTTTATATTTTTACTGCTTTGGTGAAGCATTTGTGTGGAGGTTGGATAGTTACAACGCGCCTATGTTTCTCAGCAAGAACATTTAGCAAGCTATGATTCACTAACGTCTTCTAACTGAAGTCAGTGGGGCGTGGAGTACCTCCGGAAGAAGAACACACAGAGTGGATTTCCCCAGGAAATAAGGAAGAAGCAAGCCTAGAATAAACACAAGTCACTTCCACAATGTTTTAATTTTTCTTTTTTTAGATTTATGGTTTTCAAAGGATGCTCTGGGCAACCCTGGGGTTTATTTATTGTTATTGTTTGAGGTTTTTCTTTAATCCCATCCTCCTGAGGGTAGTATGTAAAATATATAAATACAAATCTCTCTCCATCCATCCATCCACAATCACAATAAAACCATCAAACTCAAACAGCCAATACGGCATAAAATGGTAAATGGCAGCAACTAGCGGTCAAACCTAGATGCAGTCCTCAGATTATGGACCAAAGGCTTGAATCTTATTGGCATTTTAAAAGGCAAGGAGACAACCAAATTTCCCCAAAGGTAAATTCCATGCACAAGGTGCCACCACAGAGAAGGCCCAACCACCACTGCCCCTTGCACCAGTGTCATCAAGTATTCGGGGCCCAAGCTATTTAAGCCTTTCTTGAAAACTTACCACGTTTTTCAAGGGAATGATCATTCTCAGTACACAAGCTTGTCTACGGTGCCTGATCTTTTCCTATATTACACAGCTGCAGCAGTGGATGTTCTCCAGGGGGAGTGCTCTTGCTTATGGGATGCGGCCCAAGAAGTCTGGTCAAGGTCTCTGGAAACTGACCATGAACCTCAGAATATGCCCTATAATCTCCCACAATGCACAGCAGCAGTGGAGCAGTTAGGGTGTAGGTCCCACAGCAGACGAGTCAAGGCAGAAAGGTTTTGCCCTTCATTAAGAGGGCTTGAAAACAACTTCTTTAGAGCAATTCTGCCAACTTATGAAATCAGCAATCTTGTTCTTCTTTCACAAAGGTAGTTTTGACCGATGAGAGAACGTGTATAAAGACAGTAAAGCTGTGTGCACTTTCCCCAATGTTTTTTTTTTATATTTATGTATTTTCCTTATTTTTACAGATGCACAAAATACAGAAGTCTCCACCGAGATGCGGTACAAAAGCAGTTTTTAGAACTTAAAAACAACAACAAGGATGTCTTGTAATACTTTAACTTGCCAGGCTTTCCCCTTACCCACCCACTCCAAACTTCAGTCTAGAGTCATGTAGCAGTGACACAAAGTGACATTTCAGAAACAGGAAACCCAGCTTTTAGGAAAACACTGCAAGATCTTTATACGGATGTTTATCAATTCAAAGATGTGGACCTGCAGGTAGCAGATATATTTGGATAAGGCTGAAGCCCTAGCTGTTTATTGTCTTTCAGTTTTTGCACTATGACTCGAGCAACTTCCTCTCCTTGGCTATCGGTCGTATCGAGCAGCTGCCTGACTTTTGAGGTCCTTGTAGGTTTTGTGCTGATAAGTTCATAATCCTCTTTCATGATTAAATCCCTTGAAAGGAGGGCATCCAAGGACTGGTTAAGGCAAGCCTCCGTCATCTGGTTGACAATGTCTTCTCTTCTGGTTTGGATCCACTGGTGAGCCACAGTTTCGTCTTCCTGCTGCTGCTGCTGCAGAGTCTGCAGCATAAAATCTAACAAAGGGCAGCGGGGAGAAAGATGTCAAAGGTGTGAACGCATGCGAAGAGCATCAAAATGCAGCAAAACTATTTGAGAGAGAATTGCCTGCGTTTTAAAGCACCAGAACTATTTCTCTGTGTCATTTCAACAAGATTTCTACAGTGCCAAATCGACAAAAACCTCTAAGCAGCTTGCATAAAGCAATGCAAAATATTCATAATAAAAAATACCCAAAATCAGAAAACCAAGTGCAGCCATATCTTGGAAGTCGAACGGAATCCGTTCCGGAAGCCCGTTCGACTTCCAAAACGTTTGGAAACCAAAGCGTGGCTTCTCATTGGCTGCAGGAAGCTTCTGCAGCCAATCAGAATCTGTGGAAGCCCCATCGGATGTTCGGCTTCCAAAAATAGTTCACAAACCGGAACAGTCACTTCCGGGTTTGCGGCATTCCGGAGCCAAAACGTTGGAGAACTAAGTGGTTCGGAAACCAAGGTAAAACTGTAGACATATAATTTATCAAAATACGAAAACCTCCAGCATTAAACCAAACCAAATATGGTTAATAAAGCCGCATATCTGGGTAGGCGTGCCTAAATTTTAAGCAGGAACTGATAATGAGACTGCAAAGGAGTCTGCCTAATGCTTATAATTAGTATTATATTGGTCAACTGAATCAATTTACAGCTTCATTCAAATAAACCGTACAAAGCTCTTAGAATTTTATGTTTAGATGACTAGGATTCCCATCTTGATAACTAACCATTGTTTATCAGTCAGATGTTCAAAAGAAATACACACATTTACAAGTACAGTGGCCCCTCTGGTTGCGAACGGGATCCGTTCCGGAGGCCCATTCGCAACATGAGCAGAGCGCAACCTGAAGTGCCGCGTCTGTGCATGTGCGTGGTGCGATTCGGCGCTTCTGTGCATGAAGTCATTTATGCTTCTGTGCATACGCCGAACCCAGAAGTAACCCATTCTGGTACTTCTGGGTTTGGCGCATTCGTATCCCGTGACGAACGCCACCCGCAGCGAATGCAACCAGGAGTATGCCTGTACATTCGAACTCCTTGCTGCACTGCATTTCTTTCCCACCTGTAACAGTTTCTTTTTAACCTCTTTTTCTTTTATATTCACTTGAATTTGCGCTGTATTTAATGATGTGAATCAAGTTATCAGAGCACTAACAATAATGGTTTAAATAGATGCACAAACCAGTTATTTTGCAGACATATGCCGCCAGTCCTCCCTGCATTTATTCAGGAAGAGGTCCCACGGTGTTTAATGCAATTTACTCCCCAGTTTGCAGAAACAGCAGCCTTAAAGGAATTAACAGTCCAACCCTAACTTACAGTCTGAAGGACTTTATTTAGATCGCTGCCCAGAATGTGGTTAAGTACAAGTCATTTGTGGTACATTCACAAGGAAGCTTTGAAAGGGAACAGTTTCAGAGTTAAATTTTCTGGTCAGAAAAACTGTATAAACTCATCCTCAGAAACATAATCAAACAGGCAAAAGAGGAAAATGCGGGTGAATTTGCATAAGCTGCATCAATGCTTCCCTGTTCAGAGACTAGATTTAGCTGTACTACACACCATGCTTCATGGCAATGTCTTGTTACTCGATACTGCAAGTGATAAAGTGAGATGGAGAGAAGGGAAATGAAGTTTCCACTTTTGTACCTGAGTTACTTCTTGGTGGCTGACGTGGGTATGGCGTGGAATTTGAGGAATCAGAACTATCTGTGGTGGACGAGCAGGAGTTTTGTTGAGATGCATAAGACGGCAAAGTCGATGGCAGCGAACGATTTTGCTTCAAGCTAAGCAACGTGTGAGGTTCATCCAAAGAGTCATATCTACCTGTAATGAAGAGAGTGGGTTTTTTTTCCCAATTTTGAATTCGAATCAAACCAAGAACAAAGCCAGAATTCACTTTGCATGCTTCATCCTGGATCCAGTGTTCTGCAGACCAGATAGGAGAGCTGAAAAAAATTCACATCTGGCAACCAATGCAGATGTGCACATGGGTAGACGAGTCTAAAATGCCTGGGACCACACATTTTCATGGCCCTTCTAGCAGCTATGGTGGCTCATTTACCAGGATTTATATTTTGCTCTAGGAGGCTTAGTTTGGTCAGAATCGAGTATACACCTCTAGAGTTAAAGCCAAACGTGTTACTATGAGCCACCATAGCCACTAGAGGGCCATGAAAATTTGTGTCCTGATTTTTTTTAGACTCGTCTACCTTTGTACTATCTGAGTCATGGAGTCACATCAGTGTAGATGCGTCCCTTTGCTTTGACCACGGTCCACAAACATGAGGCCGCTGCCCATAAATGGAGGAGCTTGCCAGGGCTGGCCAAAGGCATGGTGCTGCTCCAAGCTGCAGGGCCAAACCATTAGAGAGATGTGGCTCTGAATCCCTTACTATGCCATACAGGAGGCTGATTCTAGGATCGTCTGCTGTAGCTGTGCAAGATCTGGAATCTGCATCCCACGAGCCTTTGCAACACTTTGGGAATTTGAGGAGGGACACTTAATGCATCACATGCTATATCACTGGTACCTCAAGAAATAGTGTGGTCTTAAGTTTTGTGTGGCTGGGCTGACTCCAATCTTTTTCACTCAGTGCAATATGATGACAACATAACATAGCAGCTAGAATGAATACCAGATCAGCTTGTCCAGATATGAACAGACAGGACAAACCTGTTGTAGCTTCATGGCCCCCAAGATTTTGCGTGGACAGGTGGAGTCCTCCCAACCCCAGGCGACCCCCAAGCGGAATAATGACTCAAGACAACGTGCTATGGGCCACAACTTTATTAAATTTCAGATGTAGGGAGACCTTGGCCCAGGCATTGGGCATTTATCCTTCCCAGTCCCCAGCCGGGGATCTGAGAGACATCAGGGTTATCCAGAATGTGTGGGGATTGGGCTGACTCTGGAGAACATATGTTCAAGCAGAGAGCCTGCCCCCCATTTTGCCGCCATCGCAGGGGAGAGCAATGACAACCTTTCGGCGTATGGCCAATGCCTCCCCTCAAGACCCCTTTAACGGGAAACCTTGGGATCACTGCCACAAGGGGGGCATGGGTCACTGCTTCACAAACCCCCCCCCCCAATTTAGGAAGATAAACTAAAGGATTTTGCCCAAGGCCTGAAACCACCAAAGTTGTGACGTTTTGCTATGGGGAAGGCAAAACCTGCCAATGCAGGAAAATTCCTTTCCGGCCCTTCAACAGCGACCATGACGTAGCAGCGCCTGCATACCTGTGGAGAAGAGGTTAACCTGCAAAAGAAGACATAACTGAGGGAGGGCAGGGTGGGAGAAGCTCTGGAGCCAACTGACACATTGCAGATAAGATTCACCTTCTGTTGCCTGGGCAGGGCGGTCCCTCCCCCTACCTGGCCAATCCCCTGGCAACGCCTCCCCAGGCGGGATTGGGCGATTGGCTGAGGTAGGCGGAGACCTCCAGGTATCCAGCCTGGGGAGCCAGCCTGTACTTCCGGGAGCCACACTGGGATCCAGGGGGCTGCACGCAACCACACAAAAGGCGCCCCCCCATTTGATGTGGGGAGCAGTTATTCTTCATATTTCTACTACTTCTTCAACCAATTAGTATTCCACATATCCCTTAATGGAGCAGACAGAGGCTGCAATCAGGCAGCACTCTGCTTTTCTGACATTTCCTTTATCTGATAATCTCAGCATTATATGTAATCAGTCACATGACATAAATGCCACTTCTGGAAATCTTGCAAAAGTTTAGCAACTTGTTTCCATGTTGCTTTGAGAAAAAAATTGTCCGGAACCCTGTTAACATGGAAAATAATGGGATTTGGGGGGGGGGGTAATGTTAATTCCTACAGTTTCATGCCATGTGATGAGATACATTCTTCACTGTTGTGGGTGAATCATGGGAAGGTGGGGGGGGGAGAGCAAAAGCACGTATGGCCATGAAGGATGGCAATCCCCATATGGGACAGCTGCATATCCTGGCACTGTTAGGGGTTGGACTAGCTCACGCATAGGCAAACTCAGTCCTCCAGATGTTTTTGGACTACAACTCCCATCATGTCCCTGACCAATGGTCCTGTTAGCTAGGGATGATGGGAGTTGTAGTCCCAAAACATCTGGAGGGCCGAGTTTGCCTATGCCTGGACTAGATGGTCCTCAGGTTCCCTTCCAACTCTATAATTCTGTGACATGTCAAAAGATGTCCACTGTTGTGTCACGCAACACCCACTGGTGTGAATGAAACTTTGTATGGCATCGCGGTACATTGTCCAAAAGGTAACACAGTATAAAATGAGCATTAGAAAGCAGAACACCATTATAACCCAGAAAACTAACATGGTAACCCCCATGTCTGATGGCACCCTTGTTGTCTGCTGTCCCAGAGTGTCGGACAAGAACCAATGGGTGGACATTGCAGAGAAACATATTTAATATAAAGTTGTGCTAGGTCAAGAGGGCTTACCTTCCGAGAGGAGATTGCACTGTTTCGATGCATCCTGGACAGTGTTTCGTGAAAGGTAGCTATCACATTGCGATGAAGAGTCCTGGGATGATCACAACATATGGAGCAAACATTCGATAATGGTATTTACATTGCATTCCTCCCCTGCAAAATCTCCCACCTGAAGCACTATGAAGGGATTATTACTATCCCATTTTAATACACAGCAGGAGAAAGGCAGCATATAAACGTAACTTGATGTATACCTAGAGGGTGGTATTCAACTGCATTTTAATCAGAGCAGACCCACTGAAATTAATGAACCTGAGGTAGTCCTGTTCATTAGCTTCAGTGGGTCTACCCTGAGTAGGACAACCAATGGATATAAACCATTATTATTATTATTATTATTATTATTATTATTATTATTATGTCCTGTCCATTAATTTCAAAGTGTAAAACTTTGTTGAATACCGCTCAGAGTTCCTATTGTCTCCCAGGCAGATACTGACCAGAGTTGGGCCTGCTTCGAGTTTAGCCACAATAATGTATGTATAATGTGCCTTCAAACCATGCCCTTGCAGACGGAGGTGGGGAACTGGGTCTGGCTGGCTCCTTCCTTATCACCTCCCCCTACCCTGTAAGCTATGTTTCACAGGTAGGTGAATGACTTTTTTGCCCATGTGGGCAATCAGCTGGTTGTCAGAGCTTGCAAGGAACTATGCAAGGACCTACGTCAGCCAAACGCACAACCATATTTGGCCGAGATGTGTCTTTACGTGTTCCACAGCTGACATCATATATGTCAGGTGTAGTGCAGGTGGCCATGGCTTAGCGAAACAGCCTCGCAGGCTAAATGGCTTCCTCACCAGAGGCCCGCTTGCTACAGACGTTTGCATCACATGGTCAGTCTACTTCAGGGGTCGGCAAGCTTACCGAACAATGGGCCGGTCCATGCTCCATCCGTCGGAGGATGGGCTGGAGCTTCTGCGCACGTACGCTCTTCTGGGTCGGAGGAAAACCCGTGCGCATGCACACAGGTGCCATCAACCTGGAAGTTGGTCCCTGCGCCGCGCTGGTAACAGCGGGGGGTGGGAGGTGGCAGGGGTTGCCATGGGCTGGATAGACAAGCCCTGTGGGCTACTACTGGCCCATGGGCCTTAGGTTGCCGACCCTTGGTGTACTTAGTGCAGCCATGCCCTTCACTCAACACAGGAGCAAAGAAGGCCCACAAAACAGAGCTAATGTACAAAAGGAAAATGATATAACACATGCCAAGTGCTTTAGAATATATTGCATGGTCCCTTCCAACGCTACAATTCTCTGTGTTATAGAAATACTAAGACAATAGTAAAAGAGAAGGTTGATTTACCTCTTGCACACTGGGATTTAAAGGTATATTTAGAGATATTGATTCACCATCGGGCATCTTGCTGGACATATGAACACATCGCCGCTCGTATTGAGCCTGAAAGAGACATTAGGAGGCTTGTATCAGTCATCTTTGGAACTGTGAAAAGAGGATACATTCTAGGTATACAATTTCAAGCTTCAGTTAACACGGCCATCCTGTTTCTTTGCGTAGCCGTAGACAAGTAACTTTCACTTTGTATATTTTCACTTTGGGTTACAACACAGACTTACTTTGGCTTTCTTTAACTGTATCACTGCTTGAAGGATAGGTATCTCATCAAAGGTTCTCAGCACGGGTTCAAGCTCTATTAAGCACCCTAAGCAAGAAAAGTGGAAAAAACAACACTCAGTCCTATGCTATTAGCTCTTATAACAGTAAATTACTGAACTTTTGAGATCACATTTATTGGGGGGGGGGGAGCGATTTAAAGGCACACACCATAAAACACACTGTAAGGATGCCAACCCCAACCCCCAGCACAAGCAAATTGCAGGCTTAAAAATCACTACGCAGACACAGATCTGGGATATTCAACAGCCATGCAACGAGAAGGGTTACTAACAGATTTATTTATTTATATAGGCAGGGCATCGGCATGTAAAAATGGCAGCTTTCAGGTCTCCTACAACTGGGGAGACCAGCATGTCAATGTTACCTTTCTGTTTGCACTGCTCTTTGGGTCGGGAAAGACCCAGATTTCTATGGATAAATTTAGTTCTTGATACAGACTGGAAAGAAATAAACAACAGACCCAAGAATGAAGTCTTTTGAAATATTATTAGTTAACTAACGGGGTGTGTGTGTGGGAATTCATAGCAAGCAGCTTCCTCCGAGGACTCTCTGCATCTAGCGATGCACTGCAAGCCATTTGCTTCCAACGTTGTGTCTACATTCCACACAAAATGCTTTCTACTCTAACAACTTTTTACGACTTAGCATTAAGGAATCCACAAACTCAGCCATGATGGTGTGCTTCCTTCCTCCTCGTGCAGCTAGCCAAGCCCTAGCAAATACCAGGGAGGCTTGGAAACTAGCATGCTCAAGTGGCCACGCAAAGATCAACAGGATTTCTGCCACTAGAGCTGGAGTAAATCTACCTTAAGGCACTGATTTCAACATTCCCGATCTAGAAGGTGGCAGCTAGTAACTGGTCAGCCTCCTTTTATTTTTTACCAGGGCCTCTTTCAAACCATACATTTAAAGCACTCTTATACCACTTTAACCGTCATGACTTCCTCCAAAGAATTATGGGAAGTGCAGTTTGTTAAGGGTGCTGGGAGACCACCATTCCCCTCCCACAACTACAGGTCCCAGAGTTCCCTGGGAACAGGGATTGACTGAAGAGAGAGGTGGGAAAACAGTAGGCTCTCCATAAAGATAATTGGCAAAAAGGCACCCAAAAGGTTCAGACAAACTCCAGAAATATGAAGCCAGAGCTTCATTTATGGTACAGCTGCATATCCGGAAAAACAAATTGTCAGAGCAAAGTCTGCAAATGACTCAAGGCAAGACCACATTATTCATGAAAGTTAACTTTCTGACTTTTGCCCTGATTATTGCAAAATGGAGGGAAGTAGGAGAATCTGGTTATTTCCACATTTTAACATCTGACACCAGACAAAGCTTTTGCTAGCAACTTCGGATAAGTTTAAAAAAAAAATAGGGGAAAGCAAGATTCAAAAGATGGTTCTTGGAAAGATAAAAAGGTGTATAGCCTAGTTAAATCTTATAGGCACAAAACTAAAAAATAAAACAAAAGGGACAGTCACCTGAAAGCTCCTACATTGAGAAATCTGAAAGATTAGCTTATTCACACTGGGCAGCTTACAACACATATAAAAACATAATAAAACATCAAATATTAAAAACTTCCCGATACAGGGCTGCCTTCAGATATCTTCTAAAAGTTGTATAGTTATTTATCTCCCTGACATCTGATGGGAGGGCATTCCACAGGGATAAAAACAATTCTATCCCAGGCCTATAGATGTTGGGAATCTTACAGAATTCTTCTTCCTGCACCTTTCCTGTTTTTTATTTAATTGGTGTCTTTTCCACTTCACTTAGCAGTTGGCTAAATTTCCCATCAGAAACATGGGAAAAGCAGCAATATCTTCATTGAGGTGGCAACAACAACAACAAATGTATTAATTTAACTAGTGCTTAATGCCAAAATAGTATTCTAAGTGCAAAGAATCTGCAATAAATTAATCTGCAAAAAAATAAATGACCTGCAATTTTAAGAATGTAAATAAAAATAGGTCTATCTGGTAGTCAGGCATTCACATAACTCATGCAAATCATACACCGTAACTGTAATAGATGCAAATTTGGGTGGGGGTCACAGACACTTGACATGCTTCCAGAACTGTTCTGGCTGTATAAACACCATACATTTAGATAACCCAAAGAATCCCAGGAACTTTATCTTTACTTTTACCAGAGCTATGATTCCCAGCACCTTAGCAAACTACAGTTCTCAGCAGTGTTAGAAATTCCCTGGGTGCCAGGTGCGTTTTGCTACTGGTGCGGGTCCAAGTGTGGAGATTTCTGGGTGCCATGTTGGCGTCAGACATCTCCATCCAGCCATTTAAAAACCTCTGCCTTAGTCCACAGTTAAAACCATTTCCATTTCCACTTCCACTGTGTGCGTTTCTCCTTCTCGCATACTGGGACAAGTGAATGGTAAGAGCAAGCTACAGTCAAGCAAAGTGAGATCATAGAACTGTAAAAAGGTAAAGGTAAAGGACCCCTGGATGGTTAAGTCCAGCCAAAGGCGACTATGGGGTTGCGGCGCTCATCTCGCTTTCAGGCCGAGGGAGCCAGTGTTTGTCCACAGACAGCTTTCTGGGTCATGTGGCCAGCATGACTAAACCGCTTCTGGCGCACGGAGGACCGTGACAGAAGCCAGAGCGCATGGAAATGCTGTTTACCTTCAGTGTTACCTATTCATCTACTTGCACTGGTGGGCTTCTGAACTGCTAGGTTGGCAGAAGCTGGGACAGAACAACGGGAGCTCACTCCGTTGCGGGGATTCGGACCCCAAGTGTCATCTAATCCAACCCCCTGGCAAAAAGACATTCTGCTGTGCCGACTGTAACCAAGGTTTAAGGTGGTATTTGGTGCCTAGCTTATATGTCCAACTTTCTAACAGTGGTTCTCTGGATTCTATGTGCTTTAAATGCATGTTGAGTACACAGCCTAAATTGAGCAATCTCCTAATCAAGCAGCCGGCACACAGCTTCCACTCACTGCCAAGAAGGGCTTGTGTGGAGGGCAATAGTTATGCTTCAATGAAATTAACAGAGATTATACAGCAGCAGGAGAGTGTAGTGCCGCCTGCCAAGCTCCCTACCCTGCTATGCAAAAGGTGAAGCTCACTTGAGAAAGAAGGCCTTTCGTCTGGATTCTGCCCCCAGCCACATTCCATTAACGACAGCATCAAGGCTCGGTGAGGAATGTCTAGCGGAAGATACTCGCCCCCAGTGTCCGGACGCTTTCCTTGCGACACGCTATACATAATCTGCAAGGGGTTTATAACATCTGTCAAAAATAGATATTGCACACTTATTAGAAATACGTGTACTTCTCACGCCGTGGCAAAACAACAACAACACACACATCCTGTGAACGTCGATCCTCTTAAATTATAAGCTATTGCTACCAATCCTCCCTTCCTTTCTAAGTCTTCACAGTATCATTTATTTAACGGAAGGGGAAAAACAGAGAAAGAACGGTCATTACAAAAAGCAGCAATAATCAGAGTTGCTATTCAGAGAAGACCCATTACATTCAGGGCAGACCCATCACAATGAAGATTAGGTTCAATGGGTCTCCGCTGAGTAGGACTAGCACTGCGTTATTTCAAGGGGCAGGTTCCCCCCGATTGCTGCATGTTAAACCCAATCTTGCTGAGTCTAAACAGAAGTTATACAATGAAACTAAAGAAAATAGTCTGACCTTCAAATGGCTGCTTTCTTGACAGCACTTCCCACATAATAATGGCATAGCTGTTCAAAGTACAAAAAGAAAAATAGTACAACATAAATGTAAATCAGACCGAGACAAAATAAAATCTGCCCTCTGGTAGGCTTGCAAATGTAGTAACGGAGGGGGCAAGGCTACAAGGGGACTCCTGAAGGCAGTTGGAGAACACAAGCATTATGCTGTAATAGGCGCTCAGTGGCTGTTGCCCTCCACAGCTGCAACCTGAGGTGTGCTTTCCTGCATATATGTGCAACTCAAGGGTGAATAATTCTGCACAAATGTACGTTCAAAAGAAAGCGGGAAGAGCTGATTCAGACACGCATGCTTGGTAGCCTCACTCACACAAGCCTGCACGACTGGATGCTCCAGCCATCTTCTAAGAAACATGCATGTGTGAACTCATCTTTACAGGGACTCTGCAGCCATTCTAAACATTTGGTGCAGTCCTGCCACTGGAAATCAATTGGTAACGCTGCAGATTGAATGCGTGAGATGCAAAACTATTATTTATTAAATTTGTTGGCGACCATTTATTTATATATAAAAATATTTGTACACCACTGTGTCATGTTGGCTTAAACCTTCAGAAATGAGACTAATGTAATTTCAGATGCAATTGCAACCCTGAAGTAGTAGGAGGTTTAAAATTTCGCCATGTCTAAGGCATTAATTTTGGCAAATTTCTTCAATGTGGGGGTCTTAAAAATATATTTTTGGGTGTGAGGAATTCAAACCTGCTATTATTTTTGTGACTGGAAAACATTTCGCTTGGTAAATTTACAATTGAGAAGATGCACATAAACTGCTTTCAGAAAGCAAAGAATGTTAATTTTACCTTCTAACTAACCCTAAATAATAATAATAATAATAATAATAATAATAATATAGTACAACTGCAAAGTACTTGGCAATCATTTCTATGCAATTTTATACACATTTTATTTACCAACCAAAACTGGATTATATAATCCCCCCCCCCCAAAAAAAAACACTTTTGAATTCCCAAGTCATGTTACAACTTTTTATCACCCCTCATTTTTGGAATTCGAAAGCTGAAAAATTCAACACACCCAATACGCCCAAACATGCAAGGATTTTAAAGAACAGACACAACAGTGTGCATCTTCTCTTAACTCCATAATAAAATATAAATACCTGTATATATCATGCTTTACAGTTGCACGCGTTTTCTGACTGAAATCATAATCTTCAGGTGGCATGTAGATAATAGTCCCTCCTTCAGGCAGTGATTTCTCACCCCGTGACAGTGACATAGATACCATGCGCCACTTTGACAAACCAAAATCTGCAATCTGGAAGGAGAGAAACAGGAACTCAGGACAATCCACAAATATAGAGCCCAGTGTGCCTGTCAGATACACTGGAGCGGATGCAAAGCAGGTATGGGGAACCTCTGGCTCTCCAGGTGTTGCTGAGCTACAACTGAACTACAACTATGGTGTTCCCCTTTACCATAAACATTCTAAAAAATATCTTACTCAGCAAATGGTGCTATACCCTTGCATGACCACCCAAATCCTTATACACCTTTATTACTTCACTTTTCAAGGATATATTTAGTGCACGAGTCGCAAGACTGAACTCCACCCTCTAACGTCCAAACCAACACAATGAAAACTTTTCTTTTTTCCCCTTAAGAAAACATAGTTGCATTATAGATTGCTGCTTAATGAATAGCCAGGGCAAATAAGCCTCCCAAATTCTTAAGCCATTAAAGACAAATGTACTTTGTACTTCCATTCCCTCACCCAGAAAGCACCAATTTGGAAAAGAAATCATGCGCAAATTTCTTGTTCACTGAGGCAATTTTGTGACCACAGTTCATTTTTTAATGACAAAACCTCTCCAAAAACCAAGTTTCTAACCATGAGTTACATGTATTGATTTAGAAGCATGTAGGCACTGTCTGGTGAAGTCTCCAGCTTTTCGGGTTCAGCAATAACTTATAGTGAGGAGAGAGAAAGAGTCATTCTTCATATCTTTGTGCCTCCTTAAATTTGTAATTTTGAGTAATCTCCTTCTCTACAAAATCCCACCCTCAACTGTTCAGCTGCTCTCTATATACTGTAGAGTAGGTGTGGCAAAAAGCAGATTACGATCTACAGGTAGATCTCTAAGTGATTTGTGGTACATCAAGAATTGCCGACGCCCAACCATTTCACAACACCAACAACAGACAATACACACAGACACTACTGAAATGAAGAAAGCCAGGGGAACCAAGAATGCACTTGTGTGTGGAAGAACTGTGAGCTCAGTTCAGTTCTGGTATTCTACACAAATCTCTGTGCTCAGCAGCTGTTCAGAGGGATCCTGCTCTTTAATTCTAAGGCTGTGTATGTACTATACATGGAAAAATCATGACTCCCCCAAAGAATCTTGGGAATTGTAGCTGCTAAGGGTGCTGTGAATTGTAGTCCTGGGAGAGGTAAACTACAGCTCCCAGAATTCTTTGAGAGAAGCCATGTGCTTTAAGTGTATGGTGTGAACTCAGCCTCAGTGTCTTCTGCACAGGGCTCCATTTGACAGATCTTGTGAAACACAAAATAGAGCCCCAAAATCCGAAATGTGCCCTCCCTTGCTGTAAAGAAGCACAGGTCCTAGAGACAGAAACACGCTCATACCTTAACATGAAAGTCACTGTCAAGCAAAATATTATGCGTCTTCAAATCATGATGCAAAAGAGGAGGACTCATGTTGTGAAGATAATTTACTCCCAAGGCAATTTCATAAAGAATGCGAAACCTCAATGACCAAGCAATGTCAGGATATACATTTTTCTATTAGAGAGAGAGAGAGAGAGAGGGAATGATGAAACACAAATTTAGGAGCAAGGCCATGCAATTAAAATGACTCCATATCACAAAACTAAAATGACTCTGAAAGAGAAAATAACTCATAACTTAAAAGAAATAAAAGCAACAGAAGAACCAGAAAAATGTTATGCAATGTGGCGGCCACTTCTTCAATATGCAAATGAACTGGTTGTAAGGAAAAACTCTCCGAAGCATCTTTGCCGATCTGGCTATCCTGAATAGTACGGCTTGAGCTATATTGTATATGTGATGGTTGTCCTGGGACATTAAACACTGGACATTTGGATAATATGTATGGATTAATCAACACCACTCATGTCAATATGTGACCCTGATACCTGGTATGGGAGGATGCTATGTTATGTATCTGTTATTATGCATTTTAAAAAACCTGAATAAAAATTATTTAAAAACCTACTTCAAAGTACAAAATGCTCCTTTAAACCACAGATTCAATAGCCCTTTGGAGCAGAGATGGGGAACCTGTTACCCTTCCCATGTAGCTGGGCTCCAGCTCACCCCTGACCAGTGGCCAGGCTGACTGGGGCTGATGAGAGTTGGTTCCCTGTAACATCTGGAGGGTGTCAGGTTAGCACACATTTTCAAGGGGTGTGTGGGTGGGACCTCCTGGCCACAACATGTTTAATCTGAGAGCAGGCCTTCCTTTCAGACTAATGCTGTATGTGTTTGACCATTCAACAAACACACAAAACAAACACACTTGTTGTTTTGCAAGTATGTGTTTGACCAGCAGAAAGGGTCTTATGCCTTACTCAGGTGTTCAGAGAGCTGGGTTCAACAGAAGAGCATTGTCTCTTTAATTCCCCCACTCCCTTAGAGGGGAAAAAGCCGATATACTTACGCTGTGTAAAAGTTGGTTCAGTGACCCACTTGGCATATATTCCGTCACGATGCCCAGAAATTCAGGTTCGTTGCAAATCCCTAGAATTGGCAGGATGTAACTGAACCTCGCCTGGTGTAAAATTTCAGCTTCTTTCAGGAGATTGTCTCTCTCGCTACAGGGGCAGGAAGAGAAGGACAAACCAGTTTTACTGCATTTGAAGCTTGAAATATGCAGCTGTAGGTTAAAGCTCCTGGAGGAGTTCATTCAATGAGTGTGCTGAAAACCACACTCTGTGAGAGGGAAGTAATGGCTAGGGGGAAACAGTAAATTAATACCAATAAAAATGCATTAACGGCCTTTCTGTACAAAATCACATTCAAGGTGGTCTGCGATCAATGAAGTTGAACAAACATCAAGGGCGCCTCCAGCAACCCAGTTATTGAGTTAATCTGCTTGCACAAAACTCACACGGGTTAGATTATACATAGACTTAACGGCGCACCAGTGGCGTGTGGTGAAATTTTTCATAGGGCTTTGAGAAGGAGGCACCAGGCCTCTGACAAAACCCTCAAGCATTCTGGTCGAGGTTTGGCTTAGTGCTACATGCAAACCACCTCTCCTAGTTGCAGAGACTAGCTGTGGCACAGAAGTGGGTAGGACTTGTCTTGCTATTGGACAGGCATTTTAGGGATTTGAAATACAACAAATGAAAGCAATTTACTGTATTTTTCGCTCCATAGGGCGCACTGTACCATAGGGCGCACCTCATTTTTAGAGGAGGAAACAAGAAAAAAAATATATTTTTCTGGTTTTCCTCCTCTAAAAGCCCTGTTTTTTTGAGGATCAGCTAAAAGTTTTGCAGCTTTTTTTGCAAAGGGAAAAACCCTGTTTTTTTGAGGATCAGCTAAAAGTTTTGCAGCTCCTTTTCTAAAGGGGGAAAAGCAAAGAGGAAAAGCCCCATTTTTATGGGGTTGAACTCACATTTCTGCAGCTTCTAAAGGAAAGGGAGCCTTTTCTACAGTTTCCAGACAGATAATCTCCAGTCCCATGTCGCTGGGGAAACAAACAACCTCCCTCTGCCAGAGGTTCAACAAAGGAGGGCGGGGCTGAAAGGCAGCCGGGGACTCTTATCTCTCTCCCGATCTCTTGCTGATCAGCTGCTGATCGGGGTCCTTTCAACATCCCCTTTTCTCTTTGTAAAATAAAACGCATGATCCTCTTTTGGCCCCTGGGAAATTCAGCTCCAGGGACCCCCATTCGCTCCATAAGACACACAGATATTTCCCCTTACATTTTAGGAGGGAAAAAGTGTGTCTTATGGAGCAAAAAATACGGTATCTTGCTCAGTCACTTTTGAGACTTCTTCTTTTATATAAAGTGACTGACAGAAGAAAGAAGAAGAGGTGGGAAAGAATCACCCACAAATACAGCGAGATTCTAGTCTTCTTCTTAACCTTTGGGCCTCCTTGAGACGTATGCATTGAGCAGAGTTAAGGGTTAAAGCGAAAAGGGAAAAGAAAGCAGAAAACACAGCACTGAGTAATTCTTTCCAGCACTGCCCAGTCCTGCAAGAATGAGGTAGTGAAAATCCCCTAAGCCACCCATTAACCAAAAGCTACACTGCATATATTCACATGACTAAAAGCACACTTTTCAATTGCATCTCCCCGGTATCAGTGAATGGTAGCTAAAACTACAAATTTATATTGAGCTAAATTAACAGAGCTAGTTAATTTCAGGTTTTCATGCACCTTCCTTCCTTCACAGAATTTAAGGCAGAGTCTAAGTGTGGTGACCCTCAGGAGGGCAGTCTCCTATCCAGCCAATGACCAGCCCCAGACCCCCTTCAGCAAGACAGTGACCTCAAGTGAATATTTGCTGTTTGAGTTCCAGCCAGTCAGCCAAGCTCCCCTTCAGAATACTATAAGGGCATCAAGCAGGAAATTCCTCTCTTCCACTCCCCACCCCCCAATTTCTGTTTTACTTTCCAATTCAACACTCATTATTTCACAGCTTCGGGAGCCCACCAAACATGCTTTTGGGGGTGGGATGTTGTTCTCTTTTGATTTAAATAATGGGTTGTGTTTTTTTGTTTTTACTTTTGCACACCTGAGGATACACCTGGCCATTCAGATGCTTCCCTCTTATTTATCAATTACCCCCTTGGGCTCCAATCCTATTGCCAAAGGGGCACTGAACTGGCTATTATTAGAGAGAGATAATCTCTCCCTCTTCTGATTTAGGTTGGTCTAAAAAATCAATTATGCTCAGTGCTTTTCATAAGTCATCGTTTCTCGAGCTTGGGTCCCCAGCTGTCGTTGGACTCATTTTTGAGAAACAATGTCATTAAGTGCATGGAATTATTTCTAGGAATTACCTCATTCATTCTTACAACAATGCTGCAAGGCAGGCTGTGATTGTCATCATACCACACAGAGTACATGCAGTAGAAATAAATGACTTATTCAAAGCTACCCATTGAGTTTGTGGGCAAGCTTAGCTTTCAAGTGAGCCCTTAGCAACTCATTAATTGCTGCATTAATTGCATAGGTTGCAGCCACATTAATAGATTTTTTTAAAAAAAAATCCAGTTGGACTGCAGTGTGTATGTGTGTGCAGTGGGGAGGGGGTGGTATAACCATTTCCTCACCATTTATAACCCCTCTAAAATTGCTAACTGTGTGGGGTTATGGGGGGGGGAGGCAATTTCTATTGCAATAATTCCTGGAGAGGAAAAGGTTAAACTTCACACATTGCACTCTTGATAGAAACTTTTTCATCCTAAGATGAAAAAATAAAAATAAAATTATACTCCTGATGTGGTTGCAAGGCACACAACTACTATGATATTTAATTACAATGTACTTTCTGCTTACTAGGATGCTGCAGGGAGATGTGTAATTGACTTGCAGATCCACTGTTCACATTTCAGCACCATGTCTGAAGGAGGATTGGTGCTTCTCCCTTGAGACAGAGTCAATTAGCTGCACCCATAGCGGGTGGAACTGAAAGCTTACCCACACATCACACTGAAAGGGAAATGTCCCAAGGCCCTCTCCAACATGTTACAGAAGTGCAGAAGTTCCTCCAACCTTCTAGAGTAAATTTATGGGATGTGTAGGGAAAAAAGAGGACACGAAAGTGCCACTGTACAGCTAAAATCCCTTGCACTTGCAGACTTGTTCAGTAGGATACTGCAAGGGGCGTAATTTGGTCATCTTTGGTACTATGAGCAAGCCCAAAATTTGGCACCCCCAAATGGATTTTCTCAGTTGTTAACTTTCTCAATTTTGTGCCCCCTCAGTTCAGTGCCCTATGCACCACCCTAAATCCAGTGCTGGATACGGCCTTAAGTTTTTCAGGCATTTCTTCAGACTTGACTTGACCTAACTTTCACAGCTGCCACTTTCACTGTGTTTTGAATTTTTATATTGTTTTTTCCAAAGCATTAATTACTTGAGAAGCTCAACTTACACTGCCTACAGCACCCTCCCCTGCAGCTATGGTAAAGTAATCAATAAATGCTGAAAACTCAGAAACAAGACAAACCTAATATTCTGAATTGTGCTATACCATTCTTCCTTCATTGAGCTACCTCAAAACACACACAGACACTCCTTCTCCATCACAAGAACACACACCTGCGTGCAAATCTTCTCTGCTTTCCTTCCACTGCTTGGCAACCACTAGCAAGTACATCTTTGTAGCATTTGGCTCTGTTCCCATTCCAAGAAAAAGAATAAAACATCCTTGATGGCAAAAGGCCACAATTGAGTTGCCAGGATAAACAATCAATCTATCATCCTCTGGGTGACAGGTAGGTAGCCGTGTTGGTCTGCCATAGTCAAAACAAAACAAAACAAAATAATTTTATTTTATTTTATTTTATTTATCCTCTGGGTGAATTATTTAAAAAGGTAAAGGGACCCCTGACCATTAGGTCCAGTCGCGGACGACTCTGGGGTTGTGGCGCTCATCTCGCGTTACTGGCTGAGGGAGCCGGCGTACAGCTTCCAGGTCATGTGGCCAGCATGACTAAGCCGCTTCTGGCAAACCAGAGCAGCGCACGGAAATGCCGTTTACCTTCCCGCCGGAGCGGTACATACCGGTATTTATGTACTTGCACTTTGACGTGCCTTTGAACTACTCAAGGTGAATTTAGATGGAAAAGATTTGATTGAGATCAAGTTTCTCCCTGGTTAGCAGAGGCTGGTCTACTGGGGCAATTTAAAAAAAAAATTCCCACCAAAATCTCAAAGCCACACACTCTTTCCTGTCCCACATACATTTTATACTTTTATCTGAACTCAAGACAACCTCTGCAAACATTTCTTGGATAATTTTATTTGCTTACTGAGATTTTTAAAGAAAAAAAGAAAGAAAGAAAACAATATATGCAGATGTATAAATGCAATAGGTACAAAAAACTCATACAATATCCAAAATCCATACAGGCTGAGTATTGCCCCTTCTAAATATGTGAAGCATCTTTTGCCAAACAAATCCCCTCCACAGAATTATCTGACTGGATGGAGGAGGTTGTGCATTTCCATCTTTATTCGCATAGATTAAAAAAGGAGTCCAAATATGTCAATGTTTTCCTTGTTAGAAATTCCTCTTATCCTCCAAATTTGATAAGCTAAATGTTCCAAAGACCCACAGCCCAAATTTTGGCCAACCAACCCTTCACATAGAATCCTGTGGTTTCCCAATGACCTGCTAATCCAAGACGCAAGGCTGCCAATAAGAGACCTACCAGTTCTTAGCGAGTCAAATGAGATCCAGCAGAATTTCACATTGTCAATAGTGCTAAGGACAGGTCAGGAGGGAGAATTTGGCCTGTGGTATTATCTCATACATTTCCTAAAGAATGACACAAACTAAGGGGCAGAACCAACAATACAGGACACTCATGCTATCTATAGGGGTATCTCATACATTTCTAAAGTTCCTGCCTGGTAAATTTCTGCTCCTCTTCCTTTATGGAAGGGCTGGAGATGCTCGTGCCCTTCAGATGTTGCTGGACTCCAGCTCCCACCATTCCCAGCCAGTATGGCTAATCTGAAGGACCACAGATTCCTCATCCCTACTGTATTGTGGACCTGTCCTAACTTCTCCAGTTTTGCATGCTGCAACCCAGAACCACAGGCTCACTAGCAATCCAAAACCTTAGCTCACTCTCTTGGCTGGCCTAGAGACAGATGTCTTTACCTGCTGGATTGCCAGACCGTGGCCCCCTTCTCAAGTCTGTAACAAGAACAATATAGCACATTGTGCAGATAAAATATAACGGATATAATTCTACAGGATGTGTTGCTAGTGTGTGAAAACAGGCAAGATCCAAGGATCACCAGGCATGCACCTCCAGATGGTGGAGATGTCAGGAGACATCCTGGTGCCCAGGCATCTTCACTTGGTCGCAAGTGGCCAATATACCGTACACCTGGTGCCCAGTAAATTTTGAATGCTGCTCAGTCACACTATACTTTAACATCAATTTTATATCACTTCAACAGAACAATGGTTTTGCACCAAGGATCCTGGGAACTATAGCTTGCTAAGAGTTCTGGGAATTCTTGGGAGACTTTTATCCCCCTCGTAGAAATACAATTCCCAGAGTTTCTTGGGAAGAGGGATTGATTTTTTAAACCAGTTTAAATCTGTAGTGTGGGTGTGTCCTTGGTTATACACAAGATAGACCCATCCACACAATGGGCTGAACTCCCGTTGCTCTGTCCCAGCTTCTGACAACCTAGCAGTTCAAAAGCACACCAGTGCAAGTAGATAAATAGGTACCACTGCAGTGGGAAGGTAAATGGCATTTCCCTGTGCTCTGGCACTCGTCACGGTGTTCCGTTGTGCCAGAAGTAGTTTAGTCACGCTGGCCACATAAACAAAAAAGCTGTCTGTGGACAAATGCCAGCTCCCTCGCCTTTCAAGGGACCCAGGTGGTGCTGTGGGTTAAACCACAGAGTCTAGGGCTTGCTGATCAGAAGGTCGGCGGTTCGAATCCCTGCCACGGGGTGAGCTCCTGTTGCCCGGTCCCAGCTCCTGCCCACCTAGCAGTTCGAAAGCACATCAAAGTGCAAGTAGATAAATAGGGACCGCTCCAGCGGGAAGGTAAACGGCGTTTCCGTGCGCTGCTCTGGTTCCCCAGAAGCGGCTTTGTCATGCTGGCCACATGACTCGGAAGCTGTCTGCGGACAAACGCCGGCTCCCTCGGCCTATAGAGCGAGATGAGCGCCGCAACCCCAGAGTCGGACACGACTGGACCTGGTGGTCAGGGGTCCCTTTACCTTTACCGCCTTTCATCCAAATATCACAAGTTGGGTTATAACATATGCTATCTCCTCAAGAGGTTAATAGCAACTCTCAAGCGAATACCAATAAGCCATGCTCAACACAGTTGTATCACAGCAAGGAGTGGCGGCCAACTGACCAGAAAGCATTACCAAATGCTGGTTTTTTTTGCCAGTGGTTAGAGGAGACCAGACCCCACTAGCATTTGTGAATCGCTAGTGCTGGAACCATATCGCCCAACACAATTCTTGTTCTTTATATCGGGCCAACTATGTACACCAGGGTTCAAATCTCTGCTCAGCTGTGAGGATAAAATGGGGAGGAGCAGAACCAGGCATGCCACTATGAGCTCCTTGGGGGAAAGGGTGGGAGATAAATGTAATGAACAAATAAAATAAAACCTGCAGCCCCCTGCATGGAGGTCATTTGAGAGGCAGTTCTGGACATTAGGAGCAGCCAGGGAGCAGGAGAGCTTTGGATGGTGTATTCTCACAGTGATACAGAAGTCTGGGCCATAACTATGGTGTCCGAGAGAAGGACAGGTCAACCTCTTCTCATCATTGCATAAGAAGAATTTCTTCCTCCTTCCAATTAAGGGAGGTGCAGGAGTTCTGCTTTCCTCAGCATGTGGTCACACCAGACAGAAGTGAATTTACAAATGCATAGACACTTCCCCAAAGTAGGGATTTACTTTCACCATGTGTTCTGCTGAAGTCCTAAAGGCCCTGGTCTACGGTTTCTAAAGAGTATGCACAACACAGTATATGATAATAATTTAAGAAATGCTCCAGCTAGATGGGAATCAGAAGTCTTGCAATAGGGAGGGTACAATTTTTGGCACCCTGATATTAATAAGAGCTACAACACTGAACTGATCACTCACATTCTCTAAAGAAAATGTACTAAAAATACGCCCAGGATTCTTCAGTAGAACATTATATACCTCTCCAGAAATATTACCCCTACATGCAAATTCAAAAACTATGTTTATCATATCATATCTCAATCAAAATGTCTTTAATCAGACTGTGGTTTGCTTAGATCTAAAAAGGCAAGCGCCTGATAAATCAGAGTATTAATTTCATCCTCATATGAATCCAGCTACCTAAAATCTAGATCAGGGGTCCCCAAACTAAGGCCTGGGGGCCGGATGTGGCCCAATCGCCTTCTAAATGCGGCCCACAGATAGTCTGGGAATCAGCATGTTTTTACATGAGTAGAATGTGTCCTTTTATTTAAAATCAATCTCTGGGTTATTTGTAGGGCCTGTCTGGTGTTTTTACATGAGTAGAATGTGTGCTTTTATTTAAAATGCATCTCTGGGTTATTTGTGGGGCATAGGAATTTGTTCATATTCCCCCCCCCCAAAAAAAATAGTCCGGCCCCCCACAAGGTCTGAGGGACAGTGGACCGGCCCCTTGCTGAAAAAGTTTGCTGACCCCTGATCTAGATTAATTTAAGAAGAATATTCAATACTCTGCACCTCAAAACCATAAACAGGTACATATTTGATTTATTCTCACATACCGTTATTAATTTTTTTATTACATTGATATCCCATCTTTCCTCCAAGGAGCTCAACGTGACATACGTTGTTTCCCCCCAACCCCATTTTATCTTCACTACAACCCTATAAAGTAGGTTAGGTCAAGAGACAGTGACTCGCCAAAGGTCACCACAGTGACATTTATGGCTCAGTGGGGATCTGAACCCTGGTCTCCAAAGATCTAGGCTAAGGTCACATTCACATGATTACATTCAACACACTTGGCTTCCCCCACAGAATCCTGGGTAGTTTCGTTTACCTCTCAAACAGCTACCATTATCTGCACCCTTAAACTACAGTTCCCAGGATTCTATGGGGAAGCCATGTGACTTCAATGTATGGTAGAGATATGATCAAACACTCTAATCACTACACCACAGTGAAATGTGTGTGACTGACTAGGCACATTAAGCTGAACTGACTCACCAGACGTGAGTCAGGTAGGAACCATTTGATTAGATGAGTGTTGTTCTGTGGTTTCTCACAGTCATCAAGGAGGGTCAAATAATATACACCCTACTTTTGTACATACCTTCTCTGCAAAAAGCTACAAGATAGCTTCTGTTAAATTACCGTTCCATCCAGGATTAGCTATTTAGATTTCTCCTGCTTTATTAGTAGTCATTAAATGTATGAGTCGCCTCATGCCAAAGTCTCCAGGTGACTTACAATAAAATTAATTGAAAACGTCCAATATAACTATAGCAAGGCAACCATAGCAAAAGAACCAGATAAACAATAATATTCCCACCTCAAGCCCAAACATAATTTCCAACAGAGTTAACAACTACATTGGTACCTCGGTTTACAAACTTAATCCGTACCGGAAGTCTGCTCTTAAACCAAAACAGTTCTTAAACCGAGGCGTGCTAATGAGCCCTAATGAGCCCTTAAACCCTAATGAGGCCTCCTTCCGCCAGTGCCCTTCCACCATTCAGATTCCTTTCTTAGACTGAGGTAAAGTTTGCAAACCGGCACACTACTTCCGGTTTTGCGGAGTTCGAAAACCAAATCATTCGTAAACAGGAATACTCGTAAACTGAGGTAACACTGTACAGTCATACCTTGTGTTGTGTTCCGCTCTTCTTACGGACTTTCAGCTTATGAACGCGGCAAGCCCGCGTTGTGTATACTTCTGGGTTTGCCACCTGTGCATGCGCAGAAGCGCTTGACCACGCTGCGCAGAAGAGGCACTCCAGTTGCAGACTTTTTGGGGTGCGAACGGCACCCCGAAATGGATTAAGTCCGCAACTAGAGGTACCACTGCACTTGCTTCACTTTTTTTTTTCAAAAAAGCCTTATAGATAATCCAAACAATGATAATAGTCTACAAAAAATAAATAATTACTAGATTGCTGGGGGCTGGGAGAGGAGGCATGGGGAGCTCTGTCACCCCTGCAGTTGCTGCATTTCTATGCTGGGTATTCAGAAGGGATGGGAAAAAACCCACCTCTTCTTTGCTAGCCCACTCACTTGAGGGCATCAATTGTCTGCCACCTGTGGCTACTAGGCTAGTGCTTCAGGCTACTGGAAGTGGCCATGCAGTCAGGAATCATGTCCACAACCCTTGCGCTTGTATTGGCCAGGGCTGCTGGTGGTGTGCATGTGGAGAAGCAGGGAGGGTGGAACCAGTCTTTGATGAACCAGCAGGCTGGCACATCAGAGAGGATCAGGGCAGTGCTGTTGCTGCCATGTGACAGGAATAGGGTCATCAGGGGAATCCCAGAGTTGCTTAACCACCCAGTCTCACACAATAGGGAATAAGCTGGTTTTGAGCGCCTTAGCAATGGCAGTGCTAGTCATAAAGCCTTGGATGAATTTTGTTCAATCTGACTGCACTTAAACAGCATCTACTGTAGCTGGGATCGTCTAGGACATTTTCTTTGAGATTCATATGGAAGATGAAGCGGGGAACATTCCTCCAGAACCATGCCTCTCTATCTGGTGAAATGGGGGGTGGAAAGGGGCATGAGAGCCGATGTAGGAAGTCGCCTACTGTATAAAGGTAAAATTCACATATTACCCTGCCCACTCTTTGCTGCTGGCCCCACCCACCATTTGCATGTGGCCCTTCGAGGGTGGCCCTAAAGGGAATATGACCCTCTGTCTCAAAAACGCTTACCACCCCTAGCCTAGACTAATCAGTCCCTTGAGGGAAGATTTTGTACGCAGGGCTACCAAGCTGTAAAAACCCCCCAACTATAATCAGAACAGATTCAAAGGTAAAGAGTTCCAAATGCATGAGTTCTAGAGTGCTAAATGCAAGATTTGTGTTTTAAACCGAGGGAGCAAGACAACTCCCTGGTCAAATTAAGAAGATAAAGCTTAGAAGTTCCAAAATGCCCAAAGCAACACTAATACAGCTGCAATTCAATGCTTGCTTACTTGTGAGTAGGCACCACAGGACTCAATGGGCCTTACTTCTAAGCAGACATGGATAAGAAGTTACAGGTAGGTAGCTGTGTTGGTCTGCCATAGTAAAAACAAAACAAAATAAAATAAAATCTTCCAGTAGCACCTTAGAGACCAACTAAGTTTGTTCTTGGTATGAGCTTTCGTGTGCATGCACACTTCTTCAGATGGATAAGAAGGTTAAGTACTCAGAATTGAGTGCCTGCTTAAGTATGCATTGTAGGCCCGCCTTAAGTAGGTTTCCTCAGAAATAGGCCCATTGAGTTCAGTGGGATCCATCTCCAGAAGTGTTTGAAACTCCCATTGTTCTAGGTGCATTTTGTGACAGGGAATTTCATTAGCGCAAGCAGTTTCTGAGTTCTGGCCGCGGTACTGCGCCTAAGATTTCAGATTAAAACTGCAGAATGTATGGAAAGGAGAACCTTTTCTGCCTCCCCACTTCCAGCTACTCTGTGAAGACTGGAGAAGAGACCCTCTTAAGAATATTAGGGGATGGGTGGGTGGGTGGGTGGGCAGGGGAAGGACTAGACCATGTGAAAAATGAAAATAACATTTTAGCTGCAGTTCATTCATTTTCAGCTTTGTATTCTTGTTATAAAAGAAGTGTGCCTGGACATTCCGTTGTTGCTCCCATAACTTAGGTTTAAGGTGCCATTTAGCTCCTAGCTTTCATATCTCAGTTTCTAACACTGATTTTTCAGGTAAGTGTGTTTAGGGTTAGAGTCCAATCCTCTATGTATTTCCAGAATGAAGTATCACTGGCTTCAATAGGACACCCGTTCAAGTTGCAAACATATAGGTGTAGACTTATAGGGTGAAGAACAAGGATGTCTGAGTAAACAGACAGAGAACTGCTTTGGGTGCTGCACAATGTAGACTTCTAATCTCTTCTAAAGAGCTCTTGGGAGAAGGGGCAGAGAGGAACCACTACAATCTCTGAACACAGCGTTTAAAATCCAATCAAATATAAAATAAGGACAAGAAGACTAACCGCAGGAAGCTGCCTTTATACTGTCAGGTGCATAGGTCCATTCTGCTCAATATTGTCCAAATTGACTGGCAGGTCCCCCCCCCCCCAGTGTTTCAGGCAAGGGTCTTTCCCAGCCCTGCCTAGTGATTAAACCTGGGACCTTCTGCATGCTATGGGCCTTCCAAACAGAGGAAACCCTGCAGATCTTTTCATCCTGGGCAGAAACAATACTGTATTGACAAGGCTTGCAGCAGGAAAAGGGGGCGTGGTTCTTTAAACCAAAGGAGTGAGGCAAGGGCTAAGGGCAAAATAGTTGACAATACACTGATCCCAGCAGAGATAGCCAATTCTGAGTAATGGCTTACACTCAGTATTGACTTGGACTGTAGAATCTTGGGGCCAAACCCCAGTGTAGCCATTATTTAAAAGGGAGAGGGGAGGACCATGTTTTCCACTCTTTGTAGAAAGGAGATGTTAGGAACACATGAACTTGCCTTATCCAAAGGCAGACCAAAATCCCATCTAGATACCGGTAAGTATAGCCCACACTGACCGGCAGTGGCTCTCTTGCAGGAAATACCAGGGTTTGAACCAGGGACCTTTTACGTCGGATAAACAAATATTAAAGTTTCTCGATTTCACAGCTGCAGATGGGGTTGAGGCAACCAAAGCATCCCACCCACCCGCCACCGTTACCTGTCTAGCAGGGGTCCCTGCAGGCACTTGACAGCCACTGGGATCCGCCAGTCTGCGTGGCGCGCAGAGGACACCGTGCCATAAGCGCCGCGGCTGATGAAGCGCAAGTCCGGGAGCTTGTTGGAGGAGATCGTGGGGAGCGTGTAGCTAATGTCGCAGGACGCGCAGCTGCCGTCGCTCCTGCCGCCGCCGTTCGTCCTCATGCCGGCGTCAGCAGCCATCAAGTCAGGCCGGTTCTGGCCTATGCCAAGTGCGCGCTCGCCAATCCCCGGGGTCGCCCAGGAGCAGCGGAGCCTCTTCCACTACAGTAGCCAAAGGGGGCCAAACGCGCGCCGCGTCTCCAAAAAAGCAAAATGTCCTCTCTGGAACCCAGAGCCTCTAACATCCACCGAGATTCCCACTAGTTCTTCTGCGCCGGGCTGCACAATTTCTCCGCCTCACATCCTGCTGTCCAAGCGGCCCTGACTCACCCGTTTCTCTCTCTCTAGAGAGCACCGGTATCTCTACGTAGCCGCGGCGAGCCTGCCAAATTCTACAGCGTGCACCCGTCCTTGCGCTTTAACGCCCAATTGTCACCCTTGCCAAATTCTCTCGCCATTGCACCCAAACTCCGCTCACCTTTGCTCTTTGGCCCACATTCACAACCATCAGCCTGGCCTCTTCAAACCCCACCTCCCGCTGCAAACAAAGTTTCCACCGGACGCGTCTCTCCTGCGCTTCCCCTCCCCTCGAACAAAAGCTCAGACAGTCGTAAAAAGTTCCAGATCCCTTCCTTTCACGATCTTCCGTCTCAAAGGGCTTAAGATCCAAAGCAACGTCGCAACTTTTTGGAGTGTGTTTGTATAAATAAACCTTTTTTTCAGATCTCCAGATACACTGACGATAATCCACCGGCCCGAGGAAGCCATATCAGATGCGTTGCTGCTTCTCCCATTTTGAGAATCCTCCAATCTGCCTATGAGGTCGGAGGAATTCAAGACGATGAGCGGGGCAAAAATAAAACACGAGTGGGATCACGGTCCGTGCTCCGGCTGCACCAACCACGCGTCAATGGCGACTGGAGAGCCCCGCCTCGACGCGCGCAACAACAACCTCCTTGCCCAGCCTTTCCAGAAGAGAGTAAGGGAAGAGGCGAAGGTTCCGGGCCAGAAGACTCCGCCCACCCAAACTGGGAAAACAACAGCCTCGCCATCCGGAAAGTCTGGCTCGTCCTGTGATGCGAGTTCAACGTTGCGTGCGGACACGTGGGGGAGAAGGTGAACATCCCACTCGCCTTGTCTCCGTTTGAAACCGAGAGCCGGGCGCCCCCACGGCGCAGCGCCAGGACGCCCTGCTGCTCCGCCTTACCTCGTTCAAAATACATTTTTCTCTGTTGTCGAGCACCGATTCTGGGGAGAACTCACGAGCGCGCTTCCAAAGGGAATCCACTCACTTTTTTGGCCACTCCTTGCAGGCTGCGATCCCATCCCACACGCGCGTTCAAAGAGTAAGTGTAACACAGTCGGTGTGATCAGTTGAGAGATCGTTCAGCTGGAAGATCCAAAGTCCCTGGTTCCATCCCGGGTTTCAGCAACAATAACTTTCATTTCGGGGTTGGGCTAGATGACTCTCGGGTATATTTTCCAGCTCCAGAGTACTATTATTCCTTTGAGTCGCTCCACCTGCAAGTTAGTTCCCTCAGGATGGTAAGAGATTCCACAGGGCAATCCTATGCTCGGAAGTAAGAGTCACGTTTGAAGCCAATGGAGCTTGTCCCCAACCAGGTACTTGTGTATTAGGATTGCAGCAGTCAAGTATACTCCATGCTTACTGGGCAGTAAGCCCCATGGGACATTCCTTCTAAGTAAACATGCGGCTCCTGGCAATCTTAGGTGTGTCTATTCAGAAGTAAGTCCCACTGAAGTCAATAGGACTTTTGGCAAGGTAAATCTGCATAGGATTGCTTTCTAACTTTTTGTTAAGGGAAAGTGTCTGTCCGTCCCGCTTTTTTTTATCAGCATTTGTTTTAAATCTTGTTCTTTTCAGTATTTTCGATAAAGCAGACACTTCATTCCTGCTGAGACTGCTCGATATTTTTATCCCGAATTAGAAACAATCAGCGGAGCATCTTGGAAACAGTCCTCTTACAACTGAATGAAGTTCTTGTTTCCTCCCTGGGCCTGGTTTTGATCACATGCACATACCAAGCTTGGGAGGAGGAGAAGGAGGAGGGCACCATCAGGTTCTGGAAAAAACACTTGGTTCAGACCTAGCATTCAGTGGGAAGTAGCAATGTCCTTTGTCTTCTAAAGAAGGCGGAGAGAGTAGACTTTAAAATAAAAATAAAATCAACCTGCCTCTAGCCAATAAGCAAGTATTTTTTTAAAGTTTCCAATAAGTAATACTTTGTTGTTGTTGTTTAGTCGTGTCCGAATCTTCGTGACCCCATGGACCAGAGCACGCCAGGCACTCCTGTCTTCCACTGCCTCCCGCAGTTTGGTCAGATTCATGTTGGTAGCTTCGAGAACACTGTCCAACCATCTCGTCCTCTGTCGTCCCCTTCTCCTTGTGCCCTCCATCTTTCCCAACATCAGGGTCTTTTCCAGGGAGTCTTCTCTTCTCACGAGGTGGCCAAAGTACTGGAGCCTCAGCTTCAGGATCCGTCCTTCCAGTGAGCACTCAGGGCTGATTTCCTTCAGAATGACCGTTCCCCACATCAAATGGGGTGCACATTTTGCGTGGTCATGTGCAGCCCCCTTTCATCCCAGAGCAGCACCTGGTAGTTCTGACTGGCATCACCTTCCCTGGCTGGATACCTGAGGTCTCCGCCTACCCAGTCAGCCACCCAATCCCGCCAGGGAAGGTGTCGCCCGGGGGGATTGGCCAGGGAAGGGGAGGGACTACCCAGCCCACACAATAGAGGGTGTAGCTTACCTGGGAAACAGCAGTGGGCTCCAGCAGTGGGCACCTCCACAAGACCCACCCTCCACTCCCTCAATTAACGCTTACTTTGCAGGTTAACCTCTTTTCTACAGGCACGCAGGCACTGCTATGCCAAGGCTGCTGTTAAAGGGCCAGAAAGGAATTTCCTTGCATTGGCAGGTTTCGCCTTTCCCATAGCAATTCACCACAACTTTGGTGGTTGCAGGCCTTGGGGCGGTGACCCCACGCCCCCATTGCGGCGTCGATACCAGGGTTCTTGTTAAAGGGGTCTTGGGGGCAGGCATTGGCGAACAGGGGGGGTGGGCTATCTGCTTGAACATATGTTCTCCAGAGCTAGCCCAATCCCCTCACAGGCTGGATAACCCTGAAGTTACCCAGATCCCCGGCTTGGGGGCTGGGAAGGATAAACGCCCAGTGTCTCCCTACATCTGAATCTTAATAAAGTTGTGGCCAATTTTATTACATAGCATGTTGTCTTGTGTCATTATTCTGCTCAGGGGCTGCCTGGGGTTTGGGGGACTCCTCCTGACCACGCAATGGATAGGTTTGATCTTCTTGCAGTCCATGGGACTCTCAAGAGTCTCCTCCAGCACCATAATTCAAAAGCATCAATTCTTCGGCGATCAGCCTTCTTTATGGTCCAGCTCTCACTTCCATACATCACTACTGGGAAAATCATAGCTTTAACTATATGGACCTTTGTCGACAAGGTGATGTCTCTGTTTTTTTAAGATGCTGTCTAGGTTTGTCATTACTTTTCTCCCAAGAAGCAGGCGTCTTTTAATTTCGTGACTGCTGTCACCATCTGCAGTGATCATGGAACCCAGGAAAGTAAAAACTCTCACTGCCTCCATTTCTTCCCCTTCTATTTGCCAGGAGGTGATGGGACCAGTGGCCATGATCTTTTTTTTTTTTTTTGATGTTGAGCTTCTCCTCTTTCACCCTCATTAAAAGTTTCTTTAATTCCTCCTCACTTTCTGCTATCAAGGTTGTGTCATCAGCATATCTGAGGTTGTTGATATTTCTTCCGGCAATCTTAATTCTGGATTGGGATTCATCCAGTCCAGCCTTTCGCATGATGAATTCTGCACATAAGTTAAATAAGCAGGGAGACAATATACAGCCTTGTCGTACTCTTTCCCAGTTTTGAACCAATCAGTTATTCCATATCCAGTTCTAACTAGCTTCTTGTCCCACATAGAGATTTCTCAGGAGACAGATGAGGTGATCCGGCACTCCCATTTCTTTAAGAACTTGCCATAGTTTGCTGTGGTTGACACAGTCAAATGCTTTTGTGTAGTCAATGAAGCAGAAGTAGATGTTTTTCTGGAACTCTCTGGCTTTCTCCATAATCCAGCGCATGTTTGCAATTTGGTCTCTGGTTCCTCTGCCCCTTCGAAATCCAGCTTGCACTTCTGGGAGTTCTCTGTCCACATACTGTTTAAGCCTGCCTTGTAGAATTTTAAGCATAACCTTGCTAGCGTGTGAAATGAGTGCAATTGTGCGGTAGTTGGAGCATTCTTTGGCACTGCCCTTCTTTGGGATTGAGATGTAGACTGATCTTCTCCAATCCTCTGGCCACTGCTGAGTTTTCCAAACTTGCTGGCATATTGAGTGTAGCACCTTAACAGCATCATCTTTTAAAATTTTAAATAGTTCAGCTGGAATATCATCACTGGCCTTGTTATTAGCAGTGCTTTCTAAGTAATACTAGTAAGACTTAATAATGCCCTGTCATATCTGAGGCCACATTCTGAAATTGCAATGGCGAAAAATTGGCACCCATCTGGCTTTTTGCAGTAGCGATGTTTATCTGGGCAAACATCCTCTGTTAGGTTGACTTCCTGCTTCACCACAGTTAATCTGCTTTTAATTTTTTTAATATCTGTGTGAGTGCTAATCTATTCACCAGTCTTAATCCTCTCTCTTGATGACTTCTTATGTAATTCTGCATATTGATCACAGTGAGTAAAATGCTGAGTAAATTCTGAGTAAAATGCTATAAGCAGTGCTATTTTTCTAGAAAAAGAGGTGCTCTAAACTCACCTTGATCTCTTATAATGGCGATGGAGCCCACCTGAGAGGTGCTGGCTTGGGAGAGCGCATCTTTGTTTGAGACTCATTACTGTCATGTGAGGCCCCAAATCTTCCTGATTGCAGCGCATGTGGAAAGCATTGAGGTGTTTCTCTGGCGGTTGTAAGTTGCCCACGACTCACTTCCTTAAAGCAGCATGCTCAGCACACAAATCTGGACCCATGCTGACTAATCAGTGCTGCCTGTGAGCAATGCAATGCAGTACACAATTATAAAAACAATAAAGCTGTCACAAAAAAACAACAACAAGTGGTTATGCATTGTGTGAAGCATCCCATAAATATGTGTGTGTGTGTGTGTGTGTGTGAGAGAGAGAGAGAGAGAGAGAGAGAGAACACTATTCATTTTTATGTTCAGCTATAAAATGGGGCAGAGATTGACTTTTCTATAAGCTTCAGTGCCACCTTGCTATGGGCAGATGCTTTTAAGTCTGGTGTCTTTCTTACTTATTAAATTTGTATCAACCTTTTCAGACCCAGGACCCTCTTTCTGCATTTCTTAGCCTTTTACCATCTATCTGCATGGTGGATGTTCTGCTCACACTGTCCACCTTGGATCAGGCCATGCTCCCCCATTGTGGGTCCCAACCCACCAGCTGAAGAATAGTGCTCTAAGCCATTTCCCCCCAGCTCAGCACCAACACTGGAGGTGAGCCAGGCTGGAGGGGAACGGCTTGATGCAACTACATGTGGCAAGGTAAGGGGCACCAGAGGTTTCACTTCCTCTTTTCCCACATGATCCTTTTCATAAGAGATGCTCACTCCCTGCTTGATAGTGAAACAAGCAGATATAGGGCCGTTGCTCCATGGCAGAGCCTCTGCTCTTGCATGCAGAAGGCCCCAGATTCAATTCCTGGCAACTCCAGGTAGGGTCGGGAGAGAACTGTGCTTGAAAGGGTTGGGAGAGCATGTCTTTAAGAAACAGGGTTTATTTTACACCTGGGTGTAGATGGAGGGAATGCAGGGTTCGCATCTCAAGAAGGGCTTGTTCCCCACAGCAGTGCAATATCGCATCCCAAGACATCTCTATGCCTCTGTCCCAGTCTGCCTCCAGCCAACTCACCTAGATAGTTCTGCCCTTCAGCCCTTGCAGGGAGTTTTGCTAGCTTCCTTTCCTGTTCCCAGAAGCAGCCCATACAACTTTTCCCCTTCTGTCTCCTTTTCCAAGCCTAGTTTTAAAAGAGCACATTTTTCCTTTGTGACATCACACCTTCCCCTCTCCTATCCTTGGCAACCCCGGTTTTGCACAGACCCAAGGATCCTTTTTTTTAAAAAATGCATAGATGT
Organism: Lacerta agilis; assembly: GCF_009819535.1. Lineage (NCBI taxonomy): Eukaryota > Metazoa > Chordata > Lepidosauria > Squamata > Lacertidae > Lacerta > Lacerta agilis. The sequence goes on along the minus strand of NC_046318.1, from coordinate 60,691,243 downwards.
CTGGCCATTGTTTCATAATGCCTTGCATTCAACCAGCTCCACCAGGCTAGTTTACATAGGCTGAACCCAGGAATTTCTGTGTTTGGTGCAGAACAGCAATCGAAAGCATAGTAACTTCTCCATTTAGTTAAAACAAGTGGGACCTGCAACAAAGTGTTGAAGTGTGTGGAGTGATCCTGTTCAGGGTGCCTTCTTTCTGAATGGTCTGTTTCATTTTGCTTCTCCTTTGGTTTTCTGTTTCCACTCCCCCCCCCCCCATTCAAAAAGTGATTTATGACAACAGAGTACACTTGGTCTTCATTTAGCTGTTCGGGGTTTCCCTACCATCAGTAGAGTTTCCCCTCCTTTCTAAAAACAGTTCTATACTTCTGCAAAGCTTGGATCCACACTAGAATAGTTGAATTTGCTATTAGTATACTGTATATGTTGTTTTTTTAAATGCAATTTTACAGCACGGTCCAGTGTCTACTGATATGTATATACTATTCAGGGCGTTTTCTCCCAGGTAAGGGGGTTAGGACTGCAAGCTTACCTAATTTCTGTCATTTATATCTCTGGGTACTTTGATGTAATAGACAAACACACTGCTGAAAATGGAGGGGAAATAGGAAAAAGTGGAAATTCCCAGCAAGCTAGTATAGTTTGCACAGGGTAACCGCTGAGCAATTCCCAAAGGTAACTTGGGAAAGTCCCCACTGTGGTTACTTTGTGGCTTGATATCTTAAGTAATTTGGAAGGCAGCCTGGATACTGCTGGCCTTGGTTATCAGCTGTTGGTATAAACAGCTGTCTAAAAAAAAATGATGCAATTTTTGTCGGTATGTCCACACGTCGAAAAGAACTGGAAAGTGAAAGCAAAGTCCTCTGCCACCCCCTTGGCATTTCATTCTTATGACATTTCAATGTTCCATTGATTTGTTGAATGGGACTTACCATCTTCCTCCTGACAGTGTGGGGTTGGACCTTAGTTTCTCATCTGTGACTCTCGTCTCCCAGCTGTATATGGTGATGGGAGCTAAAATGTGTCTGGTGGGTAGAAAGCAGGGGTTCACAATGATGCTGCTCCAGTTCCAGTGGTAGTACAGGGCAGGGGAAGGTACAGTTGAATTGGAGTGGCAGACCACTAACTTGGGTGGAGGCTTAGATGTTTGGTCTCTGTTCTTTGCTTCAGCTACTGTATCTCACTCCTCTACTGCTTGGGTATGCTGATGCCCAAAGCTACATTTATCCATAACATGTGTAGGCCTTGGTAATGGTAAAGATAAGGGACCCCTGGACAGTTAAGTCCAGTCAAAGGTGACTATGGGGCTGCGGCGCTCATCTCGCTTTCTGGCCGAGGGAGCCGGCGTTTGTCCACAGACAGCTTTCCGGGTCATGTGGCCAGCATGACTAAACTGCTTCTTACGCAATGGAACACCGTGACGGAAGCCAGAGCGCACAGAAACACCACAGCGGTACCTATTTATCTACTTGCACTGGCGTGGTTTTGAACTGCTAGTTTGGCAGAAGCTGGGACAGAGCAACGGGAGCTCACTCCTTGCATGGATTCGAACCATTGACCTTCTGATTGGCAAGCCCAAGAGGCTCCGTGGTTTAGACCACAGTGCCACCCACGTCCTTTGGATTGGCGCCTTTTTTTTTTTTTTTACAACATTCCAGGTGTGGTCTGACCAAAGCAGAATAGTGTCAGATTAGAATCTGAGAGACCAGGTGTCACGGCTTCACAAGCCTTTGATGTTGCTCATGAGTAAAGGCCAGCTCCAGCGGTGAGCTAAAAAGCTGTTTATTAATTATTAATTTAGGGTTACAGAGTGTTGAAATCATGACTGCTCCATTACTTTCAGTTTTCCGGACTAGAGTCTTCCCGCGCGCGCCAGCAGAGGAAACCTTTTGGCCCCCTAATATGACGTCGACGCTTTCGTCTCCCCCTCTGCTCACCCACTTGTCGGCTACTGACAGTGTGTGAAATCTCTCCCTCTTCCTGAGACGTTTGCTGATGAGGGCTGGGAGAGCTAGAGGAATCTGTACTTATTATAGGCAACTGCTCTCGATATCTCAGCACCTCCCCCTTACTGGCTGAATCACAATCTTTTCTCTCCTCTGCAGTTTCCTCCTTTCTCTCCCCCCCCCCCCGCTCCTCCCGAGCCATAACTCTTTCCCTGACACCAGGGTTCAAATCCCCATGCACTGATGAAGTTCACCAGGTGACGTTTGACCAGCTGCTGTTCCCCAGCTTCACCTCACACTCCAGCAGGCTTGTCTTATGTTCTGGTGCAGAGCAGCATATCAACAGCAAGCAGCAACTGAAGGGGGCTTCCAGACTTTTGCTGATTTGGGGTGAGATTTCACACCACATACTCAGTTACAGATGAGCAGGAGGTCATGTGCAACAAACCCACTTCCCCAAAAGATTGGTGTTTTTGCAGTCAGGAGAACAGTAGGGAAATGTACTGGAAAGTGTAGGAGATAAAAACACTTGCTTTGAGACAATGTCATCCAACGCTTCCTGCAAATGAAGTGGAATGTGTGTTCCACAGATTTTCTGGAAAAGCCCTGAGTGAGAGGAACAAAGAATACCATGTGTAGGAAGAGGAGCAATGGCTCCTCCTTAAAGTGTTGCTGTTTGAGGCTTATAAACTGAATGAAGTTTCCATGGTTAGAGGATTCTGTGACCATGCACATATTTCAAACTGGGCAGAAGTCTTGGGAAATCCCCTAGCTCCCCCTCCCCTCCAGCTGAGCAGGTTTTCAACGGAAGGAGGAAATAGTTCTGTAACCGTTGGAACTTTTTTTGTTTTTTTGTTTTTTTTATTATTAAAGATTTTCAAAGGTAGTACAATGTCTCTCTCAAGCTTTTCCATACAACATTTTTATAAGTTAGTGTTGGTGAGACATTAGGAGAGAAAGGGGGGGGGGAGGGGGGAAGAAGTGGGTGGGACGGGGAGGTAGGTGGGGTGGGGTGACTGTGTTTCTTTTTTACTTGATATGAGTAGGGTTTGGTGTCAGCATTGTTTATGTAGGTTCTCTGTTGTTTGCTTGTGCTCATTTGGTGGTACCCCACTCACTCAGGAAACTGAAGATCACCACAGCCAACCACAAACGAACAACCACATCCCAAACCGTTGGAACTTTTAAGGAAACACTGCATGAATAATCTGAGATTCTACAAACTTAACAGCTTTGGATGGGGGGGGGGGGAAGCACCCCTTGCATGATGGAGCTGCTTACAGTTAGCGATAGTTTTAATTATAGGTAAGGGTTAGGGTTAGGGTTAGGACCCCTGGACAGTTAAGTACAAAAGCGACCATGGGGTTGCGGCATTAATCTCGCTTCAGGCCGAGGAAGCCGCTGTTTGTCCACAGACAGCTTTCTGGGTCATGTGGACAGCATGACTAAACCAACGGGACACTGACAGAAGCCAGAGCACACGGAAATGCCGTTTACCTTCGCACCACAGCAGTACCTATTTATCTACTTGCGCTGGTGTGCCTTTGAACTGCTAGGTTGGCAGGAGCTGGGACAGAGCAACAGGAGCTCACCCCATTGCACGGATTCGAACCGCCAACCTTCTGATCAGCAAGCCCAAGAGACTTGGTGGTTTAGACCACAGCACCACCCACGTCCCCAGGTTTCAGTTATACACTGTGTAGGCAGAAGTGATTTATACTTTGCATGCTGCACCCTGTTTGTCCTCCAGTGAAGACATACCCTAGACCAGTGGTTCCCAATTGGTAGTCTGCAGACCCCCACCCAGGGGATCCGTGGCACCATTCACATAACAAAATCTACCATGGAGATATCAACATTTTCAAGATTAGGGGGCCCATGTCTTGGTTTATGAAAAACAGGGGTTCCCCAGTACTTTGCTAATCGGGAACCACTGCCCCAGTTGGTATATATGCCAACAGCAAGTTGATTCTCTCTGTGATTCTCCAAGTTTGGTCCATGTGTTGCCCAAACAGCTCCATCCACACACAAGGGGGGTATCAATATTCCTGAAGGATCCCCAAGGTTAGGCTAACTAAAGTGCCAGTTTTCCAGATCAAAATGGTCTAGTGGATATATATTGGGTAAGGTGATCTCACAAATAAAATGGTCCCAAGCTGTGACTTGATGTTCCCTGGCCTGTCCTTAATGGATATTCAGTTGGTGGGTACCTGAGATAGGGCCTTGTCTGTGGTGGCACCACAGCTATGGAATCCCCTTCCCAGTGAGATTTGAGAAGCCTCAGGGCAGAGGTTACAGGAGTTTACAGTCTTTGGGAAAGGGGAAGATGGAGGCCCAGGGTAATAAAGGAAGAATGCATGGAGTTAAACTTCCTTAGCAAAAATGTCATAAACGTGACAAACAGAACCATTGCCAAACTGGATTTCATAATTTCACAAAAGACTATTTCTAATGCAAGTATTAGATCTTGCTTTTTAGCACGTTTCCTTTTTCCTGCTAACCTCTTATCTGTGATGCTGACAATGCTGCTCCTTGGATGATGAATGTGAGCTAATTGCAAGAGCCATCTGCTTAATTCTTGAGGGCCACAGTGTGCGCTCCAATGTTGCTTGTTTTCCTGTTATAACAACAACAACAACAACAACAACAACAACAACAACAACTATTATTATTATTATTATTATTATTATTATTATTATTATTATTATTAATAATAATATCCTGGCCATTTGGCTGGGTTTCCCCAGTCACTCTGTGCGGCTTCCAACAAAATATTAAAATACAATAGTCCTTCATATATTAAAAGCTTCCCTAAACAGGGCTGCCTTCAGATGTCTTCTAAAAGTCTGGTAGTTGTTTTTTCCTTTGACATCTGATGGGAGGGCATTCCACGGGGCGGGTGCTGCTACCAAGAAGTCCCTCTGCCTGGTTTCCTGTAACTTTGCTTCTCACAGTGAGGGAACCTCCAGAAGGCCCTCAGCGCTGGACCTCAGTGTCCGGGCAGAACGATGGGGGTGGAGACGCTCCTTCAAGTATACTGGACCAAGGCCATTTAGGGCTTTAAAGGTCAGCACCAACACTTTGAATTGTGCTTGGAAATGTACTGGCAGCCAATGTAGGTCTTTCAAGACTGGTGTTAAGTGGTCTCGGTGGCCACTCCCAGTCACCAGTCTAGCTGCCACGTTCTGGATTAGTTGTAGTTTCTGGGTCACCTTCAAAGGTAGCCCCACATAGAGCGCATTGCAGTAGTCTAAGCAGGAGATAACTAGAGCATGCAGCACTCTGGCGAGACAGTCTGCAGGCAGGTAGGGTCTTAGCCTGCATACCAGATGGAGCTGATAAAACAGTTGCCCTGGACACAGAATTGACCTGTGCCTCCATCGACAGCTGTGAGTCCAAAATGACGCCCAGGTTGCGCACCTGGTCCTTCAGGGGCACAGTTACCCCATTCAGGACTAGGGAGTCTTCCACACCTGCCCGCCTCCTGTCCCCCCAAAACAGTACTTCTATCTTGTCAGGATTTGACCTCAATCTGTTAGCTGCCATCCATCCTCCAACCGCCTCCAGACACTGTTTTACTTCTGATAATACAAATGCACTTCCTTCACTTGTGTCATGTTTTCAAGCAAACTTTCTGGAGTGAAAATGGTGCTGGGGAGGGGGCAAAATAGGTGTCATGAACACATCTGCCCCAAGTAGAGAAACACAGCATGAGTCAGTAAGCAGTCTTCCTCCCCTTCTCTCTCTGACACAGAATGGAATGTTGACAATGGGAGGGTGAGAAGTCAGCTCCTGCAAGCATAGGCAGACTTAGAAAGCAAGTGAAATAGCATTTCCTCATTGGAAGAGGAGGCAATTAATCATCTGAGCCCAAGGAGTCGTTGTATAGGAAAGGTATTAGACAGGAAACAAACCCAGAAACACAAGGGTCATAGGTTCAGGATATTTTGCAGAACCAGGAAGCATTCTTCAGAAGGGTCAACTGATTCATAAGCCACAGACATTCGGTTAGACTTCCGAGGCTAATTGTTTGTATTGCAAGAAATCTTCAGGCTAATTACGACTTGCGTGCTGTGTTATCAAGACAGCAGCCTGGGCTCCTGACAATGGGCTTCAATTCCCCAATTATCCATACCCTCTGACATTTCTTCGATGAAAATAGGGACATCCTATTCCATAATAATACCAATAATGTTATTATTTATACCCTGCCCATCTGATTGGGTTGCCCCAGCCACTCTGGGCGGCTTCCAACATGTATAAAAACATAATAAAACATTAAACATGTAAAAACTTCCCGATGCAGGGCTGCCTTCAGATGTCTTCTAAAGGTTGTATAGTTCCTTATCTCCTTGGCTGGGGGGTTGCATAACTCCATACCACGCAACATTTCTCTGATGAAAATAGGGACATCTTAAGGGAAAATGGGACATTCCAGGATCAAATCAGAAACTAGGATAGCTCCTGTATATCCAGGACTGTCCCTGGAAAATAGGGACACATGCAGGGATGAGGGGCGCCCTGGTGCGACGATCCCTCGGCGCCCCCGGTGGGCCGCCTCTCCGCCCACGTCCCTCCCGCGCTGGCCGCCCCTCAGGAGGAGGGGTGGCCGAGCAGGGGATGAGGGGCGTGGTGCTGCAAGCTGGCCGCCCTCCGGAGCCCCAGCTGGAGCGCTGGGAAGGGCGCGCAAAGCCCCGCGCCGCTCCAGCGCCACGCCCCTCATCCCCCGAGGGGTGGCCAGCGCGGGAGGGAGGTGGGCGAGCGGGGGATGAGGGGTGTGGCGCTGGAGTGGCGTGGGGCTTTGCGCACCCTTCCCAGCGCTCCAGCTGGGGCTCCGGAGGGCAGCCGGCCTGGGGGCGGGCGTGGGTTGGGGAGGGGGCACCTGGTATGCCGACGGGCTCGCGGGGGCGCCCCTGGGGGGGCCTGGCATCCTGGTGCACCGCGCCACCCAGCCCCTATGACGAGACGGCCCTGGACACATGGAGCACCTGCTATTCTCCTTTGTCACTTGGTTACAAGGAAGTATTTTATAAAGGAGGGTTCCATGATGTAAGACCAGTGTGGGGAAACTGTACCAGCCCAAGAGTCACATTCCTTCGTGGGGGGACTTTCTGAAGGCCACATGCCAGGTGGTGGTGAGACCAGAGTCAAAAGTGGGCAGAGCATTGGACACGACTCTAATCTTCATAACATTAGGCAGCATTTTGGGTGCATGTCAGAGATTTCCACATACAAGCATGAAAACACACACTCTCCATTCTCTACCCAGACAAGAACATGGCATTATCCAAGTCCAGAGACACATTTCAGCCAGGCAAAAGCACTTGAGAAGGGAGAAGAGGAAAGCTGGTGTGGGGAGTAGCCTGGGGAGAGTCTTGAGGGCCTGGTAGAGAGGATTGGAGGGCCACATTACCCCACCCTTGATGCAAAACGACTGCATCTATGCACAGAGATATTGAGCTCTACAGTGGTTAAAGGGTTCAGGTTAAATCGGAAGTGCGTCTTCATAAGACAAATGGAAGTGGCTCAGGAGGATTTCCGAATGGAGACAAGTGGCATTATTTAGTCAAAGAACCAGGAGCTGAACAGCAGGCAGGCAGACGTTAGCTGCAGGGAATCAGTGCTTCTCCCCCACTTTGGCAAACAGTCTCGTGCAGCAGACTTCCAATTTCCTTTCTATCTATAGGCCTATCTGCAAATGATAATAGTGAAGGAGAAAGAGAGAAGAAAGCCATTTTAAAATCCACTTGTACATTTGTTTGTGTGTGTACAGGAAACATAAAACCATTCTGTGGTGTGCAAGATTCTGCCTTTAACCCAGGAGCACAGTTGTCAGAAAAGTACTGGTATATACGAATTTGCAATCGATTTTTGTATGTTTTGGTTGCCACCTTGTGGTAAAATGCAAGCATGACTTTTATTTCTTTTGAAAGTGTAAGGTTGGCCATCCAAGTCCAGCTAATCAAAGAAATGGGATTGTGTTTTTTATTTTATTTTATTTATTTATTGGGGGGGGGGGAAGAACGCTTAAACATGTTGCATGTTTTAAAAAGTTACATTAGAAGTTGCTTAGCCCTGTTGTTAGAGCTTACGGCAAGTTCCGATGAAGTAGCTGTTCTGGCAACAAGCGAGGTAAATGTAAAATGATTTGGGGATTAGGGGGTGGGGAGAACAAACAAGCTGGCGTGCTCTGGTCCATGGGGTCACGAAGAGTCGGACACGACTAAATGACTAAACAACAACAACAAAGTCGGTGTATGGTAGAGGCGTAGAAGATGGTGCATTAGTGTGCAGAAAATGGATAGAAGTTTTTCTTCTCTCATAATACTGGAACCCAGAGCCATCCGGCGAAACTGAATGTTGGAAGATTCTCTACAGACAAAAGGAGGTCCTTCTTCACATGCTGCACAATTAAACCATGGCATTTGCTCCTACAACTTGATGGTCACCAACTTGGATTGGCTGTTAAAGAGGATTAGACAAATTCATGAGGATAAGGCTACCAGTAGCTATGCCTTCTCATGACAACTATGTTATATTTCCAGGAATATTTGCCTCTGAATACCAGTTGCTGAGAATCACAAGTGCAAGAGAGGGCTGCTGCACTCTGGTGTCTTGGCTGAATCCTGAACTAGATGGGTCTTTGGTCTGATCCATCATAGCTATCCTTACTTTTTTATGTCCTCGCGACAAAGTGATTTCCCTCTTACACTGTTGCTGCATTTTATGTAGAATGAAGGTTATGTTGTTGTCTTTGAAATATAATTTGAAGAGCACTCCTACAGAGGCTCAGATGATGCACATGTCACTGAGTGCCAGGGCAAACTTTTGAGGATCAACAGAGAACTGTTGTCAGCACTCCATCTAGCCACATGGTGTCACTGTAGTCACAAATTCTCTGATCTTGTTTAAAACCAGATTTATCTCTCATTTATGATGACACTGTATTAATAGGAACTTGAATGCAACATCTTCAGTTAGTCTTATCTCTCTTCATAACCATTTTAAAGCAACGCTCAACGCATCTTTACTTTTGAAAACAGTTCAAGTGCTTGTCGAACCTCAGACTTCTCCGTTGCTGTTTTTAATTCATTGATCTTCCTTAACTGTTTTTTCAATCAGCAATTATTGCGGCGGCTCTTAAAGTGCTCACAGTCTTGGAGCTGCTCGGAAGTTTCTTTTTACAGTTAGCGCTGCACGATTTGTGCTAATCCAAGTTAATGCCACTTTGGAATGGTTAGATGATGCATGTATCAATTTCATATTGGCTTAATGTGAGGATTGAAGTTGAAATTAAATGGACACACCTCCAATCATTCAAATGCAACATTGAGATGGATGTTGAGACTCAGGTGGGGGAGCTTTTTCTAGCCCTTTCTAGGCAATCCTCCAGGGGTAGAGGAACTTCTATCACTGCAGGGCTAATGGGAGTTAAGAGTGTCAGTGCAAATGCCAGCTGGCTTAGGATTTCATCACTGGCTTTTTTGTTGCTCTGGTACAGCCTTCACCAACCTAACACCCTCCAGATGTTTTTGGACTACCATGAGATGTAGCCAGCATTGTGGTCTTAAACCACTGAGCCTCTTGGGCTTGCTGATTGGAAAGTCCGTGGTTCGAATCGCCTTGACGGAGCGAGCTCCCATTGCTCTGTCCCAGCTCCTGCCAACCTAGCAGTTGGAAAGCCCACCAGTGCAAGTAGATAAATAGGTGCCACTGTGGCGGGAAGGTAAATGGCATTTCCATGCACTTTTGCTTCCGTCACGGTGTTCCGTTGCGCCAGAAGCAGTTTAGTCATGCTGGCCACATGACCCAGAAAGCTGTCTGTGGACAAACGCCGGCTCCCTCGGCCTGAAAGCAAGATGAGTGCCACAACCTCATAGTCGCCTTTGACTGGACGTAACCGTCCAGGGGTCCTATATGGAGAGTACCAGCTTGGTGAAGCCTGTTTTATAACCCCATGCACAAAACTCCATACCTTCCCTGCAGGTAAGCATCAGCTAACTTACGGCCATAATTCTCATGCAAACAACTTTGTGCAAGTCAGATTCCCTGTATGATTTATTACAGCATTACATCTGTCACTGTGAGATAGATATTTTATGTAAGTTTTAAAATTCATTTTAAATTATATAACAGGATCACTCTCTGAGCACCAGAATCTCTCTGCTTAGAAGCCATATTTTAGCCATGATTTGTGGAATCTTTCCTCCCTTCTTTATCCAAGCTCTGAGTAGAACAGGAAAACCTCTGACACATTGCTGCGTTTGCTCTTACTGTTCTAAATTTATAATTGGTTGCACGTTTCCTTTTCTTAATGAAATCAATCACACCAAATAGAGCTGCTATGTTTGAAAGAAAGAAAAAAGCACGGGAGAACAGCATTTCCTAAGCTGATATGTTTTCTGACTGTGGCTATTATTATAATATTAATTACTATTATTAATCACTTTCCACGAGGCATCCTGAAGTGATTAATGCCTGGAAGGCCCAGTTGGCTAGAGTGTGGTGCTGATAACACCAAGGTTGCAGGTTCAATCCCTGTATGGGACAGCTGCATATTCCTGCATTGCAAGGGGTTGGACTAGATGATCCTCAGGGTCCCTTCCAACTCTATAATTCTATGATAATGATTCTATGATTTACAATATAGTAAAAAAAAATATAAAACAGACAAGGTGGTTTTCTATACTATTTTCCTTACTTCTTCTTCAACCACTCCATTCCATTCCCCATGGTTTCCTTAGCCACCAAGCACACTCAGTATTTGACTGGACTATTTGTGGGGTCTGGGGGAGAGACTTAGGCTTTCTTCTAGTTTTTTTAAAAACTTTTTTTGCTGTGGTATTAACCTGAGCCTGCTAATCCCTCCCTCTGATGTATAGCTGTTGGCATTTTGGTTAGCTATGCAATAGCACTCAAAGGATTGAATTGAAATTAGAATATATTATGATGGTTCTGTTACCAAATTCATAATGTGGTGAATTCGTCATATAAATGTATATTATAGCTGAGGAATTCTCTGCATAACATAGGAAGCCTGTAGTACCTGATCATATCTCTACATTAGGGTCACTTTATTCCTTTGAGAAACAAGACTGTTTGGAGAAAACAGGACTCATTGAGTCTTTTGTCAGATTTTCATTGTACTTTTTAAAATTACATTTCCTTGCACAGTGATTTACAATACTAACATCCTCTGTATTGACATAAAATATTGACTAAGGTTGGCAATGCACATATTGTTCTAGAGTTTGAGATGAAATATTTTGTATCCCACTTTCAATGTCTTCGCCTCCGGCTTTATGGGTTGTAATTAATTTGAGCTTTGGATAGTATGGATATGTACTACATACATACATACATACATACATACACAATTTTATTTGTATGATGCCTTTCCACAGTTCAAACCATGCTTAAGGCAGCTTACAACATGAAAAATATATAATTACAACATGAAAGAAATACAAAATAGCAAAAGGAGTCATAAACAATAAATAAAACATTAAAAATTACATAACCAAACTGAATCATTTCCACATTAATCACAACAAGATAAAAAAAAACCCAGCAACAACCACGTCCCCCAACAAAACCCTCCAACTAACACCCCAGCCCAATATTATGTTCAGCAGCCTCAGCTTTTGCAGCTGGAGTCAGTCCAGGCCAGGTGGGAAAAGATCTTCAAGGCAGGGAGCAGGTCTTTCAGGACTCACAGCCAAGAGGGCCTGCACCATTGCTGCATTAGCCCTTGTAGATCCACTTTAGCTCTGGAAGTGCTACAATGTATTAGAGGTATAAAAAAAGATATTATGGCACTATAAAGCACCTCTGATTTACGACCAGTGGATGTAGCTTTGTCTTATTACTTTGGACCTGTCTCTTGCCATTGTTTCTTGGAAGTCTAGCAAAATTTATGGGAGGAAATCCCCCTCGCTTTCATAATTTCTGTGCCCCTTTCACGTTTTTGTGCTTGCGTTTTAAACCCATTAGTTCCTTATTCTGTCAAAGGTGCAGTTTTCGTTTGCAGCTACAACATTTCATCTGACATGGGTCAGCTCCAGCGATGTGCATCGACCCTCCCGTTTCAGTTGTATGTGCAGCTCGCTCGCATCTGAAGTGAAGCAGCAATGTGGCTAAGAGAGGGAAGGTGCCGGGATGAGGTTGTTTGGATGCTCTGAAGGGGCAAAGCCTAGTTAAACCCGAGGGAGATATGGACTAGCTCATAAATAATGACAAGGCTCCACAGCTCAATTTCTGGAATACCAGGAGGCTGAATTGCCCAGTTTGCAAAAGGGGCTAGTGGAGCAGGATCCTTCTTGCTCTCTGGAATCTACTAAAGGCTCAACTCCAATGGTAAATAAGGCCCCCTTCCAAGCTCAATTTATTATGATTGTAGTGGTCTCGGTCCTTGGATTTAGGCATGGCAGTGGTCCCAGCTGTAATGCCAATGGAGGTAGACGTATGATTTGCAGTTGCAGCATTGCACCAATGTGAGGCATAGGAGCCAACTCCTTGGGGGTTTCGGGGGTTTCGGCCTCCACAATAAAATATTTGACAGCCACCCTACAAAGTTGATGGGCATTGCCATTCAAATGGTGTGCGTGCACCGGGTCACCCGATCAGTTATGTGGGGTTGGGCTTATCTGCCTTCCAAATATTTTACTCAAGTTGGTACCCCTGGTGTGAGGAGAGGCAAGTTTGGATTTTTTAAAAAACTGGAGAATATATCCACTTCAGAGGGATGATGTTTTGGGGATGTGGTCAAATAGCACAGTGCAAAACATTTAACTTTCCTCCTGCTTGTTGATCTGCACATCCCATGACTGTTTGTGACAGTACAAAAACCTAGTTCTGCCAACAGGAGGCTCCTCCTTTATTAAGCACTCATCCTCATTTGCACAAAGGTTAGAAGGTAGTCTTTATGTTTGGCCTTTATTGAGCATTCCCTGGTTTGTTTACAGGGAAGTTATACGACAGTGAGCATTCATCTTGCATTCATCCTAATTGCTTGCAGGATGTCTACACATCTTCCCATGAATCATTTGCTCATCCCACACGTTTCAGTGCATTTTCCTATCACTTTCCTAACTCCAAAAGGTGTTTTTTTTGCTTTGCTTTTTTTTTTAACAAAACACAGCAACAAAGCACAATAATCCACTTTAATTGTGCAAAACCTAAAGTTCTGATATGTCACTTCTATAACTTTTCTACAGACATTCATCTATTATTTCTGCATTGTTTTTTTACTGTTCTCTTTTGTGCCTCCTCACAAATATTTGCCCCTTTTTCATTATCTCCCTTCCCAGTATTTGCTGGACTTTACTGGCTGTTGTTTGTTCAGCTGCTCTTGCTCAGAACCATTCCTCATTTCTCTTTGTATTTAATGTCAACATTTGTGACACTTCTTTGTGCATTGCTATGACTCATGCCTCATTTGGCTCCTCATTCATCTGCAAATGACTGCAGGATCTGTCCCTGCAGAGTTTTGCTATGTTCTGGAAGAGAACACACGGTCATCTAACGAATGTATGCTGTCTTATTTTAATTGGTAGGCACAAGGAAGCAAAACAGTTCAGTGCATTATGCAGTACCGTTTTCTGGTTCAGGCTAATTTTGCTTTATTGGATGGAGGATGCTGTTTGATCAGTGTCATGGGGAAACTACCTTATACTGAGTAAGATCACTGTATTACTGTCTACACTGATTGGCAACAGCTCTCTGGGATTTTGGACATCCAGGGAATGTTGTTGCCAGGGAATGAATCTAGGACCTTCTGCATGCAAAGCCGATGTTCTACTACTGAGCTCCCTTTGATAAGTAGAGTGAAAGCAAACAGCAAGTTATGCACTTACTCTGAGCCTGATGCCTGGCACAGACTCTGCATATATTAATATATGTTTGAAGTGACTGGATGTGTGAAAACTGAGTCCTTTTTGGAAATGAAACATTGTCAAGGCCCATAAGTTTAATTAAAACTTTACTTGCATGATTTTCTTCAAAAACGGAACAAAAACATCAAATGATAGCCTACATCCAAACAGTTCCATAAGACATATACCGATCCAAGGAATAGGCTCAGCATCTTACAAAATATGAAATAGTCCAAATAGATCTATAAGCAAAGGCCTCTCTCCTTACAGTATCCATTTTGCTTGGAGCTGTTTTCCTGGAGAGCTTTCATTTACATCCTCACTCTCAAAGAGCCTGGGAACAAAGTCTAAAGGCAACTTCATTCAAAATGGCAATTTGCAATTTAATAGCCTCCCATGTGATCTAAGGTTAAACACTCACGTTAGCTAGCAGAAAACAACAAAAGTTAATTATCAACCTATTTAGGAGCTCAGAGACAACTTCTTGCTTTTAATTTAGCTTCAGTGGACTCTCCCCATGTTAAACCTTTTCACCAATACACAGTCATTTCCATTTCAGAGTGAATTGAACCAATTATACTTAACAGATCATGTGCAATGCAAAAAGGGTCAATGAGAACAAATTCCAGCACTTTTAAACTTGCTCTACCTGTGGAAATTTGGTTTAGCTTGGTTTGGAATTTGGCACATTCTTAGACTTCATTAAGGTGATTGTGCATGCCATGTTTCAAATGATTAGCTCGACAGATATATATTTTAAATAATAAATTTTCAAAGCTTATACTGATGGGGCCTCATCTTTGTGACCCTTTACTTTCCAGCTGCTTGAGGGTGGTTTGGTTTGGTTTGCTGTTAGCATTTAATGAGATTATATATATATATATATATATATATATATATATATATATATACACACATATATATAATGTATACATATATATATATATATATATATATATATATATATATATATATATATATATATAATTTTGCTGACTCTTAAGCAAGTTGAAAAAAAATAGTATACAGGGAGACTGAAATGTCACACCACTGCATTCTACACACACCAATTTGTAGCATCTCACAAGTGTCCATTAATTATTTTACATAAGGGCTAAGCCAGTTCTCTGATTTAATCCAACAAAGCCCATTGCAGCAGAATGATACGCACAACATTAGGAGATGTGCTGGTAAATGAAGTCTGGATGGCGTGGTTGATGATCTAGTGATAATGTTATAGCATGGGTGACTAAAGGACAGAGCTTGTGTAGGTTTGCTATATTGCTTCTGATGGGCTACCTACTGGTAAGGCTGCTGCCAAGTAGCATTCCAATGACATCTATGGGCCATGAGAAACTCATAGTGTAATCCAAACCCAACATCCAGTGGGATGAGAGAGTTTGGATTCAGCAGATCCTGGGTTTTCCTGGCTGAGCTGGGGCCAGCAGAAGTCCCTCACTCTGGCTCAGTGGACTTATTCAAGGCTCATCCAGCATAACTTAAACTGGCATAATTTACACCAGTGAAAATCCTCCAAAAGGGGCATTGCAGGGGTAGGACAGGGCAAAGAAGGACTTACACCTATTTCAACCCCCCTTTACATTGATCACATGCCCTAGCAACCCAGAAGAAAAAGGCTGGCAAAAGGGCAATCTAAGTTCCTCCAAGTTTCTCCTGAATGGAGTTTGGAACAGGGGTAATTTATGCAAGGGTAAGTTCCAAGCTTTCTATAGTTAGGATTGCTCTGTCAACCAGGTGTATACATCATTATTGGTTTGTCAATAGTTTTCCTTTTTAGATTAGGGGACGGGGAACTTGTGGCTGGACTAGGGTTCCTCAGGTTCTAAATCCCTGTCCTCATGGGATGCATTAGGATTCCTTGCTACAGGTGCTGATTTTTAGGTGTACTTCTGTCTGGGTGCCTGGGTGAATGAGGGAAAGGGAGAAGGAGCCATGCACCTTGCTACGATGGTACGGAATTAATCCTGCAGATGCAGCCTGCGTTTTCTCCACCCCTCCTCCTGTGCCCTGGGGCTCACCTCCAAAAACATCCCTTGCTGTCGTGTTCCTCATAGCAGCCGCCAAGGCTTTGAGACAGCAGCACATTCAGTTCTGATTTTACTAATGCTTCATACACCATTAACCTGCAATGTCTGTGCAGTGGTCTGTTCAGAGACTTCATTTTGATAAACCTTGCTAATTGTACATTTTGCCAAGCAAGCTGTACAAAGCTAAAAGCTGACTAAAAGTTTTGCTTCTTGTGCAGAATAAAAAAGAAGGAAACAAACTGGAGTCCTAATGTAAGATTTTTGTCATCTCATCTAGGCCACTGCCAAATCACTGTTGGTTCAAGCTCTGTTAAGAAGCAGAGACCATCTTTCAGTATTTCATCTTTATTAAAAAGGGGTTGTTAGAGTAATGTTATTCCCATAGTTTACTCTCAGGGTCAAACTAGAGATTATACAAGGATATATGAAACATTACCCTGACAGCTTCTTTTAAACAGAATCCACCAATTCTGGAGTATCACTGGGGATTTGAGAACCACAAAGTGATATGATTATTTAACTGCTTTCCTGTCCACCCCCCGCACTCCAAATCACACCTCAAACAGCTTTTCCTCTTGTGATCACATGTTTGGAAGAGGATTCAACTACCAGGAGCTGCCACTGTGATTCAATGGGTCTCCTCGCGACCTCACAACATGCACACCCCATTTTATGTGGGGAACGCTCATTGTTTCAGAAAGGTTGTAGGCGTCAGGAGTGGGTCAGCAATAGATCACACAGAGTAAGTGAAGTTAACTCTTTATTAGAAGAAACAAGGCTGCTCAGTAGTGCCAGGCCTAATTGAGCACAGCAACTCTTCCCAGTAGATCTTGCCCCTATGATGCAGTTGTGAGGACTGAAGGTCCCTCCTTCCTACAGCAGCCTAAGTCTCCTCTTCCCCTGGGTCCTCCCCAAGCAATCTGAGACTCTGCCGGCATGCCTGACTCTACTCCCCCCTCTTCATACCTCTTCTGGTTCTGAGAGACCAGGGGGGAGTGAAACTTGTCACAGCAGGACGGGGAGACACACATCTCTTTCTCTTGGTCTCCCTCCCCTCCTGCTTCCAGGCTTCTCTCTGTCACAGACTCCCCCTGCTCACTAAGCTCTGTTACCTCTTCAGCTTCCAACACCTCCTCCCAATCTTCTCTGTCTTCTCCTTCTGACCACTCATTGTTGTCCCACCATCAATCCCCAGGCTTTGAGCCTTTGTCCCTTAGGGGTTCCCCAGGTGGTACCTTCTACCACTCCTCTGTGCCCAGCCAGCCCATGACAATAGGATAATGTTACATGCATTGGCATTATGGAACTGACACACACCTACCCATTAAAAAGTCATGTTGACCCAGATCTTAAGGAGCCAGTGTTAAGTACACATCCAAATTAGCCCTAAGTGTGCTAAGAATATATACACTGAATCCTGGCTCCATTCTATTCTGGAAATTGCACTGGTTGCTGTTGCTGCTGTGGTTCAGATATTAATCCAATGGCATAGTATGCATCTTTTTTTGTGCTGTTTCCTAAAATCTGCCTGACAGCAGTAGATGTCACTGTAGTCAACAAGAAACACGCAAGAGAAGAAAACAGAGTAGTGTGGTTTAAAACAAAGGTGGTATTCAACTAGCTAGGTTAGGTCCATCAATTTCAATGGGCTTGCTCTGAGTAAAACTTAGCTGAGCGCCACACCAACAATTTAACATGATTGCCCAGGGACCCATGGAATTTTTTTCTTTCTCCACATCAGTTGCCCTCAGATAGAAGGAGTTGTCTCTTGAGGATTCAGAATCTGTCACTGCAGGCAAGATGCCTTTGAACTATATCAACAATTTGTGGAGAGGTGGCATTTAGGGAAGAAGGATCATGTTACTAATGCACATGTCTTGTTGTTGCACTGTTTGGGTGTCTTGTCATTTCCCCGCCTCCACACACATTTCCCACGTGAAACAAGGCAAATCTGAGTCTCTAATTTAGTTTCCAACTCTGTTTTTTTTAAAAAAAGATATTGATTTATTTAATAACCGCAAGAAAGTAATAAAGTGGAACACCATCTAACAAATAACTTTTGCTGAAATCATCTCATCTCATATAATTATCAAAATGAACTGGGCTGAATATCCCCCTAAACAATCCAGATATGCTTGTTAAAATTAGATTCAAAACCTTCAGCCAGTTGAAAATGGTATTAATGATTAGAAATAAGACTCACTACATCAGTGGTAAAACATGCTGGACTACCCCCCATTTCCATGCATTAGAAATCCTCAGATCAGGGCAGGAGGCTTTTCAGAGGCCATGAGGAATGTATATGTTTGTTAGTTTTGTGCTGCAAATATCATCTGCTCTACAATACTGACATTGTTACGTGCATTGTTTAGGGCTCCATATAGTTTTATGATTAGAGGCTGCTTTCCTTAATTCAATGCATGTAGGCACAACCCCACAAAGCAACAAATCCTCGACTAAAGTGTATTATGTCTCAAAACAAAATAAGTGACATTTATACTGATGCTTGGGAAAGAGAGGGTCTAGAGTTTATAATCCAGAGGGGTGAGTCAGAACACAAACAACAAGCATTCCTATTAGGGTCAGTGCATCTCGGAGACAAATGTCTTCCAGCACTTAGCTCCAGCTTACAATGTTGATGGCCTGGAGTAGGAAGGGGGGAAGGTCCATGACCCACTTCAAGAAGAGTGCACTTGGATTCAATCTGCAGTGGCTTTTATCATGCTTGCAGTAGCATGACAACCCCTCAGCTCATCAAGATCAATTTAGGGTGAACACAAGTCAGATCATGTGGGAACTTATCCCAGTGCTACCACCTTCCAGGTGGGTCTCAAACAGGACTTATCCATCACCTGATCCTGGCAGAGTGACAGAGAGGAGAAAGAGGATCCCAGTGAAGGGTGTAGCTGAGACTGGGACACACCGGGGCAAACTGGGGGTGGAGAAGGAAGTATTCACAGGGTGATGGAGGATGGCAAAGGGGTGGAGGTCAATACGCAGGAATCAGAGCAGCAGAACCCATCACCAGAGCCCACGGATATGGTGGGCTCTGAGGTGTAGGGAGCAGAGAGAGGGCTGCTCTAGGAGGTTGAGGCAGGCAAGAGCCCACAGCCTAGCTGGCCAGGTGAGGCCCGCTAGCTCTGGGAGAAGCTGTGTGATTCCTCAGCTGCAGCAGCCTTGGAACAGGTGAGGGTCACATGCCTTGTCAAGCCCTGATGCTGTAATCAGCATGGGAGTTGTAGTCCAGCAACATCTGGAGGTCATCAGGTTGGGCATGGTTGCACTACAGGGGTTTGGGCTAAATGACCCTTGGGGTCCCTTCCAACTCTACAATTCTATGATTCTATAGGAAACCACTGCCATAGGAGACACATGGGGAAGGCGAGCCAACTAGGTGGCAAAAAGATTCAGGCAGCTGCTCATTCAGCTTTGAATATGGGCAACTGGTTGATCATCTGCTTTGTGGCTGAAGGATGCCAGTATCCATTTCTGCACCACTTAACACGATGGAGTCTTATTTCAAATAACAGACTGCAAGGAGGTCTTTAAAGTCGAAACTTGCAGCGCTCATTATAATTATAATTATAAGATGACAGAGGGAATAGGAGCTATGGACATGTGAGGTACATGCGAAGTTCAGCAGATTCAGCTGGCTTCCTTCTGTAACCTTCCCTAATAGGAACATAAAAGAATCATTGGCGTGTCTGGTAGGGAGAGGGAGGGAGGGAGGGAGGGAGGGAGGGAGAGAGAGTGCGTTAAAAAAGCACCCCCCAAAGCTGAAATGGTTTTCATTCTTTTTCAAATTACTTCTGACATTAAACTTTGCCCTTGTTCAAGCTCAGGCTAACAACACATCCATCTTCCTGAAGTCTAATAGTATAGTTTGGAAGGAATTCTGTAGTTCAAAAAACACACACCAAGGATCACAATTTAGATATGGTAAAGCTGTTGTGAGTACACACACACACACACACACACACACTCACTCACTTATGGAGCCCTTCATTCTAAGAATGAGACAGTGGTTCTGATCCGGTAGACTTCCGGCCGGACGAGGAGCCGAGAGGAGACGGGACTTAGCCCTCCGGGGAAAGTCCGGTTCTTTGTGAGGAAAAAGGGGTGTTTGCAGGGCGCCGCAACCCCCCAAAAGCCCCAAAAGGAATGTTTTGGGGACAGGGATCCCAACAGTGCTGAGGAGGTCTCTCCGCCACCGAGAAAACTCCCGTTTGGGAGGAAAGAAGGTTGGCGAGATTGAGGCGCCGGCACGGGACGCCATTTTCTGCTCACAGGAACGCAGCCTCAGGTCTCCACGGCTCTACGACCGATTCTCAAAAAAGAAGAACCCGAATTTGGTATAAAGGTTGGTGCTAAACTTAAATTTGGAATATAATTCGGAAGGCAGCGGGGTCTAAAAAGGAGGTCAGCCCCGACTGTGGTTATTTGTATATATACGGAGGAGCGCAAAGCCGAGATTGAAAGTAATTGACTTTACCTATTAACGCACTACTAAAAACTGAAATTAATTGACTGAAGGAATGAATTAGGATATTAAAGACTTTGAAGGTTTATTATTTTAGTTTGTTTTGTTAGTTTTTGATGAACTACGGGAACCAGCTGCGATCGGGGGCTCTCCGGTAAAACTTACTTTCGCTTTTGAATGAGCTGCGCAACGACAGTAAAGAGCGCTAAAAACTTATTAAAACTGTTCAAAAGTAAGAAATAAAGTTCCCAGTACAGCAGCAATTGATTTGGGATTTAGACTGTCTGATTACCCTGATTTTTAAGCATCTCCCTGATCGGCGTGAGTGCAAGAAAGGACTTACCCCCATCCGCGGACAGCGATCGCCATTTTCTGCTTCCCTGACGCCTCACCCCCCCTCCTTTTGCCGGAGCGGTTTGGATTAGGCCGAGAGGCTGAAGAGTACGAGGTTTTTTTCCCCCCTGTTTTTTCCTGGTTCTTCCCTTTTCCTCGTTCCCCTTCCCCCCCTTTTTTTTGTTCTCTCTTGTATCCTCTTTGAGAAGGACTCTGGTCGTCTGGTTTTTTTACCCTCTTTTATTCTTTTGGATTAGCCAGACAAGTGGCAGAAGCTGTTTGAATACCCCCCCTTTTTTTTCTTTCTTTTTTTTTGTTGGTGGATCCTCTGTTTATTTTTTCTTATTTTTTATTTTTTTTGGAGTGACCTCTTCTTTTTTCTTCTCTTTTTTCTGACGTGTGGATTATCTTTTTTTGTCGTTGGAAATTGTTTTAAATTGGTTTTATAACCTAAGATGGATTAGCCAATCAAGTGGCAAAGACTGAGACTGAGCCAACTAAAATTGAAAGACAGACTTGAAACATAATAATTGGACTGGACTGAGTAATTTATAAAGTGAATTTTAAATATTCTATGGTAATGTAATAATATTATAATAATTGGAAGGAATGAAATTAAGTGAATTTTGATTAAGATATAATAATTTGGAAGGAATTAATAATTTAAATAAGAAAAAATAGAAGAGAAGAAGATGGAGAAGAAGAAGGAGGGAACACCAGCAGACAGAAGAGGATCTGCAGACAGAAGACAAGAGGACTCCAAAGAAATAATAAAGATGTTATCAGAATTGAAAAAAGATATTAAAGAAATAAAGGAAAGTGAAAAGACTATGGAAGGGAAACTGGACCAGATGGAACAAAAGTGGGACCAAACAGCTAAAGAATTGAAAACCCAAGTGCAAGAGATTGATAAAAGAACTAAGAAGAATGAGGAAGGACTTAAGCGAGTACAAAAAGAGGTCAGAGAAATAAAGAAAGAAGAAGGGAAAATAAACAGCGACATTTCGGATATTAATAAAGCACAAGAGGACATGAAAGATTTGATTGCTATGCAAGAACTCAAACAGAGAGAGACCAATTTGAGGCTAAGAGCGGTACCTGAGACACAAGGAGAAGATATTGGAGTTAAAATCATTACGGAATTGGCACAATGGCTTGGAATTCAAAAGGAAGAACTGGCGGTGAATGTGGTGAATGTCTTTAGAATTAAAAGTAAAAACAAAAACGGGAAAAAAGGGAAGAAATTCCCTGGAGACTGTTTGATAATTTTCAAAGACAAATCAACAAGAGATATGATTTTGATGAAAAATAGAGAGAAAAAATTGTATATTGACAATACGATGACAATAGTATTTAAAGACATTCCAATTCATCTGTTGAAGAAGAGGACACCATACCAGCCACTGACACGGACGCTACTTAAAAAGAAAATAGACTTCAAGTGGGAATTCCCAGAGGGAGTTTCCTTTTATTACAAAGAGAAGAAACATAAACTGAAAGGAATTTTGGATCTTACAAAGTTTCTCAGGCGATACAAAGAGTTGGACAAAGAAGAGAAGGAGGTGAAGAGGGGGGAGGAGGAGGAGGGACGGGAGGAAACAGTAGAAGGAGCATGTGCCGCCCCGGTTCAGGGAGGGGGGGGAGAGGAAGAAGAAGAAGAAGAAGATAATATTAATAAGGAAGAAGAAGAAGGAGAAGTAGAAGAAGAAGAAGAACAGTAAACAGTAAACAACAGTAAAGAAACAAAAGAAACCCAAGATGGCGCTACGCGTGCTGTCTTGGAATGTGAACGGAATTAACCAAAAAAAGAAACGCAGTAGAATTGAACATATTTTGCAAAAGAAAAATTTGGATATAATCTGCCTGCAAGAAACACACGTTGCCAGGAAGCACAGAAGAATTCTGATTAAAAAGAAGTTGGGTAATGAATTTATTTCATCAGATAAGACAAAGAAAAGAGGAGTAGTGTTATACGTAAAACAAAATCTTGAATCGAAACAGCTGTTCAAAGATGAAGAAGGAAGAGTAATTGCAGTACAAGTCACGACACAGGGCGAAAAATTTATTTTTGTCGGAATCTACGCACCAAATGGTAACAAATCAGAATTCTATAAAGGTTTGGAAGAAATGCTACATGAATATTTGGATCAGAAGATTATAATTTTGGGAGATATGAACGGCGTGATCTCATTGGAGACGGACAGAAGAAGGAAGAAGATGGAATCAAAGGAAGGGAAGT
Source organism: Lacerta agilis (assembly GCF_009819535.1). Classification (NCBI taxonomy): domain Eukaryota; kingdom Metazoa; phylum Chordata; class Lepidosauria; order Squamata; family Lacertidae; genus Lacerta; species Lacerta agilis. Next base: position 60,668,324 of record NC_046318.1, on the reverse strand, counting down.
TACCTAAGACGTTCTTCTCACTGGCGGAAAACTGTAATCTAATTGATATTTGGAGATTGAGACACCCATTGGAACGACAATACACATATTTCTCAGAACCAAATAAATCAAATGCAAGAATTGACTATATCATGATATCCAGAGAAATAGTACCGAGAGTTGAAAAAATTGAGATTCAACCCAGAACATTTTCAGACCATAATTCAATATTCTGCGAAATCAAGAAGAAAGAAGAAAAATCATTCAGATGGAGATTGAATGAAACCTTGCTAGACGATGAAGATCTAGAGGAAAAAGCAAAGAAGAAATTAAAAGATTATTTTGAACTGAATTGGAAAAAAGAAACAAAGGACAGCGTCGCATGGGACGCATCAAAAGCAGTGATGAGGGGTTTTTTCATTCAACAAAATAGTATTAAAAAGAAGAACAGAGAAAAGAAAAAAGAAGAAATATTAAAACAAATTATGGAAAATGAGAAAAAATTGGCAGTGAAACCAAATGATACAAAAGCAAATCAAAATATCAAGATATTACAAAACCAATTCTCGATGATTGTAAATCAGGAAGTGGAATGGAAAATAAAATGGATGAAACAGAGATCCTTTGAACATGCAAATAAACCAGGAAAGTGGCTAGCTTGGCAAATTAAGAAGAGAAAAGAACAAAACACAACAAACAAAATACAAATCGAGGAAAAAGAAGTTGAAAGTCCATCAGAGATAAGAAAGGGTTTCGCAAAATATTATAGACATTTATATAAAAAATCTGGAAATCAGGATATTAATAAAATTGTGAAATATCTGAAAGGAAAAGAGGTGCGAAAGATAACGACAGAAATGAAGAACCGACTAAATCAAAAAATTGAAAAAGAGGAGATTACCAAAGCAATTAAAAATTTGAAAAGTGGGAAGGCTCCGGGACCGGATGGATTTACGGCAAGATATTATAAAAAATTTAGAGACATTCTACTTGAACCCTTCAAGGAAGTGATGAATAATATTTTAGAGAAAGCGGAAATACCAGACACTTGGAAGGATGCGTACATAACATTGATACCAAAACCTGATTCAGATTTGCTCCAAATCAAGAATTACAGGCCAATTTCGCTATTGAACAATGATTATAAGATTTTTGCTAGTATATTAGCAAACAGAATGAAGAATATACTGAAAGAAATAATTCATGAAGACCAGGCGGGCTTCCTACCAGGCAGACAGTTAAAAGACAACGTAAGAAACATAATTAATATCATTGAATATCTGACTGTCAGGAATGAGAAGCAAGCCGCTATGATTTTTGTGGATGCGGAAAAGGCCTTTGACAATATCTCGTGGGACTTTATGGTAAAGAATTTTGAAGCAATGGATATGGGAGAAAAATTTATAAGAAGTATCAAGGCAATATATTCACAGCAAAGAGCAAAAATAATTGTAAATAATACGCTAACTGAAAGTATAGAAATTGAGAAGGGAACAAGACAAGGATGTCCACTTTCACCGTTATTATTCATCTCGGTCCTGGAAGTCCTTTTGAAGACGATAAGGCAATCAGAAAGAATAAAAGGAATTACAATCGGAAAGACTCAACATAAAGTGAAAGCCTATGCCGACGACTTGGTACTGACAGTTGAAGAACCTTTAGAAAGCGCAAACGCAGTATTAGAGGAGATGGAAGAATTTGGTCAATTCGCAGGATTTAAACTTAACAGGAAAAAGACTAAAATTTTGGTTAAGAATATGAAAAATGGAGAAGCACAGGAACTGCAACAAAAAATACAAATTGAAGTGGCAAAGAAAGTTAAATATTTGGGAATATGGATAACACCAAAGAGCATTAATCTGTATCAAGACAATCATGAATTAACATGGAATAAAATTAAGAGAGACCTGGAAGTGTGGGAAAGGATGAAACTTTCTTTATTGGGAAGAATTTCAGCGGTAAAAATGAGCGTGCTACCGAGAATGCTATTCTTGTTTCAAACAATACCAATAATAAAAGGGACAGCTGTTTTCAGAGAATGGCAAAAGAAACTTTCAAGATTTATCTGGCAGGGGAAAAAACCCCGAATAAGATTTAAATTATTGACAGATAGTAAGGAAAGAGGAGGTTTTTCCTTACTGGATTTGAAGCTATACTATGAAGCAGCTTGTCTATGTTGGATAAAGGAATGGATAAATTTGAAGAAACCAGATCTTTTAGACCTGGAAGGACATGATAACAGATTCGGATGGCACGCATACCTTTGGCAAGAAAAGATAAAGGTACACAGAAGTTTTGGCAACCACATTTTCCGGAAGTCTCTCTATGAAGTATGGGACAGATATAAAAACCTGTTGGAAAGGAAAACACCATGGTGGTTATCCCCAATTGAAATAATTAGTTTGAAAAAGACAAATATGAGTCAGAAATGGATAACTTATGAGACACTGCTTAAGAAAGAAGGTAACAAATGGAAATTAAAACCATATGAGGAAGTGAAAGAACACGTTAATAATTGGTTGCAGTACCATCAAATTAATGAAATGTTTAAAAGCGATATGAAAAAGACGGGATTTAGCGAGACAAAATCAAAGTTTGAAGTTGAAGTACTTAACAATGACTTTAAAGTACTTGCTAAGATGTACAAAATGCTGTTGGAATGGAACTTAAAAGATGAAGAAGTGAAATCGGTGATGATTCATTGGGCAAAAGATATTGGACATAACATTATGCTAGAAGACTGGGAAAAACTTTGGAGGGAAGGAATGAAATTTACGGCATGTACGTCAATAAAAGAAAATTTATTGAAAATGATGTTTAGATGGCATATTACCCCAGTTAAACTAGCTAAGATGTATAAGTCAGATAATAAGTGTTGGAAATGTAAACAAAATGTCGGCACCTTTTTTCACATGTGGTGGGACTGTAAAAAGGTGAGAGTGTATTGGGATATGATATATCATGAGTTAAGGAAAATGTTGAGATATAATTTTGTTAAGAAACCCGAAGCATTTTTGTTAGGTATTGTAGGTACAGACATTGAAAAAAAGGACATCAGACTTTTCCAATACGCAACGGCGGCAGCTAGAATCCTTCTAGCACAAAAATGGAAACAAGAAGAATTACCGACGAAAGAGGAATGGACAGTGAAACTGACTGAATACGCAGAAATGGACAAACTAACGGGAAGAATCCGAGAGCAGCGGGACCAGAAATTCATCAAAGACTGGTTAAAGTTTACGAACTATTTGAAAGACAATTTACATTTGAATACGTTAATAGGATTTCAAGAAGTTTTGTAGTGAATGTGTAGAACTATTATTGTAAGTAGGATAGTAAAGTAAGGGAAATTCTTTTTTTTTGAAAATGTAAGCAATGGTTGATTAAAGAAGTATAATATCAAGTTAAAATTTAGAAAACCACTTGAAGGGACTGACGGAAGTCACGGCTTGGTAGCCAAATGGAAAATATATGAAAATGTTTGTTAAGGATTATTGTAGTATTTTAGTGTAAAAATAATAAAAATCATATATATATATATAAAAAGAGATAGTGGTTCTGATCCAAGGCTGACTCATGTGGCAGTAGGGTCCATGGTAGCTTGCAGAGCATCCCTTGTTCGAAGCCAGGCAGCTGTTCCTGGCTGTTGCAGTGGTTAGGATTTACCGGTAGCTTTTGGACTGCCACTGCAAATGCAAGTTGTTGGGTTTCGTGTGTGTGTGTGTGTGTGTGTTTGTAGTGGCATGCAAAAAAGCTTAAGTTTCCAAGTGACAGCAACTGCACTCAACCAGCAGGGAGCCAGAAGGTGCAGACTTTCAAGTAATTATCTACACACTGCTATAAGCCCAGTGCCCATGAGTTTGGCCTTGAAGCCATTACTGATGAAAAGCCATCAAACAAGCTGCAGTAAGTAACCTTTACAATACGCTGTCCAAAGTCAGAGTGCAATAAGCTTTACTTAGGCAGACATGATTATGAATTCCACTGGAATCAGACTATTGAGATTAAACAGCCTTGAAACCTCAATTAGTCCTTTTGGATTGATGACATCTAGGTGGGGAGAGAGGTGAAGAGGAACAGTTTTCATATCGTTTAGTCTGATTTTTAGAAATAGTTATTTCCCCTTTTAATTTATGCACAACCTTTTGTCAAAGACCAGGGTGTGTGTGTGTGTGTAATAATAATGATCTACTATAGGTATATACAGTGTTCTCGAAGTGACTAGCATGAGTTTGGCCAAACTGCGGGAGGCACTGAAAGATAGGCGTGCCTGGTGTGCTCTGGTCCATGGGGTCATGAAGAGTCGGACACGACTGAACAACAACATAGGTATAACTGGATACACTTGTCTCTTTTTAACAAAAGCTTCCTCCTGTAAAATTAGCTTTTAAAATAATTACTAAGACTGAAATCTTAACCATGTCTACTCAGAAGTAGTTTTATTCGTGGTTGAGTGGGGTTACGTTTGCAGTCTACATTCTTAAACAAAAGCACTATTTGTTTGGGGGAAGAAATTGGTCTGTGGCCTTATAGTCACATTATGTCTAATTGTCATACCATTCTACCTAGTATTGGGAGTAAGTTGGGCCAAAGTCCAAAAGGTGAAAAGGCTGCTTAGTGTGCTGTCAGAGAAAAATAAACATCCACTTGGAGACAGTGGTTACTCTAAGAAAGTGGCGGGGTAGTCTGATGGGTTTGCTTGCTTGCTTCCCTACTTTTTTGCAATGCAGGTTTTTCCTGTGCCATCACAATTATATTCACACTACCCAGTAAGTTGGGTGGGTTGTCAGGAAGGATCACATTGTCTGAACTGAACATGCCCCCCCCCCCAATTCTATGTAGTGTCTAACTTGTGTCTTATTTGTGGTGTTTTATCGTGACTTGAAGGTTATGCAGCCAAGAGGAACTGGTGGCAGCTATGACATCACTGGGATGAATCCAAAATCCTCCATAAACACAAAATAGATATAAAATATGTTGTTGATGCAAGTGGGATCCCTGACCAGAACCCTGTGTAGAGTAGAAATGAATTTGCTCTCCACCACAATCATATTAAATTTTTACTGGAAACAGTATTAAAATAGTTACATATAAATGCTACAAAATACAAAGTAACTAACACATTGCTCTTCAACAGCAATCAGTGTGGTCCGGTCTTTTTTTTTTGGTTCAATAACTTTCCTCTCTCTGCTCCCAGAGCGAGATCCTATGCAAGCATTTTGCTTGTTCAGGATTGCTGAGCTAAGCTTCTACTGTTGTTGACAGCAATGATTGATGGCCTGAAACCCTGAGTTCTCAGGTTTCATCTTCCTGAGATGAGTCATCTTGCCTTATTGGCTAGAAACAAACCCCTCTTGCCTAATGTATGGTGTGAATATGGACCTCACCCAGTTAGGGGTGCTGTAAGAATTCCAGCAGGTTTCAAGTGCTTGTCAGCAGAATTTAGATGCTTTGAGTGGGACTTCCTGGCTTGATTCAGTTCATTCACCCTTGACTTTCTTTTAACCTAAAGCAGGGGAGGCTATCTTTGGAGTCCTGGTTGGGCAGCAGTGCCACTAAGCTTTATTGGTGAGTGGAGATTTGAAACCAGATTCTAACTACAACACCTCCCTGACTTTCAACAACTCCGGGGAGTGTTTCAATATCCAGGGCCATTTTGTTATCAGACTTGCAACTCAAGGAGAGGGCAACAGTGGGCAGTTTCTCAACTCCCCCAAATGAATTTCTTCCTCTCCCAAGATTGCTGGCATACATGCAGACACCGTTACACAGACTTGAGTAGGGCCATAGCAAAATGGTTGAGCATCTGCTTTGAATGCAGAAGTTCCTAGGCTCAATTATTGCCATAGCCAAGCAAGGCCAGGGTGAGACCCCTGTCTGACATCCCAGAGAGCTGCTGCCACTCAGTGCGGGCAATATTGAGCTAGATTGACCAGTGGTCTGAGTCTGACTCAATATAAGGCAGCTTCCTATGTCCCTGTGAACATGAGTTTCCTGAACATCCTCCTCCTAACAGCTCATGTTTGCAGGAGAACTGGCCTCTTGAAAACCTACTTAACCCTTTCTTTTCCACCTTGCTCATTCTCTGCCCCCAGTGCTACTCCTGTAGAAGTGGTGGTTTCAGGAATGAGAGATTGTTCCACGTACTCCTTTTCTTACTGTCAAGAGCCTTCCATTTCCCCCACCTAAGTGATCTCAGCAGCTGCGGTAGCACTGCAGTGGAGTTGAGTATTTTCCATTCTGTCTCCTGTTGAAACATTTCAAATTGAAAACTTGTTAAGCTGCTTCTGTGCTTGTTGAGAAACAATTCCTCTGTGTAAATTGGTTCACCCGATAGCACTCTTTCACTTTCTGTAGTCTAATGTAACAAGACCACAGGAAAGAGGCCTCTTCTGAAACAAGGAACATCTATCTAAGTAGCAGTTGTTTCATAGGAAATAGGAGAAAGCTAGTAAAACTCTGGCATTCATAGTGGGGTGGGGTGGGGGCAGAAGACGTTTCGTATCTGATTCCGGATGTGTAAAGCAGATCACCTTGATAGATGAACATTTAGTAAATTGTCGAGAGTCCTTTCAGCGCAGCTGTTCTTTTTCTGTTGTGGAAGCATCTTCAGTGATTGGTGGGCAACAAGAGCACTTCACCTGAACAGAGAATTCCTGCCATGACCAGGGAGTGTAGGGCATGGGGGAAAACACACTGGTCTCCCCCCAATGTCTTGGTGCATGCCAGCTCTGCCCATCCCACCCCTGACCTTTGCACATTGAGCAGCAAGGACTGAGTGGGGATTGGGAATGAATGCCTGAAAAGAAGGCACCTTTCATCATATGTGGTGGTCGTGTGAAGTAATAAAAGCATTCTGTGAAATGATATATAATGAAATGAAAAATAAGTGTTTAAAATACAGTAACTATTATTTAAAAACCAGAAGCTTTTTTTATTAGTATTTGTAAGGTAAAGGTAAAGGGCCCCCTGACCATTAGGTCCAGTCGTGTCTGACTGGGGTTGCAGCGCTCATCTTGCGTTACTGGCCGAGGGAGCCGGCGTACAGCTTCCGGGTCATGTGGCCAGCATGACAAAGCCGCTTCTGGCGAACAAGAGTAGCGCACGGAAATGCCGTTTACCTTCCCAACGGAGCGGTACCTATTTATCTACTTGCACTTTTGACGTGCTTTCGAAATGCTAGGTGGGCAGGAGCTGGGACTGAGCTGAAACAGAAGTCAACAGACCCTTATTTATAGTGAGAGAGTGGGGAGGGGTATTACTCAGAAGGGTGGTGGGAATAGTCAGCACCACACCTATCAGACAATCACCCATTCCCACCACCCTTCTGAGTAATACCCCTCCCCACTCTCTCACTATATATAAGAGTCTGGTGACTTCTGTTTCAGTGTATCTGAAGAAGTGTGCATGCACATGAAAGCTCATACCAAGAACAAACTTAGTTGGTCTCTAAGGTGCTACTGGAAGGATTTTTTTTATATTTTTTATTTTGTTTCCACTTTAGAGAATTTCTAAAATTAACTTCACAAACCACGTCGATTCTGTCAAGGTTAGAAATACAGCGCTGGCAAACCACGCTGCCCCTGGAACGTCAGGATGGGATACACAGGTCAGCGGGACAGCAAAATAAAGGAGTGGTGGAAAAGTACTGGAAAGTCACAAGATGAGCACGGGAGGGGTGCATGAGAGTGAGGCATGGAGGATGAGCACGTACACAACGGAGATGTCATGTGGGGAAGTTTTGGGGTGTTACCAGAGTACCCTGTGTAGGAGCATTTCCTTATATGGTATGGATGTACCACCATTGGGTTATATGTTTCCTTATTTGGTCCTTGAAGTTGTTCCTGTGGAACTAATCATTAACCAGTGTGTGAGATTGCTAATAAAAGGGAGCCCTTGGGTGTGGCTCGGGGTTGCCTTCCCGTTGATACCATCCTGTCGTCACATCATTTCTTTGCCGGTGCAACAGACATAATTTTATAAGCTTCCCTAGTCCTGAGCTGAGCTGAGCTGCTTAGGGGTGGTGTAGGTGAGGCCATAAATTCATAAATACAAATAAATATCTCAAATAAAAATAATGTTATCATTATTACCAAAGGTCGACTGTATCTGCTGAATTATCTCCTGCAGTTATCTCAGCTAGATCTTCAATGGAATGCCCTATTGCTTTGCTCCTCTTGTATTGATACAAGGTTGATGCAGTTTGATTCACCCTTTTGTATTATTCTTGCTAGTGTAGCAGTTTTCTATTGTGTTCTTCAGATTTTCTTTTTGCAGCCTCCTTGAAAGCCAGGCTTCAATAGATTGAAAAAGTCTTGATTCAATTCCATGAGCAAAAGGTAACTGCAAAACCCTGACCCCCCCCCCCAAATATGTTCTTTGCCCCGGCTCTGATTTAATATTATTTTCATTACAATATTGATCCTATCCATTGTGTCGTCTGTGACATTAACAAGGGCACCAAGCCTGGCCAGGTTTCTTGCCATTGTAAAATGCTGACTTTAACTGATGCTGTGCTGAAAGCCCCACATTCTGCAAGCAGAAGATGCAAACTATACGATGAGGAATGTATGGACACTTCTTAGGATTTTCACATAGTTGGGGCATGGAGTGTGTGTCCCACAATAAATGCACATTTTTTGCATGTGGTGTTTGCTCCAGATTGCACTGTTTTCCAGGACACTGTTGTCACCGAGAGATTGCATTTGTTACCCACAATTCCAAGTACAGTATTTTATAGTTTGGGAAGTGTGTGTGTCTACCACCCTGCATATTTTTAATCAACTTGTTCCTTTTGTGATTCCGGCGTGGATTGTGGTTGTTCAAGGGTTATAGACAGTGTACTGGATACTTCCTCTGATAACTTCTTTCTAAGCTGCTCAACTGTCTCCTTTTATTTTGTTAAGGTCTAGTGTTTTAATTACATTTAAATGTATTATTTCTTCCTACTGCTGGGAAAAGCAGTGCTATCATGGTCATCTAGCTGGCGAAGACTAACTTGCCCTTACTTGCTCTTCCACTTCATTGATGTGCCCTTTTTGAACCTCCTGTGAGCATGTTTGCTGGAGGCTGTGTACTCGTCCTCTCCTGCTGGGCTGGCCTGCATCTCTCTCTGTGTTCTTCTTTTTATAGGACGAACTGCAGCACAGCTATTCCTGCACTATAAGGTCCCACATATTATGCCTCAGTCCAGGGGCGTAGCGAGCCGCTCTGCCGCTTGGGGAGGCAAACTTCAAGGCACCCCTCCCCGGGGGGTGGTGCGCCACTCCCCAGTGTGCGCGCCCTGACGTCACGACGCATGCGAGCCTCCTGGGTGGACTGCGCATGTGTGGACATGCACAGTCCACCCAAGATGGCGGGCGTGATCAGCTGGCACCCCTTCCGACCGGCGCCGCGCTGCGCCATGTTTTAAGGCTGCTGTTCGCCCGCTGCAGCCTTAAAACGCGGCGCGGTGCCAGTCGGAAGGGGTGGCGGCCGATTGCGCCTGCCATCTTGGGTTGACATGCGCACACAGTCCACCCAAGATGGCAGGCGTGATCGGCCGGCACCCCTTCCGTGCGGTGCGGCAACCTTTAAGGCTTCAGCGATGCGTGTGAACAGCAGCACAGACGCTGTGCTGCTGTTCGTGCGTTGCAGCCTTTTAAAAGTTGCCGTGCCGACGGTGTCAATCGCGGGGTTGGGGCCTGCCCGCAGAGTGTCACCCTCCCCAGGGTGGTACCCGGGGCGGACCGGCCCCCCGCCCCCCTGCTCCGCCCCTGCCTCAGTCTGTACACATGTGATTCAGCAGATATGGGTACCAGATTGGGGCTTGGGGAAGTTGGTGCTCAAAAGGTGGCACATAACCCATATCCACACTTTGCATTCAACGTACTATGATACCACTTTAGCAATGGCTTCCCCCCCCAAGAATTCTGGGAGCTTTAGTTTGTTAAGGGTGCTGAGAGCTGTTAGGAGACCACTGTTTCCCTCCCAGACAGCTACAATTCTCAGAGTGGTTTAAAAATAAATTCCTCTTCACAGGGAACTCTGAAAACTGTAGTTTTACAGTTCTCAGAATTTGTTTGGGGAAGCCATGACTGCTTAAACTGGTATCATAGTGCTTTTAATGTATAGTGTGAATGTGGCCACAGTCTGAACACGAGTTTTTTGAATAGTGGATTATGCGAAGAATCATAAAATAAAATAAAATACCGGTAAATCACCGATTCTGCATCTGGTCATAATCTCAGTCAAGATGGTCTGTGACCACATTCAGACTCCATGGCTTCAACATTAGCCAAGTCTTCCCTGCTCAGTTTATGATCTAGCCTGATGAAGAGTTCTGGGGAGCTCAAACATTTACATATTATTTATTAGACTTGTTAGTCAGTTGTTACTAAGAGGTCTCCAAGCAACTTGGGACACATTTAAAAACATAAACATGAATACATTATACCATTAACATAATTCATCCAGAATTCATCCTGCAATTCATTGTGTGTGTGTGTGTGTGTGTGTGTGTGTGTGTTTGATCTTTTGTGATGCTTTAGTTGGCCATAATATGGAGTTTGCTATTATTATGATGGGTCAACAAGGCTGCCTTTACTTTTTTGTAATTTGGATAAATATTTGAGCACTGGAAATCTTACTCAGATGCCTTCGAATGATGTATACATGGGGTGTTAGTATGAGCTCAGAGCAGGAAGGGTGTGTTTAATTGTACATGTTGCCATTTACTATGCTTTAGGAAGCAGAGAACCCTATGTTCTGAACTCTGTTTTTGAATTATTGTAAGATTTTCCCCTGCTGTTTGTAATGAAGCTCGAAAATGAGGTTTTCAAACACACGAGGTTTTCAAAGACAAAAATTTGAGTAAATTCAAATGATGAGAACACATATACACAAACACACTTTTGCTAACAACTGTTTCTGTGGTTGGAAGCTGCTATTTCCTAACTGTGATAAATTACTCTATCTGGTTGCTAGGTGCCCATCAACCTTCAAGAAAACTATACTCACTTCAATCATGGAGTGAGTTTAAATTTAGAAAATACCAGCATGTTGGGGGTGGAGAAGATGTGCTAGTCTCCTGCTAAAGCATTTTTATTAAGATAAGCAGGCTTGGAGTCAGCTTCTCTAACCAAAATAATGATAGATTGGGCAGGACTGGGTGCCTCTCCCTCTGAGCTGTCACAGTCCTTTGGTTCTAGGAGAAACAAACATTTTTCCATGGCTAGTACTGATGGGACCTCTCATATTTCAGAAGTGAGGGGCATTCTACAACACTGCTGCCACCATTGAAAAACTGCTAATCATCAGGGCATGGCAAAAACAACCAAGTTCCATTTGCCAATCTTAATGCCCTTGCTGCCAGTGGAGGGAAATCCACTTTTTCAGTGTACCTGATGTATGGTGAAGATAGGACCATGTTGCGATCACTTCTGCAAAAGGATTTTTACACACTTTGTGAATATATACCATACTTTTCTGTGTATAAGACGATGTTTTTTTAAAAAAATTCCAAAATCATGTTCAAAATTAGGGCTCGTCTTATACATGGGTAGTGCACTGTGGGGCCGTGGGATTGGTTGTTGCCGCGGCAGTTGGGTGGGCGATTTGCTGCTTTTTTCGGGACAGAGAATCACAGAGTTGGAATGCACCTCTGAAATAATCTAGGTAAAGGTAAAGATACCCCTGACTGTTAGGTCCAGTCGTGGACGACTCTGGGGTTGCGTGCTCATCTCACTCTATAGGCCGAGGGAGCCGGTGTTTGTCCGCAGACAGCTTCCAGATCATGTGACCAGCATGACAAAGCCACTTCTGGCGAACCAGAGCAGCGCACAGAAACGCCATTTACCTTCCCGCCAGAGCGGTACCTATTTATCTACATGCACTTTGATGTGCTTTCAAACTGCTAGGTTGGCAGGAGCAGGGACTATCGTGGGTATTTGAACCACCGACCTTCTGATCGGCAAGCCCTAGGCTCTGTGGTTTAGACCACAGCGCCACCCATGTCCCTCTGAAATAATCTAGTCTTTGCTTAAATACCTCTGGCCACTGACAGTCCACCACCCAGGGGCATCCCAAGACATTTTGGCACCTGAGGCTGACCCCTGCCAGGGAAGAAGTGGTGAGGGAAGATCTACACCAGGAACAAGAAAGATTGACACTAGGTTTCTGTTGCCCCGGCGAAACCTGCCACCTGAGGCAGTCATCTCTCCTTGCCTCATGGGTGAGCCAGTCCTGCTGCCACCTCCAGATTGTTCCATTGGCAAACAGCTTGTATCAATAGGGCATTTCTCCTAATGTTTAGCAGATCTGTTTCTCTACAGTTTCCATACTTTGGTTCCAATCCTGCACCATGGAGCAAATCTAATCCATCTTCTGTGCGACAGCTCACAATTCAACATCGGGAATTAAACATGCTGTTCATTACAAATGTTCTTGTTTTATACTAGTCAGCACTTCTTCTTTTTTTTAAAAGACCACATTTTTACACTTACGCTACAGCTATCCATCCATACTTCACTGAAGAATTTCTAAAAAGCCATTTTTGATTAGCAGACTAATAAAGTGTTTACTGTAAAGTTACATTCCACCTCCTCCCCTGGAGATTCCAAATCTTTACATTTGGTTTGGGTCACTAGCAGGGAAATCATTCAACAGTAATTAAATGATAGATACAGGAAGTCTGGCTTTCTATATATCTGATGAGAGGCACAAACCATCCAAGCTGTGTGGTTTGTTGTGACTCACCAGAAGTCCTTGATTATGATTAGCAGGAACAATTCATTGCTAAGCCTTTTATTGAAAAAAAATGTTTATTTGCTTTTATTGAACTGGTTTTGAACCGTCTCTGGTCTGTGAATAACTTTTAATGCTGCTGCATTATGTTATTTCCTGTGGTTGATTCAAGATGTCTTCAGGTATTCCAAGACCATATACTGCAAGGCCATCATGCAAGAGGGGAGACATTGTGAGACCAAGGCTGGATCTACACTGATCTGAAAAAAAACGCTTAAAAACCCACATAATACAGTGGTACCTCGGGTTACAGATGCTTCAGGTTACAGATGCTTCAGGTTACAGACTCCGCTAACCCAGAAATAGTACCTCGCATTTAGAACTTTGCTTCAGGATGAGAACAGAAATTGTGAGGCGGCAGCGCGGCAGCAGCGGGAGGCCCCACTAGCTAAAGTGGTACCTCAGGTTAAAAACAGTTTCAGGTTAAGAACGGACCTCTGGAACGAATTAAGTTCTTAAACAGAGGTACTACTGTATAGCTCTCACGTCAGTTTCCCATTGATGACCAATTGCTGCTCTACAGCGCCCTCTGGTGTCACATTTTTATAACACATTTTTAACATTTTAACTGACCAGTGTAGATTAGTCCCAAGTGTGCTAACTTTGCCCACATTGTTCTCATTGCTCTGCATGAGTTTTGGGGTGACTGTATGAAGCAATAATTCTCCACTCATGGGGGAACCTCTGATTTTAGAACTTGACTTTCAAGGGCTCTGAAATTTGCACAGGGAGGCTCCTTGCTTCAAACTGCACAATCATTGCTTTGTTGTCATTTAAAATTGTAATATATCTAATATTTTGCCTAGATTAGCGTAATTTTTTTTGATGTGGAAAATATAATTTCCCTGAGATTGCAATCAGATACCCGATTACCTGGGAGCAAGCCTCATGGAACTCAATGGGACTTGCTTCTGAGTAGACATGGATTGCACTGTAAGTAGCTTGTTTTATCTTTGAATCCCTTGCACGTTTTCTGCATTTAGCATCTGCACAAGGTGATGGAAAGAAAGGAATGGCTTTTCTTGTGGTCCTTTTATAGTATGAATAATACAAAAGTTGTATTTGATATGTAGTCTCAGTGAAGCTAACAAGGTAAACACTGGCTGCGCTTTCAGATATATTGAATCCGCCTATTTTCTTAGAATGAAGGTGACAAGTTTTGGCAGTGCTGCCCCCATAATTATTCCTATATCAGACCTACTGAAAAAGCTAACAAATTCTCAATTGCTCTATTAGCATAATGAAACTCCTGGTCTGTCTTTCACCAGGATGCTGGTTAACTTTAATCATGGAATGTAGTACTGAATGCCAAGCAATCTATCAGACACACTTGCTTGAGTGATGAGAACTGTACAATGTTTTAAACTTAAGGGGGAGGGGGTGGGGATGACAAGCTAACCTGGAGAATATCAGAAAGCATTTGCTGGTCATTCCTTTACCTTTGACTCTTAGTACAGATCCCACACTTCCACATCTGTATAAAGCCATGTCTTGTGTCCTTACCAAAACAGCTAAGGGTTGCTTGTCAACTGGTGTTTGCCCATTGCGAGTTTTCTGAAATAGAGATTAGGAGTGCTCTTGGTTAATTGTTGTTGTCTGACTATTGTAGTCCACCTAAAGCAGCCTTTCCCAGCCAGGTGCCATGCTGTTCCCATCACCTCTGGTCATTGCATGTTGAAAGACAGGGGGCGGATGAGTGTGGTGTAGTGGTTAAGAGCGGTAGACTCGTTATCTGGGGAACCGGGTTTGCGTCTCCACTCCTCCACATGCAGCTGCTGGGTGACCTTGGGCTTGTCACACTTCTCTGAAATCTCTCAGCCCCACTCACCTCACAGAGTGTTTGTTGTGGGGGAGGAAGGGAAAGGAGAATGTTAGCCGCTTTGAGACTCCTTCGGGTAGTGAAAAGCGGGGTATCAAATCCAAACTCTTCTTCTTCTTCTTGTATGGTACTGTGTTGCCCTATGGAGATGGTTGAATGAGTTGCCTGTAAATTATGCTTAATACTGCCTACTCTTTTTTTCTTTGAAGACCAGAACTTCCTTTGCAACATACAGTTGGCTGAGGATTAGCTGTGTTGCGGGTGCAGTTGGTGGGGATGCTTGAAAGTGAGGTTTGCATGGGGAAGATTGGTAAGAATATGCTTGGGAGATGTTACCAATGGCGGACAGGGATTATGGGTACAGTGTCTATCTCATCACCATCATAAACAATAACCTCAGCATACCTGTGTATAGTTTCATGAAGGAGCTAAGTGGGCTTGTCTTGCATTTTTTAAAAATTAGTACTGTATCAGTCTTTGTGCACAAACAATTTCAATGTTTCCCAGAGATGCCAACTTGAATAAAATATGGGGGCCAGGTAAGCCCCCATTTGAATAGCAATGCCCATCAACTTTTTTGGGGTGGTGGTGGTGGTCCTCTCAAATATTTTATTGGGGGAGGGCTGAAGGGACCTCAGCCCCTAGGAGCTGACTCCGGTGATGTTTCCCAAGATATGCCTTTCCCAGTAAAGGCATTAGGCAGCTTGGAGCTTCTCAGGAGGGAAGAATTCTTCCCCAAAACCTAATAACAAAATGGCTCTGTTGAAGCATTTATCTTCCTAGCTCCTTTAAAACAGTGGCGAGAGTTATCTTTTTAATGGGTGTGAAGATAAATGTCATGGAGTAAGCATCTATCACACTTCTCTTTCTATACACACAGAATGGAAGTAGAGATATATTGCGTAGATTTTGCTGACGTAAGAGCACTTGGAGATGCAGGGCTTGTCGATACCCATTTCATTTTGAAACCTATCAGCAAAAGTAACAATGGCAAATCATGGCTGGAGACCAAAATAAGTAGAGACCAAATCCATATCAGGGTGGGGAACAAAGAGGGAGGCTCTCACTCATCTGAACTATATAGAACTACATAATCATTATATGAATTTAGGTGAATAAGACTGGCTGGGGGTAGAGTGTGGTGAACTGGCAGATATACTGCCAGTTCCCAAGTTCTGCTGCTCTAGCCAGGGTGGGAGGTGAGCAGAATTATCAATTGTTCACCACTCCCAGGGCTGTTTTTTTAAAAATCCCATTGGATTGAGTCAATGTGCAATCTACACATGTATCCCAGACACTGAGTTTTCAGGGCCCTAATTTGAGAACTAGGGCTAGTCTCTGGGGGCGGGGGCGGGGTGGCCCCTGAGAGTCTATGCAATAATTTGCAGGGATGGTGGTTAATTGTGAGAGGATGAGAGCTTGCAAGCTGCATGCTCATTCATCATCATCATCATCATCATCATCATCATCATCATCATTTTAAGCTGCTTTTGCCCACCCGGGGATTCAAGCCCTCTCTTTGCCACCCACTTGGGGAAAGGCAGGCAAATCTGGATGCTTCAGGTCAGCCCTAGGGGGCTGGCAATCCTGTAGTCTACTCAGAAGTAATCTGCAATCCTTCCGGCTTAACTGGATGTAGTATTGAAGCCTAAGTTAATTTAAATTCCTTTGTCTATTGGTGATCATGTTTGTTGACAAAGAAGAAAAATATAATGTCTTTATTATTACCGGTATTTATTTTATTTCACATACCTATATAATTTTATTTGTATGCTGCCTTTCCACAGTTCAAAACATGCTCAAGGTGGCTTACAACATAAAAAATACATATCTACAAAAGTAGTCATAAACAATAAATAAAACACAAAAGTACTAAACAATTTCTACATAAATCACAAGATCTAAAAAAAAGAAAAAGATACAACCCTCCTGCAACAACTCCCCTAACAAAACACCCTATCTCGAGAGTCTGTTCAGCAGCCTCAGCTTTTGTAGCTGGAGTCAGTCAGGGTCCTGCCCTCCTAGGCCTGGTAGAAAAAGGCCTGCAATGCAGGGATCAGGTTTCCTGGACTCCCAGCCAAGATGTTCGCTTGCTTGCTTGCTGATTTATTTTTATTTTTATTTTGGTGTGTGCACACACACCGCCCTATACCCAGGGGTCTCAGGGCAGTTCACAGAGCCAGCTTTTGCAGCTGGAGTCTGTCAGGGCCCCACCCCCTCAGGCCAGGTGGGGCCTATAAGGCTGGGAGCAGATCTTCCAGGACTCACAGCCAATATAGTCTCATGATTTCTTACCCTGGCTTATTAATTAACAACTTGGCAGATACAATATAGAAACATATAAATCAGTCATAATGATGGCAACCAAAACCATTCCCACCTAAACAGCTCTGTATTTTCCTTTGCTACCTGCTCCAGCTGAAGGATGCCTATGAGCAAATTAACTACTTTATGTTATCAGACTGAGGTACTTATTGCCTGTTAAATGAGTCAGAAGTATTCTATCCAAAAGTATTGCCAATTAATTATACTTTGTATTCTAGGTAAGAATTATTTTGTTAAAAAATCCAGCCACCAAGAAAAAAAAATTAAACCCAAAGTTTGCTACTAGTATTCTCACCCTTCAAGTCACAAAAGAGCAATTCAATTAAGTCAGTAGATTGCTTTGTAATTGCCTGCAGTCAAGCTATCCTAAGGCTTATTTCAAACATTGGCCCCATTGGTGCAATAGTCCTGTCGAAGCCTATTTGTTTGAGGATTTTCATCTATGTCTTGAAAAGAATTGTTGAAGCAAGTAAGGCAGTGTGGGCCAAAAGTCTCCATTTAATCCAAAAACATTCTCTGTGTTTAGGTAAAAGAATAAGTGTGGGGATGGAGGACATGGTGAGATTTGATGGGCCTGAATGTTGGTATCAGTGCTCACAAATGGTCAAGTACCCCACCCATCTGGCTGGGTTTCCCCACTCACTCTTTGCATTTGTCCATGACAATGACAACATACCCCCCAACACTTTGTAGCCAAAATCTGGGACACCATCTTCCCGGATGCCATCTTCCCATTTTTTTTTATCACGAGAGCATGGTGGCCATTTTGGTTGTCTTGATCTCACACCACGGTTTCCCTTGAGAAAAAAACACTTTTTTCAGGCATGGCTCCACAAAGCATGTCTTTTTTGGGGAGCCGCATGAGATCATGATCCTGAAAAAGCACATTTTGGGGGCAGGGGGGGAATGTCGTGCTGCGAAATTGCAGCAACCCAAATGGCCACTATTCTCTTTTGATAAAAAAAACAGGATGTCCTGGTTTTTCTGGGACACTTGCAGGGTATGTGACAGCCTAAATGATGCTGTGATCCAGGACTGGGGAACCTCCAGAATGTTGTTGGACTACAACTCCCAGCATCTCTGCCAGCTGAGATGGATGGGGCTGGAGGGCCACAAGTTCCCTATGCTTTCTGTAATCAAAGTACTGTAATGTCAAAAGACAGGCAGAGGATCAAAAGTAGCAGAATGTGGCAGCAGAATGTAGCAAGGAAAGAGGAAGGTTGATGAGACAGTAGAGTGGGGGACATAGGTAAGGCAGGTGAACAGCAATTGATTGGACACCACTGGGTTGTCCCAACAGTGTAATGTACAGAATTGTGGGTTAAACCACAGAGCCTAGGGCTTGCTGATCAGAAGGTCAGCAGTTCGAATCCCGTTGCTCGGTCCCAAGTCCTGCCAACCTAGCAGTTCAAAAGCACTGTAGATAAATAGGTACCGCTCTAGTGGGAAGGTAAACGGCATTTCTGTGCGCTGCTCTGGTTTGCCAGAAGCGGCTTAGTTATGCTGGCCACATGACCTGGAAGCTGTACACTGGCTCCCTCGGCCAATAAAGCGAGATGAGCACCACAACTCCAGAGTCATCCGCGACTGGACCTAATATTCAGGGGTCCTTTTACCGTTTACCTATGCTTGAAATTTGCCATACTCTGCTGCCTGCACTGGCTCAAGATATAGCTGGGATGCGCCACTGTAGCATAAAACCTGTGAAGATGCTGCCTTGAATGTTCCTGGCTCAGTTGCTTGTCCTTAACTTGCCCAGTAATTGTAAGCAACTGCAGATGTCCCTGGAAACGATACACGATGCAATGACGGGGGTTAATGATGTGCTTTATGGATGATATTCAGCATTAACTTTGGATTTCCTGGCTTTTGTTGATTTTGTCACAACCTTAACATTCTTTTGACTGCAGAATCATTAAGTTAGAAAAAAACCCTGCTGCATTCTAAACAAGATTTATTATTCTATGGTGAGATAAATCTTGGTTTTAGATTTGAGTAATAGCATGATTAATTTTCGCAGCAGCTGAAGGGTCAAAAAAGAGATAGATCTGGATGAAAAATAATACAGGTTAATGCAAATATGCAGAGTTTTTCCAATGACTTAAGGAAAACCACATTCAGTACCAAGAATGAATAAATCAAGTTCCCAGCTTGGATTTTAGATCTTTTACTTTGCTTAATATAACACAAAAGGAAAACTTCAGTGAAAGAACATTCTAAAGGCTGATACATTCACTTCTTTATTTATTTTGGTCCATGTGATCAGTTCTGATCATTGCTGGATGTGTGCTAATATGGTTGAGAAAGTCAATAACTGTTCCCATGGCTATATTCTTACTTCTGCTATGTATCTGTTTGTACTTGTGTTGGCATTATCTTGTTTGTTTTGTTGATAAAAACAGATGACTGGCTTAAAACAGCCCCCACCTCAACCTTTTGGCACATGGACATATTTGGAAATCAAAGGAAATGCAATGAGCACCACAAGATACCTATTTCACAGAAGGAAAAAATCTGGTCACACTCAGAATCACCACTGCTCCTCAAACAGGCAAAACACCTACACATACCCACAAATAAATAAAATACAGGCAAGAATTAGGCAACAGCCCTGGGCAGGCAGTCTTTCCCAGCAAACAACCTTCCCACCCCAAGTCAAACACACACACAGCTGGGTTTTTTTGGTTTTTAAAAGAAAGGTACACCAAGGGAAGCTGAAAACGCAATGGTGTTCATAGATAAAATGTTTGGGACCTCAGGTCTTAACTATACAAAATTAATAAGCAAATGAGCACTTAGTAGCATGGCGGGATGATTCTAGATCCAGTAATAACAGAACTACCAGGCCTCCTGAGGCTCAAATCCTCACAATTTTATGAATTAAAGGTTTGTTTCTGCAGAGTAGGAGAATCGAGTCTTACAGTGCATTGTCAAAGCCCTGTTGCATTTGATGGATGCAGATGATACCTGGTGGGTTGAGGGAGACCATGGTAGTGCCTAGTACCTGACGAATGAAGTCTTGAATCCAAATCCTACACATTGAATCCAAATCCTGGTGCATGTACGCACGCTTGAAACCTTTCTTCAGTTTCTCTCCAACCTATCCCTTTTCTGACTCACTATTATTTGAAATTCTTTGACTGCCAAGTACTTCTAACAAAACAGCCTCTATTCTCTTTACAGACTTTCCCATCCACAAAGTATCTCCCTTGTATTGCCTCTCTCTTTCTCTCTTACCATTGCTGTCCCCCCTTGAAGTGTATCAGAAGCAAGAAGGCAGACTGAGAGTCACTGAGGCTACTGGATTATCAGTTGCAAGAACATTCATGTCAGGAAAGGGCCATGAGAAGAAAACCACATGAATCCTTGGAAGAGCAAATACCCACTCATGAAAGAGAACCTGGTGTCTCTGCAGGTAGTTCTCTGAAATCATCAGCTCAATGTCTACTGCTGTGGTTTAAGGCAAACTGAAAGCTACAGACAGCTAAAATGTTTCAGAAAGCCCCAGACAAACTTCCTGAAGACTTATTCTTTTACCTGCTGAGTACCAGAAACTATCATTTTCCCCACCCCATGTCTATAAATTTAACCTTCAACTGTAATAATTAATTGAAATCCTAATGTGGAATGACTTTTTCTCTTCTCTCCTGATCCCACATTAAAGACATGCCTACTAACATCCCTAGTCCATGGAATGGACTCAAGGCTTATACGACTAAAGTGACAGGTAGGTAGCCATGTTGGTCTGCCATAGTCATAACAAAATAAAAAATAAAAAAAATTCCTTCCAGTAGCACCTTAGAGACCAACTAAGTTTGTTCTTGGTATGAGCTTTCGTGTACATGCAGACTTCATCAGCATGTCCATTCATGTTGCACTAAGACCTCACATTCTATAAGAGCCACTCGTTCTTCATCTGAAATAGATGGCACTATGGTGTGTACAGGATGATACTAAATGGCAAAAGTCCTCTGGTTCCAGAATTCCTATTAACAATTGCTAATGATCAGGAAACAAGGTGGGGTGGGGATCATAAACAGAGGGGCCAGCAATGACTAGGGGATTGTAGTTGAAGGTGTGGCTTGAAGTCACATGAATTTAATACCTTGCTAAGCAGGTCTGGGTCTGGACAGCGCCTGATTGGGAGATTACCTAGGAGCTGCATGATTCCTGCCATTGGTTCCATCTAGGGATGGACAAATCTGTTGGTTTTGGTTCCTCTCAGTTTCTCCCCTTTTCCCACTATTGAATTCAGGTCTCTGAATCTCTGCAGCAATTTGCATTTTAAAAAATTCCTCATGAAAATTATTCAGAATTTTAGTTTGCATCTCTCCTTATGTGCACATTTCCCTAATGTAATGCTTCCTGGTATGTTCTTTTGATGAATGTGTGCATTTTTATTCACCCTTTTCCCTAATATAGATTTTATTTTTTGGTACACATTGTTTTCTTGGAAAACTGAATTGCAAAATTCAGATAATTGCAGACTTTGAATGATACTTGTGTTTTGCTTCATTCAAGAAGTGCAAATTAGGTAGTTTCTCAATAAAATGCAAAGAAAAACTAATTTCCCTCCCATCCCTGGTTCCATGTTGATGTTGTTTAATGTTTTTTAAAAAATGTTCAGATCTGCCTAATGGACAACTAAGTTGCAAACAAACAAACAATGGGCATGATCCAAACAGAATCAAGCACTTCACAAATCCCTTTAAACTCTTTATTTACAGTGAGACTTGCAGAATTCAGTTCTATTCATTTTAGTAAGATATACCTCCAAGGTAAGCATACTTAAGACAACAAATCTTTTATTTTGGTTGGAACTTGCACAAGTAGTTTTGCCCTGTTTTGCGTCTTCCATTTTCTAGACCAGGGATAGGAATCATCAGGTTGGGGGCCCAATTTGGCCCTCCGGTTGTCTCCATATGGCTCTCTGGACTCTTCCCAGGCTGCATCTCACCTGCCCAGCCACATCCTTCACTGGTCCTGCTTTGGAGCCTTCTTGAGTCTTTTGACTGGCTAGAACGGGTCTTTGAATTCTGATAATCCTGCTTGCTTGCCTGGATGGAGGACAGCAATGGCTGTGTGTGTACAAGCAAGCTTTTTGTTGCTCTGCCTACCTTTACTTCAGTCCTTGCTTACCACTGGCATGTAACCCAGAAGAAGACAGTGCCCTTGAACAACACAGATGCCGAAAAGGATATTCTAAAAACAAGATTGCCTGGTAGTCATGAACACAAATGAATATCCATATGACATTGACATTCCTAATCCTTTTTTGAGTCCTGTTATTCTGTTTGCAGCCATGATTTCCCATGACGACAAGCTTTTTAAAGGTTAATGAAAAGGTGGGAGGGAGGACAACCATCTTGTTTGTTATGAAGTTGTTGTCTTCTAATGACCTTTGCTTTCTGAGATGTTGGGGATAACAACAGGGGGGTGGATGGGTTGTTTTCTAATTGGCCGGGCTTTGTGTACACTTCAGTGGAATTTTTCTGGCATTGACATACTACAAGTGGACAGGATCAGAGCTAGAATAATGTCTGGTTTGTCCTGCTATGGTCATTTTCATCATCTTGATTAATTAGTTACAGGGAACCAGGCGGAGGGCCTTCTCGGTAGTAGTGTCCGCCCTGTGGAATGCCCCCCCCCCCAGATGTCAGGGAAATAAAAAACTATCTGACTTTTAGAAGACATCTGAAGACAGCCCTGTTTAGGGAAGTTTTGAATGTTTGATGTTTTATAGTGTTTTTAATATTCTGTTGGAAGCTGCCCAGAGTGGTTGGGGAGGCCTGGCCAGATGAGATGGGTGGGGTATAAGATGATGATGATGATAATAATAATAATAATAATAATAATAATAATAATAATAATAATAGTTACAGGTGGGTAGCCGTGTTGGTCTGCCATAGTCGAAACAAAATAGGGAATTCTTTCCAGTAGCACCTTAGAGACCAACTGAGTTTGTTCTTGGTATGAGCTTTCGTGTGCAAGCACACGAAAGCTCATACCAAGAACAAACTCAGTTGGTCTCTAAGGTGCTACTGGAAAGAATTCCCTATTTTGTTTCGAATAATAATAATAATAATAATAATAATAATTTAGCTCACCTAGCCAGACTTTAGTTGCTGTCCTGAGATGAGACCAGGTGATATCCTCCTACCCACTAAACTCCCACAATGACACAAAAATGGCACTATAAACTTTGCAATGGCTGTGGGTGAAATGTTTGGGCGTATCTCTGCTCAACCCCAAGTCTGTGACCTCCCTGTTAACCACTGCCATTCTGATAGCATAATAGCCATGAAATAATGATTTGCTTTGACTTTTGTTAATGCCGTGCCATATTCATCTCGGCATGTTGAACAGGCCAGATAAATAAATAAGCCTAATTGCCTGTGAGCTCACCTAGAACCACTTGCGTAATACAATTTTCACCAGCAAAGCAGTTTGATGCCAGTTTACGCATGGCAGAACAGGCAGCTACATGCATGTATGTTATCTAGAATGTATAGAGTCGATAACTTTCCCCGCGTCAGGGACCAAAACCTGATTATAAACTTTTCTCCACACAGGCAGTTCTTCTTCCTGTCTCCGTTCCTCACCACACTGTTAGTTCCACTTAAGGAAATCTGTTTTTCTTTTTGACCTTTATGCTCTAACTGTGCTGAGTCATTTATCCCAATTAGCTCAGTGCTATATCCAGTTTCAATGTATGGCATTGCACAGCAACGAACCCCATGTGGTAACTAACAAATTACCATCGCTTGTGCATCCTGCATGCTCCAGTCATGTCTGGCTAACCTCGTGCCCCATATCAGTTTGCGTTCAGTGCAAAATCTCTCTGCAATAGTCATTAATGCAATTAATAGCCAGAACAGACGGCGTGGATTCTGAACATCAGCATTCAGAAACAGAGGTCTCGTGGAATCAGTCTTCCTTTGCACAGCTAAGGTGAAAAAGAGCTTCTGTGTTTTAGACCTCTGCATGAGGCATACAACTAAATGTTTCCAATGACACAACACACAGGGCACACACAACCAGGGGAAGAAGGATGGGCTGAGCTACATGACAGCATAGCTGTGTCTCCCCAGTCAAAGCCCAACATTCTAGACCCTTCTGAGGCAACACTTATTTATTTATTTATTCCATTTATACCTTGCCTTTTCTCCCAAAAGAGCTCAAAGTGGCAAACACCATAGTGATAACACAATACAATTAAACATAAACATTTAAAAAAATCTAAAGCAGTGATCAAAGCAGCCAATCCCCCCTTTTTGGATTTCTTACCCACTTTTGATCACAAGGTCCCAGAGTGGGTAACAACCGCATACAGATACAGTATTAAAAGTTATTTATTTCGTTTATAAGTCGCTTCCCATGAGGCACCCCCAAATGATTTGCCACTTATGCAGCGCATGCATAAAATGAGTGGAAATCTAAATACAGACACTAGTTAGGATTAAAAAAAAAATATGTTTACTGGGAGAAGTGCAGTCTAAAATGCTGAGAAATTTGCAAGAGCACTTTGCAAAGGTGTGTGGAAATGTGGTGAACTGAAGTTAATATTGGAAAAACGAGAAACCAAGAGCAACTGAAATTGACAGATTTGTCCACCTGTACTTGTAAAATGTGCCTGAGTCTTGCTTTCCTATTATGTGCTAGCATATTTAGACCCCAGAGAGCCGATTTGTAATCTAACGCTTCAATTTACATCACTGTGGCTATTGCAGAAGTATGAAAAGGCTGTGTTATTTATGTGGCCTGGAGTGCCAGTAAGATTTTAAAAGCAGAAAATATGACAGACCAGATCATTCCCTACAGTTTACACATTGGATTATGCATTTGCCTTGCTTTTTCTATGGTCAGTGAATTCAGATGAATACTTTGTTCCTTGACCAGCCAATGTTTATTTCACCACTAAAGAACGTGACGTAGAAATATACAGCCAATCAGTCATAGATAAGTGCCCGCGTCGGCAACAACCTATTGTTATAAAAGTGCAGGGATTCAAATAATTTCTGTTCAGAAGTGATCAATGCGGCAGCAACATTTCAGCACCTGAAGTATTTTATGATCCTCCGGAAAGGTACACATTTAAGTGCTGGAAAACAGCTGCTTAAAAGATAAATTTCAAGGCCAGTATATTGAACTTAAAGAGCAACATTTTAAAATAGCCCATAGGAGAAGCTGTCCATCAAGGTGCATACACATCCACGTTAAAAGGAAAGTAAATGGAACATAGCAACACAAAAATCTGGCAGAGTGAGAACAAATCTAATTCTAGCAAGTGGTGTTTAGGGTTGGGTTGTTGTTGGTTTTTTTTGCCTTTTACAGGAAAAATGGAAATTTCTATTGAGCTTTATATGTGATTGAAACCTTTTTTTTTAATGGTTCTATGTGTAGTGTGAATGTACAGCTGAGAAAAGAAAGGAATATAAAGCATATAAATTCTCTACATCCTAAATGGATATTTGCAGAAATATGCTTCTGAATTTCATTATTGGCTGTAATGCCTACCATGAAAAAGTTGTTCTTCCTGTGTATGCCCCATAGTTTTGGAATGTGTTAAGAGAGAACCATCTCTCAGTGCTATTGTAAAGACAAGATAAAGGCTGTAGAATGCTTGGAAAATTAGAAGCACTCCACAAATGATGATGGCTTTGTGTCTTGAGTGGAGCTACACACAAAAAAGGAATGGTCAGTAAATCACTCGCTACAAATAACCTTGCATTTTCAGATGCCATTCCAAACCCTGAAAATAACACAGTGTGCCAAAAACGTTTTATCTCTGGACTATATCTGCACTATTCCTTCATTGCACTGCTGTCATTGGCTGTTTCCAAGGCTCTAGAGGTAGGAGTGGGAGAAGGAAAAGGAGAAGGAAAAGGAAAAGGAAAAGGTGGAAAGTCTTATCTGTAGTAAATTCCTTGGAGAGAGGCCTTATTGTTGGTGGTGGGGAGAAGGGTCACTGTGTGACACTTTCCCCATTGAGAGGGGAGAAAGTGGTTTAATATAGTGACAGACATTTGAGTGAAGCAGGGGTACAGGGAACACCAATAGGAAAAAGTGGTGGTTTGAAACAACAGCAGAGGTTTGAATAAAGCAGGGATGGAGAAACACTGAGGGGTGTGTGTGTGTGTGTGTGTGTGTGTTTTTAACATTTATTAATAAGGAATAATAGCAAAGATGGGTATACCACAGAAAGTAATACCAAAAAGCTAACACAACAAAGCCTTTTCCAACCCTCTTCTTGCTGTATGCAAATCTTGTTTTAAACTGCTACTCTCCCCTCAATGTAACTCCATCCCTACTTTAATTAAACTCCTGCTGTTGTTTGCTAGTTGTGTGTTTTTTTAAAAAAAAGAAAATAAAGGGCCTATTGGATGAGACCAAAGGGCTATCTAGTGCCACATTCTGTTCTCTCAGAGGCCAACCAGATGTCTACATGAAGCCCACAAGCAGGATGAAAGCACAATAGCACTCTCTTGTTCACACCCGCTAGCGTACTTTCTCTGATCCTGGAGGAGTTCCCTGAGAAGAGGGATTGAGTGTTAGATCACTCAAGAAATTGTAGCTCTGTGAGGTAAATCAGAGTCTCCAAACAGCTTTCAGCACCCTTAACAAACTGCAGTTTCCAGGATTCTTTGGACGAGGCCATGACTGTTTAGAATCACAGAATCACAGAATTGTAGAGTTGGAAAGGACCACAAGGGCCATCTAGTCCAACCCCCTGCAATGCAGGAATCTTTTGCCCACTGTGAGGCTCAAACACACAACCCTGAGATTAGGAGTGTCATGCTCTACCAACTGAGCTATCCCAGGGAACTGCTTAAAGTGGTATGGTGTCTCTTTAAAAGTATGGTGCAGATGTGGCCAACAGTGAACTGAAGGGCAAGGATGCTCAGCAGCTTCATAGTGCAGCATTTATCAGATGAAGAAAGCAAAAAGGAAACCACACACCAGATTTCTCTTCTCTTCTCTTCTCTTCTTTTCTCTTCTCTTCTCCTGATCATGCTTTACTACTATAAAACTGTAAAAACAACAAGTGTCGCGTCAGTATTCCAAAAAAGCCAAAGTGTTGACAGACTGTTAATATGGTAATGAATCATTATATATTATTTCCTCGTATGCATTTGTTCAGCATTCCAAATGAATTATCTTCACTCGCCCACAACAGTTTGTGAAAGAAAAAACACAAACCAGGGAGCAAAGAGAAAAGGAGAGAATTTAATGATTTCCTTAGTCACGAAAGCATATTGTCTCTAAACACAATTTGTTCCTAGCCCAGTAGCTTTTGTGGGTAGTCATCTCAAAGAAGTCTAATCAGCAAAATAAGCTTCTTTAACAGGGCACATAATTATCTTACACCGTAAAAGCAAAATTGCTAATCCACAAGTAGATTTGGAGTTGAGCACAATGCTTTTTTGTTTCAGTACATTTTGGATATATTTCTTAGGGAAACTTGAGGTATCATTGTAGTATATACACTAGCTCAGAAAGAGCTTAGAAGTAAAAAATAAATAAATGGACCCCAATCCATTGAAGGTGGTGGATACACACACACACACACACACACACACACACACACGCATGCTAATTCTCTGCTGGATCAGGAACCATGCAGTGAAAGGTGATGTCAGCTGCAACCCTATATGCCAGGGTATGGGGAACCCAGGGGCCAAACCCAGACCACTCTACTTAGCCCTCCGTACTCTCACCAGGCCACTCCTTTCACCAGTGTGTGGTTGTGTGGCTGGGATGTACTCTTAAACTCTGATAGTGCCTCTTGCTTGTCTGTGTAGAGGATACACAGGATTTTGTCTGTGTGAAGAGAAACCAGTGTACTCTACAAAGTTAAAATTTACAGCTGTTACACCACTCATTTTTTTTACTCTGGTTCTGCTCACTTGTGGCATGTGTCCTCTGGAAAGTTGTCCAAAAGGGAATGTGGCCTTTTAGTTGTAAAAGCCCCTCACTCCTGCACAATGCCTATTGAGGAGAATGCCACATTGAACTCAGTAGGATGTATTTCTCAGTAGATGAGCACAGGACTGCAGTGGTAGACTTATAGAGCAATCCTACACATGTCTAGTTCATGTCTGAATTCAATGTGGCTTTTTTCCAGGTAAGAGAGTATTGGATTGAAGTCTTAAAGATCTTCACTAGCTTCCAGTTTGTTTTAGGACACATTATTATTATTTAGATGCCAGACAAAGTCCATCCTGTTTACTCGTGTTTTTAACTGCATCTTTTTTTAAATTGATTTTTATTTGCTTCTTTGTAATGTTTGCTTGCTGTTCTTGTGTCTTTGTTTTTCTGGTTATTAGGTTGTTTAAGGATTTATTGTTAGGCTACTTTTTAAATTTAATTTGTAAGCTGCCTTGGAGGCTTGTAGCAGAAAAGGCAGCATAATAAAGCTTTAAATAAATATATAAATATGTGCTGAAGTTGCTGGATAAGTCAACAGCAGCATAAAACATCTACTTTCTTATTTCCATATTCCAAACCAAAAAGTAATATTGTTGGATAATATCTTGTTATCCTGCTGATAGCTTGAACTACTTTAAAGCCTCATTGGCAGTTGCATCATATTGTAATAATATTTTAATAATTATCTTCTCTTTTTTTCCTCATTTAAAAAGACCAAGTGCTATTGTTAAAGAGCTGTAGGCTACTGAAAGCTCCTAAAAAAATGAATTTTATGAACATGACCAGAAAACGATTATAGATATACATAAAGGAGAGTTTTGCTGAACATGTGTGCTAGGCTCATACCTTAGCATTTGCATATACAAAAATTATATATCTTTACATCCATTTTCTGGCCTCTTCAATTCAATGCCCCTCAGAAAAAAAATGTAAGACTGTTTCTAATTGTTGTGAGTCACTTAGGGACCATTTGGCAGATAACAAATAAAATTAATGACGATGGTGATAAAACACCAAAAATACCACTTAATTAGAATGCATGTTCTATATTGCTAACTTTATTATTGGATAGCAGCACATTATGTATTTACCAGAAACAATGGGAATAAAGGATATTGACTCATTGGAAGAGAGAGCAGAGGGATGATATCCTGGCCAAGAGGAGATTCCTGGGCAAACCCAGCCATATAGCAATCAACCGAGCAGGTAGTGTCAGACTGGAGCTCCAGAACCTTGGACAGCTCTAAGTCAACAACTTGTGCAGCCTCTTCACATGCTATCCACACACAGGAGTCAGGACATGGAGACTAGAGAGTGGAGCCACAACTTGGGCCCCAGACTCAGACATGCTGACGCTCCAGGAAGTCCATATTTTGGAGTGGAAGTCTGCTGGGAGTCATTATTTCTGATGAAATACACATGCACAGCTGCTCACAAAGAAGTTTCCACATGATTTGGGCTTTGTGATGCACACGGGGCCCCATCAGGTTGTAGCTGATCACCATATGCCTGTCCTAAAAAACAGTGATTCCTTTTTGTGTCAGCAAATGCACATGTTTTATGGCAGCTTTCTGCCTTTCACCACAAGCTGTATAAACATTGTTATTACATTACAGTGGGACAGTTATATAATGTGTTTACAGTTGATAAGTATTATCTAATTTTAAACTGTAATTATATGCTGGCTCTCAGCATTTTTAAAGTAGGAGGTACTGTGTGCCATAAAGCTTTAATAGGATGTAAAATGCTTCATTAAGCATTATCTAACATGTCGAGGACAAAATGCAGGCTAAAGATGTTCTACTTCAAATTTTATTCTACTTTCCTCAAGCATCATATGTTTAATTACACTCCCCAGTGATTAATTTCCACACTTAAATGAAAGCACAAAATGAAGTTCTTCACTTTGGAACATAAACGCATTGCAGAGTTTGAAAAATAACAGAGAAGCAAAATCCCACTGCACCAGAGAGGAGTGCTTAGAAAATGGCCAATGCAGTTGTTGTCATGGACAATCTCTGGATCTCCACTGACCTCTCTACATCAGCTCTCTTCAAATGACAGGGATACACACACACTCCGTCAGTTGGGACAATTCAGTGTTATTAGATTTGGAATCCTTGTTTCAAGAGCTTCAACATAGTTTGGTTTGGTTTTTTCTGTTTGTTTTCATTTGGGTGGGAAGAGAGTGAGAAGCTCCAAACTAAACCTCATCACAACCACAAACCAATTCACCTCAGGAAAATGATTAGGAGTGGCTCAACTGCAATGCACCTTTGGTGATTTGCTCCTTTCACATCAGACAGCTGTGACTAGAAGTAGGCAAAGGATTGGTTTTATTTGCCTAAGTGGGGGCCCATGTAGGGATGAAATCTACTGACTCATTTGACCCTTTGCCATCTTGCTTTTCAGCAGCACTGGTGATAGCAGATTTTATTATTATTATTTTTCATTTCAGTGGCCTTCAATTCCCCCTCTGTCTCATGGATGGATGAATCTGTCAGTTTGGCCTTCTCTCAGTCTCCAGTTTTTCACCCCCTTTCTGAACGTTTGTGAATTTGTTTTAAAAAACAAAAACAAAAAAGCTTCTGCCTGATAATGTTTAATATATTTCTTCTGATATGCATATTTTGTCTAGCATGTACAATTTTGTCCAGCATATGCATTTGTACAAGCTCTTTCCTACTGACTGGATGCAGTTTTGTAACACTCCCCCCCCCCTTGCTGGATACATTGTTGTGTGCATTCTTTGGTTGGAGAGCTGCAATGCTAGATTCAGAGAAGTGAACATTTCAAAGAAGAGATGTACTTAGATTCACATATTGGTTGAGAACGGTGAGTATGGCATTTCCACATCAAGATGTGAACTAAATGAATTTCTCCCCAGTCCTTACTCCATCTCCCATAATGCCTCTAAATGATGCCATATCAAGTGTCATTCACAAGGGCAAGTGCAAAACAGGAGGTGCCATCTCCTTTGTCCCAGAATGAAACTCCAGGATGCTATTACATCTCCCACAGGCCAAATATAAGGGGGAAATTATGTAATAGCTTCCCTCAGAGGGGGATTATAGGGAGGAAAATGTAGTTGCCTGCTGTGGGTCACTGAGAGGAATGACTCTGCCTGGGTGATAAATTTAATCCTCATGAAAATCTGCTGCCATAAAAAGTCACCAAATTTTTTATCTTCTTTGGCAAAATGGGAAGGGTGTGTCTTTGCTCATTCCTAGCTATTTTTCTCTGCTGTCCCTCATATCTAAATTTGCTGAAAGAGATGCAGGATTCCCCCTACTTCATTCAGTGTGGTGTAGTGGTTAAGAGCAGTAGACTCGTCATCTGGGGAATCGGGTTCGCGTCTCCGCTCCTCCACATGCAGCTGCTGGGTGACCTTGGGCTAGTCACACTTCTCTGAAGTCTCTCAGCCCCACTCACCTCACAGAGTGTTTCTTGTGGGGGAGGAAGGGAAAGGAGAATGTTAGCCGCTTTGAGACTCCTTCGGGTAGTGATAAAGCAGGATATCAAATCCAAACTCTTCTTCTTCTTCTTCTTCTTCTTCTTCTTCTTCTTCTTCTTCTTCTTCTTCTTCTTCTTCTTCTTCTTCCTCCTCCTCCTCCTCCTCCTCCTCCTCCTCCTCCTCCTCCTCCTCTTCGTCTTCCTCTCCCTCCAACCTTCTCAGACATTTTCTCTCACTTTCCCCAACAGTACTGCTGGAGGGAGAAAATTAGTTTCTCGTCTACATAGGGAAGTTGAAATGGAAGACAGAGGATGAGAAACCTCTCACAAAATGACCCATTCCTTGAAGTGTAGCTCTGGAGGTTGTGATGGAAACTAGAACACTCCATTCACAGCCAATCATTGCTGAATGCGACACCAACAACACCTCCCTGTCAAGTGCAAACAGCCCACTGTTACCTGCCAATCCATTGTCCTCCTTTTTCTCTCTGGTCTTAAACTCCCATCCATGAACTTCATTCCTTCAGCTCCATCGCCCTCAGACACCTGAAAGTCTTCTGCACTCTCAAATTATACTGCTCTTTCTGCCTTGGACCACATCCATACCATACATTTAAAGCACCAGTGCTATTTTTCTAGAAAAAAGGTGCCAGAACACACCATGAATGCTTCTCTTGTTCTCTTATAATGGCAATGGCCCACCTGAGAGGTGCTGGAATTGAGTTCTGGTGAGTTCTGCTTAAAAACGCACACCCTATAAAGCACTATTATACCATTTTAATAGCCACAGCTTCCCCCAAGGAATAATGGGAGCTGTAGTTTGCTAAGGGTGCTGAGAGTTGCTATGAGACTCATATTCCCCCTACAGAGCTACAGTTCCCAGAATTCCCTGGGAAGAGGGATTGGCTGTTAAACCACTCTGTTGTTATTGCTAGAGAAGACTATGATGGCTACCCCTCTAGAACTTCTTCACTAGTTGTGCTTGGATCCTGCATCTAGCATTCCTTGCCAGATACCTATACTGATGTCCCTGGAGATGTGGCTAAATGTGTTCAAAGGATTTCAACTAGTCATCTTCCTTCCCGAATTTAATTCAATGCTGAGTAATTACTTCTTATCTCGAAGACTTCACACAACTGCTTACGATAGGTTCAGTCCCAGATGGGATTGTAGTATCATGCCAGATTGAAGAGCTTCTCTTAATAAGAAAGGAGCTGTCACTTAACAGGGATGTTCAAGTTTGTGTTTGCTGAAATGGTTGTTTCCATGGCTACAAACTGCATGCATGTCTGGCTCCCAGCATGGCTGAGGGAAGAAAACCATTGGTTTCGAGCATGTCTAGTTTTTCTGTTTTGTTTTAACAAAGACGTAAGTACGAAGTCCTGATTTGTGACACATTTAACATCTTAAACTAACCACCTGATCCTAAGAATACTCACACTGAAATATTGCTTTAGGTTAGGCTAACTTCCTATTAAGTGCACTTGGGGCCGCACTACTTTTGTTTCTTTTCATAAGCAGTTCCCACATAACCTTTCTTTTGTTTCACAGTTCTTTGTTTTGTCTTGAGTGTTCCACAGCCCTTGCATAACCCAACACATTAATTCAGCTCCTTAGAAACACATTATTCTTTATATATTACAGAGAAGAAGTAAATGGTATTTTGGAAAGCCATTTGAATTAAATAAGCACAGGTGTGCATAAAACAATGTCAGTTTTCTCCTGGCTGGTGGGCTCCTTCCAGTCCATTTTGATATAATGAAACGGAGTGTATGGATGGTGGAAGCAGCCAAATGTTTTGGCACCTGCATGATGTCTGGTTAATTACTTATTTTGTTCATTGGTATTACAAAGGCAACCTGTTATTATTATTTTTTTAATGTTAAGAAACTTTATTGAGATTTTAAATTAAAATATACAAATCCATAAAACAAATTGAGAAAAATATATACATACTAATCAAAACAAGCAAATCTTACTCCCATAGCCCCTCCCCCCTCTGACTCCCCTCCAGCAACATTTCTTCTTCTGTCATAAATGTATTATAAAGAATGATAATACAGAATGCATATTGAGAAAAGGATTTATGAAAGGCAACCTGTTATGTACTGAGTTGAATAGGATCCAAAATGCAGCAGTTTGGTCCTAGAACAATAGGATTCAGAATGCAGCAGTCTGATTGGTCCTAGAACAATAGGATCCAGAATGCAGCAGTCTGATTGGTCCGCAGGAGCCACCCAATCCAGCTCCAGGTGGAAGTGAATCCGCAACCTGATTGGCATACAGGAGTATGCCAATCACGTGGTGCCCATTGTGTAAATAATGTAAATAATAATAATAATAATAATAATAATAATAATAATAATAATAATATTTATACCCCACCCTTCCCTGCCAAACTGGGCTCAGGGCGGCTAACACCAATAAAATCACAACAAAAACATAAAACAATTCATTAAAATACAGATTAAAATACAATTTAAAATTAAATCTAAACTGCAGCCTCATTTTTAAGTAGCCCACCAATCACACCAAAAGAATGAAACATATAAAGCAGACGTTTTGGGGGAACTTCCATTCCTCGCTACTATGAGCTGAATAAAGAGCATGAAATCCACACTTGACTCCGGGTATATTTCACAACCCAAAGCAGAATGGCAAGAAAATGATTCACCCAGAGCAAACCATGGTACAGTAGATAGAACAAAAGGCAGTTCCCATTAGAATGGCTAAAAATTATAATGATGGCTACCAGTCATGATGGCTATGTTCTACCTCCACTGGCACGGAGGGTCACTGATGCCTATTAGTGACAATGGCTCTGCTCTGCCTTTACAGTTGGTGGCAGCAATGCTTCTGAATACCAGTTCCAGGAAACTACAGGAAGGGAGAGTGCTGTTGTGCTCAGATCCTGCTTGCAGGTTGGTCACTGTGAGAATGAGATGGTGGACTGGGTGGGCCATTGGACTTATCCAGCTGCTTGTTCATTTGTTCTTAGTGAGCAATCTGGGGCTCCATATTCAACACACAGGGGGTGAAAAAAAAGAAGCCAACCCATTATGCATTCAACCTTTCTGATGACCAGGTTCCTTCTTCCTGCATTGCAATGGCAAAGCCCTCAGAATCTGTCCTGGGTGTCCAGCTGACTGATATAACAGCCCTGAAAATATCACGACAAATGCTAGTACTTTTGTGCTTGCTTCACTGACACAAACAAATGCTACTTCCAGTCTTGTTCCAGAATTTGTACAAATGGCACCACAAAAGGAACAAAAGGAACATGTCCACTGGCTATGGTCTGGTTCCCAACATGTTAACATCAATTTTATGCAAATGCTGTTAGCCATGAAAATATGCAAATATACTGTGAACCTCTGGCTTCTTCTGAATTTCCAATGTGCTGAATATATTGAATTTCAATGAGCAGGTCTATGCGAGGAACAAGTTGCTCTATCCTGTAAGAAGCTATGTAGGGGATAGAAATGCAACTGCATATAAATGTATAACATGGCACAGTTTGACATCACCTAGAGCTAGTGAGATACGAATCTTTAAGCCTAATCGCTATGATCCCCCCCCCTGCACCAACTCGCTGGACCATTTTTCACCATTGCTTTCCTCCCCCACTGTCAGTGATATCTTATGAATCACTGCACTAAGATGACCAGCCACTACATCAGATGCCAGAATTAGTGTCCTTTTGCCCAGGATTAGATAGGACTTGATTCCCCTTACAGGTAAGGGGGATAAGTCATTAGTGTTATTTGACCCTGACCTTTGAAGTGACTATGTTGTCCCTTCACTAGGGATGACGAACCTCAGTGTTGGGGACAGTGGGGGGGGGCTCTCCATTTTTCTCTATCTGGCCTGTGGGATTCTCCCCAGGTCACTCTCTCCCAAGCCACACCCCTTGCCATTCCTGCTTTGCACCTTCCTGGAGTGTTTGCACTGACTGGAACTCTGGCATTGCTTCTTGTTGGCCTGGATGGAGGATAGAGAGGGATGTGAAGAAACAAGCCTACGGTACAAAAGGTAGAATTCACATGTGTTAGTCAACCCACTTTTTCTCTCTTGGGCACCACCTTCCAAGGGCATACGGCCCCTGAAAAGTTACCCAGAAGGGAATGCTGCTCTTGGACTGGAAATGGTTCCCTGAAAAAAAAAAAAGTCTGCCTGTTATCTAGTAAGTCACAAGCATGCGTGGAAGTGAGGACAGAAGCAGGGAACATGCCACCAGATGAGGATCACCGAGGCAGCTCACCCAGGTTGTCCAACGACTTGGAGCTGGACCCGACACAGGGCAACATCAATCCAAATTTAGGCAAATTAAAGTCAGTTTTATGGCCTTTGGTGCTCAGCACTGGCTGGAGAGTGCCCAAATTGTTTGTTATTCGTCAACATGATTCATAACAGTCTTTATTTTTAATTGTTCTTCTTCCAGACATAAATCCCTGGTACTGTTTGACTCATCATGTGACCCTTTCCTGTGTGTGTGTGTGTGTGTGTGTGTGTGTGTGATTCTTGTGAAAATTCCAGAACCAGGCCGTCAAACACTGGGTACATTCACACCATACATTTAAAGCACTCTGATACCACTCTGATTCCACAGTCAGGGCTCCCCCCCAAAGAATTCAGTGAGCTGTAGTTTGTTAAGGGTTCCGGGAGCAGTTAGGAGCCCCCCTTCAATTCCCCTTAAAAAGCTACAGTTTCCAGAGTGGTTTAACAACAATATTTCATCATAGGCAACTCTGGAAAATGTAGCTCTGTGAGGGGAATAGCCTCCAACACTCCTCAGATGAAAATAGAGATATTTCTCACTCCCCACCCCAATTTCCAATCCAAAGAAGGGCAAGTGCCACCACCACTACACGAGGGGCAAGATTAGACACGGACACACAAAGCAATTTTTATTACTTAAACAAATCAAGCTTCCTTGCACTCTGCTTTTCTCCCCCTTTCTTCCCACCCAGGGCAGCCCTGCCCTCTGCCTGCCCCTCAGAGCAGGTATGCCATGTGGGGCTGGGCCTTGGCCACCACTGCCAGCGTTTGCTCCTGAGGTCTGAGGTGGTGGGTCTGCTGAAATCTGGGATGAGTCTGCTGAACTCTAGTTTAAAAACCTCCAAGGAGGGAGAGTCCACAACCTTCCAAGGGCATCTGTTCCACTGTCAAACAGCTCTTACTGTCAGAAAGTTTTCCCGAATGTTTGGTCGGAATCTCATTTCTTGTCAATTGAAGCTGTTGGTTTTGAGTCCTACCCTCCAGAACAGGAGAAAACAAGCTTGTTCCCTCTTCCATCTGACAGCCCTGATTGGTGGGGAAGCGCAGCACCAAAAGACCAGGGGTGTAGGAAGGGTGAGGTGGTGGGGGCGGACCGCCCTGGGTGCCCTCACTGAAGGGGGTGACATTTGGCACGCCGCATGCCCGCGACTCCCAAGCCTACCCTGAGCCGTCAGGGTAAGGTGGGAGCTGTGCCACTTTGCCAGCGGCATTCCCCCCTTCCCCCTTCATTTTAACAGCTTGGGGGAGGCTTGGGAGTCACGGGTGGGCAGCGCACCGAATGTCTGCCATGGGCGGCTCGCTCTGCCCCTGTGGGTGGCTCGCTCTGCCCCTGGCTGCAGGGCATGCAGGCCACTCTGGGCACCTGAGTGGCTATCATGTGCCTGGGAAGGCACCCTCCACACCATGCCCCCCTCGGGAGCATGCCCGGTCTGGGCAGCGTGGGCATATGCTCCGTCGCTGCAAAATACACCTCTGTTTGATGTTAGTTGCAGAAGCATGTCATGCTTGGTTTCTACCCCCTCAAGTTTGAGAGGACCTAGCTTCCTCCCAACAGCTATTGGGGGGGGGGCAAAGACACCTTGGCCCCATAGTGATGGCACCCCCTGAGCTGCAGTGTAGTCATGTAAAACTGTAGGCCTGAACCTCTCCCTGCCTGTTGATCAAGTTATAAGTGTCCTGGTCGGATTTACAGACACACGTCACTTCCCTGCTGTACCACATATGGAAAAAGCAACAAAGGAACACACTGATAAAGAAAAAAAGGGAAAAAGAGATTTTAAACGAAGTGCAGAGTTGCCGAACACATTCTCCTGACCTGTCCATTTTATGTAGACCTTAGACAAAAACTGATAGCTCCA
Source organism: Lacerta agilis (assembly GCF_009819535.1). Taxonomy (NCBI): domain Eukaryota; kingdom Metazoa; phylum Chordata; class Lepidosauria; order Squamata; family Lacertidae; genus Lacerta; species Lacerta agilis. The sequence goes on along the minus strand of NC_046318.1, from coordinate 60,630,899 downwards.
CTCTTAGGCCACCTTAGCCTGGTAGATGGAGAACGTCAGGTTTCGTTTTTGGTGAATAATTTTACTGGTACCACAACCTTTGAGGTGGCCAAATTTCTTTTTTTGGCCCTTAAACGACATAAGGTTAAAACCGATAGTATCGATATGGGTCTTTATGTATAATCTACTTTTAGTGCATGTTTTAGTGTAAACCCCTCTGAGTTGTCTCAGGTTTTTTTTTAAAAAAATTGTATGGATAATGATTGTGTTCTGACTGACGGTCGAATAAATTGTTGTTGTTGTTGTTGTTGTTGTTGTTGACACACGTCACTTCCGTGCTGTACCACACACAGAAAAAGCAACAAAGGAACACATTGATAAAGAAAAGAAAACTTTGAAAAGCTTCTCAGCTACAGGGCAGGAATCTGCTGTTGCAAATGCAACCTAATGGAACCGGTCAGTGGCATTAGCTAAGAGAAACCTTTGACAAAACCTGTTTGAGCCGGATTTTCAGAACAAGGCAAAAATAGTCTACATATTTAAACACACTTTCCTCTGTCTGCCTTTTCAGTTTTCTGATATCTATTTCTCAGATGTGTGTTGGTTTTTATCTTTCCCCAATGAATCTTAAATATGTCTCAGCATCTCCCCCATGGCTGTATTCCAGCCAGCTTTCCTTAAGCTATTTCACATTTTTTTCCCAATCTAATTGCTATGGTGCTGACTGTGTATGTTATATCAGTACCACTTTTCTACTGTCTGGTCAATCTTTTAATCTTTGTGCTACACTAATTAAAAACATCACATCCTGTGACTCTTAACAGTGACATTCTAGTCTTCTTTCCACTTAAATAGGTTCTGTCTACCTGATTTTACCACCTCCCTGAAAGAAAGGGGAAAGGAAGCCTTCAATATGTTATCCATTTTTTGTCCATTAATTCATTTCTCCATCTTTGCAAACTTTCCAGTCTTTCCATTTTTTTTAAAAAAGTCAACAGTTAGTGGTCTTCCTTTGCTGTAGGGATAAATGCATTAGTCAATTTCTGGACTATTTCAGTTTCTCACATGTTTAGTCATAAGTCTCTTCTACCCCAGTTCTACACCAATCAGCATTTTTGTAAAAAGAAAGCATCAAAATTCACATTATTATTTAAAAACAAAACAAAATATGACTTTTGTATGCATTATATCTTGAAATTCTCTTTTTTTGTACATTTTATCTGAAATGCAAATTTTATATGCATTTTACTTGCATTTTGTTGTTGTTGTTATCATCATCATCATTCCAGATGTAAGAAAGTCAGTATGAGCTAGTAAGTACTTATTAATGAATAAAAAGACAACCCTAAACCTAAAAGTACAAGATGGTGTTCTGTTGACATGCAAGTTCAATGGAAATAGTCCTGATGAATTGTCTTTTGGAGTAACAAAGCTATTTGCCTTTTGCAGGCAAGTATTAATCCTCATCCCCAAGTCTAGTACTGTAAATGCAGTTTGGAGTGAAACTGTCTGACATACACAGTGAACAAATTCCATGTGTGAAAAGCTTAACTGCATTCTGGTCCAGGTATTAGTCTAGGAAGTGTGAATCAGGTCACTTGGCTTAAGAATGAATGAAAACTTCAAGCACCCCTACTTGGTGGCAGTGAAACATTTGTTCCTCTCCAAAACACTTGGATAAATGCTTCACGGTCCAGTGTATTTTCTGAGGAATGAACCCTGGCCTGGAGCTCAGGTCCAGGCAGGATCAGGCTTCCTTCCTCACTTTTGCCTCTAAATGCCTTCCCAGTTGATATGTAGATCATTTAACTCAGCACAATTGCTGCCCTGGCATTGTTACAAACTTCCTTCGCCTGCACACAAACATTTCCTGGTCTGCTGTTTATTCGCTTCCAGGAGGTTTTTGACAAAGGATCAATCCCCCCCCCCCCAATCTAACCCTTCACTTGATTCCAAATGGTCTTTGCAGTCTCAGCTTAATATCCCCCCCTCCTTTCAATGGGCCTGACATTTCTCCTCTGTTCATATTCTTGCTGCCTTTTTTTTAACCATGAAGCCCATCAGAAACCATCCCCCCTCAAGCAATATTTTATCCTTGCGGCTGATATCTCATTTTAACCAGTCCCTGCCATTCCAATTAAGCCAATGTTTCCTCAACATATGTTTCCAATTCAGCAGCCTTGTTACATGTGCTCCCAGCACTGGTGAGACACATTCAACCTATTCTTCTTTGCCTCCTTTCTTCCCCTGAAACTGTTGCAGTTTCAAGAAAGAGCAACTGCTTTAAGTCTAGAAAGGCTTTCGTTATGCTCTGCCAGTACTGTTCTTTATCATGACTGGCCAGTGTTACTACCAATTTGATCCATTTCCTCTTCGTTAACCTCTAACATTCAAGGAAGCTGAGGTTCCTCAAGAACTGTGGCTTCTTTCTTCCAATGACCAGCTTTATCTGAAAAACCCACTTTGCTTCCCGTCCCAAGAAATTGCTCAAGCGATAGAGACCTGTGGTTGCCTTTGGCAGTTTGAAAGATGCAACTGGTTCAAAATCCCAATTCCTTTTTTTCTTTTTATAGCCAACTTGGTGCTCTTCAGAAGTTGTTAGACTCTTAAATCCCATTTGCACAGGTTGCCAACTTTCCACAAGGCCAGGTTCCAGGTATTTGTGTTAATCCACAAAGCCCTAAACAATTTGGATCCAAAGAACTGTAAGAACCATTCGACACTCCAACTCAATCATTGAGATTATATGATGGGGAACTTCTGGTGGTTCCACACACCCCTAAGGCTTGATTGGCTTTTACTAGGGATTGAGTCTTTAGTACAGAGCTGGTCCATACAGGTCAGTGACTATTGTTCCTGCCTCCTTTAGACATGTTCCGAAAACTCTATTGTTTAGACTGACCTTTGAGGTATGTTATTTTTCTTTTTGCCCAACTGTTAGTTACTGATGTTTTATCGATGCTGTGACTGATTTTATTATACTCTTGTATGTTGTATGCTGCCTTGTTATGCCTTTGTGAAAGTGCAGATTTTAAATGCATCAATCAATCAATATAGGTCTGCTGGCTACTGTGGATTTCCCTGTTTACAGAGGCATTCTCTTGATCAAAGTTTCCTATTTTAATTGCTGTGTTGTTTTAATGGGACTGTTTGAGTGCACATTTATATCATGGACATTTGTTTTTTTCAGTAGGGTGCGTTTATTGTGTATTTGAATGGTGGCATTATTATTTTTTAATTATTTCCACAATGTTGTGCAACTGCTTTTATATGTTTTGTAGCCTAGTAAAGTGCTATTTAAATTAATAAAACCTGATAATAATGAATAATCATTCCTGACCACTGGCCATTCTGCTTGGAGCAAATGGGAGTTGATTGGCCAGCCCAGTGCAGTGCAGTGCATTTTGCTGCCTGGGCAAAGGACAAGGAGGTGTCCCTCCAACCCCATGAATAAAAGCTGATTGGACAAGCAGTTGAATTTTGCTTCAGCACTAGTGAGGGGGCACTGCCCTCTGCTGCAACAGAACGCTTCAGACTAGCTTATAGGGCTCAGGGCAGACTGGTGCAGACACCTGCATAAGTAAGACCAGCTCTGTTGCTCTTCAGCTAAGCAAATATATCAAATGGTTAATGCTACCATATCAATAGATATCAGTGCAGTGGGTAAAGCCATGTCGCTGCTGCTTCTCAGGGCATGCAGATTGGCTCATTATGCTGATCACATGAGACCCAGTGTGGTGTAGTGGTTAAGAGTGGTAGACTCATAATCTGGTGAACTGGGTTTTCGTCTCCGCTCCTCCACGTGCAGCTGCTGGGTGACCTTGGGCTAGTCACACTTCTTTGAAGTCTCTCAGCCCCACTCACCTCACAGAGTGTTTGTTGTGGGGGAGGAAGGGAAAGGAGAATGTTAGCCACTTTGGGACTCCTTCGGGTAGTGATAAAGCGGGATATCAAATCCAAACTCCTCCTCCTCCTCCTCTCCTCCTCCTCCTCCTCCTCCTCCTCCTCCTCTTCTCCTCCTCCTCCCTCTTTTCATTTTTTAAAAGTGCAGATTGACAGGAAACCACCAGGTACAAATTACAAAGCAGGAACCACATGGGCTGTGGGCATATTAGATGTGCATATGACCCCTCCACAAGCAGCCTGGCAGAAATTATCCGATCTATAGCAATGATAATTTTTTGGCCCCTTTGAGAAAAGGTGACAGTGGCTGTACTGCAAATGAAGATGTTGCATGGAATTTTAATTTGGAACCTTCAAGTTGGGCATTGCTTGGGCCTGTTTGGAGCTGCTTGTGATGATGAGATGTTTATTCAGATTTGAGATGCAACCCAAATTTCTTTGCAAGTATTCTCTAATCTGATTTATAAAGGAGCCTGTAGCATCCCACAGCCGCAATAAAAGATATTGAAAATGGCAGGCTGTTCATCTGCTGAAATCAATGCATGCTGAGGGAGATGAGCGCCTCCCCAGAAGCGTTCAGCATATTACAAGACCAGGCCTAGTGCACGTGAACAGAGTACAGATGTGAGGGGTAAATACAATCAGGTAGCCATTGCTAACTGCCTTCACTGATACTTTACACAAGCACCAGAGAACAAAAGGATGCTCTGCACAATTAGGAAAATACATGTGCATAAAGGGGGAAATATTAAGCTTAACAGGAAATCCTGCTTCAGGCAGCATTAATCAGGCCAGATGACCATCAACAAACTTAACTATTACGTTTTCTCTGGAGAAGGTATATTAATGAACATACTATATCTATGACTTGCGAAGCACTGCCCAGAATGTGCCAATGATGTTATCTGTTCTTATGACACTTCTGGGCAGACAGCAGCTATGGATTCGCATTTTGCAAGTCCTGGTTACCCCCTGGGACAGGGGGGAGTTGTAGGCTAGCAGCAATTACCTGAGCTCCAGGCAGGTGGGTCACTGTTGCTTGTCAGGAGGTAGAGTGGGAGGGAAGTCAGGGCTGTGCAAGCAGGGACTAACTTACCAGATAAACTTCTGGACCACCAGGCCAAAAAAATGTTCCCCTACACCAGTGATGGCCCAACTTGGCCCTCCAGCTGTTTTGGGACTACAATTCCCACCATCCCTGACCACTGGTCCTGTTAGCTAGGGATGATGGGAGTTGTAGTCCCAAAACAGCTGGAGGGGCAAGTTTGACCATCACTGTCCTACACTGACTGGTGGTGGGTCCACTGGTGGAGGAAGAGGAGTGCGGGGGGAGCACACTGCCTCCAGCAGCGTGATCCCGGTGGGGTGCGATTGCAGCTGCCCCCTGCCTGTACTGGGTGCCACGCCCACGCAGACGGCGCACCATGCCCCCAGGACGCGCGCCAGCCCCACCCCGCCTGCTGTCCGCCCCCCAGTGCCAGAGCATGAAGCTCCGCCACTGAGTGGGTCTCCAGAATTTCAGACTGGGGTCTCTCCCAGCCCTACCTCAAGATGCCAGAGATTGTACCTGGGACCTTCTGCATATGGGTGCTCTGCCACTGAGCTATGAACCTTCCCAAAAATTTCAAGATTCATTTGGAGTAGAAGTACAACCACTAATCAGTTAATCAGGGAGTGGAAGAGTGGAGTGGAGGTGGTTGGCTTTCCTTTGCTTAAGAATTTCAGCAGCGGCAGAAAACCATCTATCAGAGATGCAGCAAATGCTTCCTGGATGGCAGATCCAGCACTGAGCAGTGGCTTGGGTGAGATGACCTCTGAGAGCCCTTCCAACTCTGTGATTCAAACCCCTTTTCAATAAACGAAAAATGCAAGAGGTAATAGCTCTTTTAAGAAGCACTTAAGAAGGGCTCCTCCATAATTATTACTTCTGTCCTCAGAAGTCCTATTGACTTCAATGAGGCTTGCTCTTAGGAAAATGCGTATACCATTGCAGCCTTAGAAACAGGCACATTTATTCACATTAAATAGATTAAAGCTAATTTGCTAAAGCCTGGTAAGAGTTCTTAAACTAATTGTGCAATTATTAATCACAATTGCATATTAATATTTATTACGTATAATATATTGTTTGATCGCTATATATAAATAATAACTCTTAGTAGTTTTCAGTGCCACAGTTCAAGCAAGGAGAGTGATGGGTGGATAGAAATGTCTAGATCAGGGAGCCTATGGTCCTCCATATATTGTGGGACCATGACCCCACCTTCATTGGCCATGCTGGCTGGGGCTTCCAACACCATCTGAAATACCACATGTTCCCCATCCTTGGTCTAGGTCCTAGGCTAGCCATGCATTTTTAACAGGGTCTATATTTTGAACTGGGAAAGACCCAAGGGGCAGTAATCCTGGAGCAATCTCTCACTAGTGGGCTGTGACCCAGACAAATCATCTCCCCTTTCAGTATGACCAGATACACAAGCTCTCCCCAACACCGCCATCCCCCCCCCCCCGGCTGGAGAGTTACAACACATTCTGCAAGACATCCTCTCTCTGCTGCATGCAGAGGGATCTAACTTGTGCCTTATGATAATTGCTTATGTTTAACCAAGAAAGCAGAATCTGGCAAGTAATGTATCACAATAATAAATTAACTGCCTCTCTCTTCCCTCTTTCTCTGTCTCTCAGACTCAGTTCAATTTGTGGTTAGCCTCTCAGGGTGCACGGAAGGGCAACTTTTCTTTGAGCATTAGTTAGTATTCTATATAGACCTTTTGCCATAATGACTAATGTATTGCAACCTTGCTGTTATGCATAAAACATCATGAAAATGTACATCTGCACTATCTCTACCCCCACCCCAGTTCCTTTGTTTCTAAAGTGCTGAGTCGTGCCTTTTAAAAAAGAAAAAAGAAAAAAAACCCAAAACAAAACAAAACCCTGGATGGATATCAAATTTGAACAGCCTTGCCAATTTTACTGAAATTATATCACAGTTATATTATCTCTTAATGAAACAAGTATAGCTGGCTGATTGATTTATGGAGCAATTTTTTGCATCATTACCTAACTTGATTGTGTGCAAATACTTTTTTATACTCACTACGGCAATATCCTGGGCATCATTTTTTTTAAAAAATGTTCGTTTCAAGATCTGCCATTTTTTTCTGCTCGGGATTGAAAGGAACGAACAGTTTGAGCGAAGCAGAGCTGATGTCATGCAATGCTGTTTATTGGACTTTAAAAATGTTTTTAATGGCCTTCAGTAAGGAAGAAAGACAAATACATTCCTCTTTCTGCTGTGACTAATCCCTATCAATGGTGTGTAAAGGTAAACCTCCAGCTAGCTTCTGAATAAATAGGCTCTGCATTTGCTGAGGTGACTTTCCCCAGTTAAATAGTTTGATGTTTGTTGAAAGCATTTATCTAAAGAGCCAGGATTTTCTCCAAACACTTAAAACTCAAGTAGATCCAGACTGGGCCAACCGCACAGGGCATGACCGTCAGGACTCCCTTGCTAAAATAAGATTCAGACTCAGCTAGTTCAACATCCTGCTCCCAAGGGAGGCCAGCCACATATATTTGTTTGCTCAGTGCCATCCCAAGAGGTTTGGCTACCCAGGAGGCATAGCAAATCTCCCCCTTCCCCAGACATGGTGCATAGCACCAAAAGTTGGCCAAGTTGCTATGACCCTAGATAGATAAAGTCCCACAAGGAAATATTATATGAAATGATTTGCTGTTCTTTCATGTTACCCCAAATCAGCTGCCCGAGACACCTGCCTAAGGGCTGCCTCAATCTGCCTAAGGGCAAGGCTGGCCCAGTGTGTGTGTGCTGGCCCCAAGGGTTTGTCCGTGAAGTGAGGTCCAAGTCCAGTCCTGGGTCTAGGGGTCCAAAGGAGGTCAGTCCGGCGGGGAGCGAGGCAGGGAGCAGGTCGAGGTCCAAGGCGGGTTCAGGCACAAGGTTGCAGGTTGAGCACACGCTTGCAACTAAGTTGCTCACGCAACTTGGGCTGGGTCTGGCTGGCTTTTATCTGGCCCTATGCTTAGGGCGGCGCTGATCCTCCGGAGACTCACCTCTCCTCCGGGCCTGGAGGCGAGCACTCCTCCTGTAGGCACTTAACTCCCTTCGCCTCTCTGCCCTGAGCCTCTGTAGCTCAGGAGAGGCTGGTGGGTTACTGGACCCAGGGGCTGCCTCAGCTTCCTCTGAAGAGGCTGGGAGTGGAGCACCTGCAGGCAATGGGTCCTCCCTCCCATCAGGAGCCAGAGCAGACTCTGCTGATGCCTGCACCTGGGGATCCAGCACAGGTGGGGATCCTTCAGGCTCAAGCCCTGGCCCCGGCTCAGCTGGTTCTGGAGGCGGGGAATCCTGTGCAGGCTGGGATCCCTCAGGTTCAGCATCAGAGTCTGACTCCCAGGCCATCACAGTGTGTGTGTGTGTGTGTGTGTGTGTGTGTGTAAGTGTACCACCATTCAGTTATTCACTTATTGTTTTGGAAAGCACACATTCTCCTTTCGTATGGACTGAATAGAATTTATTGCCCATGCCCGATAGGCCCAGTTAGGACTGTGTGCTTGGGGGACAAGGAATGCTGACTGACTACTGAAAGAGCCAGTCCATTTATATTGTTACAAAAGTTGGGTGACTTCCCCTCTCTCTGCCGAGCAGTGGCAAGAGCCCATGCGGTTCCAGGCAGTCACCCAGAGTTTGTGTTCCTTTGAAGAATTGAGACATGCGTTTTTTGATTGTTGGAAAGGCTTCAAACCAATTTCTGCACACTAACGGAGCCCGGCACACTTCCTCTGCGAGTACCTGACTGAAGCGTTTTTCCTTGCTGCCGTCTCCTGTGCTATTCAGCAGTTATCTTCTTATCTTCTCTCACGCAGCGGGGTGTGTGCATGCCAGCATACCAGCAATTACAGACGACAAAGTCCAGCTTCTTTCTAATCTAGAAGCTTTATTTTACAAGGCATAAATCTACATTCCTGGAGAGACGCAAGCCATGTTGGTGGCTTCTCCCTTCTCTCCGTTCTCCGGACACAGAAAAAACAAGTATCACATTACAAAGTACAACAGTACACAGAGCATCCGGTGACGCTCTTCCTCCTGTGGGTGGGACAACCTGGTTGAGCTTGTTAACTCTAAAAGCTCCAAACCTCTACACCCCCTCTTGTCCCGCACACAGGGGCGTTGTAAGCTTGCAGCTTACCTCACACAAACTCTCACAGAACTCCCCATGATGTTGGAAGCTCAGGGGCTTCGTGAACCCAACCTTCTGGTTCACCTGACCAGAACAGTACTTCAGCTTCTCCAAGCCGGTCTGAACGCACACGTCTCAAAAGAGAACGTCTAGGTGTTTGGGTCTGGCCTTGACTTGTCCAGACTCTGCCACCAACAAACAGAGTTGGTTGTCCTCCCAAACCATCACGGGCAGGCAACTCTGAACGCAGATCTCTTGGACCAAACACCTATAGAACTCCAGTTCCCTGCAAAGCACTGACAACGCACTGTATCTGGCTTCTGCACGAGAACGAGCAATGAGGCTCTGGCACCGGGACTTCAGCCCGCCTAGAGCTCCTCCACACTGTACAACCATTTCAGACACAGATTTCCTGTCCTCGGAATTTGCCCAACCGCCATCGCACCAGCGCGTGAGCTGGGGCTCACCGGTAGCTGACAACTCCGGGCAAAACTCCTTAGTCTCCTGCAAACTCTGGAGCACTCTCACCATGCCATTCCAGGCATGCATGCTGGGATTTGCAGCCACCTTGCTGAACAGATCCACAGCAACTGCTATGTCAGGTTTGCTCAACCATGAAGGAAACAACAGCCTCCCAGGAGCTGACCTAAACACCTCGGGGCTCTCGAACTCAGAGCGTTCCCCGGTCTGACTGTCCTCACCTAGACACGTCTCCATGGGTGTTCTGACACTAGCACATTCAGACGCTCTGAACTTCTTCAACAACTGCACTACCTTGCCAGTCTGATTTGAGCAAGACACTACCGTCTTCAGCTCTGTCTACCTGCACACCTAGGTAAACACCAACAGGGCTTAGGTTCCTGAGCTGGAAAGACTGACCAAGCTCCTCTGCGAACCATTGCACCTGTCCCCTGGTCTCCACCAGGTAAAGCATGTCCGCACTGGACTGCAGAACTAGACCCTGTTCTGGGCTTACTCCTGCCAGAAACAGGCAGCTATCAGCACAACTCTGGCTGACACCTAGCTTTCTCAAAGCTTCTTGCACGCCTGAGGACCAATCTCTGGCTGACTCCTTCAAGCCAGTGATTGCCTCGTGCAAACTCCACACCTGATTTGGCCCGTTGTCCTCGAACCCTGGCGGAGGTACCTCGTACCTCTCCCCGTCCAGGTCGGAATCCAAACAGGCATCCAAACCAAAATGGCTTGCCTCAAAGCTGCTTTGAGTTGCGACCGCTAACAGCATGCGCGTGGTTTCGCTTCTGAGAGAGGGCGCGTCCAGTACCTTGGAACAATGGACCCCCTCCTCCTGAGTGAAACCTCTGGCTACTGACCTAGCCTTGCACTGCAACTCGCCAGTTGCTGCCGTCTTGAGTCTGTACACCCAACGACCTTCTGACAGCGTCGTGGTTGTGCACACACCCAAAGACCTCATTGAGCTTACCTGCTCTACCATGGCATCCTGCCATTTCTGGGCCTCACCTTGAGATACCCATTGAACCTTCACAAGGCTTTCCGGTTCACACTGAACCAAACAAGCACTCACGCTAGTGGCCGTGAACCTTTCGGGCAGAATCCCTTCAGTGGATCGTGCAGACCGCTGTGATACCACGTCAGGTTCTCCCTCTGCTCCAGTTGCACTGGACTCCACCTGCACATCCTTGACGTCAGGCATCTTACCTACAGACTTGCTGCGCCTGTGCATCCTAACTGAACCACCCAAGGATGACGTTGGCGCGCCTTTGGGCTCCTGCTTCACTGCCAAAGAACCCTGCTCTTGCTCCGGGACGAGACCTGCGCCAGGCTCTCCTGGAGAAGAGTTGCCACACAAAGAGTCGCCAAGCGTGGCCTGCCTCCTAGTCCATGACATAGGAGTTGCGGGTGCACTCCCAGGCTGCTGCCTTGGAGTTGCCACTAGTTGCGCTGCACCCTGGTGATGGCCGGGAACTCGGCCCGAGCCACTAGCAGGTGCTAAAGCCACAGCAATACCCCCTCTTGGGGCTGATCCACCTGGACCATTGCCACCCAGTTCCACCCAGAACCCTTGTGGAAGCTCTGCATCCAAGAGCATGTCTTCAGTGGCAGCATGCAGCATCCTTTGCTGCCTCTCTGCAAGACCACATACCTGTGAAGAAAACAGGTTAGTCACACTGTGCTTACTCCCCCTCTCACTGAGGACCTGGGAACAGCCTACTCCAGTAGAAACCTGCTGTTCCACTGCAACCAGTGGTGCTGCCTCAGTTGCCTCCTTGAGCAACGCAGACCACATGTGGCGAGAGAAAGCATCAGCCAAACACTCAGAACAACACGCTCCCCCCAGGTTAGCTTCTGGCATCCCTTCAGAAACAGCCACATGAACCAGGGAAAAAGGGACGCGTGGTTTCCCTTTCAGACGTGGGGTAGCAGGATGTCGACTCCTCGACCTTGCAAACCCTGCAATCAAGAAAGCTGTTACATGCCCTTAACTTGCACCCTTCAGAGAACTCAGGCTGCTTCAGCACACTGTCCCAGTGGCGACTTGCCAGCCTTTGGTACCACTGACACAAACATAAGTGGTGCACGGGCACATTGGTGCACTGAGCAAGCATTCCATCAGTGCCACCTCCCCCTGTTCTGGATTGAGACTTCTTAACAGCAAACAGCCCGTCCTGGCTGCATTCCATGCGTAGCAGCATCTTCTGGCCCCTGCAAGCAGAACAGGTGATTATCACAAAACAGACAGCAAAAACATTGGACAGAAGGTTTGACATAAACAGATACACAGCCACGTCAGCAACCAAAGAAAACGCCAGTTCTGTCCCTTGGATCTGTCCCTTGACTGTTAGCAAAAAGTCAAGCCTTTTCTTGCTTCCAACAGTCACAAACTGCCTCTCGACTGCAGCAGCCAGTACGTTGAACTGCTCTGTAGAAGGAGACTCGCAGTTCCTCACAAGTCCACCAGGAGGAACGATGACGATGCAAAGAGAAGCTGCACAGGCACTCATCACTCGCAGCCCACCAGGGTTGGCCTCTCTCAGCGTTGCCTCGGTGACTGCATCACAACAGTAGGGCTTATCTCGGCTCCATCCTTCAGTGGCATCAGGCTTCTCACACTCAGCTGGGCACGTGACCTGATGGCTGTGAGAAACGGCCTTGCCCTTATCTTCAGCCATGCACGTCAACAAAAGACCAGGTGCAGGCGACGTGACAAAACACAGCTCCACAGTCAAAACTTTTACACTGGCTTCAGACTTGGAAACAGCCCCTCCCTTTCTGGGAGCAAAGCCCACGGCGATTTGGCCCCCCTCCTGCTTTCCATGGCACTGTTGCTGCACAACAGCCATAAGCCGAGCTGGGGGCGAGCTTTCCAAAGCCACTTCAGCCAGTCCCTCAGCCCCGTGAAACTGGGCTAGGGTCTTCTTCCAGGCTTCACAAGCACTGGCCAGACCTTCCTCCTCACAGGCGTTGGCCAAAACATCAACGCTCTCAGGGAACAGCCCTCTGCATCGAAGCTGTGAGGGTGGAGGTGCTTGCAAACAAAAACTTCCCTCCTCCTTGCTGGGAATGCTATGGCTCCCTCCATCTTGCCCAGGGGTAGTGTACTCACGAATCTGTAGCTTCTCACCCGGCTCCACAGATGGGGGTTTCACCAGAGAGGTACAACTGCTTTTGCAGCCCTCGATCTGGGCTTCCCTGCTGCCCTCCAACCTCTGGCAGCAGGTTTTAGGCTCCTGAGCCATTCAGCAGACTGCTGAATGCTCCTGCTGGCAAAGCAAACTCCCTGGGTGCTCCATCACAGTCCAAACCAGGGAGGCACTTCTCAGCTTGGCACACACGTTCTGGAACTCTTCAGAACTGCTCCCAAACCAGTCCAGAATAATAAACAAGCGCAAATATGGGACACCCATAACCTGAAGCGTTTTTTGATTGTTGGAAAGGCTTCAAACCAATTTCTGCACACTAACGGAGCCCGGCACACTTCCTCTGCGAGTACCTGACTGAAGCGTTTTTCCTTGCTGCCGTCTCCTGTGCTATTCAGCAGTTATCTTCTTATCTTCTCTCACGCAGCGGGGTGTGTGCATGCCAGCATACCAGCAATTACAGACGACAAAGTCCAGCTTCTTTCTAATCTAGAAGCTTTATTTTACAAGGCATAAATCTACATTCCTGGAGAGACGCAAGCCATGTTGGTGGCTTCTCCCTTCTCTCCGTTCTCCGGACACAGAAAAAACAAGTATCACATTACAAAGTACAACAGTACACAGAGCATCCGGTGACGCTCTTCCTCCTGTGGGTGGGACAACCTGGTTGAGCTTGTTAACTCTAAAAGCTCCAAACCTCTACAGAGAAGACTGTTGTAACTTTAAGAATTATGGTTTATTCACCTATTTACCAGCCAGCCTGCAGCCAGCCTACCGAATATTGATCCTAGCCCTTCCTCCTCCTCCTCCTTCCTAGAATCCCTTGCTAACAGACCCCCTTTTCCTGTCACCTCAAACACACATTTATCCTGGCAACTTTCCAAACCCCTGTCTCTGTTCACACCTCAGGGCAAGGGGGAGGGCAGTTCTTTTGCATTGCCTATGGCCCTCAATGACCTTGTTTTTTTTTTTTTTTACTTGTAATATATAAAAATAGCATAATAAATGTGGAAAAATATCTACAACGTATGTTTCATTATTAGTGGTTGTGGGGTTGTGTCAGTGTTACTTGTATGGGTTCTCTTACTATTCACTTATTGTATTTCCTTGGTGGTAAGAGTTTGGATTTGATATCCTGCTTTATCACTACCCTAAGGAGTCTCAAAGTAGCTAGCAATCTCCTTTCTCTTCCTCCCCCACAACAAACACTCTGTGAGGTGAGTGGGGCTGAGAGACTTCAAAGAAGTGTGACTAGCCCAAGGTCACCCAGCAGCTGCATGTGGAGGAGCGGGGACGTAAACCCGGTTCACCAGATTACGAGTCTACCACTCTTAACCACTACACCACACTGGCTCTCACTGGTGAGAGAGGTTGGGTGTGGCTTAGGGTGTGGTTGGTTGTCTGTGGTTGTCTGTAGTGAGAATTGTTTTTGTGTGTGAGCGGGGTGTGAGTGTGTGTTTCTTAATGGCCTTAGCTTGGCTAGGTCTTTTGCATTGGCTAGCCCATGCAAAATTTCTCTGCAGTTTGTATTTCTCCCTTCACACCCCAAATAATCAAAATCTTACCATTTATTAATTTATAGAGTTTACGGTGTGCCCCCCAATCTATAACAATATATTTGGAAAACTGAGTGGGAGTATCACGGAGAAAGACATGGCTGACTGGAAGAGTAGAGAGGAGCACTGCACACTACCACATTTCTGGATCAATACAAACCTAAAGCCAATGTAGTGGTTAGAATGTTGCTGCAGAACCAGGGAGAACAAGGTTCTAATCCCCACTCAGCCACAAAACTTGGGCCAGCCATTGTTTCCACAGCCCAATCTGCCATAAAAGGTTGTTGTGAGGATGAAATGGAGAGGAGGAGAACCAGGCATGGCACTTGAGCTCTTTGGAGGAAAGGTGAGATATATAAATATACAAATTAATTAATAATCTAATTAAAATCTGCCCATGCATAAAACCCTCACACATAATGGCTGAACCTACAGATGCCGGGGAAGTATTTCTGGCACAGACATTGGTGGTCTGAGGTGGGAGTTGTGTGAGCCGCTCTTTTGTTAGGTGACATTGAACTTGACCCCCAGTATATTTTGACCAGACAACACGACAGTGAAAACTAACATTTCTGATGGCTTTCTCCCAAGCGTCTCTTTCTATAAAAATATTTTAAAGTACATTTTCTCTAGCAACTTGAATGTGACATACCCATTTTCACCCTTACAGCTTCTGCTCCACTATCCATATTGTTTATGGTTTCTTTATTAACATCCCCACTCAACTGCAGTGCTGTCACTTCTGCTCCATCTTTATATTGTCTGTTTAAATAATCTTCATTTCCCAAGATTTTATGGTCAATTATTTTAGGTACATCTTATTGCATCAGGTGAATGATGCTTGTACATTCCCCCGATAGAAAAGACCTCTTGCCGCATTGTGCCAAAACCTGATAATTGGCCACTAAATAAATAACATAAAAATTCCAGTATTTTGAAGGTTACATACCTGCATGGCTATAATGTCTGACTTCTTGTGATAACCCTTCATTTTTAAGACTGCCATTCATAAACGACCTCCCAATAAGTAAAGTTTGCTTCTCCCCAAGTTACTGTAGTACAAGAGGCAATAAGCACTTTAATTGGGCATGAATGATCTCAGGTTGGTTACACCTGCACAACTAAGATTAAAATAGTGCAACAGACTAAAACTGGTGCTCCTTCTTGAGATATAAAAGTCAGCTGAAAGTTGCTGGGAACTGAGTTAATTGAAGCTGCACAAGGGTTAACAAGTGTTAAAGCTTTTCCACATTTTTCATTTCTGCAAGCTTCCACTTGAGGAACCTTCCACAAAAGGTAGTGGAAGCCTTTTCAGCTAAGTGACCACATATTTGGAATAGTTCCCATCAACAGCAGTTCCACTTATGGGAGGAATTGCACAGAGGTCACTTGCCACTGGAGTTTGACTAGTAGTGCCCTCTTTTGGACACTGAGGTTCAGCTCTGAGGGCTTTCTGGCAGTTCCCTCGCTGCGAGAAGTGAGGTTACAGGGAACCAGGCGGAGGGCCTTCTTGGTAGTGGCACCCGCCCTGTGGAATGCCTTCCCATCCAATGTCAAGGACACAAACAACTATCTGGCTTTTAGAAAAACATCTGAAGGCAGCCCTGCTTAGGGAAGTTTTTAATGTTTGATGTTTTATTGTGTTTTTAATATTCTGTTGGGAGCCGCCCAGAGTGGGGGGTATAAACAACAACAACAACAACAACAAATTTTGAGGTACTCGTGGCAAGCAATTTGAAAGATGTTTTAAGCGAGAACTTCTAATAGATCATCTACTCTTATGGAAACCTGGCATCTGACTGCAATCCTCAACTACTCATTAATTCTGAAATAATCCTGCGGGAACCACAAGTCAGATTATGTAAATATGTGTTTAAATTTACAGCCCCAAAATAGAATGTATCAGCAGAGAAACCAACCGCTTCTCAAAACATCACCTTTTCTGAAATGATGGTGTATGGTCAAACAATGAGTTATTTTTCCTTTGGTGGGCCAACTACACATTACCGTCATTGAACATAACTATAGTTAAAACAACAATTGCCTCTGAGCAGAGGGAATAGGGAGCTATCTTTCCTGAGGCAAGTTGCAGCTACCTGGAGGGGATTTATTTGCATCAGTTTGCTATGAAGGCAGCCTGGGATTGGTGGGTGAAATCACTGAGGCCAAGGCAATGGGACAAGTTCTCAGAAGGAAACTTTTAATTTAATCTGTTCAAAAATTCTCAACCATGCAACACTTTCACAGATGTGCTGCAGGGATGTAGTTACCAGAGACATGTTGCTCAGAGGAATGATGGGTTGGTGGGACAGCTCTGCAGGATGCTGCAGAAGCCTTGGCCCCAAAGTGTCTCTGTCCCCAAAATTCTTAGCGTTTTCTTACCTCTACTAGTTCCATCCCCCAAGCTTCTTCTTTCTCTGTTTGCTCTGCCCAAAGTTACATGGCAGCCAAGCTGACCTCGTGATTACAGGGATCTCTGACCATAACAGGATACTGCTGTACTTTTTGGAAGACCACTGCCATGACTATGCAATTCCAAGCCAATCGATGCCTTGTTAATTCAAAATTTGCAAGGAATGTAGCTCACCTCTGTGCTTCTCAGAGGCAAAGTCCTTTCTTTTTACAGCAGAGCTAACTTCTGTTCAGTCATTCAGCATATGATTGATTACATTAAAAACAGTACTGTTATAAATATAATAGAAGCACAACTGTCATGGATACATGAGCATAACAGACTTAATTGTGCAAAATAATGTGTGTCTTATTATGGTGCTTGACAAGCTGTTCAACAGTGGGAGAGGCTATCTCAGAAGGTGGTGGACTCTCCTTCACTAGTGGTTCTTAAGCAGAGGCTGGATGGCCTCACATTAGGGATGCTGTAGTAGTGGAGAGCCTGAACCGGCAGGGGTTTGGTCCAGAGGTCCTTTGAGGTTCCTTCCATAATTTAAAGAAATACCTGGCAGCTGATTCCTCAGTTCTTGAATAAAATATTTGTAAGTTAACGAATATGTTTTAATCATATTTGGCCCATAAAAATCTCTGAATCCCAGGCAACATATGCTTGCTGATCAGCCACCAAAAGAATTGTGATCAGGTTTTCGTAATATACTTACAGTGATATTAGATTAGGTTCTTTGTTTTTGAAATAATCCTTTCACTGAAGTTCAATTTGAAGAGCTTTGTGCTCTCCCCGCACAAATCCCTGTGTGTTTCATAGCAGCATACTAAAATGCTGATACTTTGATTCGTCCTGAGAAAATAGCTACTGTCCTTTATGTTAGAAGAAACAAACCCCACAAGATATTGCAAAGTTCTGCATTTAAACCTTCTGCTTTTCTGATCAAATGGAAAAGTAAAATCCCCTTTGGTTAATCCTGCAGTTTATTCTTTGCCATTTCTACTTATTCATAGGCCACAATCCAAATCTCGGAGACGCTTTCCTCCAGCTCAGCCCTGCAGTTTAATTACAATCCAGTATTGAAAAACAATTAGGTTGCTTGTTGGCTGCAGAGTGTTAACTTTGATTACATTGTTAAAGCAATCAGCAATGTGGCAAGGGAATGTTCTGGAAGGAAAATAGAAATAAATTCTCAAAACAAGCATGTTTAGTGAAACATATATCATATCTATCTATCTATCTATCTATCTATCTATCTATCTATCTAATCTATTATCTATATCTATATCTATATATATCTCCCCACAATCATTTTAAGGGGCAATCCTATGGCAAGGTCATTCAGGATGAGCAGTTTAGGATGCTGTAGATCTCAGACTCAGTCAGCTGATTCCCAGCTCAACCGTCCTCAGTTAGCATTACATTCCCAACCCCAGATCAAAGTAACTTGCTCATTCTGGATGAGGTCCAGCTGAGGCATTGAGGTCCAGCTCTGAAGGACTTCTGGCAGTTCCCTCACTGTGAGAAGTGAAGTTACAAGGAACCAGGCACAGGGCCTTCTCAGCAGTGGCGCCCTCCCAATGGAAGGCCCTTCCATCAGATGTCAAGGAGATAAATAACTATCCAACATTTAGAAGACTTCTGAAGGCAGCCCTGAATTGGGAGGTTTTTAATGTTTGATGTTTTATTATGTTTTTATATGTGTTGGAAGCTGTCCAGAATGGCTGGGGCAACCCAGCCAGCCAGATGGGTGTGACATTAATAATAATAATAATAATAATAATAATAATAATAATAATAATAATAATGGCTGGGGTGAGGCCAAAATAGAGACATTCTGGTGGGGTGACAGAGGTTGTACCAGAGAGTGAGGACTTAGATTGGATCCCACACCTACTCAATCTAGCCATGTGACCAGCTAACCCAGCATAGAACACTATTTTAAAGGATTGTTTCTGCTCTGCCAGGCTTAGACAGAGCAACAGCAGCAGCCCCACTGCAGAATGGCTTTTGGATCTAGTGTAAATTTATGCCAGCTTAATTTACACTAGTTTGCTTTGCACCAGCTTCTTGTGCATAGGATGGCTGCCTGACTAGCAATTCATAATTAAGCCCCCTCCCCTCTTTAAAAGCAGTCCTATGTTAATATTTATTTTTTTCATTTTTCATTTTTCATAAAAGAGTCCAGGGTGGTCATTTCTGTGCAGTTGTGTATCCTTGAGAGCCAGTGTGGTGTAGTGGTTAAGAGCGGTAGACTCGTTATCTGGGGAACCGGGTTCCCTTCCCCGCTCCTCCACATGCAGCTGCTGGGTGACCTTGGGCTAGTCACACTTCTCTGAAGTCTCTCAGCCCCACTCACCTCACAGAGTGTTTGTTGTGAGGGAGGAAGGGAAAGGAGAATGTTAGCCGCTTTGAGAGTCCTTCGGGTAGTGATAAAGCGGGATATCAAATCCAAACTCCTCCTCCTCCTCCTCCTCTTCTTCTTCTTCTTCTTCTTCTTCTTCTTCTTCTTCTTCAAGATACACAAAGGGGAGAGGTGGTTGCCCGGATGAAATCCAGTGAGAATTCTTGGAGGCCATGCTCCTTGTAAATGGTTTCCTGGTGCTTATTGTAATGCTTGCTGCCTGAAGATCTAGCACCAATATACAGCTGAAAAGAGGGTGGGCCAAATCAAAGGTAAATGCTATGAAATGTACAGTGGTACCTCGGGTTACATACGCTTCAGGTTACAGACTCCGCTAACCCAGAAATAACACTTCAGGTTAAGAACTTTGCTTCAGGATAAGAACAGAAATTGTTCTCTGGTGGCGCAGCGGCAGCCGGAGGCCCCATTAGCTAAAGTGGTGCTTCAGGTTAAGAACAGTTTTAGGTTAAGAACGGGCCTCCAGAACGAATTAAGTACGTAACCAGAGGTACCACTGTAAATGGTGAATAACATTAACAGTACTGCTGGATTCTTTTAGAGAAATGATACAGAACTGCAACACTTCCTTAATTGTTATCATTATGCATGACTGTAGCTGGGAAGAGACCTGTAGGGTATGCTAGAGCAATTTTCTTGTCTGCGGAATAGGACGACTTCAACATGAAAATGCTACCATAATCTTATGCTTGAATCTTACCATTAGAACTTTCTGTTCTATTCCAGAAAGCTGGATGAATCTCTAGTGATGAGCATGTTCAGAAATGCACCAACATATTGATGAATTTGTTGTGTGTGTGGGGGGGTTCTTTTTAAAAACTGGAAACTGATGTGGAAATGTGGCAAACTGAACATAAGACTGGAAAAAATAAGGAACAGAGAGAATCCAAAATAAAGAGATATTTCCATCCCTATATATGAGTGAGTAAAAGATGCTCCTTCTTGGAAAAAGGAGCATTTCCAACTGTCCTTATTCATGCACCTGCCCAGCATATCTTCAGCCTTCTGTGCTCCACTGCATCCCACGCTGTGGAATCAGGACTGGTACTGCCCAGTGGTAAGTGTTTTTAGCATTACTGTCTATGTCTCCTCTTCCATACATTTTCATTTTCCTGATTAAGGATCAAATTTAATTTGACTCCTCCAGCCTCATATGTTTGTTCTTCTTTTCGTTTTCTTGTGTGTTTTTGATAGTATCCTCCAGCTTAGTTATTACTGTGTAATTGTTTTGAAATGTAGTTATTGTTAGGAGTTGTTGCAGATGTTCCCCTACACAATACAAGCTAAATGAATGTAAAATTGAATTACCAGCCCAAGGATTGTCCAAGAAGCAGTAAAACCAGCAAATTAGTTTCTTGCATTAAACAAGCTAAAATGCAATGGGGAGTTCAGTGTGCTGAACTTCTTACGTGATACCTTGGTTCATTCAAGAGATGAGCTTGCAAACTTTGATTATTTTGTGACTCATTCTGGGAAAGATAAAGAAGGCTGAAATTCTAAACCAGTTTTCTGCTTTTAAGCGAACTGAAGCTCCTTGTTACATTTGAACTCAGAGAACTACAGTTTAAACCAGGCACTCCCAAACTCGGCCCTCCAGATGTTTTGGGACTACAACTCCCATCATCCCTAGCTAACAGGACCAGTGGTCAGGGATGATGGGCATTGTCGTTGCAAAACATCTGGAGGGCCAAGTTTGGGGGTGCCTGGTGTAAACTATCATTGCTTAACAAGTCAGGATAATATATTGTGGTTTGATCCTGGCTTATTTGAACGAACCATAGTTTAAACTATCCATCACATATTCTGAGATGATCACTCCCCAGATTCCTTTAGAACAGCATTGACCAACCTTGTGCCCTCTGAATGTGGTTGAACTACAACTCCCATCAGCCTTAGCTGAAACTACTGTGCTTTCTAGGGTTGATGGGCATTGTAGTCCAACAACATCTGGAAGGTACTAGTGCTAAAGAAAGTGGAAGTTCAGAAGCCTAGAGGAACCTGGCACATTCTTTATTATAAGAAAGGGTCATATAGTCTTAGGATAACATTTCCCAACAGCCTGTGCTGTGACCTGTTTCTCTACCCTAGAGAGAAGGGTTGGTTTCCTGAGATGAAGGAAGAAAAGGAGAGACAGAGACTGAGGAAAGACTATAGACTGGGAACAGGTTAGCGGGGGTTGATGAAACACTAGTGAGGACTCAAAGGTGGAGTAGAAGATTTTCTGGTTCAGTGTTCCCCAAACTTGGGTCTCCAGGTGTTTTTGGACTATAACTCCCATCATCCCTAGCTAGAAGGACGAGTGGTGAGGGATGGTTCAAAAACAGCTGGACACCCAAGTTAGGGAAACACTGCCTGGTTCCATGGAAGCTTGGGACTCACTGGGGAAGCAGTCAAAGTCTGCTTGAACAGCACCTTGGACAGTTCCAAATGGTTCTTCAAAGGCATCTACAGAAGATGCAAGGAGCTGGAGCCAACTGAAGCACGTGTGGGTTCATCAGACCTGGAGTGACTTGCTTCCAGTTGGGAGGGCCCCAGATAAGGCATTAGTGCTTCTTCACCTAAGAAAGTAGCCTGAACATCACCCTCATCAGCTTCATCTGCTGCACACTGCATGATCCCTGGGTCATGAAAAGAAACCTTCTTAACAGTGTGGCAGTGAATGCAACTCTGAAATTGTTGGTACAGAAATATTTTGTGGGAAGAGCATGATAGAAGAAGGTATAAGATATGACTGAGGCTGTGTAGGCTTATTGTTGAATGAGGAAACACAAAGCTGCTACATTTAAATCCACTTATTATGTGCCATCCCTTGGGTAGCAGCAAGCTTCCCTATACTTACCCCATTAAATCACTAATTGCTGTTAGCCACATGTCAGTAGTCCCTTTCAGTCATTAGACTCTATGCAATTAACATAGTGTTGTGAGGCTTAGTGGTCGTGTTTAAGCAGGCCATGGAGGGCTGCTACTGCTGCTGGTTGCTTAAAGGAGAAGCAGAGTGAAGTGCTATTTGAACCAGCATACCCGACTTAGTCATGCTGGCCACATGACCCAGAAGCTGTATGCCGGCTCCCTTGGCCAGTAAAGCGAGTTGAGCGCCGCAACCCCAGAGTCATCCGTGACTGGACCTAATGGTCAGGGGTCCCTTTACCTTTACCCCTTCTTTTAATGGAGGCCGGAAGCCAGTTCAAGGGGTGCTTTGCAAAATCACAGCATGGCTTTTGATGGGTGAGCAGCCCTGCCTACCTATTGTATCACCTATGCAATGTCACAGTGACCTCATGTGATTGCCAGGTGGGCAGCCCCCCAACCTGTTAAATTTGGTCCCCAAGGCCAACACTACTAAGGATCTGTTCCATGGAACCAAAAATGTTTCTCAGCGCTGCATCAAAATATAAACATCCACAATTAAAGTTCAATTAAAGTACAGGCGGCAACAATTATGTGCGTGCCCGATGGATGTGCGATTGCTGATGCACATGTTGTTTTCTTCCCACTTTGTTCTGATGAAGCTCTCCCCAAAGGTTAAAATCAAGGGAGGAACATGATTTCGAAAGTAACCAAGAACCTTGCAGTGCTGTGATGACTGACTGATTTATTGTGGCAAATGTACTCATCGCATGTATGAAGAGTGATCAGGAGCTGGCAAGCATCTGTATGCAGAACAAGGGACGAGAATGGTGAGGAGTACAGAGTGAGGCCAAACATTAATAATTAGATGATTGTTTTGCATACACTTAGGCTTTTGCATAACTAGCACTGTGTGTAGCTTTTGCATTTCGCCTCCCTCTGATCTCACTCTATTGATGACAAAGTAAAAAAGTACCATTCCCACTACAGTTCCAATACAGATACTTCTCAAAAAAATTAATTTGTTGGTTAGGTGAATTCTGAGGCTCCGTGAGTTTCAAACACCTAGAAAGCCCATTCACAGCCTGTCATTCTGTGGGCTGGATACAACAGAAATTCTGGTAGTGATGCTGTGTGCACAAGTGACAGGGACTATGCACAACCCTGACTGAGTACATATGTGGGTCTTGAGATGTTGTGCAAGGCATAGGGCTACAAGAAGCACACCACTGGAATTTAGTTGTCTTTTCTCATAGAAGGATGTTGTGCTAAATTGGGGGAAGCCCTTCCATTCACAGAAGGGCACCATGGATCCAATCCAGTGTTCCTACCTCTTCCTCTAGCACTCGATGGTAGCAAAACTTCCTTTCGTTCAGCTGTGAAATCTTTCTGATGCTGTGCCCACATCGGAGAGCCATTGCATCCCTCGAACAACCTGCATGGCTACCTCTCCCCTTTAGAAAGATTACTGAGCTGTGCAAGCAAATTAAGTCTATTTAAATGCCATGTAGAAACAATTCACAGCAATTTGCTGTGCACACTTCTCATTGCGCCTCTGTCAAACGCTTCCTTCCCTGAGTACTAATTGTGTCACCTCATCCAATGACGGTGCAGTGTTTTCTGCTTAGAGTGTACAATAATCGAGCCTGCAATTAATAGAACAACACATAGGCTCCAAACTTGCAAGCCTTTCTTGTATCATTACCACCCTGACATTAGTCTCCTGTTTCTGCAGTCTTACAATAGCATGGCGGCAAAAGCACAGAGAATCGCCCCCATTGCTCTTAATGCAAAGTGGACAGGTCTCTTTGTTCCTTTGTGCAAGTTAAACCTGGTTCGTTTAGCTCATTCTATCTCATTTCCTTCAGGCCACATTTGCAAGGGGGGCGGAGAGGAACAAAAAACCACATGCACACAGAATGAGATTTGGATAAACAGTCTTATTTCACCATAGCCTGCTGTTACTGTTATTTTAGAGGCGATCTCCTGCAGCTGCTCTGGGAGAGCCAGGTTGGAAGGATCCATTTCTAGGAAATGGTAATTACTTGCTGAAGTATTTTACTCAGAACTACACTGCTGTTATTCTCTGTCGAGTGACACAAACCAATTAAGGTAGCCTATATTGCTCAGCATAGGAGTGACCTGATTTTAATCTTTTCTTTCTTCTCCTCTCCTTTCTTCACAGAGTTATAGAAGAAGAATATGTCTGTTAAAGCCAGTATTGCTTTGAAGTAGTAATATTATGGCTAATGTCACTTAATTTCTCCCCCCTGCCTATTTCACAAAAAAGACAGGCTAATAAAATAAACTAGCACAAAATGTGTTGATGATTTGAAGTCCTTTATAATGGGGTGGTTTACAAGCTTGTGTGGTAGGACTGCCCAGTCTTTAATAGCAGCCAGACACGTAGGCCAAAGAACAGACAAAGAGCCCTGCTGGATCAGAGCAAAGGTCTATCTAGTCCACCATCTTGTTCCTGAATCAGATGCCTATGGGAAGCTCAGATCTTTTTTGCTGGTGTTTCCCAGCAGCTGATATTCAGAGACATACTATTTTTGATACTGGATGAGAGATAGCCATAAGGATTAGTAGTTATTGATAGCTTTATCCTTCATGAATTAGTCTAATCCCCCTTTAAAAGCAATCCAACTTGGTGGCCATCACTGCATCCTGTGAGTGAGAATTTCATACGCTCAGTTTGGATGCCACTGCTAACATTTGGTTTGGCCATCATTAAAAAACCTTGGAACTTGGGTGCTCTCTCCTTCCTGCTCCCGTGTGCCAGTTCCTTCCCCTGTGTCCTGATTTGTGGTAACTAATGATGTACTAATACGACAAACTATGGTTACAGTAAGCCATAATTTGTCTCCAAACCAGAATTGAGGAAATGAAAGCTTAGAAGGTACTTTGTTGCTGAAAATGCTTTGAAAATAAACTGTTACTCAGATTTGGTACTTTCATAGAGAAACCCAATCTGCCTTCTACACCACCTCAAAATGGAAGATAATTTTTCTTTTCATTTTGACAGTGCTAAATCAGAGTTGTCCCTAAAAAAGAAATGTCATATCTGAGCTCACTGCCCTAGCAAACTGAACTGAAGTTTTCACTCAACTTCTAGTATGACTCCATCACTTTCTTGGAGAGTTATAGCAAGCATATATGCCATTGGTGTATCTTTAAAGTTAAGGTTTTTGTTGCCTCTGAAGGCACATTGCATGGCATTTTGCTCATTCACAATGGCCTCTGTCATTCTGTTTCCCCTTTATCCAGTGTGAAGGATAATTCTGGAGCTTTCCCCCATCTGCTTCTGTTTACAGATGGTACTGAATTCCATATTAGCCACATATGGTGGTGACATTTAAGTTCTGGCTGTGGTAGAACTATCCCAAGCCTGATCTCACTGAATTTAACTTGTTTTAGTGAAAGTAGGGCCCCATTTTTGTGAATACAGTTGTTAAGTTGGGTGGATGCATATCTTTTTGGCTCATCCCCAGCAACTTCACTTTTGAGTTCTTTGACCACTTTGTTTTATTTGTCTTTCTGAAAGGTAACAATTTCCTACTCCTGCATCAGGACTCCTGCATCAGCACACTGAAATTTGTTTATGAACAGTAAATTTTAGAGGAATCCTGAATCAAACAGGTTGATAATCAACTCTTTGTAGTGCTCAATATATTAACACTGTGCATAGGATTTTAAAAATAATAATAGTTATAATATGAAAATGTAGTAGTTTATTGTTTACTTCTTTGGTTTTTGCAGAAATGCAGCTATAATTTTATAAGATATGTTTGCATCCTTTCACTAGGCAGAAAATAAGGAAGACTAGGAAATTACTAGGACCAAGAATGAAATACATGATTGCAGTATGAATAATAAAAATGTCATTATTAAATTCCTCTCTATTGTATATATTCTCTCTCTCTCTCTGAGGAAATAAAATTCAATATAACTGTCTCAGCCACATTATCCATCTCTGACTATATCATCCAAGAATGTATGCAGTTGCCCTCCCAAAATGCTCTCCATCACCTTTCCTAAATAGGGGGTGTTGTGACTGGTCACATGTTAATTGAAACCCATGAGTCCAGAATTGGCTTCTTTAGGAATGAACATACATCTGGTCTTTTAAGGTAGCAGAGACGATCCCATGATACAATGAAGCATTAACCACACTGCAGACCCAACCAGACAGACATCCTCTGCAAGTTTAATAAGCCAGGAGGGACAAAGATCAAGGAGGCACAGGATCAGGCATAGAACTGCAAGCACCTTACCCATATAATCAGGCTGCATGAATGGGAAGTGATCTCAAAGCACATCACAGGCTGTGGCACTGGGCACTTTGGTTGGGAAAGCAACAACTGCAGAATCAAGTTCCACCTAATATACACATTTTTTATACAGATCTGTTGACTGTAGAACTGTATTGCAAAATTCAGAGAAGTGTGAATTTTGAAGGATAGTTGCATTTGAGTTTGTGTCTTCATTTGGGAAGTGTGGATTTGATAGTGTCAGATTAAAACAAGAACAGATCTTTCCCCCTGCTCCATATCTTGCATTTCTGGGCTCCAGTGAAGCTATCTTCATCTGCACTCTGGACTGCCAGCCCCACAGTGCTTTGCTAAGCATTTTGTCAGATATTTGATTGTAACTAATGCTTGGTTTGTTTCTCTCCTGTAAAGAGCAAACAGCTTCACTGTTCATTTTTCAAAGGTGAAAAATGATCCAGGTTATTTCATATAAGGTTATGGTCAACAAAGTGGTGTGTTTCTCAACTATGACAAAGGCAATTCTACCCCCCTCTAGAAAATGGTTGGCAGGTAAACACAATGGATCATTGTGAGGTCAAAAACCTGCTGGGCTAAATATATTATTGCCTTTAAGAAAGTGGTTTTACCTTCATTTACCTTCTGAAAGCTGTCAGATTCCAATAAACTGTTGTCAGCTTTAATATAACATATAGACATCTTCAGTATAATAGATTTTGATTGCTAGAAGTTAAGTAGAAACTGATTCCAGATGTTTAGCTGAAAACAAAAATCACATCACCACTTCATTCTCAAATAATAACCACTGCATAGTGCTTTGCAAATTCTTTACATTGATCCTCCAACTCTCCTACTTTGGATAGTGATAAACTATTAGCTTTCAAGGTTACCTCTCCTGCTGTGCCTCCTTTTCCTTCCCTCTTCCCCTTCTCTGCCTCAGTTTCTACTTGATTGTAATCTCCTAACTAAACTATGTCAGTTAAGATAAGATAATATATCTGGGTTTTATTCAAAGTAGAACTAAGGAGAGCATTCTATCAGTGGAAGGAATTCTCCTCGCATGACAGAACTGTCTCCCCCTTTCCTTCCTCATGTACCCCCTAAATCTGTTCTGGGTGTTCCCTCAACCTTCTGGAGCAAAATTGGGGATGGTGTGGGTCGTTCACAAGGAGAGGAGGGGGAATCCCATTGTGCTAGCATGAATCTATATGCTAGCACAAGTGTTTAGTTGAATACCACCCTCAGAAATGCCACCAGTTCCAAGTGCAAGGCCAGCTAGACAGGCAAAACTGTCTGGTGCTGGGAGGAGGACCAGAGCAAAGACCCATCCAGTCATGCATCCTGTTCTCGCAATCACAACAAACACTAAAAGGTTAGTGAGATAGAACTTTTCCTCCCAGAAGCCATGCTGGTTCTGCTTCAGCCAATTTGTAGGGAGAGCCCACCTTAGGCAGGTCTGAGGTTTCTGCTATCCCCATCAATGTTTACAGCACCATATTTGATTGGGTAGTGGCACTGGTCAGCAGCATGCTGTCTGATATCTAGATCTGCGCCTTATGTTGTGCTGAAATTTTTGAGCTGTAGCAAATAAAAACTGTGACCATTTTGGAGAGCCAGTGTGGAGGAATGGGTAGAGTGTTGGACTAGGACCTCAGAGACCAGGGCTCCAATCTCCACTTGGCCATGATGAAGCTCACTGGGTGACCTTGGGCCAGTCACTGCTTCTCAGTCTAATATGAAATGAGAAGAAGGACCATATATACCACCTTGAGATCCTTGGAGAAAAAGGTGGGCTATGAATGCAATAAGTGAACAATAAAAACTTTACTACACTTTTGTCTACATATAGTTATTGATCCCATGTTCTTTGCCTCATTCAGCACTGGGAGCAGAGTGTAAATTCTAAACCCTAAGAGGTGAACAATGGCCTAAACCGGAAAATCTTCCAGCATCCTGAGGACCTGAGGCATGCCATTCATGTGGAGAATGTTACGGATTCTCCAGTGACAAACATCAAGCTTGTTTGTGGGAAGCTTTGCTGGGATTCATGTAGTGTCTTATCTTTTCTGCTGAAAAGCGGAGACAAAGAACTGCCCCAGTTAATCACCCAGGACAGTATACAATGCTGCAGAATGCACACTCGCAGCAAAGGAGGGAAGACAGATTGTGCTGTGGCACTTCCTTGCTCCACTCTCATAATCCCTGACCCATTCTTCGCTACAGAAGCCATAAAATAACATAGTACAAGGATAACCATCTTTTATTTATGATACAGACTGACGTTTGGGTGGAACTGGGATGCTGCATTCCCAGGAGAGTGTCAAGCTGGTTGAAGCAGTGAAGGTCCAATGCAGTTTTGGAGACTCTGAGAAGTTATTCCGGCTGTGTGCAAGGAAGTTGAAAGCTCAATAGGTGACTTTAGCTGAAACTTAAAGTCTAGTCTCAACAGTTTATATTGATCTGTTTTGGGAGACGTGTGTGTGTGTGTGTGTGTGTGTGTGTTGTTTTCAAAAAAGCCTGGGGCTGCAACCCTATATAAACTGGCTTGGAAGGAAATCCAGTGGATTTCAATGGGGCTTACTTCTGAGTAGACATGCATAGGACTGTGCTGTGAACCTTCTAGACAGTGACCCTCTAAACACAGGGGAGATGTTTTACATACAAATTGAACAAGACAGAGGCAGAGGCAGAGGCAGAAAGACCTAATTTATGGGATTCCATTAATATAAATCCACAGCACAATAATTAACACTGACAGATAATTATACTTGTTTAGAAAAGACAGTCCATTTTATTAGGTAGATTTGTGTTGCTCCAGGAGCTCTGTGTCTTTCCTGCTTCCTTGGTCACCCAAAAATCACATGAAACCAGTTAACCCCTAATACTCTGCCTAGTTTATTTATTTCCTTACATTTTTCTTCTACTTTTCATCCTTCATAGACCTCAAGGTGGGTGTTCCCTCCCTCTCCTGTCCTACCCTGTCCCATCCTATTCCATCTCATGCTTAGGAAGTGGATTCAGGACAGATAAAAAAGTACTTCTTCACACAGTATGTTGTTAAACTATGAAACCACAGGAGGCAATGATAGTCACTGAACCTAGATGGCTTTAAAAGAGGATTGGACAAATGCATGGAGGAGAAAGCTATTGGAGACCATTAGCCATGATGGCTATGCATTAGTTACGATCAGTTGGAGGCAGCAATGCTCCTGAATTTTGATGTTGTTTAGTCGTTTAGTCGTGTCCGACTCTTCGTGACCCCATGGATCAGAGCATGCCAGGCACTCCTGTCTTCCACTGCCTCCCGCAGTTTGGTCAGACTCATGTTGGTAGCTTCGAGAACACTGTCCAACCATCTCATCCTCTGTCATCCCCTCTCCTTGTGCCCTCCATCTTTCCCAACATCAGGGTCTTTCCAAGGGAGTCTTCTCATGAGGTGGCAAAAGTATTGGAGTCTCAGCTTCAGGATCTGTCCTTCCAGTGAGCACTCAGGGCTGATTTCCTTCAGAATGGATAGGTTTGATCTTCTTGCAGTCCAAGAGTCTCCTCCAGCACCATAATTCAAAAGCATCAATTCTTCGGCGATCAGCCTTCTTAATGGTCCAGCTCTCACTTCCATGCATTACTACTGGGAAAACCATAGCTTTAACTATACGGACCTTTGTCGGCAAGGTGATATCTCTGCTTTTTAAGATGCTATCTAGGTTTGTCATTGCTTTTCTCCCAAGAAGCAGGTGTCTTTTAATTTCGTGACTGCTGTCACCATCTGCAGTGATCATGGAATCCAAGAAAGTGAAATCTCTCACTGCCTCCATTTCTTCCCCTTCTATTTGCCAGGAGGTGATGGGACCAGTGGCCATGATATTAGTTTTTTTGATGTTGAGCTTCAGACCATATTTTGCACTCTCTTCTTTCACCCTCACTAAAAGTTTCTTTAATTCCTCCTCACTTTCTGCCATCAAGGTTGCGTCATCAGCATATCTGAGATTATTGATATTTCTTCTGGCAATCTTAATTCCGGCTTGGGAGTCATCCAGTCCAGCCTTTCACACGATGAATTCTGCATATAAGTTAAATAAGCAGGTAGACAATATACAGCCTTGTCGTACTCTTTTCCCAATTTTGAACCAATCAGTTGTTCCATATCCAGTTCTAACTGGAGTTAAAAACCCAAACTAAATACACATGCACACAATACTTGTGCCTTGTGCTTCTGTTTTGAAAGTGTATTTGACCAATTCTTGATTTTAACAATAAAACTGGGTTTTGTGTAGATTGATAAAGCAAATGTGTGTGTGCGCGCTTTAATGGTCAGTTTTTCTTTGGTGTGGTGATGTGAAAGGAAAGCTGTCATTCATAGAATGATATTATATGTTTATTTGCAAAAGTTCATTTTTTTATAGAGTTAAAAAGATGGTAAGCTTTGTTGCTGCTGTCATTTTCTTGTCTCACAAAAGAATGACATAATATGTTTGTGCAACAGTTGGACAACAGCTTTGATTCCAGTTGCCATGACAATCATGGGGAAACTATTGAAGCACAGTAAAGACAGAAAGTCCATTAGCCAAAATGTTATCAAAAGGGAAAAGAAACAACCACCATTGCCACATGCTATCAAGAGAAGGTTTAAAAATAATAATAATCTTGGCAGTATGGGGCTGTTTATATGGAATAGAAAATCCATCTAACAATTACTATTTAAGAAGAGAGAGAGAGTCAGGTACTAATAGACTCAATATAAACTAAAATACAGTCAGGTACATTGTTTTAAGAAGGCAAACGAACTCACACTACTGAGATATCATTGCTTGGTTTGATATTTATGCTACAGGTGATGTATCACACAGACAGCATGAAATTCAACCAAGTTGCCAGACAAAGGAGGAATATTTCATCCAATCAAATAGGATCAATCTCCATGAAATTTTATTCACCATCTCACTATGACCTACTTCTCTCACACAAACAACAGATGAGATAGTAAAGCCAGCTTCTCCACTGTAGCCTTTCAGAGTGCAGGCAGGGATTCCCATGTGTCCTCCGTACAAAAAATTCCCAACACAGAGAGCAATAGAATATTAGAAGCAAGAAGGTTTGCCAGCCGGGCAAGGTTTGCCCCACTGACTGGATGCCTTGGCTGGTTGCCAGATGGTGGAAGGATCCTACAGGTAGAAAGTTCGTGTATCCTCCCCACCAATGGTTATTTTTCCGTGTGTGTGCATTGACCATTCAGGCACACTGGGTGGCAATGGTAGATGTTTCTGCATGGTTCTATGCATATAGGTGTGCAAGTGTGGGGATTCTTTGCTAAAAAGCATACTGGTCATCAGCCACAAAACTGAACATGCAAAAGGGGCTTACAACAAAGAGAGCAGAAATACACTCAAAAGCAACCATCGCAACAGCAATTCCATAATAGCAGGAATAATAAAACAACAGAACAACAAACCAATGCTACAAACACAACAACATTATATTTGGAACATTACAAATTCCAGCAATGGCAAAAATAATCTTTCAAATTCTGGTTCAACATACAGTGGGGCGTGGGGGAAGGAGATGCTGTATCACCTCCACCTTTCTCCTGACCAAGAGCAGGAGGATTTGATCTTGCTCATACTCTACAGGAAAGCCCCTCATGAATGAGCAGCAATCTGCACCCTGTGGGATCAAATGTGCTGCTTATCAACTGGCAAGCAAAATATTTGATCCTGCATGGTGCTGATTCGGGGAGTGGAGCATCAGAAGAAGAGAAGACAGGAAGGTGAGGAAAACTTGCACCCCACAACCAAGCCCACACTCCACATCCAAAGGCATCCATTTCCAACTCCTACCTTCTCCCAGGAAGATGTAGCTGGTAAAGTAGGTCCCGCCTACCCTTTTTGTGTTTTTTTCTCTCCTTTCCACCCAATGCCTGCCTCTCCTCTTTGCCTGACGCCCTGCTCCCTGATAGCTCTGAACCAACCCAACCCATGGCAATCTGGGGTTGCCTCAATCCAAGTGACACCCAGTTCCCCATGAACTGACCTGCTTGGATTTGGGTTTAGGGCCTCGGCCAAATCCAGTGCACAGCTTTAACATTCACCTGCACCCTCAGGCCACATACTCTTCTTGGCTCCTCATTACTGAAAATAACATACCAAAATGCATTCTAACTGGGGAAATTGCTTTGCAAAGATGTGGTTTGGGGGCAAAATTTCATGAGAATTTTGCTGGTGAAGTTTCATGATGACTTTAAAAAATTGCTAACTGATGTGGAGGTATGGAGTACTGAATTTAAGATTGGAAACAGGAGAAACTGCAGGGAAATTGGGATTGACATGTTCCCAATTCCTTGTTGTTGTTGTTGTTCAGTCGTTCAGTCGTGTCCGACTCTTCGTGACCCCATGGACCAGAGCAAGCCAGGCACGCCTATCTTCCACTGCCTCTCGCAGTTTGGCCAAACTCATGCTAGTCACTTCGAGAACACTGTCCAACCATCTCACCCTCTGTCGTCCCCTTCTCCTTGTGCCCCCCATCTTCCCCAACATCAGGGTCTTTTCTAGGTGGTCTTCTCTTCTCATGAGGTGGCCAAAGTACTGGAGCCTCAACTTCAGGATCTGTCCTTCCAGTGAGCACTAACTCCCAATTCCTAGGAGTAACTAATTCAGGGACCTACCTGTAGTGACAGAAGTTAAAATAATCCATATGCATGAGGAGCTGCTGAGGAATGGAAGGTTGTGATTCAAATGTTATATGGTAGAAACCATCATATTTTGCATTGGACGCAACACAGACTTTGTGAAATTACTGTACATTCCATATTTTTGTCCTTAGTAACTCTCCTTTTTCCAGCAAGTGCAAAGAAGCTGATCAAAGAATTGGTGGCTGTGCTGTGTATTTGTTGTGTTACAATATTTAGAGGGATGTGAAATCCCTACTTTGTCCAGCTCAGCCAATTTCAAAGTGGCTTCCTTTAATCTTCATTTACAGGAATCTCATTCAAGCGCCTGCTAATATTTATGGCAAACTGCCCACTGCACTGATGGCATGCTGTGTTGTGGGGGAGAAGTAATATGGACTTGGCATTCTTGATTTCCAGAGCCACAATGGAAGCTGAACAAATTTAGACACAATGGAGGCAGGTATGAGCTGAACACTTCCAGTGTTTTTTTTGGGGGGGGGAGAGATAGTGTTATTCACTTCAGAACTTGTTTGTTTCCAGAACAGGCTGCTATATAGCACTCTAATTTTTTTATTATTAAATCCAGTAATTCTTCTAAATAATTTTGACCCATGCATCTAAATTCATTGCTCAAGATGGGTAAAAATCAACTAAAGGGCATTGCCTAACATTCCTTTTTATTTATATTGATTTATATTCATTTTAATGCAAAATAAACAATAATCTGCAAAAGAAAAGGTAAAACAATATGGGATCATAGGGATGAAGGATAGCACAAATGATATATCACACTCTGTGGCAAAAGATGAGTTAACTCAAGAATTTCAGATCTCATGGGAGGCTGGTGTAAGTTGTTGTTGTAAGTGATGTCCATTTGTGCACAAAGTAAAACTCCACCAGTGTGTAGCTGCACCTCACAATGTTCAAGGATGGAGTGTCACCTTTTCCAGAATAGCAATATTCCTAACATTCTTGTACCAAAGCATAAGGTATGAGTACCGTAATGCTTTACCTTTCTGTATGATGGACAAGTGTTCAGCAGCCAATAAGATGATTACTAGATCTTTTAAAATAACACCCATCTTTTTATGTCCCAAAGTAAATTGGAGAGCAAGAAAAGGGGGTAATTGAATTGACTCCTTAGCAATTGCAGCAATTTCTTTGAAAACCAGGAATCAAAATATGTGAACTTGCAAGCACTTCCACCAGAGGTGAATGTTTCCCCTAGCACCATAGCCTCATCAACAGGTAGGAGGTGTCTTATATGTCAATGGTACTGGGGCCCTGTACAGTTTAAGTGTACTTTCCCTGGAATGGGCCAAGATTGATTTTATTGGCCAGTCATATCACATTACATTCAAAACACCATTGCCTATATTCTGTCTTATAGCTCCCTGCCAAACAAGTTCTAAATCCAACATAGAACCCATGGTGTAGGTTAATAGTTTCTTGTATAAAGCTGCAACCAAACCAAGTATTTGTATAAATATAAAAACATAAGAAGACCCTGCTGAATCAGGCCTAAGGCTCATATAGCCCAGTATCCTTTTCCTACAGTGGCCATGCAGATGCCTCTCAGAAGCTCACAAGCAGGATTCAAACGCAACCCTTCTGCAGTTTCCAGCAATTCAAAATCATTGCTGCCTCCATCATGGCTAATAGCCGCCAACAGCCCTCTCCTCCATGAATTGTCCAATCCTCTTTTAAAGCCATCTAGGTTTGGTGGCCATCACTGCTTCCTGCGAGAGTGAGTTCCATATGTGCTGTGTGAAGAAATACTTTCTTCTGTGCTGCTTTCTGGCCCTCAAATGGTCCCCAAATTGGCTCACACAAAAAAGTGCAACAGTAACCAATTAAATGCAAAAAGACTGAGAACAGAGAACAATGAGACTTTTACAGCTTAAAAGGTAAACATTTTACAGATTAGCTTTTAAAAAAAACTTAACACCTGAATCAGTTTCAAGAAGACAACTGAGATTGAGATCCAAGATGTGAGAAATCACACTTTACCTATAAGCACTGCCAATCCCAACCCTCAGACAAAATAACCTCAGTGGTTTTGCTCTTTCAATGTGTCCTCCTTCCTCAGTTAGGCTTGCTGGTGCTCCTCTTCCTCTTTGCCTCCTGGCTTGCTTGGGAGAGAGCAGTTAGGTGAGCAAGTCAAGGAACAGCCATCCCCTTCTCTTCCTTTATCTCAATCTTTGGGAATGCCCACTATAGCTGATGTCCAAGGTAAGTCAGTAGAATCTGGGTTCCAGGCAGATAGGAAGGCAAGGCAGAATCAGCACCTTGGAGAGGGACCAAGGTGTGGGTTTCAGTACCATGGTTAGCTGAGGAAGAATGGTCAAGTTATCTCAGCAGTGTCATGGGGCAGTTGGCAGACCTTTATAGACTGTGATTGGTATTTCTTGACTAGAATACCTGCATGCTGCATCTGGCCAATTAAAGGGCAGTTGCTCTTTTCTGCAGCCATTGGCTTCTTCTTGATCATGAAGTTTCAAACAGTGGTTTCCTCAGGGCTCTTCAGATCCTCCAAGGAATCTGGGGACCATTCACAGGAGTCTTGTGGCAGAGACACCTTCCCTGGGTTCAAGGGAGGAGGTGCAAGCTCTGGTGTCCGTTGCTCTACATGGGATGGACCAGGAAATGGATCCCTCTCCTCCTTGGGGCTGCCAATAATTATTGGTCTGGGGCCATAACACTATTATTCACTACCACCCCCTTCTGGACCAGAAGAAGGACCTGCTGAGCAAAATGGAGTAATGGCAAGCAGTTGTCTTGGTGATGAACCCCCTGTATTGTGGACATTAGTAAGCACCTAATCATGCCAACTCCTCATCCTCGTCCTGTCCTTAAGTAGATATAATGAAGGGAGCTGAGGAAATCTCACATAATCATGAAGTGTGGTGCTTTTTTTCTTAAAAAAATGTTTAGAGGTACTCTCATTTTCCTACTCACATTGAAATACTGCCCCTCAATGAGGCCAAACTTAGATTTGCAAAATGTTTAGGGGTATGCATACCCCTGCGGCCCCCCAGAAAAAAAGCACAGATGAGGTGTATTTCAAGGAGAAACCACAGGGCAGCAAACAATCTTGCAAACAAACCAGAGTGTGTTTCACACCAACCCTGAAAATTTACCCAAGGCGATGCCCAAAAAACCTGGCAGATGTGGTGCTATTGGGAGGAGGATGTAAGGGGCATGAAGCTTTCCTGGCTGCTGCCTACATATCCCATGGGAGACTGAACTTACAATTTAATGAGCATTGAAATTAAAAGGATATTGAAAAGTAATTGGTTTCTAATGAGCCTCATATGCAAAACAAAATAAGAATTGGTTTACATTATTAATAACATTGCTGCCAATTTATACAGCCCCAGCATTCATAAGCAAAAAGAAGAATGCAATCATGTTGCTGATGTGCAAAATTATGTCGGAATCTCACTTTCTGTGGCAAACCCTCAGAGCCCCAGAACTAATGCTTACTTCAGTGTGTGCCTGGTGGATCCCTGATTCCCAAGGGCTTCTCTTCACTGGGGTCATGTGCATGCTCTGAGTTTTATCCCCCACCCCCAGGTTTGGCTCAACACTACATCTTGAGACCCAGACCCTTCCCCATTATTGCCTATCGAGAGTGTGTTCACACCCTAATATGATAATGAATTTATGTTTAATTTTTGAAACTGCTAAAAAAAGAATGGTAATAAAACCCAGAAAGGGGAGGACAGGGGAAGTTGCCCTAAGACGTCAAAGAAAAAAATGTGAAGTTGATATAAGAGCTGTCTGTGTTGTGTTTGTTTTTGTATTTGTTTTATATCTTATAAAATGAATATATATATATATATATATATATATATATATATATATATATAGAGAGAGAGAGAGAGAGAGAGAGAGAGAGAGAATGTGTTCACATTTCACACCCTGGAGTTATCTTTCTGCAGTTCGCCCTTGTCTCCTCTGTACCTCTGCCTTACCACCCCTCCCTTGCAGTGTTCTGAGCCCTTCTGCTCACCTCCTTCATTCAGCCTCCTTACGTGGTTGTGTTCTGAGCCATTCTGCTTCCCAGCAACCAAGGGCTGCCTCTCACACAGCTGCTGTATGTTCAGGGAGGTGTCACCAGATGTGCGGGTGCCATGCTCTGTGTTCAGCCAGGCTGACAGAGGACAGCCAAATCTTCCTTCTCCATCTCTCTACATTCCCATTTTCATAACCATGTGTTCTGTGCCTGGTGTATCCTTTAGGAATACTTTAAAAGAGGGTAGATTTCAAAGAAGCACAAGCACTCACTGCAAGATTCTTTGCTTTTAAAATAAATGTTAAAGGTCATTGCTAAGATTGAGTTTACTAGAGTGGGAGGAGATGCCTAGTTTCTCTGTCTTTACATTCTCCCTGCTTAACACACAAGACTCTGTGAGGCTGAGTAAGGTAATGTTTTATGTGGAGGCTAATTGTGGGAAATTAATAG
Organism: Lacerta agilis; assembly: GCF_009819535.1. NCBI lineage: Eukaryota > Metazoa > Chordata > Lepidosauria > Squamata > Lacertidae > Lacerta > Lacerta agilis. The sequence continues at coordinate 60,593,576 of NC_046318.1, read as the reverse complement.
GATTTGCTGTGGCGATTTGTAGCACCACACTTTGATGAAAGAAACAATAACATCACCTCATCAGCCGCAATTGTGTGTGTGTGTGTGCCCTATTACATCCTATCATCTATTGTGAAAAGACACAAAAGAGAGTGTGTGGCTCTTAATCAAGCAGAAGAAAGTAGTTATTTTCTGGGGAGGCTAAAAGCGAATATGCTGCAGGAGAGCTACAGCTCTGCACTTTGAGGCCTTCCAAGGTCACCTGCCTTTGCCCAAGTTTGCATTAATGCGGACAGATCTGCTTTGGCATATGACGTCTACATTGCTGAAAATGTGGGTAGAGGCACAGAGGATTTTCTTCCATGTGAGCATGAGAAGAGCAAAACTCTGTGCAGCTACTGGACATGAAGATTAGGAGGTTAAGTGAGCAGACAGGAAGATAAATGAAAAGGAACACAGGACATTCTCAGGCAATTGCTTCTTTGCAGGAGGATAACCCTTGCACCTCTTTGCCTGGGCCTCACTAGCAGCACTCTGTCCCTGCCCTTATGTAATAGAAGATACCCTTAGTCCTCAAGGACAGCCTTGTCACGTACTGGGATGAGTGAGAGAAGACATGGACTCCAGCAATGGGGAGCAACAGTGCACAGCCTCCAAAGTTTACATTGTGTGCTTGTGTCTGGAGACAATCCTAAGGAAATGAAAAGGGGGGGGGAACCCATAAAAAGTGAAACATTTACAGGACAATCCTAGCCTGTGCTGCAATTCAGCAGTGAGAATCCTTTGGCCTGTGGGCTTAATTTTATTTTGTGCTGTTACCCTGTAGTTTTGTCTTGTGGACTTATTCAGCCCACAGGGCCTCCCAATTTGACCTGTGAGGCTGTTTCAGTTAAGCCACGCCCACCTGATCTTCAGGTAAAGAAACAGCAGTTGGCTGCTGGTGCTTCCAAAGCCCTTTGCAAGGAAGGAGGCAAGAACCTATGTTCAGCTGATCATTGTTGCTTACAAAACCCTACACTTTGCAAGTGCTACTGATCAGCTTATTGTGGGTGCTTGCAAAGCCCAATTCCTTTGTCCTCTCAGTTTGACCTCTACCTATGTTGTACGTTTTGTGTTGCATTTAAACCTGTCTTTAGTTGTTGCTGTTTTGGCACTATTTTCAAAATTAGTTTTAGCAGTTTTATGCTATGCTTGTAAAATGCCTTGAGATTTGTGGAAAAGGTGATGCACCAAAAACAATAATGATAAATAGTTAGTATGGACTAGATTCAACTAACATGGTGGAAGGATTCCTTCTAGCACAACAGGACTTACCCCCTTGGTGTGCCTCTGTGCCTTTCCCAAATATGCTCTGGAGCAGGGGTCAGCAACCTTTTTCAGTCGTGTGCCGATCCACCGTCCCTCAGACCATGTGGTGGGCCAGACTATTTTTTGGGGGGAAATGAACCAATTCCTATGCCCCACAAATAACCCAGAGATGCATTTAAAATAAAAGCACACATTCTACTCATGTAAAAACACATTGATTCCTGGACCGTCCACGGGCCGGATTGAGAAGGCGAATGGGCCGCATCTGGCCCCCGGGCCTTAGGTTGCCTACTCCTGCTCTGGAGGGTTGGAAGATCCCCCAGTATCCTGCACGGAGTCAGTAGAGGGGAGATCATTCTGTCCAGCAGAAATACTTGGGCTGATGAAAGGATCATTACAGCACAATGCTTAATTACACCCTGTGTTACCCAACATGCAACAAACTCACATGCTTGCTTCAAGAGGCTTGAATCCATGACTCTGAAATGAAAAGTCTCATTCTCTACTGACCAAGGGGGCCAACTTCAATAAAATATGGGGCAGAAGGCAGGTAAGGTCTGCCCCAATTGATCACATGACATAACACGCACACACCATTTGAATAGCAATGCCCACCAACTTTTTTTGGGGGGGTAGCTCCCTCAAATATTTTATCAGGGGGAGTTGGCTGCTATGCTACTGACAATGGACAATAATAGATTCTGTAGTGACTGAACTGAATTGAACTTCTGACACAATCCAGCTGGGTCTGCTTGTATGTACTTTGGGGAGATGTTCTCTTGAATTCCCAGTTTGCTGTTAAAGCACTAAACTTAGAAACAGGCAAAGTGCCAGAAGTACACCCTGAGAGGTTAATGAGCTTACAGTAGACCACATTAGGTGTAGCTACAATATCAGTTAGAAAAATTAAGTGGATTTTATTAATCAAAGATAGAAAGACTACAGGAGAGCTTTCTATATTGACCCAGGAAAGTTTGCTACCCAAACATTTCCAGCCGTGATCTTTGCTTGGCCTTTTTCAAGCTATGTTCTGCAGCAGTGAGTCATACTCATTTTCTGCTAGAGGACAAGAAGAAAGCAAGATGGTAATTAGGAAAATCACCCTTTGTTTGAGTGCAGTAGTAGAGTTAGAAGCCAATTAAAAAGGCGTCATGGTGCTTTATGTAGGCAGATAGTGAGATTTGGTATTACTTTGTAGAGTGGATGGCAAATCTTTTCTCTCTTACCAGGTCAGTCATTTTGGAAGACCAAATGTTTTTCTTCTAAAAAGTGTATCTATATATATTTTCTAGAAGTGTCTGCTTCTTGCAGCAAATAACTCAGTCTTAATGACACCTTAAATGCTGTTATGGGATTTGGACTACCGGTAGTCTCAAGGATCTCCTGGAGATCACTTCCAAGTCCACCTTGGTCATTCTTGGTTCTAAGACCCAGGATTAATGGCTGAAACCTGTCAGACCCAGGCACATCATTTGGCCAGGTGCATCCATCGATAGGCACATTAGTAGGCTGATGGACATTAGTGGCCAGCAAATATCTGAATGGCAGGTAGGTATTAATGTAAAGTAAGCAACCTCTAATTTGAGGGGAGAATGGAGCAGAGAGCAAAGACAGAGAACTGGAAGATTTGGGAGGTGCTGAAGCTGTGAACTACCATCTCAACCATTTGCAAAGGAATGCAGGTAATCCAAAATGCCAGTAAGTCTCCAGTGACCTCATTTGAAAAGAAACACAAACTGGGTAAACAGTGGAACCCCTGACATTTCTCACTGCCAAACTGGGGTGAGTGTAACAATGCTAGCAAATTAATTGTGGCCTAAAATTGTGGTTCACCAGAAGCAGCTTAGTCATGCTGGCCACATGACCCGGAAGCTCTACGCCGGCTCCCTCGGCCAGTAACACGAGATGAGCACCGCAACCCCAGAGTCAGACATGACTGGATCTAATGGTCAGGGGTCCCTTTACCTTTAAACTTCCATCAAATTCCTGACATGGTCACTTAAGTGGGTAGCAGGGCTGGGCGATATCAGCTTTTCAACATGGCGGTGTATCACCAGCGGTGTACCACCAGCCAAACAGTTTGGCGATATGCCACAATGTTGAAAAACAAGCTGCATTTTCCACTGTCCATCAGACACCGGGTGAAACTGCCCCAGCTCTTACTTCAGGAGCTGAGGCAGTTTTACCCAGGCGCTCATGGGTTGGGACAATACAGGTTGCTTGTGCGCTGTCGGGGGTAGTGCGCTCCCCCTGCACACTCCTCTTCCTCCGCCAGTGCCCCTTTCTCAACTATGACATCCCTGGTGCTGTTCCCACTCACCAGCGAGTGGGCGGAGCATCAGGGCTCCTTTAACTGCTTGCTGTGAGGAGCGGCAACTGTACTCCCCTCAGATGAGCAGTTTCTTGGAGCCCCCACCCCACTGCCAGCTTGTGGGAGCCAGTGCCAGGCTGGGGGCTCCTTTAACTGCTCGGCTGAGGTAAGGGCAGCTGCACACTCCTCAGTCGAGCAGTTTAAAAATGCATAGGGAGGAACAAGCTGTATCAGCACCTCACAGATATAGCTTGTTTCTCCCTCTGCATTGTATGATGGCAGAGTGGGGTGGTGGTTTCACTCAGCAATATATTGCTGGTGAAACCGCCACCACTCCTGAGTCCCTCTGCTAGGAGCGCTCACTGGAGGAAGGAACTTTTTACTCCCTCCAGCGGACGCTGCTAGCAGAGGGACTCAGTCAGGTGTAGTGGCGGTTTCACCAGCGATATACCACTGAGTGAAGCCGAGATCGCGGTCTGCCCAGGCCTAGTGGGTAGGAGCTCATAGTGACAAGCCAGAAGTGACAAAACAATAAAAATATATTAAAAATAATTCCAATATAGATGCAGGCAGGGAAAGATGTGTACTTCAACAGCTGGTTGGAAAAGGAAGGTTTTCTCTAGGTGCTGAAATGATGAGGTGGTGCCTGTCTATTATTTAAGGGAAAGACATTCCAAAGGGTAGGCAACACCACACTAAAGGTCACATTCCAATATTGTGCAGAGAGGACCTCCTTATAAGATGATGTCTCCAGGAGGCACTCACCTGCAGAGCACAATAATTACCTTGGAATATAAGGGGTGAGATGATATTTCAGGTATTCTGGTCCTGAACTGCTTAGGACAGTTGAGCAAGTAGGGGTATGGTTTTATATCTGATCAACCTGGGTTCATGCCCCATTTCTATCATATAATTAGTGTATGAACGTAGACTAAGTGTCACCAATGTAGCACCCATGGGTGCTCATGTGCCCACAGAAGCCTCCCTTGGTCCTAGCCCAACCCATCCCACTACTGAAATTAGGATTGAAAGAAATATTGTATTGCAACCAATGGTATGTGCTTGGTTGCTGTTGATGTTTGTGATGCCCTCAATTGTCTCTCCAGTTTGCAAATGTGCCCATGAGCCCATAAAGGTTGGCAACTCCTGACTTGGACAACCCACCCAGCCTCACCTCCCACACCCCACATTCTGAATTCAGAATTATATTGGCTTATGGTTATTCTGAAAGCAAACCCAATAGATTTCACAAAGCAACGTGCAAATAACAAATGTTGCACAAATTTGGAGCAGCAGAGAAATATGTAGAAAGGCCTTAGAGCTAGAGCATAGGTAGCTGCCTTAAACCAGGTCAGATGATTTGTCTGTGCAGCCTGGTATTGTCCATTCAGGCTCACAGCAGTTCTTCAGGATCTCAAGAGATTTCTGCCATCACCTGATTATTTTAACTGGAGATTATACTGAGGACCTTCATGGGCTCTACTACTGAGCTCTGGTCTCTTCCAATGCCTGCTTAAATACCTGTAAATAATGTTGTTGTTTTTTGTTACTGGAGTCCCATGCAATTACAAAGGTGTTAGGAAGATGAACCTGGAAATATCATCAGGTATAAGCTATCAGTTACCTGTACTTCATTTTCTAAAGTCATTTCCAGTTGCTCTCTGTGCTGCACTTTGAAGATTCTGCAGTCACTTCGGGTTTTCACCGTTACATTTCTCTGTTCATGCTTGGGAGTCTGAAGAATCACAATGCAATGGTTTAATTTATGTATTGTATTTCCTTTGATCCTGTAGTTCAATTTTAACTCCAGCAGTAGTTAAAAAGCAGAAACTATCATACTCCAACTATAAAGCTAAGGGGGGAATTTGAACAGTACAGTAACTTAGATTTTAAAAAACAGGGCTTTGCTGTTATTTGAGTTTTGCCCTGATGCATCTTATTGTCAATGATCATAGGCTGCTATTCTTTGAGATGATAATGGATTTAGTCAATAAGCAAAATACAACATGCTAGAAAACAGATAATAAGACACTGAGAAAAAAACATTCTTTCAAGCTATTACAAGAAGCAGCAATGTTGTCAAAGCATTTAAGAGCCCTGCAGCAGAGGTAAATTATTTTGAAATATCACTTGTATCTCTGTGCCAAGTCCATTTGCAAAGTGTGGCTGATGGAAGGATGAAGATCATTTAGATTTCTGCTCCATGGTCCATGGAAATTCTTCAATGTTTTTTGAATATAAAGCCTTTCCTATAAACACACATTCCGCACATTAATGTCCTAGTAGCATATTTACTCAAGATTTGTAATGCTAGCAGAGGTATAGGAAACCATTAATCAAAGGTGTCTTTCACGCTTAAAGGAAGGCAGATCTGTCTGAAGTTTTAATCTGTTCAGGTTTCACCTACACTTCACATTTTCCCCTCCAAACTTTCTGAAGGAGAAGAAGTTTACTCTATCTTTAAGGACCCGTATAAGAGACTAAGCCAGCTAAAAAAGAGGAATTTTAAACTTTTATAGCAAAATGTTTCAGCTTCCACCATCAACTAGTTGCTCTGATTAAAAAATGGCTGCTTCCAAGGTGGCCATTATAGAACTTTGAGGATGCTCAGAAGGCATTAATTTGCTGAAGCTAAGCAATCCTGGTACTATTCTCTAGCTTGAGGCCATGCAGTGTTTGCTATGGGCAAAAGATTCTTGCATTGCAGGAGGTTGGACTAGATGACACTCGTGGTCTCTTCCAGCTCTACAATTTTATGATTCTATGCCAATAGATCCAACAACGTTTGCGAAAAGGGAGAATGCTGGATGTACATGCTGGACACATTAACACCATATGGCCTCATCCTTGAGGATAGTACCAGCACTCAACAGTGATTGATAAGTCCCTGCATCTTCCTTTGTTTCCTGATTTTCCTACCCAAAGGCAAATAAATTTAAACCTACATTTGGGCACAGGAATGAAAAGTTGGAGGCGGCAGCTGCAGGTCCTCCTAGCCCCCCACCCACTGAGTTTCTTTCCCCCGCTGAGGACTACAAGCTCCAGTTTGGCAGGAAAGTGATACTGCATGCACCATTTCTCTTAGAGACAATCACATCTGTGCCATCACTTTCCTACCATATATGTTGTTACTTGTCTCATTCCAAGTCCTGGGCACCAAAAAGATGTTCAGTAGGAGGGCTGGGAGTTTCTGTAGCTGCTTCCTTCTCTGCCTTTTCCTTCAATTGCTTTTCTTTGCACCTCTCCCAAGCTTTCTCACCCCACAGGAAATCTTGAGGTCCATGGCTGAGAAGTTCCTCTTTATTTATCAAAATATTTCCATGCTCATTTTCTCCTCAATACAAAATCCTTTTCACTTTACAGGAGCTCCTCTTTCCACCTGAATTGTTTGCCCAGGCTTCCATCTTGTGTGCTCCCAAGGGGCATGAGAACATGCCGCGATTTTCTGGGTCAGCACTCTGTCTTCTGTTACTAAAGCCTAAATCCACTCCAGAAGCGACTCACTCATCCGTTAGCTGGCTTTTATTGTTCAACATTTTGTTGGTATTATCCAAAAAGCCCCTCAAAGAACACTACACACTTTTGCCCCTGTGATATGCTCAACAAATGTCTTGCCTGTGTGGTGGCAGAAGAAGCTGTTTTCAGGTCATGTACAAAATGTTGCATTGGAGGAGCGATCTGCTTTGTTCATGGTTTATCAGCTTCAAGGAGGCCGCCGTGTTGGCCATTTGAGATGCATCTTTCTTGCAGTGATAGGAGACACTGGGTCAGGGAATCTGTTTTGCGAATGTGGGGAAGATGTGGGAAAGTTAAACTATGGAATTATCTCTCTTGTGAGGTGTAAAGGTGAAGGTAAAGGGACCCCTGACCATTAGGTCCAGTTGTGGACGACTCTGGGGTTGCAGCACTCATCTTGCTTTACTGGCCTAGGGAGCCGGTGTACAGCTTCTGGGTTATGTGGCCAGCACACGAAAACACTGTTTACCTTCCCACCGGAGTGGTACCTATTTATCTACTTGCACTTTGACATGCTTTTGAACTGTTAGGCTGGCAGGAGCAGGGACCAAGCAACGGAAGCTCACCCTGTCGCAGGGACTTGAACTGCCAACCTTCCGATCAGCCAGCCCTAGGCTCTGTGGTTTAACCCACAGCACCACCTGCGTCTCAACCCTATGAAGTGTAGTGATGGTCAATAACTTGGCTTTAAAAGAGGTCTGGGCAAATTCATAGAGAATAAGACTATCAACAGTGGCAAATCTTTGGGGTCTCAAATTTCAGTGGCATCTTGTGCAACACCAGTATTTAGCACTCTATTGTAAATCATAGACATGGAGTCCCTAGCAGTGCTCCCAAGGCTCTGCACCCAATGCGACTGAACCAACCATGTTTCTCTAAATCCACCTCTGCTATCAATGGCTGCTAGTCATGATGGCTATGTCCCACTTCCACTGTCAGGGACCCTAAGCCTCTGAATACCATGTGCTGGATATTGCAAGTGGGGATAGCACTGTTGCACTCTGGTCCTGCTTCATGAGCTTCCTATTGGCACCTGGCTGGCCACTGTGGGTTAGCTGGGGCCTTTGACCTGATCCAATGGGCCTCTTATTATGTTCATATTAAGCTGGGACTCTGTCAAAGGGGCCATTGACCAAAACCTGCATGCAAGGAAATCAGGACCCTGTTGTGGCTTGGCTGGAGTTTTCTCTGCAGATTCCAGGAAGCAAGCCACTTTCAAGCTGAAGAGCATCTTTGTTTGTTCATCTAATATATTTATACATTGCCCTTCAGTTAAAAAAGTTCTAGAGCATCTCACGTCAGAGATAAAAAAAGCAATGAAAATACATTAAGATGGTATCGGTAGAAACAATAAAAAACAGATCAAGCAGTAGAAGCAGTAAAATCCATAAAACTGTCAGTTTAAAGCAGCCACACGATATGGTAGAGTGCTTTGGCAATCAGATAATAATAATAATAATAATAATAATAATAATAATAATAATAATTTGTATATCACCATTCATCTGCATGTCAATGGGCAGTTCACAACAAGGAAAGCAATTCATTGGGCACAAAAAAAAATGACACCAGGTTTGGTCTCAAGGGAGTCTACTGTCATTAGCTGCTTGTCTTCAGACTGTGGACAAACTTGGGGAATGGTCTCTGAGGACAACTGTAACATTTGTCAGGTCCCTACGGAAGAAAAGCTGAAGCTTGATTCAGTTCACATTTAAAGGTGAACCTACCCAATTTGAAGTTTACAAAACAATAGACAAACCCAAATAAGCCAATATATAATATTAAAAATGTGTGTGTTAAAAGAGAAATTCGCATAGCCGATTGGCTTTATTCAGCAACCTGTCAAAAGTTGCACATCCCAAAATTGTCAGGCTAAGTGTCACGGGTGCAGTCTAAAAGACTAGCTGTGACTGCAACCCTAACCCCACTTTCCCAGGAGTAAGATGATATTTCAGGTATTCTGGCTTTGCTTCGTGGCACAAAACTAACCATGGGAGATCGTTCCGTCTGGATATGTTTTTAGTAGTCTAGGAATAGTCCCATAATCCAGAATGCTGGCTTAGTTTATTAGTTGCTTTCAAATTTCAATTATATTTCATAGCAATATCTATTACAATTCCATACACCTGCATTGATCAAGTCCATGCTTATGTTTTCACTTGGTTGCATCTTTGCTTGTTATGTTTTAAGACTGTTTAATCTCTTCCAAGTGTCCTTGTTCATGGTGACAGATATGCTGTCACTCTGGCCAACACATGTAATCCTCTATTAAACTGATTTCCATTCTTTCAGTAGCTAAAATTGTCAAATCTAGAGGTGATATGCAACATACACCCCAAAGAGTGAAGAAAATGAGGAAAGGCTCTGTCTGCAGCTTATTATTAAAAAACAAACTTACAGTGCAATTCTGTGTGTGTTTACTTGAATGTAAGTTCCGCTGAGTTCAATAAGATTTACTGCCAAGTGGCAACTACAGGACTGCAGCCTAAATAAAACATGTATGATGTGTGTAATTTTCATGCATGCAGATCTAGGGGTGGGACTTCTTATTCAGAGGGTGTGGCTTCGAGATGATCTTGAACTGGCACCAGCCATTATATAAAAAAACCAAAAACTGCTTAGCCAATTGTTTACTTAGACTTCTTTTTAGGGCAAAGCATTATGAAAGCCAAAGTCTTCATTGGATTCAACAAACACACAAGAAAAATACACAAATAAAAGATTTGGAACAAATGTTCTTGCTCGCTTTTGTAAGTCATCGAAACCTCAATTTAGAATAACATGGAAGGGGTATAAAACTAGGTGTACTTGAGGACTAAGGTGCAGATCATAAGCTGCAATCCTAAATCCACTTACCTAAATAAGCCCCACTGAATTCAGTGGGACTTACTTCTGAGAAACATGGTTAGGATCATTATCTACTGGCTTTTAGACTTTTCAGATGTTCAAATGTAGTTACTGGCCAAACCCCCCCCCCCACTAGGTTTAAAAAATACCTATTTTAAAAAGCGAAAAGACCTTTAGAAACATGTCTTTTTAAAAGAATATATGTTTCAAAATGTGTATGTGTACACACACACACACACACACAGTGGTACCTCGAGTTACAAACGCCTCAGGTTACAAACGCCTCAGGTTACAAACTCCGCTAACCTGGAAGAGTTACCTCGAGTTGAGAACTTTGCCCCAGGATGAGAACGGAAATCGTGTGCCGGTGGCTCAGCGGCAGCAAGAGGCCCCATTAGCGAAAGCACAGCTCTAGTTAAGAACAGTTTCAAGTTAAGAACGGACCTCCGGAACTAATTAAGTTTGTAACTAGAGGTACCTGTGTGTGTGTGTGTGGGTGGGTGGATTGTTGTTTAAATAGGTTGCAGATTAATGGAATGGACTTGTGCAGAATTAGTATAGACCAGAAATAGATGGATTTGTCCAGCCATACAAAAAATGTAGTAAAGCTACAAATGAAAAATGAACAGTATTTTAGCAAATGAGACAAAATGCCAGTGTCAGTTCCTGAGTGAACTGTGGAATGTTTTTTTTTTTTTTAAAAAAAAAAAAAACACCATGAACATGTCTTTATAGAGGAATTGCAGAGAAGGCCTTGGCGAGTGACTAGGATTGTGTGTTCATTTTGCTCACTGCCATCTCACAACTGCAGTCCCCAATTCCTAATTCCATTAATCTGTAAACCATAAATGCTAGAACTGTTATCAATGTCCTAAGCACAACTATCTTTCATCTCTTTCTCAAATTTATTTCCCCTAAAGAATGAGGTAAATATGAAGCATCTTGCATTTTTGCGTGCTCAAAAGCAAAAGCATGTGTGATGTTTTGCAGCTGCCCTTGTATTCCTGGCAGGTGGTGATCACAGGATGATTTGAAAATTTCCCTGAAGACCTTAGATTCTTTGAATTCATTCCAAATGGACAACACATACCATCCCACTGAGTGAATTGGCGCTCTCCCTTAGATCTTGCTGTGATGTGAATGAGGTCAACATGTAAAATGCAGGCGAGGTAGAAAACAAACAAACAGATCAAAATGAGCAAATGTTTCTATCAAAGAGGTGAAATCTCTTATTGGATGTCAGTTGCATGTTTTAAGAATGCAATGGTAAACCAAGACCAAAAAAAGGCCAATATGAAATAAGCTGAATTAAATCAGTGTGATGAGACTGGAAGAAATATTTAGGTATTTGATAAGATGTGATTTATTAATATTTGAAATTGGAATCAGAAGAAATATAGGCTACAGTATTAGAAAGTTAAGTTAAGAGAGGATATAAGAAGTTGAGATGTGGAATTTGACGTTTTGTTTGATAATAAGATTTAAGATATGTTGATTATAAATGTAAGATTAAGATTAGGTGTAGGAAAGAAGATTTTACAAGGTTACAAAGATACTAAAGAAGATTAGAAATGAACGCAGAAGAGAGGACGTGAGGAAGTCCCAAATTTAGGATTATAAAAAGGATAAGGATGGATAAATAAGTGTTTTGTTTGGCTGTATTTTGTTTTGTAGTTTTTGTAGTGTTTGTATTTGTATTTTGGGTATGCTTATTATTAAAATCCAATAAATTCTTCATCCTGAATTAAATCAGTACGTATTTTTCACAACTACGTTGTTGTTGTTGTTGTTGTTGTTGTTGTTGTTGTTGTTGTTGTTATATATTTAGTTATACCCTGCCTTTCCCCCTATAAACTCTGACTTGCTGTGGTTGTGTGGTCATGCAGGCTCCTGGAGAGGAGCTCACAGCCACTTTTCTTTGATGAGAGGTGTCGTCCAAAACATCTGGAAGGCTCTGGGATTGGGGAAGGCTAGTTATATACACTTACCTGGAAATAAGTTAACACTGAATTCAGTGGACCATAGTCCAATGGAATTTAGTTGCTATGCTAACCTCCATCCCTCACATGCCTGCATTGCATTTTCAATCCATTTTGTGTTGACGTTCCCAGTGGATCATAGTTGATATGGCAAATCTAATATAAAGTTACTAGATTTAATTCACACTAGATTTAATAAAAAGGCTTTTTTCAGGAATAGTAAAAGGTCAAAAGAAAATCATCTGCAAACCTCCAGAATTTAAGTTGTGGGGTAGGTAGTCCATATGAGCTTGTACAATAAAGGCTTTTGAAGCTGCCTGTTACTCACTAGTGGCAACATATTGGTAGGTTCTGCAGTCTGTACTGAAAACATTTGCTTTGCTTCTGGCTATATGTGTGTGTGTGTGTGTGTGTGTGTGTGTGTGTGTGTATATATATATATGAGAGAGATAGGGGGACCCAGGTGGCGCTGTGGGTTAAACCACAGAGTCTAGGGCTTGCTGATCAGAAAGTCGGTGGTTCGAATCCCTGCCACAGGGTGAGCTCCCCTTGCTTGGTCCCTGCTCCTGCCCACCTAGCAGTTCGAAAGCACGTCAAAGTGCAAGTAGATAAATAGGGACCACTCCGGCGGGAAGGTAAATGGCGTTTACGTGCACTGCTCAGGTTCACCAGTAGCGGCTTTGTCATGCTGGCCACATGACCTGGAAGCTGTCTGCGGACAAACGCCAGCTCCCTCGGCCTATAGAGCGAGATGAGCGCCACAACCCCAGAGTCGGACATGACTGGACCTGGTGGTCAGGGGCCCCTTTACCTTTACCTTTACCTTTACCTTTATGAGAGAGATAATCAGCTCATGTCCACCAGCTCCCCCCCCTCCCTTGAGCTGAAATGCCCCATGTACACACCTGAATTTATTCTTCTCTGGGAACTGATCTTCAGATTCTACCACACAATTGCCAAAACTCTTTTGCTCACAGTTGGTTTCTGCTTGCTAATTAATTAGGGAAAGTCACAAGAAATACCAGCTAAGTATTTTTTGGGGAAACCTAATGAATGAGTCTATTAATTTAAGAAGATTTAGCAATTATGCATTCTCTAATATTGATTTCCACTAAATTCTATCTCGAAATTAAATAGATTGATAATAAAACCCATTCCACCCCCCCATCCTGCCCCAGTTCCACTACAATAGATCTAATGAATAAATTGGCTGACTGCATTTCTCTGGCACTACAGTCACTTAGGAATAAATGGTGCAATATAAAACAGCAAGTTATAATTGAAATTAAAGAAGGAAAAAGGAAACAGATGTGGGCTGACCTCAGTAATATGCTAATGATTGCAATACGTTGGGTCTGGGGTGGCGGGTTGTGAGGTTGAAGACATTTCATATCTTTCTTTCTTTTTATTTGGAAAACAGGTTCTTTTTCCAGTTTTCCACAAGGCTGTTGTCACTGAGCTAATGTATGTAAAGCAGCGACAACAGCCTGAAGTGCTATATGGTTAACAGACAGTGTATTTTTTTTTTATAAGATTTTTATTATTTTCCAGTAAAACAAGAGAAAAACATAACATAACATAAACACCAACATTAACACAATAAAAACACATTACATAAACACAATCGACAAAGAAAACAATTAAAACAAAACCAAAACCAATACATACCTAAACTGGAACACCAATCTATCTCTTACTACTTAACAAAATCTAGTTTCTGATCTTCTAAAGGGACCTCCCCCGCTTTCCCTCCTCTGCCTTCAATACTAATATATTTTGGTAACATCCATTTTTAACATTGCAATTCATTATCCAACCTTTTATACTATCATAAAAAAAACTTAACATCTTATAGTATCATGAAATAATTCTTAAATCAATCTTATACTTCTTTTCACTTAAGCTGCTGCTATTAGTCAGTTACATATCTCTTCACTAATTCAAAATTCCCAAAATCGTCACATCAAAATCTTAAAACTTAACATCAAAATCCTAAAGTCTTAACACACTATCTTCAGGGTACCATAAATCCATCCTTATTCAATTTTTATCATTTTCACCCTATTCCCCTTCTTACCATTTTTCTGCTCTCTCCCATGCCCCCCCACCATTCATCTTTACATTTCCCTCTGTTGTCCTTGTTCAGTGTCATCTTATAGTTTATAAATCTCCTCCTTGGGCGCCTCAAGAGGCACCAACTCTCCTCTCCCAGCAACTCCATTTCGCAATTTTGGTTTTCTTCCACTTGTGTCTTCAAAAATCTTCTCACCTTCATCTCTGGACTCCCACTCCAGAGACTAGATCTTGTAGCTCCAGTCAAAACATCAGCCCTGTGTCTCTCACTGCACCAGGGCCGTCCATTTACCTGGGGTTGCTGAATCAATTCGTCCCATTTCTCCAGCACCTCCCCCAGTTCCCTGGAGAAGTCTGCTTCCAAGTTATCAAAGTTCTCCCAAGTCTGGCTGGTCTCTCCTGCTCCACAACAAATTTTGAAATTACGCCCTAACCAGTCCATTTTCCACTTCACAAACTCCAATTGCAGAAGGATTTTTCTTTGTTCCTGGGTGATACCCGGATCTAGAATCAGTTTAAAAGCGAAAGCAAGCATGGTTGGAGAAGACAAAGGGTGTCAAATATCAGTAATTTTCCATCTTGCGTACTAGTTTTCCAGCGCCATTTTCCCTGAGACAGGGTGCCAAAAACGGTTCCAAAAGCCACAGAAGAGATATTTCCAAAGTCTTCAATCCCCACACAGGGATTTAATCCATCTTCTCTGTCAAAGTGCTTCGTAGCAACATTGTATCTAGTGATGCAGCTGCAGCCACTTGAAACTTAATTACCTCCTCTGCACAACAAAGGAGAGGGACGGGCTTCCTTTTAACATCCCTCCCGGTTGCCAATTATTCAAATGTAAATCCAATTAGTCCCGTACTTACAGCAGCCGGGGTTCTTCTTTTTTCTTTGAAGTTAGCAGGAAAAGCTTGGTGCTCAGGTCTGGCAGAATCGCTGCTTTGATCTCCTGGGGGGGTGCATCCGCCTCTCCAGTCCCGTGTCGGAGCTCCGCTCGCTTGATTTCCCCCCCTTACGAGGGTCAATCAAGAGCAGAGACGGCACGTCTGGGACCCACGAGGCCGCGGTCCACGGGACGCTCTTCCCGTGGCTTTAAGGGGCCCTTGGCGCAGACAAGGAGACCCCTAAAACCCCCCGGGAGCGGGAGCTCTTTAGCTCCGCTCCGCCATTATCCGGCACCAAACCGGAAGCCGCCGTTAACAGACAGTGTAATCCACTTAGAACTGTGGAGCGTTGGCCTAGAAAGGTGTGTGTGTGTGTGTGTGTGTGTGTGTGTGTGTATATATATATATATATATATATATATATATATATATATGCAAATAAATGTCTCACCAACCTTTCTCTGCCCTCAGCCAGCTTCCACTTGCCCATTGGCTTATTTGCAAGGGCAAGGGGGAGGTATTGCCTGTGACATCTTGCTTCTCCTTAGTTTATCTGTTGTCCTTACAGAACTCAGCAGGGAGGTGAATGGGGACAAATCTAGAATGAGTTGTGTTTGTCTGTCATTGGCTCTGCCTCTCCCAACTGTTGAGTTCCCAGTCTTCTGGCCTACCAGTCTTGAGGGGCATGAACCTCAGCTACATCACTTGGGAAGACAGGCAAACTAATGCCAGATTACTGGAAGAAGCAAAGATCACCAGCGTCGAAGTGATGATTCTTCAACATCAACTTCGTTGGGCTGGTCATGTTATGCAGATGCCTGATGATCATCTTCCAAAGCAAGTACTCTATTCTGAACTTAAAAATGGAAAGCGGAATGCCAGTGGTCAACAAAAGAGGTTCAAAGACTCAAGGCAAATCTGAAAAAATGTAGAATAAACACCAACAACTGGGAAACACTGGCCTGCAAGCGCTGCAATTGGAGAACAGCCTTTACCAAAGGTGTCATGGGCTTTGAAGACACCCAAACTCAGAACACAAGGGAGAAACGTGCTGAGAGGAAGGCACGCTTGGCAAATCCACACCGTGAACAACTCCCACCCAGAAACCCATGTCCCCACTGTGGAAGGATGTGTGGATCCAGAATTGGCCTCCACAGTCACTTAGGGACCCACTGTTAAAATTGTGTTTATGGAAGACAATCTTACTCGGCTACGAGTGATTGCCAGAGAAGAAGAAGAAGAAGAACCACCGCCTCTGATCTTCTTTCCCATCATCTCTGACCATTTTGAAGCTGAACAAATTAAAGGAAAAGATGCCACATTGCTGCTACAGTTTCGTGCTCCCTTTTTAAAAAAGGGTGAAATTTGAAAATGATGTTGGGTTTTCTAGCAGAACCATCTATTATTTGTTGGCTAAGACAAACATTTGGTGTCTGCTCTACTGGATTGCTAAGCCATAGCTGGAAGCTTCTCCAAGTCATAGCAGTGATAGAAAGTGACCACTCATAGATCACTAAGGATGATTGGGTTTTGCCCGCGATGAGGCTGCCATAGTATCCTGCTTTCATCATGAAGAGAGTGGTTGTGATGCTGATGCTGAGACCAATTCATTCTGAGACCATTACATCAGGTTTTATGAAGAGCTGTGCTAGCAAAATAGCTCATGAGATAAAAAGTCTAAGTTCAGCTTTAAGCAAAATGTACTTCTTGCATTCTTTCAATGACATCACATTAGTGAACTAGTTTCCTAAAAGTGAAATCTTCATGGACTAATTCTTCTTCTTCTTCTTCTTCTTCTTCTTCTTCTTCTTCTTCTTCTTCTTCTTCTTCTTCTTCTTCTTCTTCTTCACTGATATTTCAACCCCCATTAGCCCCAGCCAGCATGGCTGATGATCATGGATGCTGGAAGTACACTAACATCTGAAGGACACCTGGTTCCACATTCCTGATTTATAGTAAATCCTGGGTAAACTTTCATGTTATAGAGGCAATGATATTTTCAAATGCATTAAGCAAATCAACGAGGAAAGCAATTTTGACATCTTTTAAGGAATATATATGAAACTTATTTTTTTAAGCTAATGCCAGACTAGAAACAGGATTGGTTTCACCAGCATTTCAGTGGGGGGAAAAAGAAAATAGTAGCTTTCATAAATGTATTTTCGTCCCCCCACTGAGACATATCACTCCATATATTGAATTCTATTTGTTTCTTTTTAAAGAGTTTCTGACTATTTTATCTGCCTGAAAGCTGAATGCAATGTAACTATATATAGCTAAATGCTTCCATCGCTTCTTAGGATGCATGCCATCATTTACTTTGGGCAAAACAACTATTATTCAAGTGAAGGGAAATATATTGTGTGTAGGAGGGCAGTATTTCTTTAGTGTTTGTGTTTAAAGCTGCAGAAAGGGGGGGAGTGGTTTCTGAAATTGCATGCTTCCTTCGTTATTACAAGCCTTCACATGAGCTCTTGTCATTCAAAATGGGTATTATACTCTCGTGTGTGTTTTTAGAAAGCTGAAATACAGCCACAGCGGCTGTCATTATTTCCCAAGTAACATGACATTTATGATACTTTTCAAGAATGTACTGTATGTGAGGTTACAAAAAAAAATCTGATTGCCATACTAAATACTATTTATAGCACTGACAATTTTGTACAGACTGAGGGACGTGGTCTTTTGTTGCTGTACACAACACACTGACATGCACATCACTTGACAAAGCTGGGCTACTTATGAAGCAAGGAGTGGGGGAAATAAGAAGGCCATCTCAAAGCAAAACATAAAGCTGGATACACTATCCTTCTTCTGCATTTAGGTTAGATGAGGCCCTAAGCTATGGAAGGTAATGGGGCCCTTTATATCTCCAGCTGTCCTTTGTCAACAACAAATTGTCGCTGTTTTTTGTGTTGTATGTATGTTATATACATGTTATATACATGGAGAGCCAGTGTGGTGTAGTGGTTAAGAGTGGTACACTCGTAATCTGGGGAACCGGGTTCGTGTCTCCGCTCCTCCACATGCAGCTGCTGGGTGACCTTGGGCTAGTCGCACTTCTTTGAAGTCTCTCAGCCCCACTCACCTCACAGAGTGTTTGTTGTGGGGGAGGAAGGGAAAGGAGAATGTTAGCCGCTTTGAGACTCCTCCGGGTAGTGATAAAGCAGGATATCAAATCCAAACTCTTCTTCTTCTTCTATATGGTAATTTATGGACCTAATAGGTATCTAAAGCCATTTGCACATGCAGAATGTAAGCACTCTATATATAGAAATGAGCAAACCAGTGATATTTAGGGAGCAGGCTAGCAGGCAGGGCCCAGTACTTACGGTACATCATAGGAGCTGTATGTAGGTTTCATTTTATTTGTTTTTTATTTTATATTTTGGAAATGTACAGCCAGGTTTTTTTCTTTAAATTATTTTGGGGCCTCCAAGAGAGTGGGGCCCTAAGCTACAGCTTGTTTAGCTTATACGTAAATCTGGCACTGTCCCTATGCATTGGGGCTTGCTGTCTTGGGGGTAGTTTGAACTGAAGCACACCAGCTCCCCCCCTCCAGTTCTTATACAGCTAATGACCACACCCACATTTCTGGGTAGGAGGGGAAACAATTGTACAAAATATAAACAAGAAATAACTTAATTATTATCTAAGGCTCCCAAAGACCTGGGCTTCAAATATATGAAAGAACAGCTTCTTCCATACTGTCCTAAGATATAAGATTTTTTTGGGGGGGGGGGCTCTCCTTGCCTAATGAGACTCCTTGAGTAGGGCCCTGTGGGTGGGTTTCCTCTGTTTTGGTCCCTCACCTTTGGAACAACTTCCCTTCTAAGGTATGTCTCTTCATGGTATTGATGTTGACAATATTGAAGTGACAATATTTGTTGACAATGTATTGGTGTAGAATAGCCAGACTGGGCACTTTCAACAACAGACGCTGTTTCAATGTGAAGTTCCCTGAGACTGCTCACTAAGGATATAGTAATGCATTTCAATTAGTTATTTCAGCCTCACCAACTTTGCAGTGGTTTACGATACGGCACAATGTCACATCAGCTTCTTATTCCCTTTTTCTCTCGTGCAGACTTCTGTCTGTTAGGAGCAAAGATGTAACAATCTTCCATCTGATGTTGCTATTTAGCATAATCATTTGGAAGCACCTCAGGAAGTGGAGCCCTGGAGGGAGCATCTGCTGTGTTAAGATTCTTTCCTGATACGTAAAAGAATGTGAACTGAAATCTCTTAAATCTCATGTAGAATCATTGGTCCCTCAGTGGTAATTCGTGAAGGATCTCAAACCCAACAGCAGATCGGGGAGTTTGTGATCAGTTACTACCTGGAATGCTCACCCCAAGAAGGAATCTCTCACAAGTTGTTGAATCTCTCATAAGCCCATGTGATGGCAAAAGTTTTTCTTCATTGTGGGCATATTGCAGCTCAGCAGGACTGAGCGAACATGATGCATATGTCATCACTTGCAAGCTGGCTGGAGACTGTCCCTGGAGGAGAACTGCTGCTAATTCATAGGCGGAGAGATCTGCTGAGACACTGATGGCTTTCTTTGGGTTATGAAAGGCTAAAAGAGGAGCTGTGTGAGTGCTTTTTATAGCTATAAAAGCTGTTCCTTGTGCCACACTCCAATACCATTAATGTCAGCAGCTTAAATGGTCTCTCGTTGGTTTTGACTTTGCCAAGTGAAGTAGAATTTTCTCCACATGTGTGACCATGCCCATGAACTGGCAAATCTCACTGATATTTTGAGGATCTGGGAAACAGCTTGGACCTTTTCTAGGTCTGGTTAGGAACAAAGGAAGTTGCATTATACTGATTCAGATGATTGGTCCATCTAAGCTCAGTGATTTCTGCACTGACAGGCAGTGGCTCATCAATGTTTCAGACGGGGTTCTCTCCCAGCCCTATCTAGAGATACCAAGAACTGAAACTGTGATCTTCTGTATGTAAGGTAGTTGCTCTGCCACTGAGCTATCTCCTTCCCCCTACACCACCAATAATCTGGCCAAGTAACTTAATATTTGTTTTCGAAAGCTCACATTTTTCATTGAGTATGGTGCCAGATTCTTCTAGTCATTTCAATACAGCAAAGAGTCAATGGTCATTAGTGATGGAGAAATTTGATTCAGGTTGCATGTAAAGGCTTCCTTGGTTCACTTTTATTGACTGATCTGCTGCACTGTGTATGTTTTCATTCAGTTCTCTGCCAATGATTCACCCACTGTCTTGGAAGTAATCTTAACTTCACTAGTGTCCTCCAGGTTTAAAGTGTGCACTCCCCCCCCTCCGTATTCAGGCTAGGAAAAAATTATATACATATATGCATGTTACATGTGCTTTAATTTTTGGCTCTGCAAGTATTTCTAGATTAATATTTGAGCATATAGTGGAGTGTATGGGGTGTTAGTGAAGGGATAGTACCTCTGGTGGGACACACGTCATGCTCCTTCTGAGGTAGTTTGTCCACCTTTGGTCCCCACCCTGCACTCAGCTCTCACCTGTGGCTCCCAGAAGCTGTCAGCAGGACAGTAGCCACACCCCAGGAATGGCTTTGACTGGCCAGCTAAACCAGGTGAGGAAAGTGAGGGGCAGATGGAGAATGTCAACCTAGGAAGGTAGCCCATCTAGGAGAAGGAAAACTCTGATCCTAAACCTCCACTTGCTTGTGGGATATCTTCAGGAGAAGAAAAGACTAAGGAGTAAACCCTACACAAATCCGGAGTGGAGTTCCTAAGATGGTTGGATAGTGTCTTGTATGCCTCCTTCCGGCAGCTCCTGCAGCCAAGCTGGTGCCAAACATATTGCTCTGTTTTCCTTTGGACTGCATCAGTGAAGCCAAGGGTGGGGGGTCTAGTGGTCTGGGCAGGCCAGGACCTCCGTACAGACTGCCCAGGCTTGTGCTCCAGGGAGGTCACTTAGGTGCTGCTAATGCAGTGGTTTGACTTCACCCCAAGATGTGCACTCCATTGCCTCTCAAGACAGATGGATACCAACAATAGTGGAGTCTCATGATCTATGGGGCTGGGGCCTACTTTTTTGGTGATTTAGAATTTCAGTCCTGATGGTATGGAAGTCTGGAAGTGCCCCCGAGGGCCTGGCATGGCCACATACTGGAGACTTCCACCATGGAGCTGACACAGCAAAAACCAAAGCCAAGCCACCTCAGACCTACCTTTAAAACTCAAATGATGCCTATATTGACACATATCAGTATGGACCTATGACAAAAGAGGAAAGAAGGAAGTATACATAGGAGTAATTGTATTATGTAAGCCTCGGTAATTTTTAAAGTATGAATTGTGTAAACTATGAAGAATATATTTTTTAAGTCATTAAAAATAGGGTTGTGCACCACCAACAATATTCAGACTGGACTCCACTTTGGAAAATAAGAAGGTCCATTCTGCAGTGCTTCAGAGGCTGTCTGATTAGGCCTAGGGCTTTGAATACAAACCCCACTAAAAAAAACCCAACCTCCACAGTTACTAAAATTAAAAAACAAACAAACCCGACTATAGCTGTTTTCTTTTCACAGAATTGTATGAAATTTGCAGGCATGTTAATAAAGCTCAACAAATAAGTTCAGTGGTTTTTCTTTTGTACTTGGTACATTTAAATATGATTTTGTGCTTGGTTTATTTACATGTGATACAAATCTCCACACCAGCCCACAATGCTTTAGAGATCCCTGCTTTGATTCTGGCCTGGTTTGGCTTGAACAATCCCAAATCTGCCTAAAGCAGCCCCTCTCCAGTTCTGGATTTGGGATTCATTCAAATGTCTTGCACACCCTTTGCAAAAAGTAAGCACAAATAATAGTGAACTTTGTGCTTTTAAAGTGGAATTAATGGGACATTTATTGCCTCTTGTGTTAATAATTAAACACACAAATAAGTTTATTGGGACTGAATCCAGCAACCCTATGAACAGTATCTATAAAATCTAAAGCTGCTAGCATTTAATAGCATGTAATTTTAATTAGGTTTTAATGTCTACTATAGAGACATGAAGTGGTGAATTTTCAATGGAGTTGAATTTTGGTGTGAAAAACAGTTCAGGGAGGGCTGGAATCTTAGCTTGTTCAGGTGCAAAAAAAAAGGTAAACAGCTGAGACTTAGTTTGCATTTATTTTGCTTCTGTATACACATTGTGGAGATTTCTGGGCATCAAACTGATATGATGACAATATTGCTTCAGGAAATTGTGTGGGTGTTGTTGTTTTTTGTTTAGTAAATGGCAATGTGGGATCAGATTTGTGGGGACATCCTCATTCCCCTACCAAGGCTGCCATTGCTGAACCAAAAACAATTGCACAACCACCAGCTGTATCATTGTCACACCTCTATAATTAGCTGAAATATCAGAAGTATCACAAGGAAATATATGATTAATGCTGTACATTGGCAAACTTGCCAGAACATTTTGCAATCTGCAAAAGAAAAAAATGTGGTTGCAGATCTTTAATGAAAATTTAGACTCAGTCACTCTCATTCTCCCCCTCTTCCCCGACTTCTTGTACATCTTAAGGAAGATATTCAGGGTAAATTGGATCCTCTTTTTTTAGGCTTCTGATGAGCTTTCTATTCTGTGATTCATACACTGTCATTACCATCAAACATAAAAGGTCAATTTGCTGTGTCAAATCCTTAGAACTGGCTAAAAAGGAAAGCAGTAAATGGGGATATATTGTCAATATCCATCTACTGTGTAGAGAGCAAATTTTGCCTTCGAAAGCTACTCTGTGATGATAACACAGGACATGAGCTGCCATTTGCTGTGGTGGGAGCTTTCCGGCCAATGCAAATATGGTGTAGTGCTTAGGCCCCTGTCTTGGGAGATCAGGGTTCAAATCCAAGCCATGCTGGTTAAAGTGACATAGGAGTGATTTAAATATATGGTGTGGATATGTCCCGTGTGATTAATGTCATGTCTACTCTGGCCCAGAGAATGTTCTTTATTTGCATCTCCCTTTCCTAATTCACAGTCAACCTCCTGCTTATTTTCACTCAGATCAGTTTAAGGAATGACCTACTTTGTGATCATTTTTCCATGCAAGAGCAAAAGCCCTTCCTGAAATCTTCTTCAGTCTATCCCAGATGGTTTAATATTAGAACATGGTGGAGGCCTTGGGGAGCTTATGTGACCCAGAAAACCTACTAATCAGGAATGCAATGAAGCACATGGCATTGCTGCATGTAATTCCTCCTTAGAAAGGCTGTGTTTGTGGAGAAAGAGGAGGAGGAAAGCATATAGTAAGGCATATTTGAGACTTACAAGTTTTTAAATTGCTGTTCGTGGGGTGAGGGTGGGAATTACCATTTCAAATGGTAATTTTGGAATGTTCCTGAGCTGTATGTATTGCTTGGTTCCTTTTAAAGTTCCTATTGGTTTTCTCTGTCCTGTGTATTTTCATTTACTATCTTTCATTTGCCACCTTTCTCATCTAGTATAAAGGTCCTTCCATGGATCAGTTGGACTACAACAGTGGACTCTGCAAATAAAATACAGAGGGACAGAGACGTGAGGGCTACACTGACCAAGGGACTTGACTACCATGTCAATCCTTTGAAATACCGAGGCAACAGTTGTGCACAGGGCTGGCATCATAAGATTCTGGTTTACACTAACTTGGTCATGTCCACAGAATGGAAGATGGCAGGATCCTGAAGGACGTGCTGCTCTATGGGGAACCGGCTTCAGGCACCAGGCTTGTTGGCAGACCAACATTGCTTTACAAAGATGTCGGCAAACATGACATGAAGGCTGGTGACATCAACCCCGCTGTGTGGGAATCCCTTGCAGATGACTGCAGTGCCTGGAGACAGTCAGATTGTGCATCCATAGCAGTGACCAGAGAAGGAATAACCATTGGGAGGAGCACACAGAGAAGAAACACCATGGCACATCTGCAGCAGCACAATGGGTTGCCTTCATCTACCCCAGATGCAACAAAACTGTTGTACACTCCCCACAACTCACTTCCATAAAGCAGCATAACATAGTCCATCTTGGAATTGGACATTAGCATCATATTCTCTCATACCCTTTTGGTGGGGTGAGCTATTGCCGTAGCTGCCTTGCTAATATGCTGGTCCAGCTCAGCATCAATGGAAAAGTTGCTGGTTATGGTGGAGGACTCCCCTGCTGAGCGCCTGAGGGCCCCAGTCCTGCCACTCACCAATTGACCTAGGGCGGGGCCTGACAGGCCCCATAAAGGACTGCTGCTGATGCTGCTGGGCAGAGAGGGCTCCATTTTTTTGTTTTAAAATTGCTGTTATTTTTTACGTATGTTTTAAACTGTGATATTAATGCTGTATTCTTAATTTTAGATTTTGATTTATGTGGAAATTGTTTTCCATTTGGTTGTGTATTTTTTAATGTGGTTTTTAAAATTGTTTATGACTTTTGTAATTGTGTAAATCTTGTCATGTTGTAAGCCACTTTGAGCATTGTTTTTAACTGTGGAAAGGCGGCATACAAATAAAATGATGATGATGATGATGATGATGATGATGAACCCAGGTAACCAAAATTGTCTACCAACCTCAAGTGTGTGATCACCAATGGTGAAGCATGGAGTGCTGGCTAAATGCATATATTAGGGGAAACTGCTTTGCAAAAATACATTAATTAGTCAAAATTGCATATAAGAATGTGTACAGTAGGTGAAGTTCACACAAAATGCTGATGGATTTTCGTATGGACTTAAAATGCACACAGCACAGAATGGTGCAGAAATATGGAGAACTGAAGACGAGAAAAATTAGAAACCGAGAGAAAGAGAAACCGACATATTCTCTGATCCCTAGTGCAGTAGAGGGTGAGAATAATGGGTGCACCACAAAAGCAGATGCATATCAGGATCCTATTTGCATGCAAACTCCCTGAAGCAGCATGGGAATTCATTCATGGATGTCTGCTTCCACAGGTGGATGTTCCCTGACAGATGAGGTTTACAGACAAACCAATGGCTCTGTTGCTGCATTCATTTTATTTTGGTCTAATTCTCCTGCTTGAGTGTTTCTTTCTTTCTTTCTTTGGCATGGTAGATTAACTACATGGTGATTATTTCACCAATGCCAGTTTTTGCTTTGTGACTGGAGAGGAGTGTTTCCTCCCCACCTCTGCTCCTGTCAAAGAAAAATCCAGTTTGAATGGTTTGCCCTGGCATAGTAAATGCCACCTTTCATCACCTGAGGCTACATTCAAGTGGAATATTTCCCATGCAAAACTGACATTTAAATTGACATTTTAACAGCAACACAAGAACCAGGGTTTAGTAATCCCAATTTATTTTTTAAACAAAGTAAACCTTTCAATTGTGCAGCTTTTAGAATGATTTCATGAAACAGAACCTTGGGTTATTACAGCAGCTATCCAAAATATACTGACTGGGGAATCAATAAGGCTTACTTCTGAGTAAATGTGATTAAGTATGGGATGAGAAGTCTTCACAAAGAATCTGAAACTAAGGTAAGGAACTGCAAATGTTTGTTTGTGGGTCATTAGACGTATGTAGATGGATAAGGACAGCAGAGCGAGCAATGCTTTATTCATTCATCAGATACATTTATGCTCTAGCTTTCAAGGAAAGAAACCATCCCAAGGCAGCTTATATTGATTTAAAAAACAAAAGCAATAGTATAAATACAATTAAAATCAGTCAAAATAACCACACCAGCAGCTAATATGCCAACTTTCTCTCCCCCCCCCCACACATAATAATCAATAAATCACCACCAAGCAAAATGTTTTTAAGTACTGAATAGACTACAAAATCTTTTTAGGTGTTCAGTTCTAGAGAGATGAAGGGTCACTTGAAAATACCCTATCTGAAAATGAATACATGACTTGTTTACATTCAGATTAGAGAACTGTAATGCATCCATGTAGGGCCGTCTTTGGGAAATGCTCGGAAACATCACATGGTGCTAGATACAAGAGTTTTGATGGGAATCCATATTTCCATCTCCCAGAATCCTAATATTTTACCTGCATCATTGGCTCTGGATTACTGTCCAAACCCAAGTCAAAGAGTTGGTTTTGGCCTTTAAAGTCCTAGAAGAGTGGTTTGCATACCATTCATCAAGACAATGCACAAGGTTAAGATGAAAGATCAAGATGACCACTTGAAGCTCCATTAATGGTACAACCAAACCCACATCCCTTCCTGGTGGACTCTGTAGAGCATCAGAGCTAAGGCCACATCTGTAGCCCAGCCACTCACAGCAACCACAGCAGAAGGTGGGAGGGGAGGTCATCATCATCATCATCATCAACAACATCATCATCATCATTTTATTATTTATAGCCCACCCATCCTACTGGGTTTCCCCAGCCCCAGGTAGGACAACCAAGGCCCAATCCCTGTATTAGTTCCAGACTGGTGCAGTGATCAGGCCTAGATCAAGCCTGTTGCTATTGTGCGATGGCAGTGAAATCATCTCATGAACTGAAAAACAGCCATCCTTCGAAATCCACACTCCTTTGAATTTTGCAATACAGTTCTTCAGCTCAGTAATGTACATATAAAAATGCATATAGCAGGGTTAAAGTGTGCATAAAATTGCATAGATTACTGGAAAAACGTGAAATTCATTTTATTAGGGGGAAATGTGTACACTAGGCAAAATTGCATATGCATACAAAAATATGTATATTAGGAGAAATTAGCTGAGGAATTTTCATGAGGACTTTCTTCTTTTAAAAAAACAAAACGTTGATATGGAAAAAATGTGGAGAACAGAATGGGAAAATGGGAGAATAAGAGAAACCAAATTTGACAGATTTGTCTATTCCCCAACCCATTCAGGCTCTTGACGGGAAGTTGCTGGAGTACTCAATGGGGACAACACACACACACACATTCACACACACAAATTAATACCTGGGAGCTGTGCATTATGCTTCCCTTATCCAGGTAGATTGAGGCCTGTTGGCACCCAGCCTTTGAATTCCTTGCAACATGGGGAAACCATCCCCTGTTAGATCCTCATCACTGGGTCTGACAGATTTTCCTGCTGTCCTTCTCCAAACCAGGAGGAAGGGCACAGAAATATTCCTCTCCAGTGCCCAGGTTCAAATATCAAGTGAAACATTTGCTTGCAGGTACCACTTGTAATAACACCAATCTTTCCTATCACGTCATGCACTTGTGTTTTTGCTGTGCGCCCAACACCAGTGGTGTTTGAATGACGAATTGCCACTGGGTGCAGGAGGACCTGCATGTCCCTCCTGTCTCTTCATATCATCTGTCCTCGGATGTGGCCTCTTGGCCTATGTCCATGCTGCCGGCTACCATTGTACCTAGTTCTAGTCTGTACTCCTAGTGTCGCGGCTGGTGCCCTGCGTGTTCGGAGAGTGACATTGGCACTCAGATTGTCAGCTCTCTTAATACTCTTGTCAGTTTCTGAGCTATTGTCTGCTCTCTGCTTCCTGCTGCTTCATTCTTTTCCCTGACTGAATACAGAGTGCTAATGTTTTTGATAGGGACTCTCTGCCAGGCGCTGACATCTATGGAAACTACATGCTGACATGCTAACTTCCTTTTGCCTGTAATGAACTAATGGTGTTAGCCTCAGTAGTGTAGTGGCAAATTCAGGTGTGAAGGGTCCCTTTGTGATTGTCACAGCCACTCCCCCTCAAAGCCACACTCCTTCTAAGATTACATAGCCTCCTAAGATTACGCAATAATCTCATAATCATATGGCAATAAAAATTTGGAGTGCACTGCAACAATCAATACAGATCTCCATGTGTTGCCTTAAATGCGCGCGCGCACACACACACACACAGGCAAATGATCAAATGATTGGGAGTGCTTCAATACCACAATTTGGAGTGACTTAAGTTGTGTTTTCCATGAAATTCCATTGTACGTAACCAAACTTGCGCAGCATTGTCTTGAAACTGAAGCACCTTGTGCTTAGCATTGGAGTACACAGTGAGTAAATAGCTCCCCTTTCATGCTTATTGAGTAGCTCTAGGGTGTTGGAGACAGGGGCTCTGCTGCCAAAATAGTAATGGGCTTTCAAACACCCTCTTTGTGACCCTGGGATACTACGCCACTGGCATATGTTCACATGGCATATGAACCACACAGGAAGCTGTCTCGTGCCATTACACCAGGCTATTTGTCCACCTAGGCAAGTGTTATCTGCTCTGACTGCAGGTGGCTACCCAGGGTTTCCAGAAAAGGTCTTTCCTGTCACTTGTGACCTAATCCTTTTCATGGAATCACAGAATTGTAAAGTTGGAAGGGACCACAAGGGTTATCTACCCCAATCCCCTGCAATGCAGGATTCTTTCACTTAACGTGGGGCTTGAACCCGTGGGGCTTGAACCCATGGCCCTGAGATTAAGAGTCTCATGCTCTGCTTACTGAACTATTTGAACATGATATGGATGGATCTGGGTCTTTCTTCATACAAAGCATACACTCTACCAATCAGTGCTGTAACCTCTAAGGAGGGCCCCCAAACTCTTAACTGAACCCAGAACTTTTATCCACATTATAGGTACAGGTATTTGGCATGCTCTTTTCTCTTTGTCAAACAGGAATAGGTTGACTTTCCTCTGAAGTCTGTATGTCATTTCTTGGGGGCTCTGAGAGTACATGGGGGTCATGGATTCTTACTTGAATCAAAGGTTCCTGCCTTTGAGCTAAGCACAGAAAGGGCTGACCCAGTTACAAATTAGGACTATCATCCATTCCAAGGTATTTTCTAAATAAGTGAAACAAGGTGCATGCCATACAGTAGTTTTTTATTTATCAAGTAAATATTCTTAAGGCATACTTTATTCATCTTGGTATAGCTTTAACCCATCAAGACCTTATGAACCAATACAGACTTCCTTTCTTCAAAAAAAGGGGGGGGATCTGTTGCACAGAGTTCCTCACCATTATTCATCCCCACCTCAAAATGACAAGTCTCTCATTTGCTTAGTTGATTTCCCCTCCCCTCCTTGGAACCCACCTAGAGTACAACATGGGACTTCCTGAATCAGAAAGAAGTGTTTGTCCAATGAGAATGTAAAGTACTGGGTTGATGGTGCCACTCAGAGAAGTGAACACAAAAGCCAATGAGGAGATGGTTGCAAAATCGCGGTGCAAGGCAAAGAACAAATTCAAGGGGGCCCAAGTGACAAGGGAGAAAAACATCCCAAGCAAAATTTCTGTGCAGGGTTCTCCTTGCTCACCTAAATTGTGCCAGATCTTGATGATTAGAGTCTGGGTGGAGATGACCATTAGTGGAGCAAAGATCATTAAGGTGATGATAATGATTGTCTGTGGGTCAAGCCCCAAATTGAAGAACAGTAACAGCCAGCAAGACAGAGCCCAGAGAAGAGCAGACACAATGGCAGATAGGAGAACAGACAAATATTTTGGACTGTGACGTCGGTGCCAAATAGGGAAGAGGACAACCAAGAACCAATCAATGCTGATGGACATTAGGAAATGCATGCTAGTACCCTGCATGAAGAAAAATAGGTATGCCAGTAACAGGAACAATTTAACAAGAGCATCGCTCGAATCCTCACAAGTGCAAAAGAATATGAAGATACTGCACAGAACTAACAGGGCACCAAAATCAGCTACAGCTAAATTCCAGATGTAGACAGAGAAGAAAGTCTTCCTAATACGGAAGAGGAGAAAGAAGAAGATGGTTCTGTTCCCAAAAAGCCAAAGCATGAAAATGAAGATAATGAAACGAGCAATCATACGATCTTGTAATAAGCATATCAGAAAGCTCTTTGTGTGCTCACATGGACTGTGAATATTTTCTAAAACTTGCAAATATTCAGTGGGAAGATGTGTTGCGTTCAGTACAGTCATATTCAAACCACCACTTCTTAGATGTTGGCCTCTTCCACATATGGTCCTGTTAGCCGAAGGAAAAAGGGAATCCTCCTAAAGAGACAAATACCAACAATTTAAAATTAGAACTGAATGCCGAAAGTCAATTCACAATGAATGGGGAAGGAAGCTGGCCATGTATGTTACCCAATATAGGTGCTATATCACCTCCTTGCAAAGCGTAGCTTGCAAATAGTGAGCCAGGCTCAGCAAAGCACAACATCCTCCCTAACTTAACTGGCATATATTCCTCTCTCAGGAATGCATGCAAACAGAAGATCTAATCAAAGGTCCATCAAAGGTTTCCAGACCAAGGACCCACTTTTAACCCAAACCCTTCTTAATTTTCTACCATATATTTGTATGGTGGTAGTGCTCCTGTTGTGAACCACCTTAGATCAGGTCTTAACCCACTAGTAGGCACTGACCCACCAGTTGATAATCAGTAATCTAGTCCAGGGGTTGGCAACATGCGGCCCATGGGCTGGATGCGGCCCACGAAGACCGTTTTACTGGCCCATGAGCTGCCCCTGAACTGAGCCGCCTGCTTGGCGAGTCCCCTGCGCGCTGTGCTAAACCGGCGCTGTGCTGGCCGGCCCATGGATGATCTCCGCAGGAGTGATCTGGTCCATAGCTGGTAAGCCTTGGCGACCCCTGATCTAGTCCTTCCTTCTGTTTCAAAGTGCTTTCAAGATGCTTCTAGAAACTATACAAGTGGCATTTAAAAGTGATAGCTCTGTTTGCCCTCCCTGCAACTGCTATTCAGAGGTATAATTAGCATACTGCTTTGACTAGTAAATTCTCTCCCCTCAATTTCCTTCACTGTGGCTCAGATTTATATATTAATAGTACGTAATAATGGTCTGTGTTGAGCAGGCTTGTCTTACTTGACCAGTGTCTAAGGCAGAGCTTTCCAAACTGTGTGTCACAACACATTGTGTGTCAGCTGCAGTGTGTAGGTGTGTCGCGTGAACACTCCCCATGCTCCTTCCGGGGCTGGAAAGGAGTTACGTAGTTTAACCTCTGGTTTGCTAGTAAAACTGAATTACTGTGTTGCCAAAAGAAGCATGTCTAAAAAGTGTGTCTCCAACATGAAAAGTTTGGAAAGCTCTAGTCTAAGGTATATTTTGAAGTTGGTTGACAAACCATGGGGTGACCTTGTTAGCATTGGCCGTGGTTCGCAACACAAAACCCCTGGCTTGTGGGTATAGCAACTAGAGAACAGAGGGAGAAATTTGTACCAGAAAGGGGAGAAGGAAGCTTGCATTCCTGGGACTGGTATTTAATTTGCAAGCCATGGTTTGTAGAGATGCAGTGCCTTTTCTGCCCCAGGTCAATACGTGTGGCGGAAAACACTTACTTTTGTTTCTGAACAATTTGTTGAAACAGAAGAAACCTGGTCACTTCCTGACAGCTGGGTGAGGCCCCAAAGCCCAATCCAAAGAAGCAATGACATTCCTTCCTATTTTCTTCTGTGAAAAGAAGAGAAAGTATCAGTAGTGACTGACGTACTGCTCATACTGTATGGGGGGGGGGGGGGAGAGAGGAGATTGTTCCACCAGGCAAGCAGAAATACAATGTCTGAAAAAAGTAAAGCAAATAATCAACTTACAGTAGTAACAATGAACAAGCTTAAACATAAAGAAAACCTACCCCCCCCAAAAAAGTTGTTTCAACAAGAATAGTGTCTGTTATCAGTTGCTAGTTGTATAACATTCTTGTAGCAGAATCTGTTCAGTTGTTCTGCTTCCACCCTCCTTCTCCCTGGTGTCCTCTCTCTTCTCTATTTTTCCGTCCTCTACTTCTGCAGTCCTCTCTTGGGTTGCTTTCCCTCTAACTGTCACCAACTGACTTGCTACTTGTCTTGCTCTTTCCTGGCATTCTACGCCCCCACCCTTAACTTATCACTCATGCATTCTAGTACCCATATTCTATTCTATGGTGTTACATAGGAAACTTCTTCATTCCAGGCTAGACTATTTATTTGCCCACCCATCTAATGTGGTTTACTCTGACAGGTAGCAGATCCCAAGGTCTTGGGCAAATGTCTTTTCCATCACTGACTACCTGATCCTTTCAACTGGGGATATTGGGTATTGAACCTGGGATTTCCTATATGCTTGCAAAAGAAGTATGCACCTGGGATAGCTCAGTCAGTAGAGCATGAGACCCTTAATATGAAGATTGTGGGTTCAAGCCCCACATTGGGCAAGAGATTCCTGCATTGCAGGGAGATGGACTATTAGATGCCCCTTGTGGTTCCTTCCAACTCTGCAATTCTATTCTACTCTAGTAGCAAACAATGGTCTCTGTCCCTGTATGCTTCTCCTGCTGGCTTCACCTTGGATAAACAACCTCCAGGAAAGTGATTTCTTTTAGTCTCTTCTCCAACCAGACTTTTGACATGCTCCTTCCTCCTTTGGTATCCAAGGAAACCCAGGTCACCAGCACTTGAGAAAATGATACCTTGTCTTTCAGTCCCCCTTTCCTGCTTTTAGGACCTGAACATGCTTGTACAAATGAAACTGGACTCTCTAGGGGCATCTTTAGTCTCATTCATATTTAACATTTCCATTAGACTGGAACATTTTAATTTGAATCTCACCATCCATAACGTTTTTGGTTCGGAATTTTTCCACTCTGTTGTATAAGCAAATTTTAATCACACTGCTTTGTACTTTTGCGTCAGGCATGATTTCTCATGGACCTCCTTTCTTCACCTCCTTCTTTTCTTCTCAAAGCCTGTTCTATCAGCGCAGCTGGGTCTCATTTAGCAGAACTGAACTGAGTAAATATGTTGCCAGTGACAAATTAAGTGACAGATTTTGCCTTTGCATGATTGCAGACTAACTACTCAACTCTGAAATTTATTTTCATGCAAAACTCTTCCACTGTAGCTTTCAAGAGCAACTCTTGATCTGCAAAAAAAATCTCCTGTCAGTGTTCACCAACCAGAATATATGCAGTCATTATGTGACATTTTGCTTGTTGCTCTTACTTGGATACAAAACCTATGGGTAGAATTGCAGGATCATAGAATTGTAGAGTTGGAAGGGACCCTGAGGTTCATCTAGTCCAATCCTCTGCAATGAAGGAATCTCCACTAAAGCATCCATGACAGAAGGCTATCCAAACTCTGCTTAAAAACTTCCGAGGAAGGAGAGTCCACCATCTTCTGATGGAGCCCAGCCTTCTGTTGAACAGTACTTACCACCAGAAAGTTCTTCCTGGTTGTTTAGTCAGAATCTCTTTTCTTGTAACTTGAAGCCATTGTTTTGGATCCTACCCTCTGGAGCAGGAGAAAACAAGCTTGTTCCATTTTCCATGTGACATCCATTTAGATATTTGAAGATGGCCATCATATCACCCCTCATTCTTCTCCTTTCCAGGCTAAATATACCCAGCTCCCTTAACCATTCCTCACAAAACATGGTTTCCAGACCCATCTTGGTTCTACAAAGCATTGGCAAAAAGGAATTAAATCTGAATCAAAACAGAAATAATTCTATTTTCCCCATTGGATTGCTGGATCTGAAGGTCAAATTTGTTGCTCTAAAAATTAAATGGGTCAGCTTTTTAATTCAGATTGCAATATGGGGACAAGTCCAGTAAATGAAGGAGTAAACATGTATAGAATTGGGTTTGAAAGGCCAGAGACTAGACACAGATTAACAGCAAAGAGCAGAGATCAGAAACCAATAACTGAAACTGCTGTTATGTTGGCAGGGGCAAAGTGATCACAGCATAGAGATCTATCCTACAGCAGCTACACTGGTACTGATGTTACTGGGCTAAATTTCAGGTGCTGGCTTTGACTTTTAAAACAGTCTAAGACTTGTTTTTCTAAAGGACTGCTTATAGAATCATAGAATTGGAGAGTTGGAAGGGACCCCAAGGATCATCTAGCCCAGCCTATCTCAATCTTGGGTCCCCAGATGTTTTTGGCCTACAACTCCCATGATCCCTAGGTAGCAGGACCACTACCTAGGGATCATGGGAGTTGTAGGCCAAAAACATCTGGGGACTCAAGATTGAGAAAGGCTGATCTAGCCCAATCCCCCTGCAATGCAGGAACATGCAGCTGTTCCATATGGGGATCAAACCTGCAACCTACAGCTGGATCATATAGTAATAATCAGGACAGTGGTGGTTAATGTAGCTTCTGTAGTTAAAACTCAGCAATACTCTGGGCTTTTCTTTTCAGCCAGAGAACTCACCCAGGGCAGTTGGCTGCACAGTATTGGGTTTAGGAGGCCTGATTTCCCTGTCCAAACTACATGTATTGTCCAGTGCAGAAAATAGCTTGAATGAACATACCAAGTACAAACAAGTTATTGCAGAAATGGAAGGGGACCCAATTGCTTAAAGCGCAAAAATCAATGCTTACATAAGCACAAAAGAAGAGCCTGCTGGATCAGGCCAATGACCCATTTTGTTCAGCATCCTGTTCCTACAGTGGCCAACCAGATGCCTGCAAGAAACCCACAAGCAGGTCCTAACCGCAAGAGCAGTCTCGCCTCCTGTGGTTTCCAGAAAACAACAATTAGGTACAGCATCCATTAATCATTTCTTTGGTGGCTCATTCCTTACCCAAAGATAGAAGGCAAATAACAGTTGTTATTGTTGCTTTGCGGAATAATATTCTAAATGGAAAGCTTAAAACATTGTTGAACTTATACAGATTCACTGTCTTAGGAGGAATTGCTGAGTCAATAGCTAAGATTGTCAGCATCTGGTATTTGTCAGTGAGAACATCTTGAGGCGGGGGTGGGAGAATGACTTCCCAGCATGGTGGGATGTGACATAATCCTCTCCCATATTGCAGGCCCATATTGATTAATTTACTTCTAGTAGAAATGTTAACTCAGTGCTACAGGGGTCATTTTGAGGTCTTTTGAAAGTGGAAATGGTTGGAAATTCTGCATGCCAAGATCCAAGTTAGGGGAATGAACCCCAGCAGAGATTTAACATGGGAAATAGGAGCAAAGAAAAGTGTAGAAATAAAAGGTGAAAAACCTTAAAATGTGCTCTTTTAGTGAACTGCAAAACATCCCCTTTTCAGAGCTATTTCCAAATTATCCCACTTCCTCTAGCATAGGGAAAAGATCACATGTCTGTAAGTTACAAAATGGTTTACTTACAAACTCTCCAAAGTTCAGATTCATGTGCTTTTCCATACAGTAGTCAGAAGAAGTTGCGCAGGCAGTAAAACACATATTGGTTACAAAACGGTAAAAGGTTCTAAACTATTGCTATAGGAAAATGCTAGTTTTGGACCACATTCTTGCCTGGAACAAAAGTGATGGGTTAAAGCCATGTGGCTTGGGGGAGCAGCTCACAGCTCCTCACACACCAAAGTTCACATGTAGACTAGGAACAAAAGTTTGGTTAGCTATTTCCTCCTAAGGTGAGGGGAAGTGACATAGGCTAAGCCTGGCAGGAGAGCTTACTTTATGAACCCCTTCATGCATTAGTTAGACTAAAGCATGTTGGTTATATGTGGCTGGTTTAGCCCACAGAAATTGAATACAATTAACACCCCATGAATGCAATTGTAAATTAAGGAATGTTATTTGGGTTCCAGAGCAGGAGATCCAACAACATGTATGGTGTATCTTATGGATACCGATCTATAGCCTATGCCAGTGCATAGCATAGAGGGTAGAGGTTAGGACATGGGAGACCAGGGTTCAAATCCCCACTCAGTCATGAAGTTCATTGTGTGACCTTGAGCCAGTCATGGTATGGAGGGGGGGAACCATGTATGCCACTTTGAGCTCCTTGGAGGAAAAGTGGCATATAAATGCAAACAATAATAGTTGTAATGCATTTTATTTACAAATCTTACCCTGCTTTTGTAGGTGACGCTGAAAGCTCTTCTGAAGTGTGGCATCTGAATCTGTCAAACAAAAACAAAGAAGCAAGCGAGCAAACCAAAATCTGGTTGCTGCACGCTCAATAATATAATCTTTCAAACTAAAAAAGGAGTGGGGCTGGAAGAGAGTCGGTGTGCTGTAGTGGTTAGGAGTGGTAGACTCGTAATCTGGGGAACCGGGTTCGTGTCTACACTTCTCCACATGCAGCTGCTGGGTGACCTTGGGCTAGTCACACTTCTCTGAAGTCTCTCAGCCCCACTCACCTCACAGAGTGTTTGTTGTGAGGGAGGAAGGGAAAGGAGAATGTGAGCCGCTTTGAGACTCCTTCGGGTAGTGAAAAGCGGGATATCAAATCCAAACTCTTCTTCTTCATTATGGAAATCTGGGACATCATTCATATACTAATTAACTGATTGGTTGATTATTATTATTATTATTATTATTATTATTATTATTATTTAAAAAAACATACACTTACAGTATATCCCACTTTTCCTCCAAGGAGCTCAAGGACACTATACTTAGTTATCATGTGAGGCTGGTTAGCATGAGAGATAGTGACTGGCCCAAGGTCACCAGTGAGCTTCATGGCTGAATGGGAACTTGAAGCCAGTTCTAGCCTGCCAATCTAACCACATAAACAAATAAAAGAAAGAAAGAAAGAAAGAAAGAAAGAAAGAAAGAAAGAAAGAAAGAAAGAAAGAAAGAAAGAAAGAAAGAAAGAAAGAAAGAAATCTAATGTGCAAGCTTATGCCCAGATTATACATTGCACTGTAATTACTGTGCAAGCACATGGAGGTTCCCTCTTCAAGTAGAAGCACAATAATTCTGGTACTGTGATTCTATGAGCCAGTTCTTGACACTGGGGCCTTATGGAATATTTTATGTACTTGCTAAGGACACCTAAGTACAACTGAATGCACACTGCATATGTGATTAAGAGTATACAGCTTTCAAGTGCATCTTTCTCCTTTAAGATACACAGGAGCAACAGGAAATAAAGGATTGGGTGCCACCTCCTTGTATTTTAAAGGGAAAATCTGTATGTGAGACCTGTGTGCGTCCTTTCATTATTAATGCGGTGTGTATGTGGCTGGACTTAGGTATGTGCACTTGAATACAAAATATTTTGTCAGCAGTCTCCCTCAATCTTCCCGTGCTAGCATACAGATGTTTCCCATGTGATATGCTGAGAACAGCTATACCTGTCCATTTTGCAAAAACTGTGTTCCATTAACAGTGCAATCAGACCACACACTTTACAAAGCTTGGTCCTTGCATGCAAACAAATGGCTAGATTAATACCTGCATGTTCTGTGCTTGGTGCTATCCAAGCTATTGGAAAATGAGAGGTGGGCAGTGCCAGATTTATGCCAAAGCTAAGGAAGCTCCAGTTTAGGGTCTCAGGTTTTGAGGCAGTCTCTAAATACAAAAAAGGACCACATTTCAAATTTTACATAATCATGAAAGGAAGTGTTTTAAATGTTGTCATGGGCAGAACACACACAATGAATGCTGTATTGCTGCCTCTATTTAGTAAGTGTTAAACTATGCGTGTAACTGCTCCTGCGTTGGTGTACATTAGAAGTTTTCATTTATGCCAAATAAGATAATAATGCCTTTTCATTTAAAGGTATTTTAGATTGCTGTGAAACTTCTCAAACTTGACAGAATTGAAGACCCTAACATGTCTTAATCCAGCTCTGGAGATGGGTGAGAATGTTGGGCAATTCTGTTAGAGCAGGGGTAGGCAGAAGGTATTATGGGATAAACTGGGAGACCTCTGGGTGATCTGAAGTAGATCAACGAGGACTTCTGACTCCCAATTGTTTAACAATGGCACCAACCAAATGACTTCCCTGCCCTTAAATGCTGCAATGAAGAAAACTGGTGAGGTGTAACCAGGAATGGATTTTGGGATGGATGAACTGTGAGCTCCAAGCAGTTTCTGGTTGCTGGCATCCATCAATGGACAATGGAGGAGTGTGCCTTTGGGGGTGAAGTCAACCTGTTGGAAGGCTGCAGTGCCTACTGTGTCTGGAGACACCAATATGGGAGAGCTATGTTTTGCTGCAGCTGGGGCAGATGAAGGGTCCCAGTTGTGCAGCTGCAGCTGCACCACAGTTTCTTCTTTCTGTGCTATTCCCAGTGGTCATTCCTGCTCTGGTCACTGCTATGTATACACAACCTGACTGTCTCCAGGAACTGCAGTCATCGTCAAGGGATTCCCACATGGTGGGGTTGATGCTGCCAGCCTTCGTGTCTTGTTTGCAGACATTTTTGTAATGCAGAGATGGTCTGCCAATGGGCCAATGACCATGTCCTTGGGGATCATGCCATCATCCATTCTGTGGACACGACTGAGCCAGCAAAGATGTTGCTGAGACAGAAGTGCAAACATGCTGGGGATGTGGGCTTGGGTACTCAAAACAAATTCCTGGGCTCAGAGTTCTTTAATTCTAAGTAAATGCACGGGGCTCTGGGTAATGGACCTCAAGGTTCTAGTAACAAGCAAAATTGATTCTGCAAGTCTGAAGTCTGTCCGCTCCTGCCTTAAGAGCTTTCAGCAGCATGCTCCCATGCATTGCTTACCGCACTGCACTTCTTCCATAGAATCTCACTCCCTAATCCCCAGGTCAAACTTTGAATACTTCAAAGTTTCAAAATGTTGGATCCGGGCTCTAGCGACTTTGAATGAATTTTGGTTTATATGTTTAGTTTAGGTTTTTTCTTTTTTTAAAAAAAGACGTATTCTCTAGTGATTGGTAATTACAGTTCTGGCTGAAACTAAGTCAGCTGGAAATGCTTCTTGGGCTTGTTGAGACTGAAAGGTAGTTAACTCCAGCTGCACATTAACATATCATCTCCCATTAAATTATATCAAAAAGGATAAACACTGATAAAAGACATCTGCTGACACTTAAAGAGGTCCTATAATCTCAGTGTTACTTCATATTCCCTGTAACTGCAGTCATCAGTCAGAATTTGTGTGGCATTCATCTTCACTTTTGCATAGGTGCTGTATTGCAATTAAGCATTAATGAATGGACACGCTGTTGTGGAAACTCCTTATGGAGCTGCTGTTCTATATATGGAACACAGGGGTTGGCTGCCTCATCTTTTTTAATTTGCTGCTTATTGCTATGTCTGGTGCAAGCTTCTGCAGCTATTAAGCAATTTGGAATGCACATGCATACAGACTTGTTTCTAAAAGAACATTGGTGTCATGGGACTGGTATTTTTGTGCTGAATCTGAATATCCTGGCAGGATTCAGGTCAGGGTACCAGGCTGAGCTTGGAATGGAATGGGTCTTTTATCCAAGGGAGTGGTTTCCCAACATAGTTCCTATGAGCTATGGGGATCCTTGAAGCTTATCAGTTATTTCTCAATTACACTCAGGAATAGTGGACACAATGGCACCTAATTGCAACTGTTGATGAAAACAGCATGCAGCGCAGGAAATGCAGCACAGGAGGGGAAATTGCTAGAAAACATGTGCAAATCAACAGAAATTGCATTCAAAGACATGTATTTCAGGAGAAATGTGGTAACATATTTTTCATGAGGAATATATGCACACACACATAGCAAACTGAACTTAATGTTGGGGAAAATGAGAAATGGCTATCAATGGCTATTAGCCATGATGGCTATGATCTGCTTCCATGTTCAGAGGCAGTAATGCTTCTGAATATTAGTTGCTGGAAACCAGTTGCTACACTAGATGGGCCATTGGCCTGATCCAGCAGCCTCTTTTTGTCTTCTTATGCTCCCTACCCTTTCACCTCTTTATCATTCCTTCATACACACTAAACAGTCAATATATTATCAGAGCCCCCGTT
This sequence comes from Lacerta agilis, assembly GCF_009819535.1. Taxonomy (NCBI): domain Eukaryota; kingdom Metazoa; phylum Chordata; class Lepidosauria; order Squamata; family Lacertidae; genus Lacerta; species Lacerta agilis. Next base: position 60,554,091 of record NC_046318.1, on the reverse strand, counting down.
ACATAGTTGTCCTGTTGCTGAAAGAGGCCACTTCATGGTCAGAATAGTATTAGTTGCAGGGGCGGAGCGAGGGAGGTGGGCTGCCCCGTGTTCCAGGGGAGGGGGGTGACACTTGGGCCGGCCCCACCCCGCCCTACCGGTGGGCCCCGAACAGGCCGTGGGGCGGAGCGGCCTCGCACTGCAGCCTGCTCGCAAGCCATGGAACAAGGCCGCTCCACCCCGCGGCCAAGCAGGTTTGCGAGCAGGCTGCGGGGTGAGTCCACTCCACCCCATGGCCTATTTGTGTTCTGCCCGGCGGCACTGCTATGGCGCGGCACGCATGTGCAGTGCATTCTACGCACTGCGCATGCGCCGCTGCATATGACGCACGACGCACGGTGTGTGCATCGTATGCAGCGCCACTGAGCACGCGCGTCGCTGCTGGGTCCCCAGGTTTGCCGCCCCGGGTGACCGAGCGGCTTGCTCCGCCACTGATAAGTTGGGTGACCTGTCATGAGTATGAGGAATTGCACAATATGTTGCTCACTTTGAAATAAATGCTTTGGACTATCCTATCTTGTTTAGGATAGTACAAATAATTGCTGCGGGGTCATCTTATACATATAATACAAATTAATCCTTTTCTTTCTTTTAAAAAATCTGTCTTAAGGCACACTTTGAATAAACATCATGTGCCTTGTCAGCAACTGTAGACATGTTACATAGGGATCAAAAATTATTATTTTACTTCCACAAGCTTTAAGAGAGACATAATGAGGATGATTCATTTGTAATCTGGCTGCTGTGCATCTTGGCCGATAGTTTTAAAATAAAGCAAAATTCTATTTCCTAAGTAGTTTGCTAGAATTACTTTGGACTTGCGCAAAAAAGCCATCATTCATCCATGATGACCGGCTTTGCAGAGCCAGCACTAGAATACTGTCATTTATTTTAATTGATAACTCCCCACCACCCCCTTGTTTCTTGAATTAGCTATTTCTAAAGTTAATACGAAAGGTGCTAGCTTGACAATCCTGAATGCTCTTTATAATTATAGTTACAACAGCAGAAACAGAAAGCCAAGAACAGCCAGCCTCTTCAAGTTCCCTTCACTGTGGGAAGCAGAAAAAAGACAGAGAGACAAAGAAACAGAGGGATAGAAAAAGAAGAAGCACACTCACTATGGAGCACAAGCGAGAGAGTTACTGTCTAACAGGGCTTCCAGGTCCCCCTAGGTTGGCTAACCTGGTGCCTGCCAAATGTTGTTGGGGCTACAAATCTCAACAGCTGTCTTCTTCTTCTTCTTCTTCTTCTTCTTCTTCTTCTTCTTCTTCTTCTTCTTCTTCTTCTATCACTCGTAGCCGAGTAAGATTGTCTTCCATAAACAGTTTTAACAGTGAGTCTGTAAGTGACTGTGGAGGCCGATTCTGGATCCACATGTCCTTCCACAGTGGGTGGAAGGTCTGACAGGCTCTTAAGGACTGCTGCTACTGCTGCTGCCCAGCCAGGACTTCCCTGCTGAGAGCCTGATGGTCCTGCTCTGCCTCTCTCCACCTGGCCTAGGGCGGGGCCTGAGAGGCTTCTGGAGGACTGCTGCTGCTCAGCAAGGACTGGGATATTTGGAGGAAAGTTTCATTGGGAGTTTTTGCTGCTGTTATTGATATTAATATTTTGTATCTCTATTTTTATGTGGAAATTGTTCAGTTTGGTTGTGTAGTTTCTGATGTGTTTTATTTCCACAGAGCCTAGAGATTGCTGGTCAGAAGGTCGACGGTTCGAATCCCTGCGACGGGGTGAGCTCCCGTTGCTGGGTCCCATATATGAAAAACAAACAAAACAAATACACAAACAAACAAAAAACAAATACACAAACAAACAACACACAAATGATTCTTATACAGTGGTACCTCAGGTTACATACGCTTCAGGTTACATACTCCGCTAACCCAGAAATAATGCTTCAGGTTAAGAACTTTGCTTCAGGATAAGAACAGAAATCGTGCTCTGGCAGTGCAGTGGCAGCGGGAGGCCCCATTAGCTAAAGTGGTACCTCAGGTTAAGAACGGTTTCAGGTTAAGAATGGACCTCCACAACGAATTAAGTTCTTAACCCAAGGTACCATTGTACGATCTTAACATTTCCCCTCTAAAATCTTAGGGTGACTTCTCTCGATCCCTCCCTTCTGAATTTCATTTTCAATCCTCGTTGGCAATTTCATACATTAACAAATCATCCATTATTATGGCAGTAAACAGGTCTTCCAGGACTCACAGCCAAGATGGTCTCTGACCTCTTCAGCAGCCTCAGCTTCTGCAGCTGGAGTCAGTCAATAGGTCTACTCAAAGTGAACCCCACAAGTTATCTGCAATTAGTGTTTTGTGTGTGTGTGTGTGTGTGTGTGTATGTGTGTGTGCGCGCGCTGTGATCCCTGCTAGCAGAAGACAAGGAAAACCATCATATATTCATATTAGTCTAATAGTGATATATTAGTAAAGTATGTGTGAATGACTTTATTCATTTTTTGCATGTAATTAGAATGTGAAATAATAAAGCAGTAGCTGATAAAAATATAATTGCAGAAGTATGCATTCACACTTAAAACTTCTCTCTGAATTGGAGATGTTCAAAGCCATTTACGTGGGCCTGACTGGCACTCTGATTCCTGATTATGCTGAGACCTGTTTAGCATTCTCATCGGAACATCATCGTGCATCCTCAGACCATTCTTGGCACATTTTATGAAGTATATTCAGGTGTGCCAACTTCTGAAAAATCTTAGAGAGAGCAATTTATCAAACAACCCTATTCATGATTATACTGGCATTGTGATGCTATTGGCACAGGTGGGAGCCCAGTACTGCTTTAACTCTTACGCTGATGGGACTCTGAATTTGAGGATGTTGTAAGGGAAGAGCAGGCATTTAGCACCCTATCAAAGATGGCTATGTTTTTTCCTCTAGCGTTGGAAGCAGTATGCTTCCAAATGCCAAGAGCTGGGACTCACAAGCAGGGGAAGTACTCAGGTGCTGCTTGTTGGCTTTCATTTGGTGTCTGGTCACAGCGAGAACAGGATGCCTGACTAGGTGAGCCTTTGGCCTGATCCTGCAGGGCTCTACTTATGTTCTCCACTTGTGTAGGGATTCTCGCCTGCATCATCAGCAGGGCTGGATTACATGCAGAGGCATTAAGCTACATCAAGTTTATGAGGCCTCAAAATGTGTAAACACCAAACTTCACTTCCCACTATTGCTGCCTGACACCTTATGTACACCTGGCCCAAGGAAATTTTGATATCAATTATAGTTATTTCTTCACAGATTTATAAGCACAATATGATAAACAATAGCGTAGCTATTAAGATTATTTTTGCCATATCATACCCTCCCAACATTTTGAAGCCAAAATCCAGGACGCCATCTTCCTGGACCCCACCTTCCTGTTTTTTATCATGAGAGTGTGACAGGCAGCCATTTTTGTTGCCATGACCTCGTGTGATTTTGTGCCTCAGTTCCCTGCCCCCTCCCGGCACAGCACCTCAAAACAAGGATGCTGCGCAAGGAAATCGCACCGTGAAATCGCGCTGGATCACAGCAACCTAAACGGCCACCATTCTCTCAGGATAAAAAAATGGGATGCCCTGGTTTTTCCAGGATGCTTGTGAGGTATGCCAAATCAGGACAATGTTTTAGAGTCTATACAGAGGACCCTCACAACCAGAGGCTTTAAACTGTAACTTACTTAGCTTGTGCATAAATCAGGCACTGGTCTACAATGTAATGTTATACCAATAAAAGAGGTGGCAGACTGACCTGTACTTACTCTGGAGGTGGATGGAGCAAGGTGCCATTATGGAATAAGGCAGTCATCCCAGTCATTTATGGGGTGACCAGGGTAGACCTGCAGCTGATGCTGCCTGTTGCAGTCTCAAACATATTCTCCTATATTCAGGACTCTGTGGGCACCAGGCTCTTGAAAGCGGCATCGATGTTGCCCTGAGCACTCACTCCCTGCAGCTGCTTCAGCCTGGCAAGGACTTCAGTCCTATAGGAGGTGGGAGAAGAGAGGAGTAAGGAAGCAAGGAGAACCTTCCACAGTAACAGCCATATTATCATATTATCATGACAACGATCAGCAAATGTTACTGGCTGACTGAGCTGTCATTCACCACTGGGATTCCATACAACTCCAGCTGAAATAAACGAGAAAGTTATTCATTGGTGGCTCACAAATTATTATTATTTTTATACAAAAGATAAAATAATTATTTTTAAAATATGAAGGACCAATGATTTGTTGTGCTGCATTATTAATAAACATTAATTATTGAACTGGATCAATAATGCAGGTATGGTTTGAAGATGGACATGGAATTCTCTAGAGACTTGTGGATCCCATGTAAAAGTATATTTTGCCAGCTGGCCAGGCAACGGGGTTCTGGAGTATATCCTCTAGACAGCAAGAGAATTAGTAGGAAGGCAGTAGCTTTGAATTGGAAATACCCTGCATCATGATTGCATTTTAGCCAGCACCTGGCCTAATATTTGAGGAAAGGCATGGACTTTGCTAATGTTCATCTTCCCCTCCCAACCTCAAATAACTCCAAGGTTGTAGACCTTCTACAGCTGCCTATGGTACACAAGCATGGAAGGAGCCTATAGAGACCATCTATGTAACCCATAGCTGCTAATACCATTGCCTGCCATAGTAAGTATGTGTCTACCTCACTTCTGGTCTAGTGACTTCCAGACTGGACTACTGTAATATTCTCCACGTGGAGCTACCCTGGAAAGCAATTTCTGGAAACTGCAACTAGTACAAAATGCTATGCTAGCTTCCCACTAGGTGGGTCACTGTTGTCTACCAGGTGTGTGTGTGTGTGGGGGGAGGAATTGGTGGGGAGGTCAGCACAGTGCAGATTCAACAGCAGATCCAATCTAGTACTCCTGCTGCTGTGTTCGCACTGTGCCAGTCTCTCCACTGCCAAACTCCTCCCCCTTCCAGCAAGCAGAAGTGACCCACCTGCCAAGAAGCTAGCAGCTCTGTCCCACCTAGCTAGCTGCTTCTGCTTAACAGTATTTCATTGCAGATTTAAGAGGAAATGCTGCCCATTTAGTCCCTTGCATTCTGACTGCAAAAACTTGCTGTAGCGAATCACAGATATTTGGGTGGAGATACTCCAAATGCTGGTATAGATTTGATAAAGTGACTGTGAGATGCATTTCGCTGGATCTTGCATGTCTTGAAGCGGGAGCTGAGGCACAACGCAATAAGGCCCTTTTCATACTGCTTAGCTACGCATCTAAGTCGTGGGGAAGGCCGTAAATATTGATTATAGGTTAAAGGCAATTAGAATAATGGAACAGTAGATGGTGAGCCCTGCCAAAGTGTTCTTGGCACTGGGAGCATTTACTACATAAGGGATGACTGTCAGATTTAATGAGCAAACATATTTTCCAGGAATAAGCATTTAATATTAATTCTGCTTCATTTTACAGAACACATGCGTTATTAAATTTGTGGATTAACACTTTAGAAGTGGGTGACTGCAAGGAATAGGGTGGATCCAGTTCCAGGCTAAACTAATTTACAGCATTAAAAGGACCAACGTAGCCAGTCAAACAAACCTTGCCAAGTTTGATCTGTAAAGTCAGGGAGGGAACGCGCCGGCCTCCTTGCATCTAAAAATGGTTACATACATCTACACAGCTTTCTGCTAGGACCTCAGAGCCAAGGCGCTTTGAAAAAAACAAAACACTCTTCATGCTTAGTTTTCATCCGGGCTTAAGCCTAATCCCGGAAGAAATGCTTCGAGCTGAGCAAGCATAGCTGATTTGTAAGTAAATTGAGGCTTTGCTACAAGGCCCCTGTATGGGCTGTCAATCTGGGTGACACACACTCCATGAGATACCCAGGCAAAGGCAGTCATGTGCGATTTGGCTAGTTCAACCAATCACTAAGATGTTCAAACAAGCAACCCCACTGCCAACGCTCTTGCTGGCAGTGTATGCAGTGTTGTGTAATGGTTAGAGTGTTGGACTAGGACCTGGGAGGCCAGGATTCAAATCCCTACTCAACCGTGAAGCTCAGTGGGGGGCTGTGGGCCAGTCACTGCCTCTCAGCCTAACTTACTTCACAGGGCTGTTGTGAGGATTAAATGAGGAGGAGGGAAACCATACCTGCTACCTTGAAATTCTTGGAGGAAAAAGTGGGTTATAAATGCAACAACAATAATAAAAAGTTCCCTCATGTTCTGTGATATGAGAAGAGGCCTTACACATATGACAATGTATGCACTTAGCACTCCTCCATCTAAAAGGGAATCCTTTGCCAGTCACACAGAAGACTTCAACACATGTATTTTAGTACATGCTGCTTTCTGTACTGTTTTTAGCCTTTTGTGTTTGGTGGCTGTTTTTTTTAAATGCTGCTTTTAAGAATTGGTGGTTGTTAATTTTTTATGTACCTCAACTTGGGTATGACTACTGGTAAAAAGTGCACACTTACATGCTTAGGGGCACTTCTCATTTCCATCAGACATGCTACTGTCAGAGGATATGTCTGGTGTAGGCCATCAGCACAGGTTGGGTCAGAACAGCCTTCCTAAATTCAGAAGGTAGCCTTGGAGAAGATGTGGTGGAGGGGGGAAACGCTGGCAGCTTCTGTTGCTATTAACAAGGGAGAAGGGAGCTAAGCACCCCCCCATCCAGCCCAGGGGAGCCCATAGCATCATCAACCAAGCCCATTTCTAGGTTACCGGTACTTCTAAGTGGGAAGTTGGTGGCCCAAAGACGCAGGATGAGCATTCCCTCCCCCCCCCCGTAAGCCCCCATTTCATCTACACACACACAAATTTGCTAAAATTTCACACCCGTTTCAACACTTGTGAATAGAGTGCCAAAATGGAAGGGGCTATTTTGGCTCAGTGCCCCCCCCCCCAAAAAAATCAATTTCACGCTGAAAATGTTCACTGGAGAATTTTCAGATCGGCTCTCTTCCGAGGTCCTCTCCTGGTAGCTTCCCTGCATATGTTTTAATTTGTGGTGTCAGAAAAAATTCTCAGTTAAACTCAGAGAAGCTCCACACTTTATGTGGCAAGCGTGTTTGCCGCATGCACACCAGCGTCACACTGGCATTTCCCACAGCGAATGCATAAGAGCATGCTGCGATCAAGTCAGCTGTCTGAGGGAGAACTGTGTGGCAGGAGCTGCCTCATTCTCCCCCAGACATGGTCACCTGCTCTGCTCCTGTATCTGATCTGGGAGGGAAGAATGCTTCTGAAGAGGTTCTCCTCTCTATCAAGGGCAGGACAGCCAGAGCCACCACTGACATCAGTGAGGGAGAAGAGTGACTTCATCATGCCTCATACTGTGAGGATTCTAAGTGCCATCAAGTCACCTGAGAAAGAAGTGTGTGGCAGGAGGTGCCATCTCTACCTGGCCTGGACATGGTCCCCCTGTTCTCCTACTGGATCTGATCTGGGTGGGAAGAGTGCTTTCATGCAATGAATGTACTTTCTCAAGGCAGACAGAATGTCTATAACTGCATTATAAGAACTGTAACTTGAAGAATGTGTGCTTGAGTTTGCTTTTGCCTGCTCCGTCCTATTCCCTCTTACCTCATGTGTTTCATGTTGTTTCAGAATGGGAGCCTGAGGGTAGGGACTGGTCTTAATATTGATTTCGTAAGCCGCTCCGAGAGTCTTTTCAGCTAAACAATCGAATATGAATGCCTGAAATAAAGAAAATAATAAAATGCAGGCTGTGTCCATGTATACTGGTACATATCTTTAAATGCTCATGCACTCTCAACTACACCCCAACCATAATTCTTAGATGGATGAAGAAGAAAAAGAAGAAGAAGAAGAAGAAGAAGAAGAAGAAGAAGAAGAAGAAGAAGAAGAAGCGGCTAACATTCTCCTTTCCCTTCCTCCCCCACAACAAACACTCTGTGAGGTGAGTGGGGCTGAGAGATTTCAGAGAAGTGTGACTAGTCCAAGGTCACCCAGCAGCTGCATGTGGAGGAGCGGGGACGTGAACCCGGTTCCCCAGATTACGAGTCTACCGCTCTTAACCACTACACCAATATGCATGGATGTTTAAAGATGCCGACATTTCATCCATGTTTTATTGTGTTTGCTGGGTAACCCCAGATTTCCACGCTAATAATGGAAATGTTTCCCATGCAAGGTGCTCATTCATGGGATCAGACATAGCAGTCAGGCTTGGGGTGCCATCAGCCACTCGGAATAACACACCCATTCTTCCAAAGGATACTTGTGGGATTTGATGCTTGTGAATGAGACTATGAGCTGTCCTGATCTGTACCTTCCAGCCTAATCTATGGATCTGAAACCAGTTATTTGTTAACTGGTACACACACACACACACACACAGTATTTTCTTGTACAGGTAATATAAATAAATAACATCAGCACAATGAGCCAAAAACATAGCAGGAAGGATGCATAGATTAAAAAATGAGTATTTATATTTGTTTATGATTTCCTCATTGTATTGGTTTATTAATTGATTTATTAATCTTTCCCACCTTTCCTCAATGGAGTTCATGGCTCTCCCCTTCTCAATTTTATCCTCACTGAGGCAGGTTGGGCAGAGAGATAGTGGCTGGTCCAAGTCATTCACTGAGCTCCATGGCTGAGTGGCGATTTAAAATCCTGGTCCCTCATACTTACCCTAGTCAGACACTCTTAACCTCATCTTTAATGTTTCATAAATGTTCCAATCAAGTTCTCAGCTCAATTTCTCCCTCAGAGTAAGTTACGAAATGTTTGAGGAAACACACACACACACACACACACACACACACACACAAACACTGCAATGTTAATTTTTGTGCTGTTTTTTTAAATTGTTATTTAGAAATGCAGATTAATATGGAAATGGGACAGCACAGACTTATGGGTAAAACACACACCCAAAAAGCGAAATCCACCAGAAATTGTCTGATACGCTCATCCCTAAATCTTTCGACAGATATACTAGACCACCTCTGAATTAAATTGAGTAACACTGGTATAAACATTACATGGTGCAGTGCATTGCATGCTTGATATTAAAAGGCAATAAATAAACTTCATTACTGAAGACAAATGAATTATTGTTTTCATTTCAGTTGAGCTGTGGAAAAGCCTCCTATAAAATGTTTCCATTCAAATTCGAACAGAGTTCCTGAATCTCTGATGTGCTTGAATTGCAGCCATAGATGATAAATATTAATGGGCCAAGTTCAACCCTGGTGTACTCCAATAGCCATAATGAGATTACATCAGGGATCTTGCGAGGCCCCAGCATACTCAGGCACCTTATGTTTTATTAAATACCGACAAACATATTGAGACTAATCTGTTTCATTGAGCTGTGATGGAAAGCAAAAAGCATCTCGAAGCGAACTCTGCCATCGCAAATATTTCCCGCATTATTAATAAAATATTGTTCAGCTGTTTTTATCCACCGCACTGTTTAGGCTCTCTTCAGCAATAATTTCATGTGACATGGAAGCAAAAATTATTGAATTATAAGATGCCTTACGAGCATTGCAAGTGACAGGAAGAAGAGTGCAAAATGTAGCAGAGCATACAAATTGAGAGAGCTTAGAAATTCAGTTGTGAATACTTCCAGGAACTATGCAAGCCACCATTTAATAATGGATACATTTACATTTAAGGTAGAATTATTGGTGAAGTTCCATGTGTCCCTCATTTAATGCTCATTGGGATTCTTAACATTTGCATGAAACCGCCAAACCGTAGAAACAGTAAATAATGTGATAGAGAACCCTGATTATTTATTTATATTGGAGGGTCATTCTGAAAATACTTGGTAATACAGTAGATAGTTTCCTTGAAGATTGCCTTACCACATACAGGAAACAGGAAACCAGGCAGAAGGTCTTCTTGGTAGCTGCACCTGCCCTGTGGAATGCCCTCCCATCAGATATCAAACAATTATGCAACCTTGCATAGACATCTGAAGGCAGCCCTGCATCAGGAATCTTTGAATGCCTGGTGTATCATATGTTCTTTATATTCTGTTGGAAGGTGCCCAGAGTGGCTGGAGCAACCCAGTCAGATGAGTGGAGTACAAGTAATAAATTATTATGATTACTTTAACAGCCATGACTTCTCCCATAGAACTGCAAGGCTTCTGAGAGTTCTTTATGGCATGGGGAGGAAATCTTTGGCCCTCTACTTGCTGTTAGACTACATTTCCCATTATCCTTAGCCATTGGCCAAGCTAGCTAGGGATGAAGGGAGTTGGAGGAAAGAAACGTCCGGTGGGTCACAGATTCCCATCCCTGTTCAACAAACCTCTTCAATGGGGGAAAATGACACTACAACTCTGGCAGTCTATCTACTCACCTGCTATTGATCAATGGGTATACTGGAGTTCATTCTACTAGAGAAAGTTAGGTATGAATGAACATGCAAATTTTAGTTTTCTCTGTGTCTCATTTTTCCATCCTGAAATTCAGTTCACATTTCTTCAGCAATATGTGATTTTTTTTTCTTTTTAAAAACCCTCATGAAAATTCTCCAGATTTTTAGTGCAAATTTCTCCTTTTTATACAATGCATTTTGGTATGTTAGTTCCCCTAATAAAAACATCTCAATGAACAACAGCTAGAGAACTGCATTGCAAAATTCAGATACGTGCAAATTCATTGGGAGGGGGGCTGTGTTTAGTTCTCACATTGTTTCAGAAAGTCTGAATTGAATTGAATCTTTCCTCCACCCCTAGTTGCAATAAATGCTATACAACTCAACGTAGAACCAAGTCCCACTGGTTTCAGTTAACTTACTCTTATGTAAGCATGCTTTGTATTGTAGTAATGAAATAGGAGAAAGATTCCTGGAAAACACATTTTTATTGGGCAGATATTTGTCCATTTGATTATGTATTGAAGCTCATGTACTTCCACCAGTTCTTGGCTTAAGCTAACCTTCCCCAACCTGGTGTACTTCAGGTGTGTTGGACTTCAGCTCCAAACACCACTAGCTAGCATGGCCAATGGTCAGGGATGATGAGAGTAAACCTCCAAAACAACTGGAGGCCACCAGCTTTGGTAAGGCTGTCCTAACCTCACATTCTTCTCCATTTGTTTCATATTCTCTCCCTCCTTTGTCCCCTCCTTCTTTCACTTCCTTCTGACTTGCCCTTCCTTTATTCTTTTTCTCCTCTCCCATTCCCTACTCTTAGTTCCTCATTAGTCCTTAGGGAAATTGTGGATTAGGGTGGGTGAGATGGGGTGTGTGTGATTCTGTGGTTTATTTTGTGAACATTTGTAAAATGTTGAAGGCAATATGGAAAGTGGAGGAAGAGAGACGAAAAGATTCCCCTACATGTGTGCCAGTGGCATCTTCTAAGTCAGCTGAAATGGCCAAGATCCCAGAACTGTCAAATTAATTTGAAGCGTTGAAGTTAATGACAGCAGCCTGGAACAAGCAGCTTAGTGCTTCTAAGAACTCTGTACTTTATTACTGCCTTACCTATTTTATAGGAAAGGCCATGGATGTTGGAATAGGCTGTATCTTCTGTGGAATGTGGCTCTGGTGAAGCATTATGGTGGGGAACCTGTGGCCCTCCAGGTGTTGTTGGACCACAACTCCCATCATCCCTGACCATTTGCCGTAGTCCAACGATATCTAGAGGGCCATAGCTTTCCCACCTCTGTGTTAGACATACGACCCATTCCTATGATAAACATGAGCCTAGAAACAGAATCTAGAGTGGCAATATGTGAGCAGTAGTTGTCTGCCATAATCAGTTCGGTGATTTTCTGTGTACATTCCATGGCATATGTTATTGACGTGAATGTGGGCCACATATGTTGTCCTGAACTGCTGGTTCAGGCCTCACCTCTCTTTCTAGCATACTTATGAGTGGGCATGCTTAACTTTGAGTATGATGTTAGACAAACAGGATTTGTTATCTGCATTGCAAGTATATTAAGTGTTTTGCTGACCGAATTTTAGAGTTTACTCCAAATGACTGGCATGGGACACAGACAGAATTATTGAATACTCTTTCTCTTGTTAGGAAAATAAACACTTTGGTAAAGTATTTGTTTGTTTTGCTTGTGGTCACAGTTTGTTGCTCTGAGGGTTTCAAAGCTGTAAGCTTGAAGAAATAAGTTCCATCAAAACTTTTGGGACTTATAGCAGACTAAAGATAGATAGGATTGGGAAGCAAAGCATATATTTTCATTGGATTATAGTCAATGCAGTCAACTGGGGTGGTAGGTTTTTGTGACATAGGTCAAGGCTTAGTTTTCACAATCTCCAACACATATTTGTTTGTTTGTTCACTGGGATTCTTTATCACTTTCTTCACAAAAATCACCTACATCAATTTAAAGGACAAGAGAGAAAGAAAGAACAAGCAAGGAGAGAGCTGAAATGACTCAGTTCAAATATTATATAGAATTCATCATAGACTGTGAGAGTATTGTTATCTCTCTCTTGCTACCAGCAAAATATTAAATTATACTAACTGTGTTTAGTTAACAATTTGTACTAAGACTCATATTTGATTTGACAGCACAAGACAGAGAAAAGGCTCTTCAAGAAGCCGCTTTTAGATTTGGAGCTTGGAGGAAGCAAACATACGGAAATCCAGAGAATCCCATATATGCTAATAGGATTTACTGCTTGGTCTGACACCATGTGAAGGAGATTAGCGGTAAGATTCCTGACATTGGTAAGCTATCCAGAATTCCATTTTATCATTCATAGGAAACATGGCCAATGCACAGCTGTGCTTTCAAAGCACTGCCACCCTCTCTCCCTTGCTGAACCAAGGGTAGCTGAGGCAGTGCTCTCCAAATTTAGTTGGGACTCTCAATTTCCATCAGCACCAGCTGACCATGTTACAGGGTTGGGAGATGGAGTCCTGCAACCTCTGCAGGGCATTGGCTCCACCCTTGCACTAAATTTGTTGTCGTTTGGTCGTTTAGTCATGTCTGACTCTTCGTGACCCCATGGACCAGAGCGCGCCAGGCACTCCTGTTTTCCACTGCCTCCCACAGTTTGGTGAGACTCATGTTGGTAGCTTCGAGAACACTGTCCAACCATCTCATCCTCTGTTGTCCCCTTCTCCTTGTGCCCTCCATCTTTCCCAACATCAGGGTCTTTTCCAGGGAGTCTTCTCTTCTCATGCGGTGGCCAAAGTATTGGAGCCTCAGCTTCAGGATCTGTCTGTCCAGTGAGCACTCAGGTCTGATTTCCTTCAGAATGGATGGGTTAGATCTTCTTGCAGTCCGTGGGACTCTCAAGAGTCTCCTCCAGCACCATAATTCAAAAGCATCAATTCTTCGGCGATCAGCCTTCTTAATGGTCCAGCTCTCACTTCCATACATCACTACTGTGAAAACCATAGATTTAACTATACGGACCTTTGTCGGCAAGGTGTCTTTTAATTTTGTGACTGCTGTCACCATCTGCATCTTTAATGTTTGGTTTGCCTTGGGAGTAATGTTAATAATTAAGAATATTGTTACTGAAACTTATCTGTCACTATTTTACAAAAGTTACTCAATGGGACTTTCAACAAGAAATAAATAGCACATACATTTAACCAGAATACACCAAAATGTAACAAAATATTTTAAAAACTCATATTTATATTTTAAATGGCATGACTAAATCATCCCACCCATTATTTTGCCTCTGTTAGAATACAGATATCATACCCTCCAACATTTCTCCGATGAAAATAGAGACCTCCCATTCCATAATGATAATTTTACTATTTATACCCCACACATCTTACTGGGTTTCCCCAGTCACTCTGGGCAGCTTCCAACATATATAAAAAATAATAAAAATATTAAACATTTGTTTAAAAAATCTTCCCTATACAGGATTGCCTTCGGACGGCTCGGGGGTTGGATATACCCTCCAACATTTCTCTAATGAAAATAGGGACGTCCTAAGGAAAAGTGGGACATTCTGGGATCAAATCCAGAAACCACGATGGCTTCTCTAAATCAAGGACACCCCTGGAAATTAGGGACACTTGGAGGGTCTGAGATATCTATGAAACAATATCATAGGAATTATTTCTGTGGGGTTTTTTTTAAAGTGCAAAGTACTTTAGAATTCATATCTCACTGATGTTCCAGAACAGTTCATGCTATTGGATTAGTGTGGCCGTAGGTTAAGACCATAAGACATAAGAAGAGCCTGCTGGATCAGGCCAATGACCCATCTAGTTCCATATTCTGTGATCGTAGTGGACACCCAGATAGATGCCTTTAAGAAACTCACAAGCAGGATCCAAGCACTACAGCACTCTCTCTCTCCCCCCCCCCCCGTGGTTTCCAACAACTGGTATTCAGAAGCTATACTTTGATGTAGAAGCAAAGTATATCCATCATGGCTGGTAGCCATTGCCAGCCTTATTCTGTACGAATTTGTTCAATCCCCTTTTAAAGCTATCCAAGTTGGTGGCCTCCTGTGGGAGTGAGTTCCGCAGGGGAGCTTCCGTGGGGTTCATCCCCTGACTATGTACCATCTGGTGCCTGGTGATATCTGCAGAGCTGGCTGGTGGGCTTGCCAATGGTGGCAGGCAGCACTGGCAGCGACACTTCCACAATCAGCAGCAGGTGGCTGTGACCGATGGGACGCTGCAGGAAATTTTAAACGGTAGGTAGCTCACAGCTGCTAGGAGAAAAGCTTGGCATTGCTGGGGCCTTGGCAGCGGCCCAAGAGTGGCAGGTGCTGACGGCAGTCCTGTTACTGAAATTTGTGGGTAAGAATGGATGTAAGCCTGAATTTCCTACCTTTAAATGCGACACAACTAGGCACTGTTGTGGGGAAGGGTGGTAGCTCAGGGACACAGCACTAGCATTGCCTGAAGAAGGCGCCAGGTTCAATCTCTGACATCTCCAGGTAGATCAGGAAGGGACCCCAGTCTGAAACCCTAGAGAGCTGCTTCTAGACATTCAGTATCAACAATGCTAAGCTAGATGGACCAATGGTCTGACTTGGTATATGGCAGCTTGCTGTGTATCACATTGGCCTTCTATTGCTTTAAAAGGGACGTGGCTGGAGCTGTGGTCTAAACCACAGAGCCTCTTGGGCTTGCTGATCAGAAGGTTGGCGGCTCAAATTTGTGCAACGGGGTGAGCTCCTGTTGCTCTGTCCCAGCTCCTGCCAACCTAGCAGTTTGAAAACACGTCAGTGCAAGTAGATAAATAGGATTTGCTGCAGCGGGAAGGTAAACGGTATTTCCGTACGCTCTGGTTTCTGTCACGGTGTTCCGTTGCACCAGAAGCAGTTTACTCATGCTGGCCACATGACCCGGAAAGCTGTCTGTGGACAAACGCTGGCTCCCTTGGCCTGAAAGCAAGATGAGTGCTGCAACCCCATAATTGCCTTTGACTGGACTTAACTGTCCAGGGGTCCTGTACCTTTTACCTTTACCTTCTTTTGCTTTAGTCTTCAGGAGGTGAAACCTGAGTGAAAGATCTGTTGAATAAGAAGCTGTCAGGGTTTGTGTGTGCACACTGATACATCAGGTATATATATACACACACACACACCTGCCAGAAAAGACAGACCCAAGTAGAAAAATAACTCAATGCAGATTTTCCTAAGAATCAGCTGCATTAAACTCAGTTGAACTTCAGAGTAATATTTACTGTAATAATATATAGGATTGTGCTGCTACTAAGGTCAATTTTCAGAAGCGGTTCCTCCCACCTGTTACAAAAAAGGATCCCCCCCCCTTTTACAATCTTTCCATACGTTTATCTTTTAGCCTCCAAATAAAGTGAGCTGAGATCTTATTATGCTTTTGGTGTGAAGACTATACTTAGAATCATAGAGTTGGAAGAGACCACAAGGGCCATCCAGTCCAACTCCCTGCCAAGCAGGAAACACCATCAAAACATTCCTGACAGATGGCTGTCAAGCTTCCGCTTAAAGACCTCCAAAGAAGGAGACTCCACCACACTCCTTGGCAGCGAATTCCACTGTCGGACAGCTCTTACTATCAGGAAGTTCTTCCTAATGTTTAGGTGGAATCTTCTTTCTTGTAGTTTGAATCCATTGCTCCGGGTCCGCTTCTCTGGAGCAGCAGAACTAAATTCCTTTTCTCACCATATCCTCATCCTGTCCTTATTTGTTACTTGGAGCTAACTTGCTCTTCCTAGAGAGCATCTTATTATTTCTGGCAATTAGTTGCAACATCAGATAAAAGCTCTGCCATTTTTGAGAAAGATGAACTCCTTTCATGACATGAAATTCAGTGCATGGAGAGATTCATGTGAGACCCCCCCCATAACACACCCACACCCACCCACCCACCCACCCCTTAAATCTCTCTCCCTCTCCCTCCCCCCCCTCTCTCTACCCACCCACCCACCCACACCTAGTAGAGACTTAGCAAGAATGAAGGGGGTACCATTGCTTTCTGGGGATAGGCACAAAGAAAGGTAAAAGTTACCTAGCAACAGGGCTTTCAAAGATGATTTGACACAAGATGAAGAATGAAGCACAAGATGCTTTGAAAAATGTCAATGAGGTTTTTGACTTAAAACATGCAAGGCTAATGCAAATGAGCTGAAACAAGTCACCAGGGCAATCTTAACCCCCACTGGGCAGATGGAGGTGAAGGAGTTTCATTTTACATTTCCTTAAAAAAAGAAAGAAACCAAGGATACCTGCTGTACTACAAAGTATCATGCATCACCCTGACCTTCCCCACAGCAATGTAGGAACAGAACCAAACATGGTTTTCTTTGCACACAATACACTTCTGTTATAATTAGATTGTTAAATTGTGTTCTCCCCCCCCACCCCCTGAATAACATTCTGTCCTTCATTTCCAAACAAATAGCCTGTGATTTGTGCCTGTCAAGCATTCTCAGGGCACACCAATTGAAGCTGTCAGTAGCAATGATGTGGCAAAATAATCATATAAGCAAACTTCACATAAGCAGCTAAAAGGGCACCTTTTAATGGTAGTTGAAGCTGTTTGCCAATAATTTCCCTCCCATTTCCTCCCTCCTCCATATGTGGGGTTGGAGTTGACAGACCCTGTTCAAAATATGAATGTGACATTTATCTGAAGAGCTGACATGAAAGTTTAGTGACATTCTCAATTGGCAGCTTCTGTTGCTGTGTGCAGGCAATAGTCTAGACCAGGGGTAAGGCACCTCTGGCCCACGGGCCAATTAGGTGTGCCAAACCATTTTGACCAAGCTGCACCCACCTGCCAGTCATCTGAGACCATATATTATGGCAGGTGTGGACAGTGGCTGGGCTGGGCCTAAAGAGGCTTCTCGAGTCTTCATTGGTTGGGCAACAGAAATGCTGCACACCTGGTATCGGAGGCTGTGCACAAACAATACCTTCAAAGCACATTCAAAGCACATTCTTCCCCTCAAAGAATTCTGATTACTATAGTTTAGCAATGGTTGCTGGGGATTATAATGTTGTGAGTGGAAAACAACGGTGCCAGGAATTCTTTGAAGGAAATAATGTGTTTTGCTGCCAAATCCCCCAAGTCCCAACTGACACGCCTAAAGTCAGGATAATAGGAAGCTGCCTTAAAGTGAAGCAGACCATTGGTTGATCTAGTCCAGTATTATTTACACGGACCAGCAGCAGGATTTTAGATGAGGGACATTCTGAGATATCTGGATCGAGCTTGGGACCTTCTGCAAGCAAAGCAGATGAGCTGTGCCCCTTTCCCAATGATAAAAATGCAATCCTGCTGTTCCAATAACTCAGTGGTGCTCTCTTCCTAGTCAGTAGCTTCGATCCTTAGATGAATAAATGGAAGGAAATTTTTTGGTAGTGAGGGTAATCCTGGCTCAATGTGTGGCTTGCCTGACACCAACTAATGACTTCATAGCTCTCAGCTGGGTGCTTCTTAGTTTGCAGTTTTAACATTAAGGTGTAAAGATTACCCGTTCAATACCCCATTCACAAGAGGATGAGATGGTTGGACAGTGTTCTTGAAGCTACTAACATGAGTTTGGCCAAACTGCGAGAGGCAGTGAAGGATAGGCGTGCCTGGCGTGCTCTGGTCCATGGGGTCACGAAGAGTCGGACACAACTGAACGACTGAACAACAACAACAAACCCCATTCACAAGTGCAAGTAAGCTGTGTCTCTACAACTAACTGCCTCTGCTTTATAACTCATCATTTCCACAGACTAAATAAGCTTCACTAAAACCCTGCACTCAGCCAACAAACAAACCAGTTAATGCACTGGCTCTGAAATTCAAAAATCTGATCCATTAATGCATTGGGGGGAATGCCAAGAAAGCTTTTGGTTTGATGGAGATTTGCTTATTGAAGTTTTGGTGGCACATAGGTGGCTAAAAATGTTGAATCTGTAGATTTTATGGTTTCTATGGATTTATGCCTCCTTCTTCTTTAGGCTCAAATCGAAGCTCAGACTGCCAGTAACCCCTTGGATAAGCCTGCGAGTATAAATAGGAACAGACATGAATGGCTCTTTTTGCATTGCATACAGAACCTTATAATTGTGCTTGCTTCTGGAAGGAAGCAATCATCTGTCTTACCAGATGGCATCATGAAGACTATGAATATCTGTTGTCCTCTGCAAAGAAGACATTATGCTGTATGCTACTCAGCCATTGAGAGGCCTCTTCTGAAATAATGTGGCTGGCTATTCACCATAGACCAATGGCCAAGAAGGTTGGGTTATACATGAAAGAGTCGCCAGAGGTTAACACTAGAATATCCTAAGCTTGCCATAGCTCAGGGAGGAGGAACCCTCAGGCCTGGGGCTCAAATGCAGTACTTCAGGACACACACCAGACACCACACCCCTCTCCCCAGGCCACACCTTGGTGGGCAAAAACATATTTCATTCTAGCAGAACAAAGAGCAAGAATACAAAAGAGTTCTGTACTTTTCATTTAAAGAGTTTCCAAGTTACTGTAGCATCATGGCTTGTTCTCCTGATTAATGCCAACAAATTACAAAGCTAAAAATTATTAAACCATTTTCATTGCAAATGTGGATGTCTCAGCTATCCTTTAGGAACGGCTGCCATGACATCTGATTGGACATGAATATAGGACTCTATGGTTGGCCCTAAGACCTTGTTGCATATAGTGAACTCTGTTTTTGATTGAATATGGTTAAATTAGTAAGGTAATTATTATTCAATGATGGGTGCTATATGGAATATAAACTTTTTAATGTCTTAAAAATAAAATACTGTTGATGCAGGTTCAGAGGAAAGACATTTTCACAACGCAGCACAGTTTGAATCTAACTTCAAAATCCCTCCACGTTTTCTTGAAGTGTGCAGATTGACTT
This sequence comes from Lacerta agilis, assembly GCF_009819535.1. Classification (NCBI taxonomy): domain Eukaryota; kingdom Metazoa; phylum Chordata; class Lepidosauria; order Squamata; family Lacertidae; genus Lacerta; species Lacerta agilis. The sequence continues at coordinate 60,534,789 of NC_046318.1, read as the reverse complement.
TAGGTACACATTTATTTATTGCTGTTGTGCCTATGAGCATCAATGTTCCCAAAGTGGTTAAGATGCAAAAACACAATGTAAAAAATGCAATACATACAATTGAATTATAAAATAATTTAATAGCACACAATTCAAATGCAACCGAAGTAGCAGAAGAACACTGCCTGTTAAATTCCCCAATGTGTCGTAGAATTAAAAGGTTTTCTACTCGACGACAAGATGAGACTAAGGCAGAACATTGATGGGGCCCCTTGAGGGAATGCATTTATTCCACAAACTGAAGATGGTGTTCCTTGCTACTGAGCTCAGTCAGATTTTTATCATTTCCTCTTCCAGCCATGATCAAAGTTTTAGACATTATCAAAGCTGTGATTATTATGCTGAAATTAGTGGGAATACCTTTAGCTAGTCTTTAAATTCTTGAGTTTTGTAAATGCTGTAACTGTATACACCAGGAGAGGGAAATGTGTGGTGCTCCAGATGTTGTTGTTGGCCATCTTCTATCAGCCCCAACCAGGATGGCCAGGCATGATGGGTGTTGTAGCCCGATGACATGTGAAAGGCATCTTATTCCCCATCCCTAGTATATGTGCACACTTACCTGGGAGTTCACATGTCCCAGAGACATGCTTCCGAGTAGATATGCAAAGAATTGCAATGTAAGAAACTGATTTTGCTGAGAGAGGCTAACAAAGGTACCTTTTTGTCTACCTGTTTAAACTATGTAGATGAAATCTGCATAGCCTGAAAGAGTTGGTAATATTATGTCATTCTGCAAGGCTGTTTAAAGGTTCCTATGTTTGACCATTTTTTAGAACTTTTTGGGGGAGATGGGAATGTTTCCACCAAGCTTCCACAACAACAACAATTTATTGTTTATACCCTGCCAATCTGACTGGGTTTTATATTATGTGGCTTCCAACATAATATAAAAACACACCTAAACATCAAACATTAAAAACTTCCCAATACAGGGCTGACTTCATGCCTTCAGAAAGTCATGTTATCTATCTGATGGGCGGGCATTCCAGAGGCTGGGAGCCACAACCAAAAAGTTTCTATTCCTGGTTCCCTGAAACTTCACTTCTTGCAGTGGGGAACTGCCAGAAGACCCTTGGAGCTGGGCCTCAGTTTCCAGGCTTAACAATAAGGGGGGGGGGGCGCTCCTTCAGATATGCAGGTGAAACCTAGCCAGATGGGCGGGATATAAATTATTATTATTATTATTATTATTATTATTATTATTATTATTACAGGTTTACATAGGAATTCAAATACTGGAGAAAACTTAATTTTGCTAGCACAGACTTGTTACCTACATAGATTGCCCCATTCCACTGATCAGCTGCTTGTACTACTTAATCTTACCACAATTTTTCACTTTGTGGTAAGGCAAGATGAAGTGCATATCATTTAAAAACATGAAACACCATGTATCAATTAATTTAAAACAGCATTTGCTTCATAGATTTGGAAGCTTTTGGTGACGGAAGCCGTGTGCTGAACACCAGCCACAGTGCCTAATGTTGAAATAATTGTCTTTTCAGTTGAAAGTATTTCATGTTATAGGTACCAATATTTTCTTTACATGGTTCCAGCTGCTCTCGGAAACATATTTGCTGCCTTAATGAGTTCACAAGAGACCAAAGTGAAAGTGGGGCATCTCATTTCCAGTGCCTGCTGTGATTTACATCATTCATTATAAGGCTGCCTTGGTTGAATCTACCTTCCGTTCAAGGTTTGGACTAGAGTGATATTCAAGCCTTCATTACAACATTCCGATTCAAACAGAGTTTAGGTTATTTCATTACAACCTGTCATGATGACTTTGAAATATTTTCTGCAATAGACATTTAGTCTGAGAGTGACCCCTTCTAGATCACACCATGTGCAATCAGTCCATAAAATGACAGGTAGAGAGATACTGTTTACTGGGCTACTAAGATTTTATTTCACAGAAAAATAATGAATGTATTGCTATTAATAATCCCCAATATACAAATAATTCAGAAAGATAAGTTGTTTGGAGACTTTTTTGGTTGCAAGCATAATAATAATAATAATAATAATAATAATAATAATAATAATAATAATCTGATACAAGAATATGAAATCCAGTCCTTAACATCACTGTTGTTGACCTTCTTTGGTATTCTACACTCATTCTCTTGCCTCTGGGAGCTTCTGTGACTTCCCCCTCTCTTACAGAAACTGGAGAAGGACTTGAAACAGCCTGACAGCTTGGAATCCTAAGTAATTGAGATATTTGTGAATATTCAGGCCCATCATACCAGCTCAGCCAACTGATTGCAAAGGCTTGATTGCCACAAGCAGACTACAATATGGATAATTTTTGGGTACTGTGCTTAAAATGTAAGATTCTTTGGGATCAAGACTGCAGCTCATGCATAGCTCATTTTTGTTCTGTCCTATTAAGCAGGGCTAAGGTCTGCTAGTTCAGTTATTGTTCTCCCCTCATCCTGCTTTGTCTTGTTTCTGATATGAGCTGCAGAATTTCCAAAAGTAATTTCAGAACTGGGGCACATATAGTTTGCTGCAGTTTTCAGCTACATTTTCCCTTCCTTTTCCTATAGGTTACTGAAATACACCAATGCATTTGAGCATTGATTCAATCACAGCACAAAAAGGAATCAATGTGCTCACATCAAAATGTATTTCTCTGCTGTGGTTTAATTAAAGTGCCTATGCACTGATGCACATTCTTAACCCATAAAGAGAACACACAGACATCAGTGCTATTCCAGAAACAAAGTCAGATACATTCACCCACTGTGATTTCCCCAGAATTCAAAGGGTCATTGTACAGCAGACCAGGCAATATTCACCAATGATAACATTTGCCTCAGACACTTGGCCTAACCTTGGCCTAAATATATGCCACTTTTTGGACGTCACATACAGTCGCTTATGCCATAAGTCTTGAATAACAAACCAAATTCATGTGCACAAGGTTTGCTTGGAAACTGCAGCTTCCCCAAAATGCAGCAGCTAGATGGCTTTCTGGTGTACTCTTTTTTAGATGATATTATATTATCCCAATCTTGTATAAATTGCAAGTATCCACTGATGTGCCACCCCTCTGTGCCATGCCACCTCTACTGCTGGGCCACTCACCTCTGCTGTTACCACCGCTATGCCACATGCCCCACTGGCAGAGAAGCAATGTGAGCATCGTTGCCCATTTCTGGCTATATCTTTCTGGAAATCAGAAGTGGAGGTAGCAGGGCAGGGCAGGGGTGACCATGGGGGCACCGCCTTGGGGGCTTCTGTCACCTGAGGTGGCTGCTTCAAACCCTGATTCATAGCCCTGATCAATTGCAACATCTTGCAATTAGTTTCTGGCCCAAATTCAAGGTGCTGATGTTTGTCTCTCAAGTCTGAAGTGTCTCAGGGCCAGGATATCTGAAAGACAGACTCCTCCTATATAAACCTGTCCATAGGTTGAGAGCATCTTCTGAGATTTGGTTGGTGGGAATGCAGGACAGAGTGTCTTCTGCAGTTATGAAATTCCTTTCCTAGAGAAGATAGACTTACCCCATCCATGGTGAATTTTAAAGCAAGCAATGAAAACATTTTTATTCTGCTTGAATTTTAACGTGTTTTTAACATTCAAGATAGAGGCAGGGCCGTCTCGTCCATTTGGGCTGGTGGCGCAGCGCACCAGGGCGCCGGGCCCCCAGGGGCGCCCCCGCGAGCCCGCCGGCATACCGGGCGCCCCCTCCCCAACCCGACCCTACAGGCGGGTGGGCTGGCGGGCGCTCGCCAGCCGGTGGTGCAGCCGCTCACGCGCCGGTGGTGCAGCCGCCCTAGCCTCCCGTCCCGCTCCAGCGCCACACCCCTCATCCCCTGCTCGCCCCCCCTCCCGAGGGGCGGCAAGCGTGAGAGGGAGGCAGCGGAGAGGCGGTACGCCAGGGCACCGGAGGGATCACTGCGCCACGGCAGCCGATCTCCTTAAGACGGCCCTGGATAGAGGGTTTGGCATGAGCGGAGTTCCATTTGTGCAATGAGACTTCCCCTTCCTCTCCATTCCTCTTACTTTCTCCAGCTGCTCCAGAAAGTATGCCAACCCCCAGATTTTGAGGGTGCAGGGCAGATACAGCGGGTGAAGAAGTTCTATTGCACGTACAGAACAGCAGCGATGGATGCAACCCTACGGGTTTTAACTCTGCTCAGCTCTCCCTCCCTCCCTCCCTCCCTCCCTCCCTCAGCTATCATTTAAACTGGTGTTGTGGCATTTTCTTTTCGCCTAAACCACCTCAGGGGCCTTTGCTAGGGTTAAAAGGTGGCATAAAGGGGTTTAAATAAATAAATACATGTCTGATTGTCAAATCTTTCATATAAAAGGTTATCTCCTAATGCACCTTCCATAAACCAATCCAGACAACATTTTTAAATGTTATGATAGCACACTCCATTTATTAGCTAAGAACAGCTTGCAAAGCACTGCTCATTCATGTTGCTTGTCTGGTTAAACATTATTTTTAACTCTTCAAAAAAAAAGTGTGTATTCTGCATTCAAAATTCTGTGTGAAGTTGCATTCTGTAAACTGAATAAATTACACATAATTCTACAATCTGTTGTTTTGCATAATTTGTTCAGAATCTATCCAGTTTGATCATAATGGGTTTTCATCTTCTGTTAGTACAGAATTTAATCTTTCTCTTTAGGAATGAATGCTCCCCCCCCTTGCCATTATGCTTATCAGCTCTGAACACTTGGCAATGATTAACAGTCAGCAGTGTCCTGGTGTTTGATTGGCAATATTTCCAGAAAGGGGGGGGGGGAGAAAGAAATTGACTGAAAATGTGCTTCATCAGGAGGCATAATGTGCTTTCTGTTCCCCCTCAACTTTAAATTACTTGATGCTTATTAATGGCCAGCTCTAAAGTAACCCACTGGAAAAAATACTAAATAAGATATTGCCTTTTTTATTAACTCATTTACATTCATGATTTCCAGCAGGGTTTGTAATGCTCTCATATCATGCAAATATTCATTGATATTATAAAGTGGTATTCCAAAAGCAGCTCCAGTAGGTAATGTAAGATAAACCATGCTGTTCTGCAGGTTTGGGAAATTGTGGAGAAAGTTGAAAGTTCATTCAACTGGGGAAGGGGTGACCTGAGATGGCTGCCAATTTTCAGTTCTCCACATTTCCATATCTGTTTGTAAAAAAAAAATTGGGGGGGGGAGGGGAGAAGGTTCTCATGAAAATTCATTAGCATTTTAGTGCAAATTTATTGTAACAGACATGTTTTTGCCTAATAAACACATTTTTGCAATGCAATTTCCCCAAATCTAATGCATTTTGTATGCTATTTTAAGCTGTATACACAGTTTTATGCACACCTTGCCCTTACATGTGCATTTTTGCACACATTGCTTGTCTGCAGAAATGCATTGCAAAATTTGAAGAAATGTAAAATTTGAAAAATAGCTATGCTTTAGTGCACGTATTGTTTCAGAATGTGTGAATTAGGTAGGTTCTCCTTTAATTGTGAACTGAATGTGTTTGATTCCCCATCCCTACTTGTGACTTTAGCCAAAGTCTTTGCACAGGAGAGTATAAACAACTCCTGTACAGAGCTTTGATGTACTGGCTGTTTTGATACATCAAACTGAACTTCCTTTTAGAATGACCTCAAAATCAGCAGCCACAGTTCCCAAGGCCATTTCCATGGCGGATTTCCATTATTTTCACATGTCCATCTTTATTTAATTAACTTGACTATCCTTCTCCAAACCATTTCTTAGCAGACATTCAGAACCTGATGCAAACAAACTGCTGAAGGCGCTGGAAAGATTATGGCAGGAGTAAACAATATCACTACCATTTGCTTTTCATTTGAAGGTTTTAAATTAGCTTTGAAACCACAGATACGTAGGCACATTATTGTAATGTTCTTTCTGTCCTTTCCCCTACCTTCCTGTCTATTTTGTGCTCCATGTGCAGAACCATGAAGGGAGAAACAGAACAAAAACCTAAATCGGTTTGATCTGTATTAAGACTTTGTAAGGTCATGCTTCATTTAGCGCAATTCGTTGTGACTCTTCCTGCTGAGTTTAATCATAGCCAAATACAGATCCTTTCTGTTAGTGGTAATGTCTAGATCCAACTGAGGGGATTTGTCTGAAGGTCTCTGAACATCTGGTTTGCCAATCCACAGTCTAGAGGATGAAACCATAAGGAAGTGGCTACTTTGTCAAAGATATTCCTCAGTTGATGCTACACAGAATCCTGACATCCATTCCTGAGATAACCAGCCAATTAGATTAGCTTTAAAACAACAGAGGAAATTTGGAGATAGCCAGTGCAGGAGCCCAGACTTATTAGTTTTTTTCTTCCACAGCAACTGCTGAGAAATATCCTGAAACTGCAAGTGTTGGCTCCATCTTTGGAGAAGCTGGAAAGTGTTTAGATGTGTAGATGCGAAGATGCTTATCCCTGGTAATGTGTAGCAGGTTTGGTCAGAAAAAAATGAATTACAGCTCCTGTACAGATGTTGAGGGGGTGGGGTCAGGGAGGGCATGAGATTTGGGGCAGGACTAGCAGCACAGCCCCACTTCCCTTCCGCCACTATACATTTGTGGTGTGAAAGAAGCTATTGAATTTTTCAAATACAGGGAAAGAATTGTTGGAAAAGAAGAACTCAAAAAGCAGCAGTACTGCTGGCTTCCTTTCACTGCATTGTTTTGAAATAGATAAAGTGAAGAAGTATACCCAAAGGGCTGCAACCATAGTCAAAACATGGCAGGCCTCTGTGCAGTCTAGAAAACTTATTTAAAAATCAGAATTCCTAGAACACGGCAAAGATTTTACAAATAAATCTATTGTCTTTCTTCTAATAAAATCTCATGTCATGACTCATGGCTGGGGGATGAATAATATTTTAAAGACATGTAATATTATTAAATTATGCAGTACTGGCTACTCATGCTGAAATGATAATGACTATAACTATAACAATATTACTCAACATTAAAGCCTCATAAGAACTGCCCATGCTGCATTATAAACTTGGAATTTTGACAAGGTCCCTTCCTGAGTCCAGGGCCTTGCAGAGCCAGGCAGAGGCCCGGGCCAGGTACATAATGTGGCCCCCCCTTTTTTCTCTCTGGGGATCACTGAAGTCTTATAAACAAGTAAGTATATAAATAATTTTTACAAAAAGTTATGCTGACAAATAATTTTATTTCAAGGCTTGAACCGTATCTGCATATAAAGACAAAACGGAAAAATATAGATATACAACAGTGCTTTTTATGTCCTCTGCGCTTGGCGGCCTCACAAGGAAGAGGATGGGGGACAAGGAGGACAGGAAGAAGCCGCAAGTGCTGCAGATGGTACGGGCAGATGGGACAGATAAGAACTGTTTTACGTTTGTGTTCCACAATGAGGACCACACCCTTGGCAACTCCCTTCAATACATGATCATGAAAAACCCTGATATGGAGTTCTGTGGATATAGCATCACCCATCCTTCTGAAAGAAAAATAAACCTCCGCATCCAGACCAAAGGAGGCCTACCGGCTGTTGATATGTTCCAGAAGGGGCTGGAGGATCTCATGGGTGTCTGCCAGCACATACTCAGCAAATTTGAGGCAAGCGTGGAAGAGTACAATGCCCAGAAGGATGTGACTATGGAGGAAGCATAGTCTTGAGTTGCAATCTGCTGTTGAGTCCTGGCCACAGAACTTAGTCTGCTTTGGTTGTCCTGATGGATGGCCTTTGCAGAGTGTGGGACAGGGAGTGTGACCTTGCTCCTGCTTCTTGTTACCTCATTGGCATTTGATGCCATTAACCATGGTATCCTCCTGGACAGGCACCAGCAAATGTGATTTGGGGGCAGTGGTTCCAACCCCATCTTCAGGACTGAGTCTGACATTGGGAGGGTGCCTTTTGAACTGGAAGCTGCAGTTATTGCAGAATGCAGCAGCATCACAATCAAGCGGTGGGGAGGGGGTGGGGTTGAGAAAGAAAGGGTCTTGTTTTTTATGGACTAAAGGTTCCCCCCCCCAATAAACATTGGATGATGGAATAAAAAAACAGTGCTTTTTAAAAATACATAGGGAAAAGGATTGTTTTAAGTATTTACATTAAAAATGCTTTCCTAGCTTTCTTTTCTGCGAATTCTTGAATTACGCAGGAAAAATCTAGCAACTTCGCCTTATCATGGTTTATGTTTATCATTGCTAAACCATTTAGGCGTTCTTGAGCCATTGTTGATCGAAAGAAAGACTTAATCCGTTTTAATATATTGAAACTTCTCTCATTGGAGGCCACTGTAGCTGGTAATGATAGGAAAATGCGTAATGCAATTAGAAGGTTTGGAAAAACGTTTTCCAAATTCAAGTTTAGTATTTGATCGGCAATTTCTTTCGGTGACGGAGAAATAAGTTTGAAATTTGTATCGAAAATCCGCTTAAGGAGGAGCACTTCACTCTGAATTTCATCACGGGAAATATGTTTTGAGTATCGCAAGTGAAACCGAGTGCATTTTTGTATCAGTTCGTCCTCATTGAAGTGTTGGAACTTCCACAAAAAATCGAAAAGTTCACATATTTCCCTAACAGCAGAAAATCGCCGTGTCAGTCCAACAATAACTAAGTCAATTATTTTGAAGAATACATTCACTTTGGAAGCACCAGCAGCTAACTGCTGTTTCTTTACCTGAAGATCAGGTGGGCGTGGCTTAACTGAAACAGCCTCACAGGTCAAATTGGGAGGCCCTGTGGGCTGAATAAGTCCACAAGACAAAACTACAGGGTAACAGCACAAAATAAAATTAAGCCCACAGGCCAAAGGAGTCTCACTGCTGAATTGCAGCACAGGCTAGGATTGTCCTGTAAATGTTTCACTTTTTATGGGTCCCCCCCCCCCTTTTCATTTCCTTAGGATTAAAAGACAAAAGGCTACCATGGAAAAGAAACACAATCAAGGGATGTCGAAACATGTTGCCTAATTATTATTATTATTATTATTATTATTATTATTATTATTATTATTATTTATTTGTACCCTGCCCATCTGGTTGGGTCTCCCCAGCCACTCTGGGCGGCTTCCAACAAATATTATACATTATAAGCGAAGCCTAAAGTGTTTAGAAACTTTTAATTAAAAATCTGATGGTTTTGTAAAGTTATTAATGGAGTGGAGAGAGTGAAAAGAGATACACATCTTCCTCTTTCACAGTACTAGAACTTGGGGGGTCATCAAATCAAATTGATTCGCAGTGGAGTTAGGCAGGAAAATGAAAACATATCTTCGGGAAATGCAGAATTACAGGTAACTTATGGAATTTGCCTCTCTAAGATGTGATGATGGCTACTGGCTTAAATGGCTTTAATATTTAATTAAAACCATCTATTTAAAGACATAGTCATAAGTTTGGAGTCATCTGAAGAAGAGACTCCAATTCAGTGTGGGGTACCATTGGAACAAGTGTAGAAATCCTTTGGTCCTCCAGATGTTGCTGAACTTTCATCATCCCCTGCAAGCATAAAATGGCCAGGGATAATGGGAGTTACAGTTCAGCAACATCTGTTTGACTAAAGATTCCCCACCCCTATGCTGGAGGAAGATGTGGAGATGGTTTTCCCCTGCAGCCCCAGCTCTGAAGGGCTTCCAACCCACCAGGAAATATTGGAGTGGCTGCAGGGGAAGAGGAAGGTAGCAAAAATTGCCTCCCCACTTCCATCGGTGGGAGCTTCCTGTGATCAGAACTCCTCTCATAGGAAGTCTGAAGCCGACCCATCAAGTTGCCTTCACCCACTGGCAGAAGAACGGGATTGCAGAGGGAGCGGACCGCCCCTGGCACCACTATTCCAGTAGGGTGCCATCGCGGCGCCCCCCAACACGCACGGCGCCCCTAATGCGCTGGGTGCCATGCCCCCATAGGTGGCACGTCACAGCCCCAGAATGCATACCACGCCCCCGGGGCCGCCAGCCACACCCCCGTCTGCTTTCTGCTCCCGGTAGCAGAGCATACAGCTTCGCCACTGCCTTCACCAACTCCAGATGTTGCTGGATTCTAACTCCCATCAGGCCCAGCCAAATGTTCAGGGATGATGGGAGCTGTGGTCCAATATCTGGATGGCACCAGGTTGGGAGGGTTGCTATAGAGAATAGATATATCCCCAGCTAATATCTATGGTAGGGATGGGGAAATTGTAGCCCTCCAGTTTTTGCAGGACTACAACTCCCATCATCCCTAACAACTGATCATGCAAGCTATGGCTGATGGAAATTGTAGTTCAGCAACTTCTGGCTACAACACCTGGCCCCCGAGCAATGGAACTGACTGGTTAAATGGAATTCCCATGTCTTGAGTCAAGTCTTGTGACTAGAACCAGGAACAAAGAGTTAAGAAACAGGAAATGGCTTGAACTTGGACAACATTTATTATGGCAGACTTCTGTGGAAAACTATTCTAAGTTAACTGACTTGGGTGAGGCAAACCTTATCCAACCAAAGGGCATGACAAGGCACAGACCCATTGCCTGGGCCTCACCATGAAGATAAATAGGGAAACCTTCCTGACTCCAAACCCTGGAGGTCTACAGCTCAACCCCCACAATGGCTGTGCTAGCTGGAGCCAGTGGTAGATGCAGTCCAAAACATCAGGAGGGCACCAGGTTGGCAAAGGCTATTCTTGGTGGTCCATGAAACCATGCGGATTTGTCAGATTAAAGATCAGTTGCTGTGCAGTGCAGACTTTATTATTTCCCCCCACACAACTCAGTCTTGTTTTCTCTTACCCTCTGCTATACGGATCTTGCTGGCTTCCATTGTAAGCCTCAGGGTACAATATAATAATTCGTTTTCCTTGATTCATGTACCTTCAGCCATCAATTAGCCAGACTCTTGCTATTGCAGTGTGTGCCGTCTGCTCTCTTATGCATTCAGCAACATGTCAAACCTCTTTAAAAACCATGTTTGGAACACTTTTAATAGGAGTTACCTTTGGTGACTAGAACCCTGTGGCCTTCTGGCTAAATTGCTAAATGTCTACTTTCACCTCACAATCCCATATTATCCCCTCAAATGCAAAGGACTGTATGAGGTAACATTACGTTATTAAAGCAGATCATATAATGAAATGCCAACCAAGAAAAGAATTGGCCCTCATGGATAGTTAGGTAAGAGACACAACCTGGCTCTGTTGAGTCTAGTCATGTTTCAGGAGTAACTTTGTTGCTGCCACGTTCCCTTCCTTTTGTCACATAATGAGCTTGTGGTATGGAGTTCCAGAGGAAAATGTTGTAGTAATAAGGCAGGGGTCTCCAAACTAAGGCCTGGGGGCCGGATGCGGCCCAATCGCCTTCTAAATCCAGCCCGTGGACAGTCCGGGAATCAGTGTGTTTTTACATGAGTAGAATGTGTCCTTTTATTTAAAATGCACCTCTGGGTTATTTGTAGGGCATAGGAATTCATTCTTTTTTTCCTTTTCAAAATATAGTCCGGCCCCCCACAAGGTCTGAGGGACAGTGGACTGGCCCCCTGCTGAAAAAGTTTGCTGACCCCTTTAATAAGGAACTGAATAGTGTATCTGAAGAAGTGTGAATGCACACGAAAGCTCATACCAAGAACAAACTTAGTTGGTCTCTAAGGTGCTACTGGAAGGAAATTTTTTTGTTTTTTATTTTGTTTTGACTACGGCAGACCAACACGGCTACCTACCTATAACTGAATAGTGTTGTGAGTGCTCTGCAATAAACTTCTCTTGCCCCGGCTTTGGCTAAATATCATATCAAGATTTCATTCAGTTAAAATGCCTAGGGAAGGTTTCTTGAACAATACATTCTCATAGCTCTTGCTACCGATTACCCTCAGCCAGGAGAAAATGAGACCCAAAAACTTTAGCAAGCATTATGGGGTCTAAGCCAAGTCTTCATGCCAAAGGTAAAAATAACAACAAGAATTCTCATTTAATCCCATATTTGGGTACGTCCAGTCACCCATCTGCATTTGACAAGTAACATTATACATTATCTTTATGGAAGCATTATGCTGTGAAGGGGGGAAAGGATCATTTAAGCACACAGCTATATAAAACAAATATCCCGTGAGTCTTCGATGGAGGAGGGTCCCCCCCCCCTGCAAGCCTCAAATTGGCAGTGACAGCATCTAAAGGCATCAGGAAATCTTGCAGGAATATTCCTACGAAGAAAAGCTCTTCGAGAATAAGCATCCACAGATGGGTCCCTTGGCAGCTGGAATGAATTTCATCCAAGATGAGGTAGCTGAAAAAGCAGTTATATTATCACAGCTCTGGGAAGTGAACAGTAAAAGTAAATCATTTTTTTAATAATATATTTTGATATTTGCTGGCAGTGCTACACAGCAGTGTGCGGAACCCTTTTCTAAAGCGACTCTGCATTTAGTCTCTGATGGGGGCCTTTTGGCAAAGATTGCAATAAGAAATGTGCTTTTTCTGCACCCAGCACAGCTTTGGATGTTACAAGCCTGGTGGGGAGGGGAATGAACAACTCCCCGGGGATTGCACTTTGTGCCTTGCATTGCATTACCCAAAGAGGTCAGCTGTGAGATGTGCAAGCCTCTGGTGCAGGTTGAGCTCTTCATGTACCTTTCTGCAGAGGAAGGTGTGTGTAAGCTCTCCTTTGTGGATGCTCCCATGTATAGTAGAAAGAAGAAATGTGGGCGATTCGAGTGCTTGCTTTCATAAAGTAATGTCTGAAGCCATTGTTCACTGATATAGCGCAGGACCAAAAGAAGAAGAACCCACCTAGCATCTGTTTGAAAGGGACTGTGGAGGTGCAGAGCATAGCCTGAAATCCACACATGCAGCCCGTGTTAGTGGGGCAATAGAGCTGGGTAGACTGTGTCCATAACAGTTTGAGCAGAAAGATGCCATCGATCAGGCATAAAGAAGAGCACATCCTTTGCACATATAGGTCCACAAATTTAGTCTCTATTTGAAATAGCTCATGCAGTAGTACTGGGAAGGAGGTCCAGAAAATCGCTACCAGTTGGAAAGTAGAATACGAGATTAGATGGACCAACAGCCTGATTAAAATATCCCCTTAAAGCAAGAGAAAGCCAACGAGATACCCTTTAGATGCTAAAACAAAATAAAAAATTCTTTCCAGTAGCACCTTAGAGACCAACTAAGTTTGTTCTTGGTATGAGCTTTCATGTGCATGCACACTTCTTCAGATACACGCCTTTAGATGCTGTTGGACTGCAACTCCCATTATCACTGACCAATGTTGGTGGGGCTGATAGGACTTGACATTTAATGTTATCCAGAGGGCACGACATTGGCTACCCCTGCATATAGAGATAAAACCACCTGTTTTGTCCCATTTCCTATCTTTCTGCTTTTACACTAATGTACCAAATTGATCCATCTAAAGGGTCTCCTGCAATTTAGCCCCGGAGAGATCAATGCCAAAATCTACCTATGCTGCAGTTTAAAGGATAGGCATAAATGATCGCAAAACTACCCTGCATCCATTGAGCTGAGCAAGTAGGTGCAATTACTGTTATCCTGTAACAAGAAGGGCAGCCATGGTTGAAATCAATATCTTATGCTGCATGTAGATATGTTATGGTTTCCATTTGTCTTGTTTAAACAGCTGATTAGAATAGACTGTTTTATCTGAGCCAAGCCTATAAAGCTAATAGAGCAAGAAATGTGTTAGACTGCAGCATTCCAGCCTTGTTTCCAGGGAGCACCTGCTTCTGAAGGTATCTGAGAGATGGGCTCTCATTTTGCACTTGTTCCCATTGCAAGTTTAGTTTAAAAAAAACACCTCCTGATATTCTGTATTCTAAAATGAGTTTCTTGCCTAGAAAGAAATTAACAGCAAATGACATGTTAGGAATAACTAGTGAGCTGTGGTACAATCCTCAGTGTACAGAGGCTAGAACCACTGTGTTCGATGCAGCTTTGTCCAAGAAACTGTGCATTGCATTGCATTGCATCCTTAAGTGCCACTCTGTGGGGTTTGTTGTACTTAAAAACAGTCTTCCACGTGAATATCAATATGGATTTATCTCTGTCTTTCAGCTGGAAAGGCAAGAGAAAACACCATCCTCTTTCACGGCTCTCTCCCAATTTGCAAACATTGAGCCGGGGGGAGGGTGACTAGAAATCAAATTATTTATTATCACAGAAATCCTGGCGAGAGGCTAGTAAACACAGAAAGCCAGGTTTTTATTATTATTATTATTCACTGATTGATTAAATTTCTGTCCCGCCCTTCCTCCCAGAGGAGCCCAGGGTGCCAAACAACAAGCCAGCCATACATTACAATTGAAAAATAAATAAATACCTGAAAACATTTGAAAAATGATCATATAGCCTCACAGCTAGCAATTTCAAGGTTGCCTAGAACAGTATACATCAAATGTCCTAAGAGGTGGTACCAGGGCTGTGTTTTCTCTTTTTAAGTCAGCATGCTAAAGCTCCCTGGAGCAGCCCAGCAGTGTTGGGCCGCACAGGTAAAAACTATTTTTAAATGATCCAGGAAGTGACTGTACGTCATAGTGCGCAACCCCTTCCTGTGAAATTGTACAGGCAGCCATCTCTCACCCACCCCTGTATATTATCCAGTAAGAGATTGGCATATTATGAAGTACACTCACTTCCTGGAGCATTTAAAAAATAGATTTCATTCATGTGGTGCCATTCTCTTTAGCTCCGCTGAGCAACTTTCAGATATTTTCTTAAAAGGAAGAAAAAAGTAGCCCACAAACCACCTTCTATGTACAGCCTCCAACCGTGTAAGACTGCAGATTTTTTTTTTTAAGGATTTGTCCTTAAAAATCCCGACATAAACAGGGTAAGATTGCTGTAAAATGTGGAGAACTGAATTTAAAATGGGAAAAATGAGAAACCGAGAGATTGACAGGTCCTTCCATCCCTTTTCTGAAAGGGCAGGGATGTTTTAAAATTCCTCCTGATGTTAATGATGAGGGAGAAAGACACATCCCCAGAGATTCCATAAATGGGGTACCATTATTGAGAAGGCCCTGTCATGAATCATTTGCAGTCAGGCAACATTCAGCAGCAACAACATTAACAGGGCCTCCCCTTGCCAATCATAAGGCTTGAAGTGGTTCCCACTCGTGAGGTCTCAATCCCTTTAGCTAGTACTAATCACTTGAATCCTTCACTATAAACATTATTGTTCTATTTTAAGTTCACTATTTTTATGTATACAATAGCCACAGACCAATTCCATTAATGTCAATGGAAACTCGCCATTGACTTCAACAGGAGAGAAACTTTATCATCTGTGAGGTGTTTCACTGAGACAAATGTGTGTCATTTCATTATTATACCAAGCTCACCCATCAATTCAAATGCTCAGTTATGGAAAGCAGTAATTTGCTTATAGATGTGTTATTTCATTGAAAGAAATTGAACATAGAGGAAACAAAATTATTAAGTAGTGAGAATACGTTTGACTGCCAGCTAAGAATGGGGAGTGGGGTAGAATCTTCCTTGGTTCACATTTTAGCAAAGCTGCTCTTCCTGAAACAATATGGGGACTGAAATACAGCTATTGTTCAAAATTCAAATTTCTCTGAATTTTGTGATTTGGTTCTCAGCCAAATAACTTGTACAAAAAGTGAACATTAAGGGGAAAGTGTGCTTAAAATGCATATATCTGTGTAAATAGCACACAAAAATGCATTTTATTTGGGAAAATAGCTTGTAGAAATGTATATCTTAAGCAAAGCTGCATACAAAAATGTGTCCACATGCTGACAATTTGGTGAAGTGAAGATTGGGAAAAGCAAGAAACCGAGAAAAACTGAAATTGACATATTCTTCCATTTCTACTGGCACAAAACTAGGACATTGTGTTTTCCCCAATATATTTTGTTTACAGTTTTGGCTCAAGCAAACAATTTTCTCTACTGCCATCTTGGAAAAAGGTCTGACTGAGCCAAAACTATAAAACAAATATATGAAAGAAACATTAGGAAAAAAGTGTCTAAACCCATGAATCTGTGATTTATACATCCATCCAGAAACAGAAAGGAACACCAGAATCAGGAATAATGGGGAAACTGCTTGCACAGCAAACATCAAAGACACCAGCAACATGCAGAACCAATGACAAGAGAGACTGGATGAGCATAAGCAGTTCATTGGATGTGGCAGACCCACAATGCTAATGTCCTAGCAGATAGGTTGCTATTGCTGACCAGGAAGGAGGAGAGAGGAGGTGACAGCAAGCTCAGTGTGGTGCAAATTGGCTCTGCCAGTGCATTTGCACCATGCTAACCACCCGGCTGCCTCACACCTCCTGCTCAGCAGCAGTGACTCATTTCCCAGGAACCTAGCGTAACAGCTCCACCCCAACCAATGAGTCTACTGTTGTTCCCTTGTCATAATCAGCAGCCAAGTATTCCACCAGAAGAAGATAACATGATGGCCGCTGGGCAACAGCTTATACAGTGGTACCTCGGGTTCTGAACTTAATTTGTTCTGGAGGTCCGTTCTTAACCTGAAACCGCTCTTAACCTGAGGATGCTTTCACTAATGGGGCCTCCTGCTGCTGCCACACCGCCGGCACACGATTTCCGTTCTCATCCTGGGGCAAAGTTCTCAACCTGAGGTACTACTTCCAAGTTAGTGGAGTTTGTAACCCGAAATGTTTGTAACCTGAAGCGTTTGTAACCCAAGGTACCACTGTATCCTTCCATTTCCTTCAAGAACATAAGATGGCCCCCTGCTGGAGTAGACCAAAGATCTATCTAGCCTACCTTTCTGTTTCCCACAGTGGCCAACAGTATTCTTCCAGGAAGCCCATATAATTGAAATATAAATGTCACAGCTCTCTGCCCTGCCTGCCCCCATTTCTTCCCCGCAGTTAATTTTCAGCAGCTGTTTTGGAACATGAAGGTTCCACATAGCCATTATTGCTAACAGCCACCAATAGACCTCTCCATAGATTCCCCCCCCCACACACACGTTTTAGAGCTATCTGAACAAGTAGTCATCACTACATCTTGTGGCGATGAAATTCATAAATCAAATTTGCAGAGAAGCAGTTTCTTTGCTGAACCCACTGCTAATCCATTTCACAGACTGATGTTAAGTTCTAGTCTTTAGGAACACTGGGAGCTGCCTTAGCCAAGTCAGACCATTGGTTCAGTGGCTCAATGTTTTCTTACATTGACTGAGTGCCCAAAGTTTCAGAGAGGAGCTTTTTCCAGCTCTAGGTGGATATGAAAGGAACAGAACCTGGGATCTTTTGCATGCAAAATTTATGAGAGAAGTAGACAAATTAGATCATAATTCAAATCCATACTACACAAGAGAGAACGCTGTTGAACTTCTGTGCGTGCTGCCAATGACTTGACTGAAGGAATTCTTTCTTTACAGCAAGCTATTGCAAAAGAAGAAAATCCTCTCATCCCAGATGTAGCCATAAACATGTGAATGCTATAATCAGCAGTCCCATGACCACTATAGTGATTATATTTAAGCTACTCCCGTTGTTTCTTATGCAAAGTATGGAGAAATGGCTTAGCAACTTGAGTGCCACAGCTCAGTCACTGCTGCCAAAGGGATCTTTCTGATGACAACCACAATAATTTCTTCATGCTTCTCAGCCCTCACCTTTCAGATCGAATAATGATCCACCAGTATCCCCAACAGTAATAATTTTGATATATATATATTTTAAGTATTTTGGTATTTCTTGCCATTTATGGCACTGTTCAATAAAAACACAAATGCAGGAATGTCACAAGACCACTGGTAGAATTCCACAAACTCAAGCCTTGCTCAATCCTGGAAGATTTGCTTCTCTAATTGCACCCACAAAGTGCAACCAACATGGAGGATTGGAGTGAAATGAGACAAGACCATGACAGTATAAAGCTCTTTCCTATGTTCCTGTGTCTCGGGCTCAGAGGAGTTTATTGCCAGTTGCCATTGCACATAGGGAAAGCAACTTTTTAAAAGTTACAGCTAGGTAAATAGATATAGACTGCTGGCTGTGCTGCACCATAATGAATTCTTAAAACTGTCAGAGTATTAAAGAATGCAGCTGGGATGTTTCTAGAATGAGAAGGTGGAAAGACTGGAGTTCAAAGGGGAAACAAATTTATGCTTTCTTACATGGCAAGGGTATTCTCTTAATTAAATACGTTTCGGTGCACTGTGTCCCTCGTGCAGTATTCTGCAAAGCAGACTATTTTCTTGCCAGGCAATCTCTTATTCAGGGATGGCTGCACATAAGCAGCTCTCCACATGGAACTGAGTAGATGTAGTCCCTGCATGCAGCCCATGCCTCATGGAAAGAAACCACACAAGTAATTATTGAACTGGAGGGTCAGATAATCAGCTCTTATAATACTCGGCACCAGGGCCAAGCTGCCCAAAATGAAGGCCTTCCAAGCAGATAAGAACACCCGTTCATGCATCTATGAAGCTTGTACTCCACATTGCTCTCCTTCACAAACTCAAAGCAAGTAACAAATATGAAAGGGTACAATTTTAATCACAGCCACACTACATGACCGTCCACAGGGAGAGGAGCAAAGGTAGCAATTGCCCCGCTGAATGATACCAAAAACTATAGGTTATCAAATGTTGGAAATCTGAGTACAGCTTGGTGGGTCACAGGTTATGAATTACCTGAAGGCTTGTACCTGTTGTTGCTTGGGAATTCTAAGAAAAATCAGTGCAGTCTTGAAACCGCAGTTCAGCATGCCATTTTAATTCAAAATGCTATCTAATTGAATATTTAAAATATACACCCTGCTCTTTGATCTCACACCATCATGCCAAATTTCATTATATATTAGGTGTCCAAATGCATAGCGAACAAACTTTCCAAAATATATAGATTATATTTTAATAATTTAAACTTTTATTCCAGATGAATTGCTTATTGAATTTTCATCTGTATTTGCTTGCACAGTGCTTAATCAGAGGTCAAACAGATTTATTCCTGAGGAGGTTGCACCACAATGAACCTCCTTCCTGACTGACTTGTCCAGAAGTTATACACCTTCTCATTTGCAGGGTACACTTCCTCAACCCTGAGAAGTGTGGTGGTGTTGTTGTTTAAAAAATAAAAAAATAAAAGGGAGATTTGTTGTCCCAGAGCAACAGGGCCTTTTGAGTGGACAGGCGGAGTCCCCCAAACCCTAGGCGACCTTCCGAGCAGAATAATGACACATGACAATGTGCTATGGGATTAAAATTGGCCACAACTTTATTAATATTCAGAAGTAGGGAGACCTTGGCTCAGGCATTGGGCGTTTATCCTTCCCAGCCCCCCAGCTGGGGATCTGGGAAACTGCAGGGTTATCCAGAATGTGTGGGGATTGGGCTAGCTCTGGAGAACATAATGTTCAAGCAGATAGCCAGCCCCCCATTTGCCACTACTGGTGGGGGAGAGCAATGACAACCTCTTGGCGTATGGACAATGCCTCCCCCCAATACCCCTTTAACGGGGAACCCTGTTATCGCCGCCACACTGGGGGTGCGGAGTCACCGCCCCACGCTCCCCCCCCCATTTAGGAAGATGACTAAAGGATTCCGCCCAAGGCCTGAAACTGCCACCCGAGACCGCAAAGCTTCTCAGGTAAGCTACACTCTCTATTGTGTGGGCTGGGTAGTCCCTCCCCTTACCTGGCCAATCCCTTGGCAATGCCTCCCCCAGGCAGGATTGGACAGTTAAGTGTGTAGGTGGAGACCCCAGGTATCCCTTCTGGGGGAGGGCGCAGCCAGCCGAACTACCAGGTGTCGCCCAGGAATTCAGGGGGCTGCACATGACAACGCAAACGTCGCCCCCCATTTAATGTGGGGAGCGGTCATTAATCCACTTTAATTGCAAGAAGCAAAATTTCCAGTATGCAATTGAATACCTCCTGACAGTCTGGAGTTCACCCAGGTTGGAGAAGACTGATATAGCCTAACATTCCAGTCCTGCATAACAACATTCGCCTGAAAAGCTGGCATGTCCCAGTGATTTGTACAATGGGATATCCTGAATTCTTCAGATAAGGCATCTAGATGGCTCACAGCCCAGTCCCAAGCAATGGGGAGCCAGCTAACAACTGCGTAATACAAGATGCAAGTGCTATTGTGCCAGCATAGTTTTGGAAATCGCCATGTTGTATTGGCAGTGCAAGCAGACCTGATGCAATGCCATTGCAAACACTGGAACTGTGACAAGTCTCTGAGCAACCATGGCATCAGGCTGCCCTACAATAAACCATGTCACTCACGTGTGCATTACAGGAAGCTACAAAAGTAAATAAATTCAGTACTCCTGGTCAGCATCGTGCATTTCTAATTCTTCATAAACCACATGTGAAAATGACAATGAAATAAAAGGACAGCTCAAGCAATCTGTAAGTTGGTTGATATGGAATATTTAAATTTAAGTCTGTTAAGTCCCAATTTTATGTGAAGGCTACAAAAGTGGATATAGTACAAGTACTAGTAATTAGGGATGTAAGAAAGCAATGTTTTCCATTTTGCCCTGTACTTGTCACATGAAGCAGTAGTTCGCCTGCTCTGGTGAAATTGCATAACATATGTAAGTTACTAGTTACGGAATTAATTGCGTAAATTTCATTGTCATTATGTTATTTCACTCCATTCATTTAAATTCAAAGGAAACACAATGCAAATTGGGGGGGGGGGTGTAATCAATTACATGCCATTTACGGATTGAAAGCAACAACAGTGAATACCAAACCTATTGACTGAATTGATTTCCATTCCGAACACCATCCTGAAATTTCATGATGTGGCCGTATAGAAATAATTTTATAAATAAATAAAAATGCTGGGGATTCTCTTCCTCTGACACAAGGCACACAGGTATACAGAGAAGTTACGGCTCTGAATGCTATTTCTTTACATCCATCTGACACACACAGGGGCCTGGTGCCATCACCCAAGATCTGCAGGCAACTGCAAATGCCCCCCATCACCGACACTACTATCTGGGCTTCATTGATGCCAGTGAGGACAATTGCTTTTATCCACAGGACATTTCATTTTTTGGGGAAATCCAAAATAGTGCTTCAAACCACAGTTCCTAGGGGTGCACCTCCTATGAGTCTATGGGGGAGGAATTTGATTCAGTCTGCACTTCACGTAGCTAATTCTCATTTTCCAAAACAAAATGAAACCGAAACACAGACATTCTTCAAAATTCACACTTCTCCAAATATTGCAATATTGTTTGTCAGCTAAGTAAGGTGTACAAAGAAATGCATTCTCTCGGGTAAAGTGTGTATTAAAATATTTGTGAAAATAACATGCAAAATTGCATTATATTAGGGAGAGCTACACAAAAATGTGTATATTAGAATAAATTCATACTAAAATGTTGATGAATTTTATGAGTATTTCCCTCATTGCTAACTGATGTGAAAATGTGGAGAACCAAACCGATGTTTGGACAAAAGAGAAACAGGGAAATCAAAACTGTTGGATTTGCCCACCTCTGCTCTCAACACCTCACCCCTCACTCAAATGTAGGGGCTGAACTTCTCCCTGCTGTGCTTCCCCATTGCAGAAGAAAATCTCCCCTAACAGTTGCGTTGCTACCATGCCTCATACTATTTAACACCAGTGGCCTTTCCTTGGACTCAGAACAGGAAGAACTTTTCAGACACAGAAAATCTTTTTGCAGACATGGGCAGGGGGGAAACGCTCAGTGTCTGATGTCTGTTTTTCATATCTATATCAGCAACAAGAGCGGTTCTGGCAGGATTCCCTGACAAAAAGCAGATACATTATTAGATAGCCAAACTTCTGAGGCCAGTGATTGATGGATAATTGAAAGACTGATTTCCTAGAAAATAGGTGATTATTTTTTAATTAGCTACAGGTGGTTCTCCTCCATTTACAATTTGTGTTTTTCTAACTGTGGCAGGATTGAGCCTATAATGTCTGACAAGTGGTTTTAAATACAATTTGCAGTGGGGGGGGGGTACGGTAATTGTCTTCAGCTTGAAAAAAAATACCTATGAAATTACCGTAGTTCAAGGACTGCAGGATACTTGGAAAAGTCATATTGAAGGGAATTTCAACATATAGGAAAGATTTAGCTCGGTTTCAATCAATAAGGCTGCAATCCTACCTGTGTGTAAACTCCATCAAGGTTAATAGAACTTATTCTTGAGGAGATATGAACAGGATTACATTCTAAGATAGCAGTCCTGAATCATATATGTTTGTACAAGATTTATGTATATATTTATTACATTTATATCTCCCTTTTCCTCCAAGGAAGCCTCCAAGCCAGGTTATAGGATTCCTCTCATTCTCATTTTAGCCTTACACCACCCCTGGTGAGGCATGTTAGGTTGAGAGATAGCGAATATCTCAAGGTTTCTCAGCAAAGCTCATGGGTAGAGTCCAGATTTTAGCCTGGGTCTCCTTGGTTGTACACTTAAATCCCAACAAACATACTTTTGTACAAGAAGTTCAATCCTGAGTTCTGCAGATATTGGCTCTGTGAGAAGCTGATCCAGCTATGTAAGAACACGGGAAGAGCTTGCTGAGTCAGGCCAGTGGCCTATCTAGTCCAGCATCCTGCTCTCACAGTGGCCAACCAGATGCCTGGGGGGAGAAACCCACAAGCAGGATTTGAGCACAAGAGCACTCTTCCCTCTTGTAGTTCCCAGCAACTGGTATTCAGAAACATTGCTGCCTCAAACTGTGAAGGCACAGCATAGCCATTTGGGCTAGTAGTTGCCGATAGCCACCTCCTTCATGAATCTATCTAATCCTCTTTCAAAGCCTTCTAGGTTGCTGGCCATCACTGCCTCCTGTGGAAACAAGTTACATAGTTTAGCTACTGTATGCTCTACATCAGGCATAGTCAAACTCAGCCCTCCAGATGTTTTGGGACTACAACTCCCATCATCCCTGACCACTGGTCCTGTTAGCTAGGGATGATGGGAGTTGTAGTCCCAAAACATCTGGAGGGCTGAGTTTGCCTATGCCTGCTCTACATGAAGAAGTACTTTGTTTTATCTGCCTTAAATCTTCCAACATTCATGGATGTTGAGTTCTAGTGTTATAAGAGAGGGGGGGGGGAGTTCTCTATCCATACATACTTCCTCCACGCCATTGCACAGCATGACTCTGAAAAGGGGTAAGGCAACATCTAGTAAGGAGTCTTAGAATGAGGGGAGATCCTTTATTCTATCCTATAAGGAAATTCTCTTCAGATAATTGATTTGAAGCAATGCTGGTTAATATTAATAGCAATAAATAATAAGCCACAAAACAACAATAAACACCATTCATTAGCTACCTCTCCAGCTGAGAAATAGAGCAAAATCAAGCTTCTGAATCTGTCAGAATAATCCATCTTGTTTATGTTTCGACAATAGACCATAAATTTATTATCATAATTTGTCATCATAAATTTGTTGACAGGTGATAAAAAAAGTTTCAAGATGTTGACAGTATGGCAGGTTCAAAGCTACCAAGGTCATTAAAATCATTGTGGAGGTATTGGTTGAGACTTTTCCAACAGATGGATTTGAGATGCGAAATATGCATCTGAAGTTTCGGTTTGCCTGCGCTTGCTAGTAATATTTTACATTCTTTTCTTTTCTTTCCCCCCTTCTTTTCTTTTTTGAAGCTATGTAAGTGAAACTGGTACAGGAGTCCTGAGATAGCTGTGACAGCAAAATGTTGGCAACTCAGGTAGACAGGAGGCAGTCAACCCAGATTTTCCTTCTGTGTCTGCAGCTGACTCTGCCTATGCCAAATTCCCCTGAAGTTCCTGCTTCTTCTGCTGGAACTGCTCCTTCCCTCTCCCCTCACACAAGTAACTGCCTCTTTCCCACATCCATTTGTGACATCACAGGGAGCTTGTAGCCAATGGCAACAGCTGGGGAAGCATCTACACAGCCTTCCATTATTCATCTTAGGGGGAAAAGATGTAATGAACAGTGCTTAAATATATTTAGAAAGGCATTTATTTATAATAGAAGATGGCTTGATTAAACCCTGCCATCACTTTCACAGGTGGTGAGAAAAAATGTGCTGGCTTCAGACATCTCCTTCAGATGGGCACTATGAAGGGGATGGCTGCCATCCAACAGCATTGCCTAGGCAGCTCCACCTGTGTCACCCCCCTAAACACACCAGACAAATGCCATTTGTATTGACTGCATTTGAAACCTCCCATTCACAGACACATTTACACATCAGCCACTTTCCACTGAAGCATGTACACACCCCAGCTTGAATCCACAGATATTCACATGGCTTCTGTCAACAGGCTTCTAAAGGTGAATTTCAACCAGCTTAGATCCACAAATATCAGACTGCTTCAGCTTTGCAACACTCACTACCACCCAAAATTACAAACTCCACCGGCCAACACCTGCCAGCTTCGACGAGATCCATCACCTGCCATCAGCCACCTTCCAAGCATGGATATCAGCTGCCTTCAAGCTGCAATCCCACTCAACAAGTGAAGTTGCCTTCTCATTGCTCTACAGCATCCCACTGCCAAATGATGGCCTCATTCCTTTTGCCAGCTTGCTTCCGTGTGAAAGGAGGCTACCCAATGCTGAATACCAGAGCTGTTTTATTGGCTTTCCTCTTGCCCCACCTTTCTGTATCCACACAGCTGCCGTATGCTCTTGAGATGTCACAGGTGGTCCACAGCCAATGGTAGCAGCTGGGGAAGACACCATCATAACCTCCTTAGCATAGACAATGGTGGGTACAGCTCACCAGTAATTTCTTCTTTTGCTTGTTTATTATTCTCTTTACCTTCTGGAATAACAGCATCTCTTTTACACACTGAAGCCGGATGAACAATGATAAAGGCAAGAGTGGATTGAGCCCAGTTAAATGATTTGAAAAGACTCACAGCTTTATTTGCTGAGCATCTTCTGACTGTGTGCCATATGTATCTGAGCAGCAGCCATCTGTGGGAATCAAATTATACAAGTATTCTTATATGTTGTCTTGTCCCTTATACGTAGGTCCAAGGAGGTACTTTTTTAAAATAAAAATAAAAAATCCCAGTTTGTACAAGAAAGCAGGTTCTCTCTGATGGAAAGGGTTCAGTGGCTATTGAGTGACAATGCCTTAGTGACACATAAAGTGGCTCTTTTTGTTCTGGTGGCAAAAAGGTTTAGGGGATTCTGGGGGATTCAGAGGTTGAAACTGAAACTCAGTTTGTGTAGCCATGATGGTATCCCTGTTATCAGTTGTCTCACAATATATATGGTCACTGGTTTTATTTGCAGCTGTTTCAGTTATATTTTAAATTGATTGTCTCAAATTGTCATGGCATTTGGCTAGTACTATAAATTTATTGACTGAGATTGTTTATTAATAAAACCCCTTATCTGTACTGAAACCATCTGTTCTCTAAGGTGGTCATTCACTCTGCCTAATTGTAAGACCACTCCTGCTTAACCCCCTAAAGTAAAGGTAAAGGTAAAGACCCCTGGGTGGTTAAGACCAGTCAAAGGCAACTATGTGGTGTAGCACTCATTTTGCTTTCAGTCTGAGAGAGCTGGCATTTGTCCGCAGAGAGCTTTCTGGATCAGGTGGCGAGCATGACTAAACTAAACCACTTCTGGCGCAACTGAACACCGTGATGGAAACAAGAGCACACAGAAATGCTGTTTACCTTCCCGCACTGGCATGCTTTTGAATTGCTAGGTTGGCAGGAGCTGGGACAGAGCAACAGGAGCTCACCCCATCGCGCGGATTCAAACTACCAACCTTCCAATCGGCAAGCCCAAGAGGCTCAGTGGTTTAGACCACAGCGCCACTCCTTACATATCTTCTGTTGGCATTCAGTTGGAGCACATGGGAGAAAGTGGCCTCATAATGGAATGCTGCCCACTTATCTAAGGATGTTTGTTTGAATGTCAGGAGCCACCACTCAACCTCCATACCTTGCTTTTGTAAGCTGGTGCCATCTTGTCCTTCAGGCAACAAAAGGCTTGGGGCCAGCCCTGATGCCAGGAGCTATAGCCAGTCTTGGAACTTTGATGGGTGCACATAAAGAGCACACACATCCTTGCATGTGTTATTCTCTGTGGGGCCTGCTCCCACTTTTCTGCCTCTTTGCCACTCTGCAAGTTTAAATGACATTGCTTTGTTTCATAAAGTCTTGCTTTTTAAAAATACATTATTGGAAGCCACTCCGCAGTTCAAGTTGCAATGAGCCTGCCAGGATAATGCACTAGAGAAATACTTGATAGAGCTGTGAGTGAAAAGACTGTGGACAAGAGAGAAGCACAGAGATCCACCAAAAGCAACATTGTTTTACTGGGGTCACAAAGACTCTTATCAAGGTAAATGGATAAGAAAGTTGTGGGTCAAGGTGATTCCCCTTGAAATCCATCAGTGCCAAGATGCAACTAATGGATACTATCCATTGCTTAAGCTTCTGGCTGTTTTTCCAAGCCTTTTCAAGGTTAAAATAGTACCTATTACTTATAAAAGAATAGGAAGACTAACTGTAAGACTATCAGTAATATTTTTATTTCACCTAAATACCTACTGCAGTTGCCATCCTCACATGGAACTTATTTATTTAACAGGTTTATATGTAAATCATCAAATAAGCCTCTAACCATATTCAAAATATATATAGAGAATTATAAATTTTAAAATACTGATAAAATGAAACACTAAAAATGTTGAGCTGCATATAAGTAAAGGTAAAGGGACCCATGACCATTAGGTCCAGTCGTGGACGACTCAGGTTGTGGCGCTCATATTGCTTTACTGGCCAAGGGAGCTGACGTACAGCTTCCGGGTCATGTGGTCAGCATGACTAAGCCGCTTCTGGCAAACCAGAGCAGTGCACGGAAACACCGTTTACCTTCCCGCCGGAGCAGTACCTATTTATCTACTTCCACTTTGACGTGCTTTCGAACTGCTACGTTGGCAGGAACTGGGACCGAGCAACGGGAGCTCACCCGATTGCAGGGATTTGAACTGCCGACCTTCTGATCGGCAAGCCCTAGGCTCTGTGGTTTAACCCACAGTGCCACCCGCGTCCCTGAGCTACATATAATATAGCTTAAAAGCTGACCTTCATAAAAATGCAAGTAAAATCGGTGGTTTTCAAATATACACCTGTAACGGATCAGCCCTTAGTCTGGGTATGGTCAGGAGCCCAGCGTATTATGAGTTAACACCCACTCTATGTGACTGGCGGCTCACTCGCAGGAGGCGGGGCTTTTCGCCCTTTTAAAAGGGGGGAATGGCAGTTGGGCAGTTGGTCAGGGTTAGAGGGTTAGAGGGTGAGCGGGGTTGGAGAGAGCTCGTGAGAGGTTAGGCTTTGGGAAGGGAAGGAAAGGTCTTTACCCTTGCTATGTTGTAACAAAGCTGACTTACATGAAAAGAAGATTTGTAACAGTATTAACCCCAGACATCCATGTTGTTTAAGTTACCTCAATAAAGTTAATTGTGTTTCAACATTCGTTGACTCTGGCAGCGCGTCAGTGCCTTAAGAGGTGTGACTAAGGGGAGAGAACAAAGTTTTCCTGTGGAAGAGGAAACGGTTTGCTTATTCTCCTGTCATACAGAGGGCTGGGCAGTGAAGCCAAAGGTGCCACGCAGTTGCCAAAAGGGAAGGCAAACTGCAGTAGTTGGGAACCCGGGGAGGTAGATCCCATAGGTGGCAAGAGGTTTTCAAACGTAGAGCACTGAGGTACCCCAGAGACACCTCCCATATGAACACTTTAGGATTCATTTTAGTCGTCAGTGAAACCTAGGGAGAGACACAGTTGGGGGAAGCACCTAAAGCGAGGGATCGGGAATAAGGGTCCCTCACAACACCATATCGGTCGAATAAAGGCTGCACTTTCCTCTCAGATCTGGCTTGTAGAAAATCTGAGTTGTGATCTTATAGGTGAAGTCATGATTTAAGAGAGCTCATTTTAGGGGCATGGCCTATATTCAGGACTGGCTTATATCTGGACCAATACAGTTCATAATAACATAAAATTACATGTCTGGGTAGGCTGGCTTAAACAAAAATGAACCTTGGTCCTAAATATGATTGACAGTTGTATTCCATGGGGCTGTCCTCTGAATAACCATGCATGGAATCAGCCCATAAGGTTGCAACCCTGTACACCTTTACTTGTATGTAAGGCCTACTGCACTCAGGACTCTGTTACATTGGCAAAGAAAAAGCTCTTTATATGCATTGTATATGCATAAAGCACTGTGACACCAGATGGTGCCGTGGAGTTCCGTTTTTTCCAACCTGATTTCCTATACAAAGTTTGCAATGCGTTGAACTGAAACGTTTCTTTGATGTGTCTAGATCCAGCCTCAGTGGCTCTTACTTTTGAATGAGCATGCTTACATTTGGGCTGCATTGCAGTTTTCCTTCACAGTCAGTGAGAGATAATGCAAGAGATTCCTGCAGGCTATGGCTGGATACTTTGCTGATAAGGAAACTCCCCAGAGTCTGTTCTTCTGTATTCACAAGTTTTCAAATGTTTTTCGATCATTCTAAAACATCACACACACACACACACACACACACCCCTAATAAAAAAATTCCTTCCAGTAGCACCTTAGAGACCAACTAAGTTTGTTATTGGTATGAGCTTTCGTGTGCTCATACCAATAACAAACTTAGTTGGTCTCTAAGGTGCTACTAGAATTATTTAATTTAATTTTATTTATTTTATTTCGACCACAGCAGACCAACACGGCTACCTACCTGTAACACACACACCTGTTACTGAGCTTTTTCTGAATGCCATACTCCCAGCCTTCACTGCTGGCACCTCCCTGTCTCAAGTCACCTTCCATTCTGAGGTCTTTTTGTCCTAATCCTTAGGGCTCCTGAGCTTGCTCAGAGGATAATTTCCTTTTGGGTAGCATGGAATTCAATTAACTATCTCAGGAAGCAGAGAACCTTACAACATCAATGGGCTCAGCAAGGAAGATAAGGTTGAAGAATGCATATCCTCTCCTGCTGGCAATGAATCCACTCTGCTGCTGTTCTTCCCAGCTATGGCAAGGTCAAATAAGCCATAGTGTGTCTTCTTGAGGAAAAATAAATATAAGACAGTGTCTTATTTTGGGGAAAACATGGTAGAAAGAAAAGCCACAGGTCATCTCTAAACTTGAGGTGGAGGGTTGGAACAGGATTTCTGACATACACATCTCAATTACAGAGTTGATAACACACTAACAGAGGCTTGTATCCAAAGCAGTAAAGGTAAAAGGTAAAGGTAAAGGACCCCTGGACGGTTGTTGTTGTTGTTCAGTCGTTCAGTCGTGTCCGACTCTTCATGACCCCATGGACCAGAGCACGCCAGGCACGCCTATCCTTCACTGCCTCTCGCAGTTTGGCCAAACTCATGTTAGTAGCTTCGAGAACACTGTCCAACCATCTCATCCTCTGTCGTCCCCTTCTCCTTGTGCCCTCAATCTTTCCCAACATCAGGGTCTTTTCCAGGGAGTCTTCTCTTTTCATGAGGTGGCCAAAGTACTGGAGCCTCAACTTCAGGATCTGTCCTTCTAGTGAGCACTCAGCGCTGATTTCTTTGAGAATGGATAGGTTTGATCTTCTTGCAGTCCATGGGATGGTTAAGTCCAGTCAAAGGCGACTATGGGGTTGCAGCACTCATCTCACTGTCAGGCTGAGGGAGCTGGCGTTTGTCCACAGACAGCTTTCTGGGTCATGTGGCCAGCATGTCTAAACCGCTTCTGGCATAACGGGACACCGTGATGGAAACCAGAGCGTACGGAAAGGCCGTTTACCTTCCTGCCACAGTGGCACCTATTTATCTACTTGCACTAGTGTGCTTTTGAACTGCTAGGTTGGCAGGAGCTGGGACAGAGCAATGGGAGCTTCTAGGAAGTTTTCTGTCTGGGCAGATTACAGAGACAGAACTGCTCAGCTTCAACAGTAGAGCTACCATGCTCCTGCATACTATTGTCTGAACTCATTGGAACTGGTTTTTCAAGTAAACAAGCATATTGTTATGCTTGTCCTGCTTTCAGTAGCTTATAGGTCACATGATTGGAGAAACGACGAAATGCCAGCATAGAGAGATTGAAGAATTTAAGTAGAACAAATAAGAAAAGATGAATGACAGCCTTCATAACAGAGAGAGCTATGAAAGGTGGGATCATGAGCAATGCTTTTCCAAGATGGAGTACTATGTACACTTTTATCAACTTTACATAAGCACGGCTCTCAAAAGCTACCTATGATGGAGTTTCAAATGTTGATTACTGGGTTAAAAGTGTGTGTGTGTGTGTGTGTGTGTGTGTGTGTAACCACCCTCTGAATTATTTTTCAAGTCAGTAACCTGCTCTGTGCATTACAAAATCCCAATTCTTTTGTTGATGTCTTTCCCATTTATTACACTCATACAGTGTTTCTGAGCAGAAGGTTAATTAGCTCATTAGAATCCTACTGTTGTTCCTCATAGTGAAATATAATGTAGTCCTCTTAAGCTTGAAGCATCAAATGTATTGAATTTCTACTTTATTCTGCTTTCGTGGTTAACATTCATGGGGTTATGCAGGCTCCTTTTTGTTTTCTATTTTGTTAAGCGAGAAAACAGGGAGGAAGAGGTCTTTGCTCAAAAACAAATTGAAAACCTCCTCCTTTGGCATTAAAATCTCTCTGGAAAATGTCTTTTTTAGTAATGCTCTGTTGAGGAAGACCTATACCTGATGTGATGGTTTTAGGTTATGCGGAGAATGTAATCATTGCTTTGTAAGAAGAGAACATTGTGATAACGTCTAGAAAACCTAGGAAGGCATAAGATTTAAAAAAGGATGTCTTATTTTTAGCTTCTTTGTATGATATCTAAAGATTCAGCTGCTACTCTGCTAATCCAGTGCCTGAATATCAAATATAAATAATGATACATGATTCATTTATGATTGCATGGAGAATAATAATTGTTCTTGTTGTTCAGTTGTTCAGTCATGTCCGACTCTTCGTGACCCCATGGACCAGAGCACGCCAGGCACGCCTATCCTTCACTGCCTCCCGCAGTTTGGCCAAACTCATGTTAGTAGCTTCGAGAACACTGTCCAACCATCTCATCCTCTGTCGTCCCATTCTCCTTGTGCCCTCCATCTTTCCCAACACCAGGGTCTTTTCCAGGGAGTCTTCTCTTCTCATGAGGTGGCCAAAGTACTGGAGCCTCAACTTCAGGATCTGTCCTTCTAGTGAGCACTCAGGGCTGATTTCCTTGAGAATGGATAGGTTTGATCTTCTTGCAGACCATGGGACTCTCAAGAGTCTCCTCCAGCACCATAATAGAATAATAATTAGACATAACTAAAATGTCCTGGCTATCAACTGCAAGTCCTTAGCTTCAGATCTTCATCTTTCTAACTCATCTCTCTCTCACACACCCATATTAGCTTCTCAGAGAGGGGCCTTATGCACAACTCACAGTTTGGTCCATCTTCCCATAAGACACTATATTTGAAGTGCTATGTAATGACTAGAGAGTTTGGTTTAATCCATGGAAGTATGTGTTTAAGAATACTGTATTTGCACATCACTATAAGTACAGTAGGGGGGGGGAGTATTTGATCCCCTGCTAAATTTGCCCATTTGCCCTCTAATGAAGAAATGACCAGTCCATAATTTTCATGGTAGGTTTATTGTAGCTGTGAGAGACAGAATAACAATAGGAAAACCAGAAACCCAGAAGACAAAATCACTGTAAGTCAGTATCATTACAAGGATGGAAGGATCTGTCCCTTCCAGTTCTCTCTGTTTCTCATTTTTCCGATATTAAATTCAGTTCTCCACATGTCTGCAGCAATCTGCAATTTAAATATGCATATATGTATGCATCTGTGAAAATTCATAGCATCTTAGTGCAAATTTCTCCTAATGAACACATTTTTGTATGCCATTTTAAAGGATGTGCCCTTTTTTGCAAGCAGCTTCCATAATATCATGCCTTTTTGTATGTTATTTCCACCCATCTATTCTTTTTTCTTCACATTGCCCCTTAGTATGATGATGATGATAATAATAATAATAATAATAATAATAATAATAATAATAATAATAATAATTTATTTGTATCTCGCCCATCTGACTGGGTCCACCCGGCCACTCTGGGTGGCCTTCAACAGATATTAAAATAAATTAAAATATCACAGGTTAAAAACTTCCCTAAACAGGGCTGCCTTCGGGTATTTTCTGAATGTCAGATAGTTATTTATCTCTTTGACCTCGGCTGGGAGGGCGTTCCACAGGGCGGGCGCCACTACCGAGAAGGCCCTCTGCCTGGTTCCCTGTAGCTTTGCTTCTCACAGTGAGGGAACCGCCAGAAGGCCCTCGGCGCTGGATCTCAGTGTCTGGGCTGAACAATGGGGGTGGAGACACTCCTTCAGGTATACAGGACCAAGGCCGTTTAGGGCTTTAAAGGTCAGCACCAACACTTTGAATTGTGCTCGGAAATGTACTGGGAGTCAATGTAGCTCTCTCAGGACCGGTGTTGTATGGTCCCGGCGGCCACTCCCATTCACCAGTCTAGCTGCCGCATTCTGGATTAATTTCAGTTTCCGGGTCATCTTCAAAGGTAGAGCGCATTGCAGTAGTCCAAGCGGGAGATAACTAGAGCATGCACCACTCTGTGGTGGGCAGGTAGGGCTTCAGCCTGCGTACCAGATGGAGCTGGTAGACAGCCGCCCTGGACACAAAATTAACCTGCACTTCCATGGACAGCTGTGAGTCCAAAATGACTCCTAGGCTGCGTACCTGGTCCTTCAGGGGCAGAGTTACCCCATCCAGGACCAGGGAATCCCCCACACCCGCTTGCACCATGTCCCCCCAAAACAGTACTTCTGTCTTGTCAGGATTCAACCTCAATCTGTTAGCCGCCATCCATCCTCCAACTGCCTCCAGGCACTCACACAGGGCCTTCACTGGTTCTAATTTGAAAGAGAGGTAGAGCTGGGTATCATCCGCATACTGATGGACACCCAGCCCCAACCCCCTGATGATCTCTCCCAGTGGCTTCATATAGATATTAAGAAGCATGGGGGAGAGGATGGAACCCTGGGGCACCCCACAAGTGAGAACCCAGGGGTCTGAACACTCATCCCCCACCACCACCTTCTGCACACGGCCCAGGAGGAAGGAGCGGAACCACTGTATAACAGTGCCCCCATCTCCCAGCCCCCCTAGACGGTCCAGAAGGATGTTATGGTCAATGGTGTCAAAGGCCGCTGAGGGATCCAGCAGAACTAGGAAACAGCTCTCACCTTTGTCTCTAGCCCGCCGGAGATAATCGACCAGCGCGACCAAGGCAGTTTCAGTCCCTTGATGAGGCCTGAATCCCGATTGGAAGGGTTCCAAATGGTCCGCATCCTCCAGGTGGGCCTGGAGTTGTTCAGCAACCACCTGCTCAATCACCTTGCCCAGGAATGGTAGATTTGAGACTGGGCAATAGTTGGCCGTATGTGCATTTTTGTTACCATTGTTTGGTTGGAGAATGAAAATTTCACAGGGTGACCGCATTTTGGTGCTCATATTGTTTCAGTCTGTGTAGATTTGATAGATTTGCCTTTAAATGTGAACTGAATCAGATTTCCTCCTCCAATCCCTAATGATTCATCACTCTGCTGATTCACAACTAGACATGTGAATTGCTTCCACTGAAAAACATCATCTCTGAAGTGAGGTGACATGAGCTTCTCTCTATTGATCTGTAGTGTTGTTTCATATGCACAAATCATCACTTGATGTTGCGTATGTGAACTCACCCTCAATCTCTTTCGATTTATGGATTCAGTGGGTGGCTTTGGACATATCAAAGGTAGGTCACCATCTGTAAAATTGGAAAATTACAGATGTCCTTTGCATGTCATGGCTTTAAAAGGCAATTAGAGAAATATATGGAGGTAAAGCTATGTTATATATATACAGTAACAGGCAGCATGCCTCTGCATACCAGTTTCTGAGGATCATAGGTGGGAGAGAATACTCTTAGGTCCTGCTTGTGGACTCCTCATAGGCATTTGGTTGGCCACTGGGAGAAGGTAAAAGGGAAGGTAAAGGACCCCTGGACGGTTAGGTCCAGTCAAAGACAACTATGGGGTGCAGTGCTCATCTCACTTTCAAGCCAAGGGAGCTGGCGTTTGTCCACAGACAGCTTTCTGGGTCATGTGGCCAGCATGACTGAACTGCTTCTGGTGCAACGGGACACCGTGATGGAAATTAGAGCACATGGAAATGCCATTTATCTTCCCACTGCAGCGGATCTACTGTATTTATCTACTTGCATTGGCGTACAGAGGCCAAGCAACTGAACTGGCTCTCCCTCAGCTCCCACTGGTGTCTGCTTCTAAGTCCCCGGTTGATGACTTCATTTCTCCCTAGCTTGCCATCTGTAAAGGCACATGCTCATTGTTTATTGGCGTTTTACTTAACAGCGTGGAGGGGAGTGATAACCAAACGCATCTATGCTTCCAATATATGAAGACAAGACTGCAAATAAGTTACATTTACAGGACTGTTGTCAAACCTGCCTGGAGTAATGAATTTTTTTAGTACAGTATACACCCCCAGGCCTCTTTTCTATCTATCCCAGGTTCACCCCCAGAGATCAGCCAGCTCTCCTCGGGTACAGAACCTGGAGAAGAAAGTTCAGGGATTAAAAAATGGTCTCATTAGCTTCCATTTCATCCCATGAGACATTGCAGGACTAATGGGAGACATTTTGCATTGATTAGTTCATATATTTATGGTTCCTCAAAGCTATCAAATGGCATATGAGCTCTGAGCTCCATTTATATTTATTTGTTGAAATCCTTGGTGTTGTGTTAGTTTTGCCGGTGGGGCTTTATGTACAGTGATTGCATTCATAATATGGCGAGTATGAGAGAAAGTGGCGGGGGGGACCCTATGCATTACTGCTTACACTGCTAAGTCGACATCGATAAAGTCAGTAATACTTCAGGGTATGTTATTAAATAATTCACAGAAGCATCAGTTTCCTGCTCCAAATGGCTTTTACCCCGTTAAGGCACATTAGGGATGAACATGAACTGGTGTGTTTCGCTTAAGGCATGAGACAGATCTGGGCTTTATGCATTCAGAAATGGGGATCAGCCACTGCTTCTTCATTTCAGAATCCTCTGTGCAACCTAACACCTGCAAGCACCTAGCAGAGACTTGTTCAGTCTACAGTCAAAATGCAGACTTTAAACACACATACCCCCCATGCTTCATGTGATATCCAGCCTAGTGAAGAGTTATAGAGAAATTTGCTTGCTATTTGAGACATTATGATTGATCCTAATGAAGATATTGTCCCAATGTGGATTTTGCACTTAGAACAATTATCTTAATATTATTCTATGCTTGGAACTAGCAAGGAAGATATCAGAATTAAGCTGTCATCCGTGCTCTTACAGGTTCCCACACTCCACAGGGGCTTTCTCTTGAGAACTGTTTGAAAACATTACACAGCCCAAAATGAAGTGGTCCCATTATTAATTACTGCTTGCTCCAAGAAGTATATAACACTCATCTTAAAGGGGCTCTCCTAGTTTTCACTAGTTTACACGTTCAGCTAGAAGTTCTTATTTTTGACCAGGTCTAGGCCCTGGAGATTGTGGCTAGCACTACCTCTCAAATGTACCCTTCTCATATACTGGTACTGAGTTTATCTGATAATGCTGTCTTTGAAGTCTTCCAGCTATTAAATACAAGGGGCGGGGCTTTTTCAGTGATGGCCCCTGCTCTCTGGAATTCTTTGTTGAGAAAGATATGCCAGGCTCACTCACTTACTGTATGGACTGTAGGAAGATGACTAATGCCATAGTTATTCTCAGGGGTTGTATATGAGTGCAGGCTTGACTTTTAAAAATCTTTAATCTTGAAGATTTTGAAATAACTACACCTTCCAGAATCCATCATGTCCAGCGTCACTCAGTCTTGGCTGATGGAGGAAAGAAAGAGAGAGAGAAAGACAGGGGGGGGGGGAGAATAATGTATTCCTTTGGACCCTCATCTCTTCCACTGCTGCTCCTGCCAACAAAGGGAGGGGGGGAAATATTGTATGTTGGGGCTTAGGAGAAATATACTGGGCTGGGTCTACACTCTTCCAAGCCCTTGCACTGACTAAGGAACATTTCAATTTCCTTTGGTAGGTGGAATCAGGAAAAACAAACCATGAACCAATCTGCAAAAGTCTCAGAGGATTCACCCATCTCTAGCAGATAAATTTATCAGCACAAGGCAGTGAGTAAATCCATAACCCCTCAACATGGCTGGTGCTATGACTAGGCCAACTAGGCTGCTGCCTATGGCACGGACCTCAGAGGGTGCATTTTATACAAGTTAGTTTTTGTTATATCTTATAAATTCCTGACATTTCACTTTTATTTTATATTTCGAGGGCAGTTTCTCAAAGTTCAAACTTTTAAAATCTTACAATGTTGCAAAAGAGACTAGTTGGCTTGGCAGTTGCATCAGTGGAACATCAGCACTTGAACTGAAGGAATTGATGTCAAAACTTGCAAAGGGAAAGGCACACCAAGGGAGATCTTGACGTGCCTTCAACGGAAACTTTGAAGAGACTAAAATTTTAACACCACAATTCACAAGATTATTCAAAATGATTTGTGTGCAAGAACCATTTTCTTTTTGTGTTTGAGAAAGGTAATCAAAGATTGTTGTGTTGCTTATTCTTGCCACTTAAAATAAATTGAGCAGTTTTGTGCTTTTCATTTCCCCCAGAAGATATCTGTTTTCGAATACTGAAGTTAGCAATTGTGGGGGGTGGGGTGCAAGTAATTAGCCTTGCCTTGGGCACAAAATAGCCCAGCACTGGCAATGCTCCCTTTCTTTCCCTCTCTTAGCCCAGGTTCCTTGAAAACTAATTTACCCGCCACCATAAACTGCTTTCCCAGAGGACATGTTATTCAGAATCGGGCTGTATGTGAGCTCAGAATAGCTTAATCAGTTGGAAAGATTCAAAGATAGATGCACGCATTGTAATTATTGAAGGGAAATCAGGAGCACTTTGTGGAATTATTTTATTTAGAAGAACTCCAGTGTAGAGAGAGGGGGTTGGGAGGAACTATAACGAGGCTGTTCTTTTGAACTAGGCCATTGGTGCTTCTTTCCCTAAAACGCATCAGTGGTCCTCAAGTTATATTTGCACCTGAGAGATAAGCCAAAGACCATTACGCTGTCCTGCAGAACTCTCTATTTTTTAGAAGAGATTAAATAACCAACACTTGCCTCCCCCCCTTTGATATGAACCAATAACCCCATGAAATTGGATGAGCACTAACCTGTGAAAAACGATTAGCCCTATGTTCTAAGATAAAAATAATAAAATATTGGGGGTAGGGGGTGAAATGGAGGGGAAATTACTCCTTCAGTATTGAGAATTAAGTTTCTGTTTGACATTTTCTTGAGCAGTAGACTATTTTAAAAATTTGTATTGAGTAATATGCACGGACGCGATTTTTCGATTGACTTGCCTAAGATCCAGGACAAAGCGCCACCTTTTGGAAATTCCTCCAAGACATCAATTCCACCTCTGAAATCCCAGTAATGTCCAGGAACATCTGGGCTTATGGCAGACCTACATAATGGCCAACCATATGCTAGGAAGAAACCCTCAAGGAGGACTTGAGCACAAGAGCACTTGCCCCCCTTGTAGCTTCCAGCAATTCAGAAACATTAATGCCTCCAACAGCCATCATGGCCAGTAGCCATTTGTTAAAGTAATTTAGGAGCTTAAATACCCAGCACCCCATTCGACAGAGACGTTGAGCAGCAATCAGCTCTGAGGAGCACTAAGAATATACTCTTTGGATCTGACACACTGCTTAAGGAGGAGGAAGCTATACTTAACATATCCTGAGCTAGCTTCAGCCATCCATCTTTGTCTCTTCAGAGAGTGCTGCAGCACGCATGAGTTGGCATTTGGGGCTGTTAAACTCTTAACGGCTATCTTCAAGATAGGCTGCAAGTGGCCAGGAAATGGTAATTCATTAGAAATCGGCCTGCAAGCCAGAGAGACGAAGGCGATGCATCTATAATAAGAGCTGCCTTTTAGTGACTGACATTTCAAGCTGCTGAATGCTGCAGTTTAAAATATGCAGACGAGCCATATTGCAAACTATTACTGTAATAATAATAAATAAAAAAGAAGTTCCTAAATACATGGGCAATAATATATGGAAGTAAATCTAATTAAATATAAAGCATTCACTCTGATGTGTCCCTGGTGTAACTCTGGATCAGTATGTATTATATTGCAAAGTCTGGCTTTAGGTCTGGCCTCAGTGCCATGTGAATTTAGCTTTTTGGCTAGAGTTACATCAAGTGCGGGTGCAGCTCACAATTCACTGTACAGTGGTACCCCGCAAGACGAATGCCTCGCACAACGAAAAACTCGCAAAACGAAAGGGTTTTGCGAGTTTTTAGTTGACTCGCGAGACGAATTCGTCTATGGCTGTTTTTCGCAAGACGAATTCGTCTGACGAGGTACCACAGCCTTAAAAGCCTTAAAACGCGGCGCCGTGCGGCTCCGGTGCCGGTTGGAAGGGGCCCCCGGACTTTCCCCCCC
Organism: Lacerta agilis; assembly: GCF_009819535.1. Taxonomy (NCBI): domain Eukaryota; kingdom Metazoa; phylum Chordata; class Lepidosauria; order Squamata; family Lacertidae; genus Lacerta; species Lacerta agilis. The sequence goes on along the minus strand of NC_046318.1, from coordinate 60,496,207 downwards.
CATAGGAATGCATTAATTAAATTTTAATGCATTCCTATGGGAAACGGTGCCTCGCAAGACGAAAAGTCTTGCGGAACGAATTAATTTCGTCTTGCGAGGCACCACTGTATATTGTTAATACCTGTAGAATTAATCTCAAGGCAAGACAGAAGCTTTGTATAGCCTTATTGATTACCCCTCTATTAAAGCCATCCAAGTTTGTGGCTATCACTATATATTGTGGTAGCAAAGTCCACATATAGGGGTTTGCCCCCCACCCCTCCTGATTTACTCTTAGGTGGCCTTTAGTGGCCTTTTTTATTTCAATCTGCCTTTTGCTGAGAAGGATGAACTTACTCTGCTTAAAATTGTTTTTAAAATTTGTGGTATTGTTGATTGTATCAGGCTCATTGGCTTGATAAGTGTTTCATGCTACTCTTTTCATTATAATATTTTAGATATTTGGTGTTCCTCCTGTTCTAAAAAATAAGAAGAAGATTGTAAGCTGCTTTGGGGAAACTTCATGTTTTGAAAGGCAGCATAGAAATACTTGAGTACTTCTTTAAACGCACAAACACACAATGTGAAAGTACAGGAAACTAAAAATAAATAAAAAAATTGCAAAAGCTACCAATAATGATTATTTTGAGAAACAAAAAGAAAGAGGGGTTCATTCCAAGAGCTGAGGACAGACACATATTGAAATTTCAATATTCCATTTCAATTCGTGAATCAGGCATAACTGAGTCATAACTGATTAACAGGAAGAACATTACATTTCATTTGCTAGGAGGCCTGCCAAATAAATACCTACTATGTACCAAATGCCAGTGCAGAATGTGAATGGATGGCTTTTTAAGCCAGGTGCTTTTTGAAACAACTTCAGTTCCATTACTGTGTTAAACTCTTGGCTCACAGATTTACAAAAGAATATATTTTCAGCCAGAATCTCTGTGCGACAAAACAACAACGGTGAGCTGATTCCAGAGCATTCCTCAGAAATCATATTCAAGAATTCAATAAATCTGTATGGTGCCACCCTTGTTGGCTGAACTGGTATGATGATGGCATGGAATATGTATAAACATTCCAATTTCTCAGTAGGGAAAAGTGCAGCATTTGAGAGAAGAAGGAAAAGGCATTAGTTAGGCCTGGCTCAAAGTCTCACAAATGTGTGAATAGCTTTAATGGGCAGGCTAAGGGCTCTTAGGCAATGTCTCAGGAGATATCAAGAATCAGTACTCAAATTTGCTTGCTTTACTCTTTCTTCCTTGTTTCTTTTTCCTTTTGTATTATATCTATTAGACTGTGAGTCTGTGAGCAGGAACTTTCTTATCTTCTAATCTTTGTACAGTGCTTAGAACATTGTATGTGCTTCGAAAGTAACAGAAGAATATGAAATAAAATTTAAAAAAATCCTTCCAGTAGCACCTTAGAGACCAACTAAGAGTGAGGTGCTTGAAGGAAGAGTATACACTATGAACAAATATACAGGCATCTGAGATAAGGAATGGTGAATGAAGCTTGGGGGAAAAAATATGCAGAGGGCACAACAGATTAAGGCAACAGAGGGCTCTGAGAGTATATTGTGAAGGTTCTATGCTACAAAAATAGCTAAAGGAAGCAGGACAATGTAGGCAGTGGGATAAAAAAAAGCAGGAACCAGAAGAAACAATGTATAGTGTGGACAGAATTGAAGAAAGGAAGAGCCACATCCTTAAATAAAGCATTGGGTATGAAGGAAGCTGGGAGCATTGGAGTCTATGAGCCAGAAAGCCCAACTTCTGTGCCTTTTAAGAATTCCTCAGAAGGGGAAACTTTTCAGTTGTTTGTAGCTTTCGGATCTTTCAGCCACAAGGTGACAATGAGGTAAGCTGAGTGTAGGAGGTAGATTAATTTCACATAATGGCTCACTTCAGACATAACATGAAAACAAGCTGCAGTGATCCTTGGATCTCTGAGAGCCCATTTCCCCCCTCCTCCCACATAGAGGAGGGATCAGCAGCTTTTGCTTCTGGTTTAGTTTCTCAAGAGTTTCTCAAGAAGAGGTGGCAAGAATACACAGAGGAACTATACCAGAAAGATATAGAGGTCTCATACACCCCAGGTAGTGTGGTTGCTGACCTTGAGCCAGACATCCTGGAGAGTGAAGTCAAATGGGCCTTAGAAAGCCTTGCTAACAACAAGGCCAGTGGAAGTGATGATATTCCAGCTGAACTATTTAAAATCCTAAAAGATGATGCTGTTAAGGTGCTACACTCAATATGCCAACAAGTTTGGAAAACTCAGCAGTGGCCAGAGGATTGGAGAAGATCAGTTTACATCCCAATCCCAAAGAAGGGCAGTGCCAAAGAATGCTCTAACTACCACACAATTGCACTCATTTCACACGCTAGCAAGGTTATGCTTAAAATTCTACAAGGCAGGCTTAAGCAGTACGTGGACCGAGAACTCCCAGAAGTGCAAGCTGGATTTCGAAGGGGCAGAGGAACCAGAGATCAAATTGCAAACATGCGCTGGATTATGGAGAAAGCTAGAGAGTTCCAGAAAAACATCTACTTCTGCTTCATTGACTACGCAAAAGCATTTGACTGTGTCGACCACAGCAAACTATGGAAAGCTCTTAAAGAAATGGGAGTGCCTGATCACCTCATCCGTCTCCTGAGAAATCTGTATGTGGGACAAGACGCTACAGTTAGAACTGGATATGGAATAACTGATTGGTTCAAAATTGGGAAAGGAGTATGACAAGGCTGTATATTGTCTCCCTGCTTATTTAACTTATATGCAGAATTCATCATGCGAAAGGCTGGGCTGGATGAATCCAAAACCGGAATTAAGATTGCCGGAAAAAATATCAACAACCTCAGATATGCTGATGATACAACCTTGATGGCAGAAAGTGAGGAGGAATTGAAGAACCTTTTAATGAGGGTGAAAGAGGAAAGCGCAAAATATGGTCTGAAGCTCAACATCAAAAAAACTAAGATCATGGCCACTGGTCCCATCACCTCCTGGCAAATAGAAGGGGAAGAAATGGAGGCAGTGAGAGATTTCACTTTCTTGGGTTCCATGATCACTGCAGATGGTGACAGCAGTCACGAAATTAGAAGACGCCTGCTTCTTGGGAGAAAAGCAATGACAAACCTAGACAGCATCTTAAAAAGCAAAGACATCACCTTGCCAACAAAGCTATGGTTTTCCCAGTAGTAATGTACGGAAGTGAGAGCTGGACCATCAAGAAGGCTGATCGCCGAAGAATTGATGCTTTTGAATTATGGTGCTGGAGGAGACTCTTGAGAGTCCCATGGACTGCAAGAAGATCAAACCTATCCATTCTCAAGGAAATCGGCCCTGAGTGCTCACTAGAAGGACAGATCCTGAAGTTGAGGCTCCAGTACTTTGGCCACCTCATGAGAAGAGAAGACTCCCTGGAAAAGACCCTGATGTTGGGAAAGATGGAGGGCACAAGGAGAAGGGGACGACAAAGGATGAGATGGTTGGACAGTATTCTCGAAGCTACTGGCATGAGTTTGGCCAGACTGCGGGAGGCAGTGGAGGATAGGCGTGCCTGGCGTGCTCTGGTCCATGGGGTCACGAAGAGTCGGACACGACTGAACGACTGAACAACAACAATAGTTTCTCATTAAGTCACAACTTGGGAAACCAGCAATTTAAACTATGGCTTGAGGACAAACCAGAGTAAAAAACTATGGTTTGATCCTAGATTGTTTGAGGAAACAATAGTTTAAACCAGAGATGGAGGGTCTCTAGATGTTGTGGACTACAATTCCCATCATTCGTGACCATTAGCCATGCTGGCTGAAAAAGGCCCATAGGTCAGTGGTAGATAAGGATGGGAAGGCTGGAAAAAAACTGGAAAAACTGGAAAGTCACCCCCCCCCAATTCCACCCCCCCGGCCTTCCCATCTCTAGTGGTAGAACATCTGCTTTGCATGCAGAATGTCTCACGTTCAATCTCAGGAATCTCTAGGAAGAGCTGAGAGAGAACTCTGAATGAAATACTGCTTGGAGAGCCACGGCCAGTCAGTCGGTGTACGCAAAACCCAGCTAGTTGGCCCAGCGTTAGTTCTCCCAGTATCACATTCTCTCTTTATGCTCCAAGAGTAGATAGGACTTCATCAGTCTTCACTCTGGTCCACCTCCAGAGTTCCCACCTCTGCTGAGAGTCCAGCAACTGAGCTGATAGCCTGCCAGTTCTCCCACAGCCTCTGCCTGTCCCCCTTGCAGTGCCAAAGCATGCAAAGTGCATAGTGCCGTGCAAAAGATAATGGAAGCTTCCTGCTCCTCTTCCAACATCACACCAGGACCACAAAATTGCTCCCAGGGATTCTTTGTCTGCCAGTTTCAAGTTAGGGTAAGACTTTGAAACCCAAATTGATCTTTGGGGGTGGGGGTGGGGGTGGGCAAAGGGAGATCCATACACAAGACATCAAAATCATGATCAGTCCATTTTGTTAATGATCTTTACAGACAATTTGCAACAAGGATATGTATGGGGCAAAAGTATTAACTACTAGATTAATTTCCCACTAAATGTATTGCAATTAATGTACTCAGCTACATAGCTAAGACATGTACTTTTTCAGTTTTGATATACCTGTAAATTAGTCAAACATTATTTTTCCTAAAAAGGATTTAGAATAAATTAAACACTTAGGAAAATCACTTGTTTGAATAATTATGGCAAGTTTTGTACTATCTGCCCACAATAACTCTACATTGTTGATTTTTTGTTTGTTTGTTTACGATCTACAATAGCAGTAGCAATAGTGAAACCTAGAGAATGAATTCAAAGAAGAGAAGAATAAACCATTTCTCTTGCTCTCTCACTCACTCCCCCCATGAATTAAACTGCTGGAGGGGAAACAGATTGATCTTGCCAGAGGCCTGAACTGATTGAGAGCCTTCTCTTCTTTTATTTCTTTCACTCCAACCATTTCAGTAACCTTCCCCCATTCCCCCTTCCACTGCCCCTACTCTCCCTCCTGAGATAGTTTCCTATGTTCTAATGTATTTTTTCTGTCTGTAAAATTCTTGACTTCAGTAATTGCTGCGTTTGACTTAATCACATTTACAAAGTAGAACGGTGTGGGATAACTAGCCTCATATAACCAACATGCTTAATGCACGAAGGGGTTAATGCTACAGAGTAAACTTCCCTTCCAGGCTTAGCTAGCTCACTCTCCCTCACTTTGGGAGAAAGGTAATCAAATCTATTGTTGTACCCAGTACTTTTCCCCCTTAAAAAAATGTTTAGGGGTACTCTAATTTTGACTCAAGACAATCACCATTTTATGAGTTTAAATCGGGGGAAATAAATACAGTAAATGGACAAAAGTACAAAGATTCACAAAATGTTTAGGGGTATGTGTACCCCCAGAAAAAAGCACTGGTTGTACCTCAGTCTAGTTGAGAAGCTCAGCATGTAAAAAGGCCTGAGCTGGTTGCTCCAAGCTCTGGCTGCATGAATCTTACAAACCATTCTTGTACTCCTATACCAATAATTTAGAAACTTTCACCAGTGTAATTAGGCCAAGTTTTACTGCTTGTGTTTTCTTGACTGATGTATGGAAAACCACATGAACCTGACCTTTGGAGAGTTTGTAAGTAAACCACTTACCAAATGTGTGGTGTTTTATGTGCTAAAGGAAGACAGAAGTTCTGTAACTCACATGGGCATGTTTCAAATGTCTAACAGCCTATTTTTCCATGCTGTACTTGCTACATGTTTTGTGATTTTAAATCTCTGCTGGGGTTCTCTCACCAAACAGTACTTGCTTCAGAGCTGGATCTTGGCATCCAAGGAATTCTCCTTTTGTACCTATGTTTTTTTCCCCTTGCCAACCAACAAACTGCATGTCTGTTAGCAGGAGCAGCTGATGGGGAGAAGAAAAAGCAAGAACATGACCTCCAAGTGCTGGCATCATGGTGGCTTAGTGGGAGGCAGAGGGACAAGGCGGCAGGGACGTCAGTGCTGTTCAGGCACATCAGTGGGGAAACCTGATTGTCTCTGCTAGTGCAAGCACACAGCACCGACCTCACTGTTGTGTCCCTCTACTGCTTCTGCTAACTTGTAGACATGATAGCATCCAACAGAGCAGTTACCAAATTCTGTTATCTCACATAAGGAAAACTATGTTCTGTCCAAATCCTACAATTAGCAAGTGGTGGTTCTCCTTCACCACAAGGTCTCTTTGGTTTCCCAGCATGTCTTTTAAGTGGGTTGTAATCACATTTTCTGCAATATTATTATAATTTTGGATTTTTGTTGCTGCAGCTGCCCATTAAGGGTCACATAGAGAACTGGGAATGAACATTATTTCCTGTCATTTGCCATCTGTAGACAATAAAGAGAGAGAAAAAAAGTGATTCATGTTTCAACTGTTAAAGAAATTCCATCCTTGGCTTGTTTCACTTCATTTTTTTCTTCCATACAAAGAAACATTTCCTCCAATCAATATGCATTCTGCAAAAATCTGATGACAACTGTGGAACACAAGTGAAGAGGCTATGACCTGTATGTGAACTCTTGCAATATAAATCCTTAAAAGTTTGCTTTCCATGGAAACTTGCATCTGTCTCAAAAACTAACTAATTTACCATGTAAATAATTCATTCACGGCGTCTACAGGAGCTAGAAGCATGGAATTATCAGAGAGACATTAGTTGCCTAATTGCTCTACTACGTCTCCCTTGTACTTCTATCATTTCTCAGGGTACCATCTATTTTCCTTTTTCAGCCTCAACATCATTAGCCAGAGTAGTAGCCTGGATTTTTTTACACCAGGGATAGGGAACCCTTTTCAATCCGAGGCCTGCGTACCCTTCTGCTCAACCTTCCCAGGGCCAAATGCTCCCAGAGGCAAAAGTGGGGCAGGCAACAAATGTAAATTTTAGCTTCAGTTTCTGCATACAAACCCCTCCTTTGTACTCTATCCATGCAAGCAAGAGGCATTATTAGAATTCAACGATACATTCCAGCCAGGCAAAGGCCACATGCACACCACACATTTAAAGCACTATGTTCTGGGACAGCTCAGTCAGCAGAGCATGAGACTCCTAATCTCAGGGTCGTGGGTTCGAACCCCACATTGGTCGGATTGTTCCTGCAGTGCAGGGGGTTGGACTAGATAGTCCTCATGGTCTCTGTAGTGTACGTGTGTTCAGGCATGACCCAAGACCGAGATTCAGCTCAAAGGGGATTTATTGGAATATCAGGAACAAGAAGAACAAGAATGAAAACAGGGGCACTTGGCCCAGTATATATACCTTAATCCGGCCCAAGCAAAACACACACAATGCCTTTGATAGGTCGCCTTAATGCTGCAATTAGGAAATCACTGGTCCTATATCAGCATGGATTGGCTGCCTGCCAGCTACTAACAATGTCATTGGAGGGTTCTAGAATCCTCTCTGTCTTTTGTTATGCTAATAATAATAATAATAATAATAATAATAATAATAATAATAATAATTTATTATTATTTCTACCTCACCCATCTGGCTGGGTTTTCCCAGCCACTCTGGGCGGCTTCCAACGAAAGATTACAAACACATTAAAACATCAGTCATTAAAAACTTCCCCAAACAAGGCTGAAGCTCCTGAGCTCCAAGAGACCTGAAGGCCTAGGCCTGCATTGCATGCATACAGCCTGGCTTTGGCCTACAATGCCTGCATATAATAACAGTCCCTTCCAACTCTACAATTCTATGCCTATGATTCAACTTTAAACAGTCAGGGCTCCCCCAACCAAGGAATTCTAGAGTTGAAGATGTTGTTGAAGAGTTGTTGAAGATGCTGAGAGTTATTAGGAAGCCCCTATTCCTCTCAGAGTGGTTTAACAGAGTAGTTTAACAGCCCCTCTTCCATCTGGGAATTGTAGCTCTGTGAGGGGAATTGTGGTCTCCTAACAACTCTCAGCATTCTTAGCAAACTACAGTTCCCAGAATTCTTCTGGGGAAGCCATGGCAGTTTAAATAGTAGCATAGTGTTTCAGATACAGTGGTGCCCCGCTAGACGAATGCCTCGCTAGACGAAAGGCATTCGCTAGCGGAAGGCTGTCTCGCAAGACGAAAATGTCAATGGGCTTGCCTCCCAAGACGAAGAAAAAAAAAATTCCCCATCAAACCACTATTCTCCCGTTGGTGCATCGCAAGACGAAAAATTCGGTATACGACAATACTCGCAGAACGAATTATTTTCGTCTTGCGAGGCACCACTGTTTATGATATGGATGTTGTGAAAACTTCCCGCGGGGGCAGGTTGAGAGACCGACCCCCAAGGTGGACGAAGCCTCTGTGCCCTCTGGCTTCTGGAGTCCAGGGGCATTGATGATATGCGATTGTTTCCCAGCTTGAAAAACAACACGCATCAGCCAGTAAGGCTAAAACCTACTTTATTGTAGATAAAGTGCAGAACATATATATCTGCGTGGCAGCTCATAATTCAGAGCTGTCTGTAACACGTCCAGCATCCTTGAGCCGGAAACAGAAAGTAAAATACATCCGTACATTACAATGACATCACATGTGTGGGAAAGCTGGTAGGGCTGGTGTAATTCCCACAGGGTGAATACATGACTCATAGTCATGCTGACCTCGCTGCTTCAGCGTCTTCGCAGCTCGGCTTGTACTGATAATGGATGTGGCCCAAAACACTCAGTTGCAAAGGAAGGCCAGTGGGTGGGCGTGACCTTGGGTGAATTTTGAGGGCCAGACAGAGAGGTGTGAGGTTTCCTAGCCCTTTAAAAAGCTTCCAATCATTTGTAGAATTATTACATTCCCACCTTTTCTTCCAGGAAATGAAAGGCATTGTACGCAGAGTTCCCCTGTGGTCTTCTAAAGAGTTCTTTAACACCACCTTAGCTTTAGCAATGTTACTGTATCACATGTCATGAATTCTGTTGTTCCACTCAGCAGCTTGGGACATTTGGGGATACATGCTCTGAAGTCTTCACATGGTAGGGGGAAAGAAAAAAAGAATGATGAGATCATAGCCGGGCAAAAATCCAACCAGAATGGCCTGATAATGAATGCTTGAATAATTTCTCAGGGGTAGAGGAACTGTGCAAACTACTCTTTGTAACACTGAAAATGAAGACAATAAAATTGTGCCACAGACAAAGTCACATGGAGTAAGGATAGCCTCCTTTTAAAATGATAAAATGAAGGACTCCACCACTGAGTTTGGTACTGAATAATCTACAATGCCGAACTCCCACCACTGCTACTTGCAGCTTGACCTCCATGCCAGCTCTTCCTGTTAAAGCAGGTGCAACAGATGAGAAATAATGAGAGAGCAAATAGTTCACAGAAGAGTCGGCCACTTCAGCAGCAGAAAAGTGATGATCACACAGCACTCACCAGACAGCTCTCAAAGGGGGTCACACTTCGAAGAATTCAGTCATTCTCTCACCCTTCTTTGAGCATAAGCGAGGTGAAGTGAGGGATCTTTCCAAAAGCATCAACCATGGCCAATTGGCATCACCCCTTTCACCTTGCTCCATTGTTCCTCACAGGATGGGACTGTATACATTAAGCTTTGAAGGAGGAAGAATACATTTGTGCTTCCTACCCACAGAACTACTGACAAGGTAGCTGATATAAGATTAGCTGCAATTTGACAGATAATTTGTCAGTGGCATCTCCTCAACACACAAAGAAGCATAGTGGAAATGCAAATAAAGGGGGGGGTCTGTTTTCATTATTAATGGACTGAACCAATCCATGCTGTGTTCAGTGTGTGCTGAGACACATGCAGGGACAGGTTTCTACCACTGACACATGGGTAGGAAGTTATGCAAAGCAAGAAACAACTAGCCTTCAAAATTTTGCAATGCATTTTTCCATCCAACCAATGCTTACAAACATGTATCTGTTAAGGCAAAGTGCATAAAAACATGTAATGCGTTACATAAGGGGAAACTGCTTGTGAAAAACTGCATATCAGACAAAATTGCAAATAACGGTTTTTCATTTGGAGAAATTTGCATAAAATGCTGATGAATTTTCACAAGTGAGAAACTGAGGGAACCAACCACCATACTCAAACACCTTCTCCACTCATTCTTCTATTTAAAGCACAGTGACTTTAAAAGGGCCGGAACAATTTTGTTCCTCTTAGCAACAGAGATGCATGTTTTGTCCTTCTGTGCCATGATTTGTTACTTGGAGAAAAGGAAGTGACATTCTGCTTTATAGAACTTTTATCAAATGTATTTTTATGGTGCAGCCTCTGTAGCCCGCAGGACTATACATACCAAATGTCCACAGTAAAACGCTGCACACTGCAGTGTGTGTGTGTGTGTGTGTGTGTGTGTGTGTATCCACAATGGAGCATGATTAAATATGACAACATGGTACAAGGGTTGCTTCATATGCACATATAACCAATTCTGAGGACTTACTTGCAATGGCTGTTCAGAGGAGGACTTCAAGACTCAAAACTCCAGCTGTTTCTCACTGTAGTGCAGCAATACAGACATGAAGATAGATTAAAGACCATCTCAAAAAGAAAATCTCCACCCCGCCCCCTACTGAAACAGGGGTGTATATATAAGCCATGGTCAGAGAAAACTGCACACACTCTAATAAGCAGATATGTGTGGTAGCTGTGCATTGTTTTGCCATAAAAGGGCACTGAATATGGATGCCATGAGGAATTTGAAGAACACCATATAAGAGACAGATTTTTTTTTTTTAAAAAAAACAAATACTGAATGTTAAATAGTGTCTAAAAGGACAGGACAGCCCTTCAGCAGTGTGACCCTAGAGAGCCATAGCCCCAAAATTATGGCAGATGAAAATAAGCCAGCACTTTAGTCATCAAAGGAATCAACGGTGGGATCTATATTCATGGGTGCTCAGGAGAGAAATAAAGATATTATGTGGTGGTGGGGGCAGCATAAAGCTAATAAGCGTGCATTTCATGTGGTCAGAGTAATCTGGGTTTAACAAAGTAAATACAGCCACAAATAAATGATACAGATAACACAAAATCCCAAATGAGTGTGTAGCTGTACATTTGCTGTGATCTAATATAGAGACCGTCTTAGAAAGAGAAATCTATGCTGTTGAAATGATGGTATCCACTGGTTCTAGAATGCTAATAAGTGCTATAGCTATCTCTTAATGCAGCAAGCTCCTGCAGACTTATCACCTGGAGAGATCCAAAAGCTCAGTGAGCCAAGCCCCTGCTTACAAGTGATTTTTCTGCCCTACAGTTTGATAAAATGAAAGACCCTCAGGTTATAAAGCAAGGGTAATTTTCTGAGTCAAATTCACACTATCTTGAAAGAAATTCTCTCTCTTCCCCCCCCCCCTCTCTGTGTGTAAATTAGATCTGATTAGGGAACTATGGGAGCAAATAGGAGTTTTCCAACTAATGGTAAGGATGAAGAATCCAAGGACCTATTGAGAAATACCAGGCTACTGGAAAGCAGCTTTCATAGAATCACATAATTCTGGATTTGGAAGGGACCACAAGCGTCATCTAGTTATCCATTCCACTTTGACAGAGCTGGGAGTCTCAGGAATGGGAATTGATTATGTGCCGATATATTAATTATTGATTTATTGCATTTATATACTACCTTTCTACCCAAGGACCTCAAGTTGGCATACATGGTTCCCTCCTTCCTCATTTAATCCCCATAATAACCCTGTGAGGTAGGTTAGGCTGAGAGGCAGTGAGGTCACCAAGTGAGCTTCATGCCCGAGTGGAGATTTGACCGCTGGTCTCCCAAGTCCTAGTATGACACTCTTAATCACTGCACAATACTGGCTCCTATAGAGCTATAGATATATTGGAATGATATATTTTGCATATTGATTAGTATTGTTTTTTTGTAATTGGTATGTTGATGTATATGGCTTGGTATTGTTTTGTAATTTCAAATTCTGGCCCTGCATGCTGGCTGGGGCTGATGGAAGCTGGAATCCAATGACATCACAGAAATTGCCATAGTTGATAGTTAAAAGATTCCATTGTTGGATCAGTGGTCCTGATCCAACAATGAAAGCATGATGCTCTGGAAATATCCTCCTGCTGTCCTCATCAGCTGAATGCTGATGAAAGAGAAAGGAAAAGAGAACAAAATTAAACTTCCTTGTTTCTGCTCACAAACAGAAAAATTGGCTTAAATTCATTGGGATATCTATATCTAAATAACTAGATATATAGATATATCCCCCATCTTGCACCAGGAGATCTAGTGTCCTGTGAAATTCCCCATCCAGCTCTGCGCATAAAATCCTGTTTCTACATTTTATTTATTTATTATATTTTCAACTATTTTTATCTTGTGGTGTTAATAACAATTTTAAACAGTCTTTTAAAAAAAGGTCTAAAGATAGCAAGTGTATGGCCTCTGGCTGACTGCAATTACTTTGTGATTCCTCAGATAAATCTTGCTTTTTGCCAGGGGTCTCACAATACAATGGTACACATGTCATATCAGAAGTAAGCCTCACTGAGTCAATGTGGCTTACTCCCAGGTAAGTGTGTATAGGATTGCAGCCGAAATGTGCCCTCTTCTATGTACTACTTTAATAGTGCAATCCTATGTACAGTATAACAGTTTAGAAGTAAATTCTGTGGGTTTCACTTCCAGGTAAATGCATACAAGATGGCAGCCCAAGAATCAATGGGATATAAGACTGTCATTCAGGGTTGCAATTGCAGGGGGTTGAGAATGGGAACGCAGTGCTTTACCTTCTTCTTTGGAAGTAATACCCATTGAACTCAAGGGGGCTTACTTCTGTGGGATTGTGTTGCAAAGATAAGTTTTCAAGGGGCTGCAGGGACCTGATTGTGTTAGAAAAACAATGGACAAAGTACGAATTCATGTCTTACGTCTTTCGACTGATGAAATCTAAAGTACGAATTCATGTCTTACGTCTTTCGACTGATGAAATCTATATATTTATTGAACTCGATTTCTTCAGTTCCTTGGTATTCTTTTCCAAAACATCTAATAATACTTGCAATCTAATATTGCGCTGCCTTAACCATAGAAGCATTTAGTAACACGGTTTGCTTCCAATGAATCTCTGGTAGATGCTCCCCATACAACAGGGCAAATGTCAGGTGAAGGTGCTGATCTTGAAAGCAAATTGTTAGCATAACAGTTGAAGGTGATTCTTTTAATTATGCAAACGGGGTCTGATAAATGAGTTTTCCTTCAGGATAAAGTGATTTAATTATTATTCATAAGGATGCTAAATGCTGCAATAGTTTCACACAGTCACACACAAGTTAAGCATTCAATAGGCTTTAGAGTGCTTAATTCCTGGTTGGATTGTGGCCTGTATGTACAGGATATACTGATGGTGAAAATCAGTACTGATCAGGACATAGAACATAATTTGAATAAGAAGTTAGTGGCCCATGCCATAATGAACAGACAGAGAGCTTCCAAGCAAAGTGTAGACTTTATACTGAGTATTTTAGTATTCTGAGTACTATAACGTTTACAGTACACATGAAACTTTTTGTATTCAGTTTAATAATGGGATGGGAATACCTTTATTTAAATACAACAAAGCTAACAAGTAAGATCTGGTAAGGAAATCAATTACAAACATTCTAAGTAAAATGGATTTTTCCGAAAGTGTGTGAGTGCAGCAGGAGCCTTGTCACTATGTTAAGTATACACTGGTAAAATTACATGCCAGTTCTAAATTCATTTTCTTCCTCTGGTTTGTTGCTATATATGAAAACATTTTCATTTTTAGTGTTATTGGCTATTATGTGTTTGGAGCTGAACACACTGCAAAGAGCACTGTGTCAGGGACAATCTCCCATCGGAATGCATGCATGGTTTGGGAAGCTGATTATTACCATTATCATTTGGAGCAAGTCCCAGTTCTTTACCGCCTCACCTCCGACACTGCAGACTTGGGAAATGTCCAGAAAAGGGCAACCAAAGAGCTCAAGGGGATGGAGAGACCCTACGAGGAAAGCTTACAGCATTCAGGACTTAATAATTCATGGCATCAACAAAATGGATAGAGAATTGTGTTTTTCCTATTCCTCTCATAATACTAGAATTTGTGGACAGCCAATGAAGTTGGAAGATTCAGGACAGATGCACTTCTTCTTGCTGTGCATAGTTAAGCTAACTTGCTCCCACAGGAGGCAGGGATGGCCATCACCTCAGATGGCTTTAGAAGAGGATTGAACAAATTTACGGAGGAGAAGGCTTTCATTGACTATTACCCATGATGGCTACATTCTACCTCCATTTCCATACATCAGTGGAAATTGCAGGTGGATAGAGTGGATAGACAGTGTGAGCTCCTGTTGTTTGGTCCCTGCTCCTGCCAACCTAGCAGTTCAAAAGCACATAAAAGTGCAAGTAGATAAATAGGTACCGCTCCGGCGGGAAGGTAAACGGTGTTCCTGTGCACTGCTCTGGTTCACCAGAAACAGCTTAGTCATGCTGGCCACATGACCCAGAAGCTGTCTGCGGACAAACACTGGCTCCCTCGGCCTATCGATCGAGATGAGTGTGCAACCCCAGAGTCGTCTGCAACTGGACCTAACGGTCAGGGGTACCTTTACCTTTACCTTTAGAGTGCTGTTGTGCTCATGTTATACCCTATTTCCCCCGCCAGTGCTGCCACCGCTGAGCTCAGGGAGGAGGATGAGCTGGCACTTGTCCCCAGCCATGGTGGCGAGGGAGCAACCTGTTGCCTTTCCTTGACATCTGTTATCATCTTCCACCAGTCAGCCCCAGCCCCACACCACACCAGCTGTGAGGGGCAAGCAGAGGGCAGGGCCACCCTGGGCAGGAAGAAAGGGGGAGCAGAGTGCAAGGTGTATTGATTCTTTTATTATTATTTTAAAATGCTTCATGAACCTGGGTCTAATCTTGCCCCTTCCTAAAATTTATTTATTGGTGTGTGTTTTTCTTTTTGTAAATCTACCAAAATAAAATAGAATTTGGATAAAGGGTTTCTGTAAGGACGGTGGAGCTGGGTTCTTCTCCTGATAGGAAGTGCTGGGGGGGGGGCAAAAATAGGAGGGTCAAAGAGGGTCAGTTGCAGGGAGTGAGAAATATCTCTATTTTCATCTGAGGAATGTCCTGCTTGTCAGTTTCCTACAGGCATCTGGTTGGCCACTGTGAGAATGGACTGCTGGAGACAGTGGCGGAGCTTCATGCTCCAGGACTGGGGGCGGGAAGCAGGCGGGGGCAGGGCTGGCGCGCGTTCTGGGGTGGGGCGTGCAGCGCGGGTGGGGGTGGCAGTCGAGATAGAACCCTACTGGGATTGTGCTGCCCGGGGTGCCCCGCCCCAACGCCCTGCCCTTCCTACGCCAGTGGCTGGAGATGGACTGTGAACCCAATTCAGCAGACTCCTCTTACATTCTATATGTAGAGGTGAATCTATAAGCTTCCTGGTAACCTCATGAACAAAACTACTATGTTGAATTGAAACAAAGTTGCAGTCTGCTGGTCAGGACAGCCTCCTCATTGTTGTTGTTCAGTCGTTCAGTCGTGTCCGACTCTTCGTGAACCCATGGACCAGAGCACGCCAGGCACGCCTATCCTTCACTGCCTCTCGCAGTTTGGCCAAACTCATGTTGGTAGCTTCGAGAACACTGTCCAACCACCTCATCCTCTGTCGTCCCCTTCTCCTTGTGCCCTCCATCTTTCCCAACATCAGGGTCTTTTCCAGGGAGTCTTCTCTTCTCATGAGGTGGCCAAATCTGTCCTTCAAGTGAGCACTCAGCCTCCTCATAGCACATACCTTCTAGTGGACCCAAACTTGCTGGTATTTCTGGGTGCAGAGCTGTTCAGAATCTCAGACCCTTATTCAGGCTTGCTTTGCAGCTTAGAATTTAATAAGAAAGCAGTAACTGTGAAGACGGAACTGGAAATCACCTTCAGGCTCATGAACGCAGAGGAGTGTAATAAATGGCCGTAGAGCCTGGCAGAAAATTGACAGGTTCTGGATATTTAATGATGCATTGGGATGTTGCAAGCAAACGCTGCAGGGAAATGGTTAATTAAGGGAGAAGGAAGTCAGCAGGAAGCGAGCAGGGGAAACAAAGAACAAAATGAATATCAGGCTCTAAGGCCTCAGTTTAGCATGGCTGAGCGTTAATTAACGTTGCCGGGGCGGCTGTATGTCTGCAATTCCTTTTGCAGAAAGATGTGTACAGTTCCCAGGTACAAAGACAGTCTCTGCGTGCCTCCCCGCCACCACAAGTGGGCCACTGCTGAACAAGGGCTGTGGCATCATCTGCTCTGTTTGAGGGCAGCTGGTGGCAGGGGGCAGTACAGAATGTTTGCAGGGCAGGATCCCTTTTAGGTCCCCCCCCCCAACATAGTGCCCTCCATGTATTTCAGGACGAGGTTGGAGTAGACTGTGTTGATAGAGAAAATGGGTGGGGTTTTCTGGGATTGTGGGGGTGGGGTGGGGTTCTTCATTGTTAGCTGTATACCTTTCCTGAATGGCATGAGTGGGACTGGATGACCCTTGGAATTCCTTCCAAACTATGATTCTATGAAAAGGCACAGGAGAGCCAAAATAGTGACTGCAGGGCATTTATTTTTATGACTATCACTGTGTTACACGAGTGTGTCTATGCATCATTTACATGCTATTTACATAAATTACATGCAGATATTTTCATAATGTGTTAGGTGATATTATCGGTAATGAGTAGTATCAGATGTTATTGAGGATGGGGAAAATAGGCAGTTGCAACTAAAACAAAAAACCATGCACACGAAAGCTCATACCAAGAACAAACTTAGTTGGTCTCTAAGGTGCAACTGGAAGGAATTTTTTATTTTGTTTTGACTATGGCAGACCAACACGGCTACCAACCATGTGTAAAGTTACTGGTGTAATAAACACTGGAATAATTGTGGGGGTATTGTTTCATGTCCCTTATTTAATTGTTTTTGTAATGTCACAGCAACTGAAATAAATATTTAATAATATGCTTTTGTTCTCTTAAAAATCATTTTATTAGAATTGTTGCTAATGCAATGTAAAACTACCTTTCAGGCCATGTGGAACACGCTTTCTTAAAACCGCATTCTATTTATCATGAAATTTTGTATGGAGAAGTCAGAGCACACCTGGAAAATTGTGTCCAGTTCTGGGGACCACAATTTAAGAAGATTATTGAAAAGCTGGAACATGTGCAGAGGAGGGCAAACAAGATTATCAATGGTCTGGAAACCGAGTCTTATGAGGAACGGTTGAGGGAGTTGGGTATGTTTAGCCTGGGATAGAGGAAATTGAGAGGAAATATGATGGCCATCTTCAGATACTGAAAGGGCTGTCACATGGAAGATGGAGCAAACCTGCTTTCTCCTGACCCAAAGGCTAGGACTCGAACCAATGGATTCAAATTTTTTTAAAATGAGATTCCAACTAAACATCAGGAATAACTTCCTGAAGTAAGAGCTGTTTGACATTGGAATGGACTCTCTCAGGAGGTTGTGGACTCTCTTTCAGTTGAGGTTTTTAATCAGAGGTTGGATCACCATCTGTCATGGATGTTTTAGTTGAGATTCTTGCATTGCAGGGGGTTGGACTAGATGACCCTTGGGGTACCTTCCAACTCTACTTCTGTGAGTCTATTATTCTAAGTACATTGATCTGAGATGCAACCTGTTCCCATTTTGAGAAATCAGATAAAATATAGGGAGATGGAAGGTCCCCCCCCCCCCCCGGGCATTTCCCGTTATTTGTCTGATGTTGTAAATGTTTTCACATAAGTAAATAAACTGCACCACCAAAGTGTGTCTTTCTTCATCATCTTTTAAAAATATATATTTTGTACCCTTAATTTAAATATTCTTTTCTGGCTCCCATGCTGTTCCATGGGCAAAGATAGGAATGAACATCACATCCCATATTCTCAGGATCAATTGCCACTAGGGGGCGGGGTGGGCATAAGTAATTAAGTACTGTGTGTAGCTGAGAGTGCGTGGTGAGAATGGATTGCCTAAACAGGGCCAATTCAATGTGTGTTGCCATGTTTGGTTACCCCAATGCAAACACACGGTTGGGAAAGAAGTTAAAGGCCAGTGTGGGGTAAAGAAAGTCTTGAAAATGGAAAGGATGAGAGCCTGCAAGTGGTTTGGTTGGTGCTTATGCGGGTGTGTGGTAGAGCCTCGGCTGTGCATGATGACTGTTCCAGGTTGAATTCCTGACAGCTCCAGGTGGGGCTCAGGAAAACCCCTGGCCTGTAACCCTGGAGAGCTTGTACTGAGGTAGATGGACCATTGGTCTGACACAGTACAACTTCCTAGACTGAGGGGAAAGGGGCTGTAGCGGCACAGACCCTGCAGGCATCCAGGAAAAACCCGGGACACCCATTTTTTCTCATGAGAGAACGACAGCCATTTTGGAGGCCGTGATCTTGTACAATTTCCCCCTGTGCCCGAAAAAAGCACTTTAACGTTAAATAAGTAATAAATAAAATCTTAAACACACACACACCCGCCCAAAATTCAGCAACCCAAGAAACAATGTGTGTGTGTGTGTGTGTGTGTATATATATATATATATATATATATATATATATATATATATATATATATATAGACTCTGGCATTGCTACTTTAATCCTACATACTTGGGAATAAGCACTCCCAGTGCTAAAGAATTCAATAGGACTTACTTCTGTGTAGACAGTGTTAGGAGTGTACTGTCTAGGAGCAATACTGTCTAGGAGCAATCCAGCTGCTATTTTGAAGCTATTTAAGTTAACCTCCTGTTGACTTAATATCTCAGGGAAATCATTCCATTCTTTTTGGAAAGTTACATTTACAACACCATCCTCACCTGCCCTTCACCTTATTGTCTCAAGGTGGGTTGCAACAATATAAAAATACAAGATGAATTAATGCTTGTCACTCATTGATGAAAAGCAGTCTAGAAACACATTATGTAAAGAATAATAATGATAAAAATATGTTTAGGAATTTGTCAGCAGTGAAAGACTTGGTTACAGAGTACATCACAGTTGTTGTTTTTTTTAAAAAAACACCCTTTTCATTTGTGACGTGTTAATGGATTGCACCAATTACCATCCCTAAACAAGTTGCTAATGTAGGATAAAGTATACAAATGCTCAGTTAAAGGAGCCAGATGTTTCTGTCTTATTCATCTGCACAGAACTGCTTAATGCTGGTGTACAGTACGCAAGTTAATTCTGCACCAATGTTTCCACTGGCGCCAGGCAAAACAGAATGGGTTAAGGAGAGAATGCACAAGAGTGAAAAGCTCTTTTAATTTAGTTATCAATTAGCACCATTTTAATTGAAAACTGTATGAGCTATTATGCTGACACAAATTTGCAAGGCCTAAGCACTATAATTAGTACTGCACCAGAATATGAATGGAAGCAAGGAAGAAAAGTACTCTGCTTATTAGTTTCATACAGCTGAGTTTCACCTGTGGTTCAAGTTTGGGCAGGAGGAAGTAGTGAGGAGAAGGAGTGGACAATCAGCAGGAGAGGGGAAATTATGAGATGGATAAACAATTCATCATCTTCTTGACTTTCAAAACAGCCACACTGAAAAATGATGAACAACCTACGTACCATATCTTGGAGACTATCTTAATGCAAGCAACCAAGCTAGGTGCGATGGTGGTTATGGGAACTATTTTGTTTGTTGGTGTGTCTGTGCAGGTGAGGGGAGCTGAACCTTTTTTCCTCATCTGCTAACATTGCATTCTACATAGGACATGAAAGACTATGCAAAATAATGAATGGACACAAACCTAAATTCAGAAACGGCAATGGAGGGGGTGACAAATTATGAAGGAAATATTTTTTTGGAGGGGGGAAATTGAAATAATTTTTTGAATTTTTTTTGAATTTTTTTTTAATGCCTGCTCCGAAGGTCTTATCTTACTATACTAGGGATTATATAGCTATATATGAAATTTCATGCATATCGGTTAATATCTTGACCCTCCTCCACCAAAATAGCTGTTCACTTGGCTGTTTTCCTATGTCATAAAGGCTGAAATTTCAGTTCAGAGAACACTTTACTGTTCCCAACCCTAACCCTGTGGAAAGCCATCTAATTAGACTTTAATTTGATTTTGAGATGTTTTTAGGAGGTAATTTAATTATTGTTTGATTTTATACCAAAGTTATGTATCTGATGTTAGCTACCCTGAGCCCGACTTTGGCCGGGGAGGGTGGAATATAAATAATTTTAATTTTTATTATTACTTGTTATTATTCCTTTGTAAGAAAATATGAAATAATGTAAAACCATTTTTGCATGGGAGGAAAATCAACGGTGTTTTATTTTTATTTTTTATTTTTTTATTTTAAAAACAAGTTTTTATTGAAATTTCTTTAAGATAATACAAATAACAATACAAACACAGTCTACACAATTACAAAAGACAATTACACAACCACATCATTACATACAATTACACAATCAAGTAAAAATAGAACTCAAAAAAGGACAGGGAAAAAAGAAAAAAAAGTTAAAATGACTACCTAAAGTTCGTCTTCGTGTCTCCTACTAAAGTTCTTGTCTATGCTTTATTTAATAAATCAAGTTTGTTACAAAATATCTTTATATACTTATCCCTCGTTATCCATAATTACCTTTCCCTGTATGTCAGTCATTCCAAGCAGATCACCAATTTTGTTTCTACTCCTTCTTTCTTCAAATATTCCTCCACATATTTCCATTCTCCTATAATTTTTTGTTTCGAAATATTTCTAATTGCTGCTGTCATTTTTGCCAAGTTCATGAGCTCTACTAATTTTAGGTGCCACTCCTGTATCGTTGGAACCTCTTCCCCTTTCCAATATTGGGCTACTAACATTGTAGCAGCTGCACACGAATATAGGAAAACATTTCTTCTATCTTCTCGTATTTCCTCCTGTTTTAGTTAACATCCAGCCTGACAAAGAATTCTGGAGAACTCAAAAACTTGTTTACTATTTTGTGACTGGTTGGTTGGTTCTAATAAGGGTATTGACCATCTAATAAGGGTATTGACCATCTGCACATTTTGGTGCATGCAAGTTGGTCACGCCAACTTCCTGGCAGGTGGGTCAATGTTGTTTGTCAAGAGGGAGGGGGGCAAGGTGGTGGGGAGGTTGGTGCAATGAAGGCACACCAACAGGAGTGCTGGAGAACCATGAAGGCTGGTGGAACCTAGATCTGGTGGGACACCTAGGAGGTCATGTGGCCAACACCTAGGAGGTCCTCCTCCCTTGAAAAAGCAACAGTAGACACTAAAGCAATACAGATGTACTTAGCAGCTAAAGTGTATTACCTTGATTCAGAAAGGGTTTCAGCTGTCACAGTTGCTTCTCTGCTGGGAGACAGGATGTATGGCCCCCGCCTGTTTCTGGTTATCTCCTCCTACTTATGTGGGGTTCAGAATCCTGGCAGGACTACACCCCACTATGCCCATAAAGGGCCTCACCTGCTAGAGTGGTTCTGCTGGTGCGTCTGTGCTGCGCCAACCTCCCTGATACCTTGCCCTGCCTTCTCTCCCACTCCCTCCCAATAAGCAACAGTCACCCACCTGAAGAGAAGCTAGACTAGCAGCTTCACCACACCCAGCCACCACTTCTCCACATTAGCACCCAAAAGAAGTCAAGCCCCATAAGATCATATAAAATTAGCTAACTGAACCACTGCTTACAAGGGATCGTTGGCCCATGTGGGAAAAAAAGATTATTGGGTATGTAAATCAATGTGGAAAGGGTACTGTGAAAGTTAAAAAGTCTGAATGCTACCATGTCAAAATATCGAAGAGGAAGCAGAAAAGAGGGCCATTTTCTTTAACCATTTCCCCCAACACCTGCCCTACCATTCCAATTCTACTTTGGCCCAAAACAAAGTATTGCTTTTGCTCTTTCTCCCCTCATTTCCTAGTGGAGTCTGTGATTAATCCTCAGATGAGACAAAGATAATTGCCAGGTTTCTCCCCACCCTCACCCCCGCTTAACAATAGTGTTTTCAACAATATGAACCTAATGCGGCAACAAAGAACATCCATCTGTTTTCATCAGCCTGCAAAGAACATTTGGTCTTTCCAGCAGTGATAACAGAGCCAGTGTGGGCAGAAGCTGGGACGTCAGGGTATGGGATTATAAAATAGAAAGAATGAAGTGGCCATCCCGAAAGTATTTTTTTATGCAGGCAGGGGAATTTGATTGTGCTTGGCATCTCCTGCTCTGCAGAGTAGGACCTGAAGCAATGGCTTCAAGTTACTAGAAACAAGATTCCAACTAAACACCAGGAAGAGCTGTTCGACAGTGGAATGGACTTCATTGGAGGTTTTAAAGCCGAGGTTGGATGGCCATCTGTCATGGATGCTTTAGTTGAGATTATTGCATTGCAGGGTGTTGGGTTAGGTGACCCTTGGTGTCCCTTCCAACTCTACAATTCTATGATTCTATGATCTTCCAAATACAATAGCTTCTGTTTAGCAGAAATGAAAAAGTGACTAAAGGGCCACCTTGTCTCTGACCTATACCTGGTAGGCATGGATAGGAACACTGGTGTGATTAAGAATTTTAAAAGCTGTAAAAAGGGTGGGGGACATTTTTAGTGGAGCCATTTGGACAAAGCCACTCCCACCTGCCCTGCACCTGATGTTATATGTGATATCAGGTGTGGAGTAGCTAAAGTTCTGGCTCAGCTGAAAAAAAGTTTTACAGGTACCACTAACCACCAGGGTGCCTGAAAAGCAGGTCTTGCAAAGTTCCCTGAAAGCACTTTGCAAGACCTTATGATCAGATGATTGCCAGAACTGTGAAGGTAATAATAATAATAATAATAATAATAATAATAATAATAATAATAATAATTTATACCCCGCCTCCCAACAGAATTAAAAGCACGATAGAACATCAAACATTAAAAACTTCCCTAAACAGGGCCGCCTTCAGATGTCTTCTAAAAGTCAGATAGTTGTTTATTTCCTTGATATCTCATGGTAGGGTGTTCCACAGGGCAGGTGCCACTACCGAGAAGGTCCTCTGCCTGGTTCCCTGTAACCTCACTTCTTACACGGAGGGAACTGCCAGAAGGCCCTCAGAGCTGGACCTCAGTGAATGATGGGGGTGGAGATGTGCCTTCAGGTATACTGGACCGAGGTTGTGCTTTAGCCCACATGGCTTTTTTACATATATGTTTGCTTAAGGTGTAAACCTTTATTAAAAATGTAATTAAAGAATGTAGTGAAAGAATTGGAACCAATGTCTTGGGGCAACTTTGTTTGCATGGTATTAGAAATCATATTACCTTATTACAATTGGGACTTTTGCTCTGTTTTATTTGTTCAGAGCCTGAACTGATATCTCCATCTTCTTCTCAAATAGTCCTTGATGGCTTCCTGCTTTGTTCCAATGGGCTTGCCTTGTTTTAGACTCTGCCTCATTACCCCGTTGTTTGCTATCTAAAATTGAGCTTCTGCAGCGTTGCACAGCCTCAGCATGGAATGTTTGCTACTATTATACAATGTGGATATGAAGTCATGAAAAATTTAGGGCCATGAGTTCTTGGAGGGATTCTTTTTTATGTGTTCGTGCGTGGTAAAAGTATCAGTAACTTTACACAGCTCGAAAATACGTTGGGCCCTGCTTTTAAGCTCGGCGGGGTATGTGCTGCTTTGAAGCTTACCCCACTGCTCTCCCTGAGATGGAGGGGGTGTCATGTTGATGCTCTACCTAGAACAGCACTATGACATGTTTAATTAAAATGCCTGGGCCTGTTTTGGTTGAGTGTGTGAAACTTTGATTTGACAGTGAAACAGGAGGGTGTTCTTCAGGTTGAATTTAGAAAGATCATGCAGCCTTTAAACAACAATGGCATAGGATTGTATATGTTCCACTGAAAAGCAAGCAAGGACTTAAAGAATCTGGAATGGATTTCCAGCAAAGTTAGAGATCTGCCTTCTATTATAAATCACTTAGTCTGTTTAACCCAGAATTGATCTCACTAGCAAACTGGTTTACCAGGTCAGGCTAAGGCCACATTCACACAATATATTTAAAGCACTATGAAACAACTTTAAACACTCAGGGGTCTCCCCCCCAAAAAAAAAGAATTCAGGGAGCTGTAGTTTGTGAAGGGTGCTAAGACATGTTAGGAGAGGTCTATTCCCCTCCCATAGCTACATTCCCATAGTTCCCTGTGAAGAGATTGATTGTTAAGCCTCTCTGAAAATTGTAGCTTTGGGAGGGGAATAGGGCTTGCTTAACAACTCTCAGAACCCACACGTGCTATACATTTAAAGCAGTATCATACCACTTTAAACAGTTATGGCTTTCCCCAAATCTTGGAAGTTGTATTTTATTAAGGGTACTGAGCATAGGAGCCAATTCCTGAAGGTCAAGGTCCCTTCATCCACCCCAATAAAATATTTGAGGGGCTGCCCCCCAAATCTGTTGTGCATTGCCATTCAAGTGGTCTGCATGTGCTGCATCTTGTGATCAATTGCCTCCCCCCCTCATATTTTATTCTAGTTGCCCCCCTGATGTTGAGAATTATAAGGAGACCCTATTCCTCTCACAGAGCTACAATTGCCAGAGTGGTTTAACAACCGATCCTTCTTCACAGGGAACTTTCAGCTGCAAATATATACTCACACAGTGGTGGTGTGTCCTGTTTCACTGCTTGAGGCAAAACAGGAAGTGCTTCCTCACCTTGCCACCTCCTCCTCCATGCTGTGCCCCCTCTCCCACTGCCCCCGCCAGCAGTGGAGAAGTGACACTGACATCAGGACCAATTTCTGACAAGAACTTGTGAGATTTCAGTTAGGTCTTGTGAGATCTCACTGGAAATTGGCCCTGATGCTAGCGCTGATTCTCCACCAGCGGCAGTAGGAAGGGTAGGGGAGCCATGGGGCCACTGCCTTGGGGCCTTCCAGCATTGCCAGGTAGGCCTGGGTAAGATTCCTGTCTGATACCCTGGAAAGATACTGCCATTCAGTACAGACAATACCTACCTAGGTGGACAATGATCTAAGTATAAGGCTGCTTCCTTTTGTTTGCCATTGAACTCAGTAGGATTTACTTCTGAGTAGACAAGTATAGGACTGTATAGGACAAGTATAGGCTTCTGTCTCAGTCCATTGTAGAAGTGGTTTGATCTCTGGCTCTGGTTCTTAGCTCTCTCTTTTTATTTGATCATTTTCTGGTGGTTTAGATTGTGTTTCGTATTTAATTTGTGACTTCAAGCTGCCTTGAGGGCTCCATGGAAGGGACAGAATATAAACATTTTAGCATTGTCTCCAACCAAGTAGAAGACCCATTCAAGTCAATTAACCCAAGTTAGCCATATCCATTAATTTTAATTGGTCTACCGTGGTTACAACCAGCAGTGCATACAACCTTTAGTAAATAAGATAATCCTGGTGTATTTTGCCAAAGGAACTTTTTTAAGAAAAATGTTAAAGGCATGTATTCCCCCCCCCCCAATGCAAATCAAAGTAGCAATGTAGTCCGCAGCATAGTGTTAACCATAATAGTTACATCTAGTATAACAACAGCAATTTATAGTAAGGAAAATAAGGCATGCCTAAGCATCACTCCTGGGCTTCATTTTAAATGGAGCTGATTTGCAAATCAAACAATATAGATAAGACTATGCTGTGTGCAGGTATGTTTGCAAATGTTTCTCGTATTCCCGAATTTGAGTCTTAGAAGCTTTCAGTCAACCTCCTACTTGCATCTGTTTGCAAATACAAAAGCAACTGGAGAGTTATTCAGACTAAACAGATGGATAATCATAGTGTGAACAGATTGGTGAAGAGGCAGTGTGTGGGATGTGATGCTCTTCCCCTATGAACTTAGAAATCCATGCACTTTTAGGAATGGCAACCATTCTATTCATAAAACAAGTATCTTGTGCAGCCTAGTCCTATGTGTGTTTCATGGTAATTATCCCATTGTCCAGTGCACCCCAAGGCTGAAATCCTATGCATACTTATTTGGAGAAAGGACAATTGAACTTATTTGTACTTATAACTGGGTAAACATGCATAGTACAGTATTGCAATTCGCCAGAAGATAGAGCAATGCTGGTGAGCAAAGAGCCAAGGCATGGGCAGGGTTGATTTGGGAGAAGTGTGGCTGGTGTGCCGGGGGAGGAAAGGGAGGTCAAAGTCCATTGATACATTACAAACCTTGGTTCTCCCCTCCCACAGTTCTTAAATATCTCTACTGTCCTTACGTACATTGCTGAATGCCCATTTCTGGAAGCCCCAACCTGTGCCTAAAATCCCTGGATGCAATTCAGCAAACATCAGGTGACACTTTCTTCAACTCAGGGAGATGTTAGATATGAAATTGTTGCCATACACTGCATATCTTTAACTACTTAAACATGCACCTTCATATTTCTAATAACAACTGTTCTATTACTTTTCTCAAATGGAATGACAGTGTAATCTCGGTTGAAAATAGGAAAGCAGGAGGTGGATACAAGAAAAATGCAGGCTCCAAAAGAATAATAATGCCATTTTGACATTTTGATTCCTTTTAAAAAGAAAGGCTCTTGTTTTGCCTGTGATGGTTTTATTTTCTTTACACACATCACAGGAATGTAATAAGCAGAAACTGAAACACTAGGAAAAGCTGGATAAATAATTAAAGAAGAATGAAAAAGGTTGGAGCACATAAAAAAGGAAGTTAATATTTATTATGCTTGAGGCAAAAGCCCGGGCTGGCAATAAGAAGCCTCCTATTTCTCACACATTTTAGTCCTCAAACTCCCAGAATGTTTATTCCTAGGAGGGCATTGCAGGATTTCTAACCAAAGCTGCCTGAAAGTTCTAAAACATTCACGATGCAAGTGGTCAGGTTGCATAGCCTTGAAATCAACCAGACTGGTAATAGAACAAGACCGTTTATGTTCTTTATTTCATTATTTATTTCATCATCATCATCATCATCATCACAATAATTGTTTTATTAGTCTAAGTACAGTATATAGCCATACTGGAATCACTGCTTCTTCACTCTGCAGGTGCAGAGAGGAAACAGGGTGGGTGACCTAATCAAGTTTTTGAACATGTATCAAGAAACCACACCCACCTTTGTGGACAGCAGAATCTAGAACCAATCTAGATTGAAAGCATCAAATTGAGGTTAAGCATGAATGATAACTGGATTGAGGGGGGGAAACTTACATTTTTGTGCTGTAAATGGTTTAATGTGAACACAGCCAAAGATGATGCATAAACAGTTGTGAATCCAGCCTAGGCATTCCCTCGACGTCTGCAGAGTTTCTGCAATGCTATCATACTTTGAATAGGGATTAGTCTCTAACATATTATTTCATCTCCCATGAGACCGATTACTCAGCATGATTCCTCCCTGGTAAGCATCAGATGTTCTCAGAGCATCTGTTACGACAACAAGCTCATCTTGACTCACACAGATCTTAATATTTGTATTATTTGTTTTTGTTTCATTTATTGGCAAAGCCAACTTACTACTCCTTGAGCATTTTATTGCTTCTTGATCGCTGCAGAGATTTTGCAATTAAGGTGGATCAGGATTGATTTGAGGGGGAGGGAGCGTTCTTCTGTCATAAAAAGAACAAGCAAGGGAAACTCTTCCATAGCACAAAGTATATTCTTGGGCAGACCATGGAATCAGAGCCTACTTTTAGGGTGAAATACTAAGATAAGGACTTGCCTTATTTCAGTGGTGCTAAAGGTGAATTCTGAAATTCTAGGAAAGGGGGAGAAGTAGAGAGAATGTCATATGCATTAAAGCATGTAAAAAAAAAAAAAAGATGGCGTGTGCTCTTTGACTTGGACCTAAGGATTGATTGATGTTACTTAGATAGTAGTGGAGCCACTGTGGTCATGGACACAGAATGCCCAAAGGGCATTCACATTGTAGAGGGCCTTTAAATGGCACCCCTGCCCCCAAAAAGGTGTTTTTAGGTACCCCCTACCTTTCTATAATTCATGCCACTTTTCTTTCAAATAGCTCAAATCGAAGTTGCTGATGCTTCTCCCCTAAATCTCATTTAGTTCTCCCTGTAAGATTGGCTAGCCTGAGAGATTGTGACAGGTCCAATTATCCAATGAGCTTCATGGCTAAAGGAGGACTTAAAATTGGCTCCCCTCAGTTCTTGTCTGATACTCCAACCATGATATCAAGGAAGCAAGAATGTGGGAGAGTTAATCTACTTATTTCCTGCACAAGCAGTGCCCTGCCTGAGAACTATTGATACTGTTTTTGGAAGCAGCCACTCAAGTAAGGCCACCCAAAGAGATGACTTCCCTTCAAATGTTATAGAAACACCAAAGGAATCAGATAATTTAACTCTATTTTTTCCAATGGCTGCGGTTCACATGGCATACTAAGGCAAATGTTGGCTGAACTAGGGACCATGTGAGTATGCAGGCTCCCTAATATACATATTTTAATGGAATTTCCATAAGAGCATAAGATGAGCCTACTAGATCAGGCCAATGGCTTATCTAGTTCAGCACCCTGTTCTCACCAGGGCAAGTCCAATGCTTGTGGGAAGCTTGCAAGCTGGACATGCAACAGCACTCTGCTCACCTGAATTCCCCACAACTGCCACCCAGAGGCATAATGCCTGTGACAGTTGAGGTGACACATAGCTTTGCAAAGCTGGCAACTTGCCATTATGGCTATTTCCCATAATACAATGCACCTGTGTGTGCTTTTCACCACTACTATATGGTATATCCTGAAACTGAGGCTGCAATACTTTGGCCACCTCATGAAAAGAGAAGACTCCCTGGAAAAGACCCTGATGTTGGGAAAGGTTGAGGGCACAAGGAGAAGGGGACGACAGAGGATGAGATGGTTGGACAGTGTTCTCGAAGCTACTAACATGAGTTTGACCAAACTGCAGGAGGCAGTGGAAGACAGGAGTCCCTGGCATGCTCTGGTCCATGGGGTCACAAAGAGTCGGACATGACTAAATGACTAAACAACAACAATATGCTAAATTAGGTGAGGGTAGCCGATGGGTCTCCAACCCTTGTTGAGTTAGGGACTTCTCTCGCATGTGAAGACAGGCTCTGGAATATTGAGTTGACAAGGCCAATGGTGGGTCCAAAAGATAAGAAGGCAGTTTCTGCACATGCTGTAGAAGGAAGTGAGGGGCAAATGGAGCTAATCAACCTGGGAAAGTAGCCCATCTAGGAGAAGGAAAAATCTGATCTGAAACCCCTGCTGCCTTGTGGCTATACATATTCATGAGAAAGGCTTTGGGAGTAAACCCTGAGGAAAAATCCATACCTGCTGCCTCGTGGGACATCTTCAGGAGAAGAAAATGCCACGGAACAAACCCTGCACAAATTTGGAGTGGAGTCCCCCAGATGGTTGGATGGTGCCCAGTACACCTCCTTCTGGCAAGTCCTGCAGCCAAGCTGGTGCCAAATGTAGTGATCTGCTTTCTTTTGGACCACATCAGCGAGGCTGAGGGGTGTGTGTGTCTTGTTGTCTGGGCAACCCAGGGCCTCCATACACACTACTCAGTCTTGTGCCCTGGAGAGGTCACTTTGGTTCAGCCTACACAGTAAAACAACATGGGAGGCAGCAGTTATGAGCTATTGGTCTCTGCATGCGCTGTGATTCTCCAGAGGTTTGACTTCGCCCCCAGAGGGGCACTCCATTGTCTCTCAAGACAGATGGATGACAACAACAACAACAATATGCATTTATATGCTCATTTTACCCTAGTAGATGCAATTATGTGTACATCACTTGGCTGTGTACATTTCACTTTCTTGGGTTCCATGATCACTGCAGATGGTGACAGCAGTCACGAAATTAGAAGACGCCTGCTTCTTGGGAGAAAAGCAATGACAAACCTAGACAGCATCTTAAAAAGCAAAGACATCACCTTGCCGACAAAGGTCCGTATAGTTAAAGCTATGGTTTTCCCAGTAGTAATGTACGGAAGTGAGAGCTGGACCATCAAGAAGGCTGATCGCCGAAGAATTGATGCTTTTGAATTATGGTGCTGGAGGAGACTCTTGAGAGTCCCATGGACTGCAAGAAGATCAAACCTATCCATTCTCAAGGAAATCGGCCCTGAGTGCTCACTAGAAGGACAGATCCTGAAGTTGAGGCTCCAGTACTTTGGCCACCTCATGAGAAGAGAAGACTCCCTGGAAAAGACCCTGATGTTGGGAAAGATGGAGGGCACAAGGAGAAGGGGACGACAAAGGATGAGATGGTTGGACAGTATTCTCGAAGCTACTAACATGAGTTTGGCCAAACTGTGGGAGGCAGTGAATGATAGGCGTGCCTGGCGTGCTCTGGTCCATGGGGTCACGAAGAGTCGGACACGACTGAACGACTGAACAACAACAACAACACTTGGCTGGAGAACTGCAATGTAAAAATGGGAGAAGAATTTATTTCAAAGGATAGCTACGTTTCTTTTTGTATAAGTGCAATTTAGGTAAGTTTCCCTTTAAATGCAAACAGAATATTATTTATTTATTTTAAAAATCTGCCATGCTTCCTTCCCGGTTTCATGCATACTTCCTGAGTGGCTCTGGAGCTCACCCCTCTCCCAACCATGAATCATCCTTCTGATTGCTAAGCAGTTTTAGGCAGATTCCTGCCAGTGTCCCCTGGGTCCTATGCAACTTATGTTCCCAAGTGGAGGGATTCCAGCTGTTGTCCTCCACAAAGGATTATGGGCGTGACATCTTGCTACAGAGATTCATGCTTCTAATCCTTTTTAAGTTAGCTTTTAAACATCATATAGATATGCCAGCATTTGTTATCAATACTTAAGAGAAGCATTAAATCATACTGTAAAGGAGAGAGAAGCATGTTCAAACTCAATTTTCTTGATGGTTTAAAAGAGGGAAAGCCTGGAAGATGTTATCATAGTGCACAGCTAGTATGTCTGCCCTGAAAACTCTTTCACAGAGCAAGATCATTATATATCTAATGCTGAAAAAAATTACTGTTTGGCTCATTTCAAGTAGAGGCTCCTCTTCATTCTTTTGCTCCCTTCCCCTCCCCATGAAATTAATATTTCTAATGTTGAGGGGGCGGTAGTGGAAACGCTGAGTCCAACTTTCCATGTAACTCTGCAAAATAAAGCTGTCACACTCTGACAGATCAATGCTCAGGACTGGCAAGGCTCTGGGTTGGGGGGGGGGGAGAAAACTGGATCACGAACAGATTATAGTCATAAACCAATTCAGATCCATTGCGATGGAAAGAGACTGCCTAAATGTGAAACATTTGAAGGGAAAGTGTTTGATACAATAGATATGTATCTCTCGAAAGTACTGAGCTGGAGGAGACTTCTGGGAACGTGCTTGCCCTCAGCGCATGCAACAACTATAAAAAAACTATTTGTAGCCACAGAGCCTAGGGCTTGCCGATCAGAAGGTTGGCAGTTCGAATCCCCGCAACGGGGTGAGTTCCCATTGTTCGGTCCCGGCTCCTGCCAACCTAGCAGTTTGAAAGCATGTCAAGTGCAAGTAGATAAATGGGTACCGCTCCGGCGGGAAGGTAAATGGCATTTCCGTGCACTGCTCTGGTTCGCCATGCCGGCCACATGACCTGGAAGCTGTCTGCGGACAAACGCCAGCTCCCTCTGCCTACAGAGCGAGATGAGTGCCGCAACCCCAGAGTCGTTCACGACTGGACCTAATGGTCAGGGATCCTTTTAACTTTACCTTTACCATGCAAAGACAGCCTTGGAAATATAAAATGGGATAACTCCACCACTGTAGTGGTTTTTAAAAACGTTTCAGTGCTTCCCACCCCCAGGGGGTACACAATGGTATGCAGTACCAGCATCAAAAAAGTGTGCCACTTACTGTAACAACTTCATTGTGAGTACTGGCACATTTTTTTAAAAAAGCAATAGATATTATTATAAATTAGGGTGGTGTGAGGGGAAAGATATGGTAGTTGGTCTTGTCTTTGTCACCCAGTCCCATGACCCTCCATTTGTTGGAAGGGAAGGTCTGCGCTAGAGAGCCAGTTGAACTCATGTCAGCTCCCTGCATAATCAGCGAACTGGCATGAGTACTCTACTTCCTCAAGACTTTCACCTGTGACAGTAGCAGAGTGGATGGGGGTGCAGCTAAGTGGGCCTGGCCAGTAAACATGTTCTTGCCCTTCCTTTATGACATAAGCTCTTTAATGCCTGGTAGGACCAGGGATTTTCGTCAGCTGGAGCTGACCAGAACTCAGATCTGGCACCTCTCAGGTGGGCATCATTGCCATTATAAGAGAACATGGTGAATTCCAGCATCTCTTTTTCTAGAAAAAATATCAATGGATAGGGCTAATATATCCCACATATCTTTTTTCAATTCTCAGGCAGAGGCAGGAATGATTATTTGTATCTATTGTATTTATTGAGAAAGGCCAGTGGTGGAATACCTGCTTTGAACGCAGAAGATCCAGGTCCAATCTCCACCATTTCTTGGTAAGGCTGGGAGGTGGGGGTGGTGCCCCAAGTGTGAAATCCTGGAGAGCTGCTGCCCATCAGGGAATCGTTCAGTCATTCATTTTTAATTTATACCCCACTCTTCCTCCCAAAAGATCCCAAGGCATAGACAGTATGAAGCTAGATGGACCAATTCTCTGACTTGTTTTAAGCTTCCTGCGCTCCTATCCATCCTAATAAGCAGCTTATTGTTGGCATTAAAATGAGACGTTTTATTATTGGCATTCAAAGGAGATGTGTTGACAAGGCATTAACGTGCATTGGATGAAGCTCTTCATGCCTATCATAAATGTCAGGTTTGCTCAAATTCCAGCACAACATACACTCTAAGTTTTGAGTTTGTTTAGCAGAATCTCAAGTGCAGCTGTTGTGGAAAAACTAGTC
Source organism: Lacerta agilis (assembly GCF_009819535.1). Taxonomy (NCBI): domain Eukaryota; kingdom Metazoa; phylum Chordata; class Lepidosauria; order Squamata; family Lacertidae; genus Lacerta; species Lacerta agilis. The sequence continues at coordinate 60,463,373 of NC_046318.1, read as the reverse complement.
AACATATTTTGTCATGACTGGAACAGTGAGGGACACAATCAGCCTAGATACAGGAGAACCCGCCTTTAGCAATTTCTGACTATGAAACAGCCTGGAGCATGAGTACCTATCTGATGCTACTTCACACAGCACATAGTTAAACTGTGGAATTTGCTGCCCCAGTATGTACTGATGGCCACTAACTTGGAAACGGTGGGGGAAGACAAATTCATGGAGGATATGCTTTCCCTGCACCGTGGGAAGCAAGATGCCTCTGAGTACCAGTTTCTAGGGGATGCAAGTGAGGAGAGTCATGCCCTGCTTCTGGGGTCCTCACAGGTGTCTGGTTAGCTACTGTGAGAAGAAGATTCTGTACTAGTTGCGCCTTTGGCAGGGTCAAACAGAGGCGGAGCTAGCTGCTCTGGCACCCGGAGCGGCACACATGCTGTGCACCAGCGGGGACGGGGCTAGCCGCCTGCAGGGGCACTGCCTGCAGTGAGTGGCAAGCGTCCCGGGGGGGGTGCCACCCATGACGAGCGTCAAGCATCTCACATCTCGGGGGGTGCCGCCGACGGCAAGTGGTGAGTGTCCGGGGGGGTGCTATGAGTGAAGAGCACCCCAGGGGGGTGCCGCTTGGCCTATGGTGAGCATCCCAGGGGGGCGGGCGGTGAATTTTCAAAACGAATTAAACACACCATTATTTATTGTTCTTCTCATATGGAAAGACGTTCTCTCTCTCTCTCTCTCCTTTATTTGTGCTCCTCAGTTAAAGTCTGGGGGTTTCAAGCTGTCAAACACAACATCCTGTTTCCTACAAACATTTGCATGTTTACAACAAATGTTTAAAATATATATCAGCTTGAGAGTTATGTTCCAGCAGATGCACAAACATAACTATTTTCTATACAAAATATGCATTTATTATAATGCTGCATTACAAAAGGGCCTTATATCAGTTACACCAAGCAAAGGATAATGTCTTTAGAACATTTAACATGTCTACAGGAGTTCATACAATCATTGAAACACAGAGCAAAATATCAATAGAGTGCTACGCTGTCCTTCTCTAATGGAGTCAAACTCTTGGAAGGTTACAGCACCTGCTGTGGCTGTAGAGCCCAATGCGGGAGAGACATGCTTTGTTGCAGCTGGGGCAGATGAAGGCGTCCGGTTCCGCTGCTGCAGATGCACCATGGCGTTTCTTCTCTCTGCTCTCCTCCCAACAGTCATTTCTCCTTTTGCATCATCCAGTGGGTATCATCCAGTGGGTATCTGAAGAAGTGTGCATGCACACGAAAGCTCATACCAGGAACAAACTCAGTTGGTCTCTAAGGTGCTACTAGAAAGAATTTTCGATTTTGTTTTGACTATGGCAGACCAACACGGCTACCCACCTGTAACATTTCTCCTTTGGTCACTGCAATGGATGCACAACCTGACTGTCTCCATCTGACATCATGTTACAATTTTATTTTTGAATGTTTTCTTTACATCGGCTGTGAGCCTATGAAAATGTATCTGAGGGTAAACCGCATTAAATTTGGTAGGGTATACATTGGATTAGGCTGCTGATATTAGCCTATATGACATCTATTTGAATTAGGGGAAACACTACAGATAGTATATGTTTCAGGGGAAGCCAACAGGGTTTTTTCCAGATGTTGTTAGACTACAACTCCAATCATGCCTGACCAATGATTTCTGATGGCATTTGGAGTCCAATAACATCTAGAGGACACCACATTCACTGCCTTTGATACAATACATATATTTGTAGATAACTCTGCTTCATTTGGATCAGGCATTCAGGGTCTATGATGGCATGAGAACAGCTCACCAGTTTGCACTTGCAGTGGGATCCAATCCCTGCCCAAGCACCAGTACTGCCATGAGTCTTCAGTCCAGTTGCACCATGGGATATGGGTGGCGCTGTGGTCTAATCCACTGAGCCTCTTGGGCTTGCCGATCAGAAGGTTGGCGGTTCATATCCCCACAACAGGGTGAGCTCCCGTTGCTCTGTCCCACCTCCTGCCAACCTAGCAGTTCCAAAGCACATCAAAGTGCAAGTAGATAAATAGGTACCACTGGGGCAGGAAGGTAAATGGCATTTCCATGTGCTCTGGTTTCTGTCACAGCATTCTGTTGCGCCCAAAGCGGTTTAGTCACGCTTTCCACATGACCCAGAAAGCTGTCTGTGGATAAATGCCGGCTCCCTCAGCCTGAAAGCGAGATGAGCACCGCAACCCCATAATCGCCTTTGACTGGACTTAACTGTCCAGGGGTCTTTTACCTTTTACCAGTTGCATCATCCAATGGTTACATCTACATGCACGGTACTAGCCTACTAAAGTGATCTAGATGCCTTTTAAAAAAGATTAGGCTGTGGCTACTAGCCACAATGGTTATATTCTGCCTCTGTGGGCAGTATGTTTCTGAAAACCAGTTGCTGGAAACCACAGAATGGGAAATGCTGTTGCATTTGGGTCCTGTTTGGTAACATTCCCTTACAGTTCTGGCCTCTTTGATAACAGGAAGCTGGATTAGATGGGCCATTGGCCTGATCCAGCAGACTCTATTTAAGTTCTTATGTTCCTGGAAGTAAGCCAACGTGAGTCTCTACCCTGCCTTTCCAAGAAGTGGCTGAAGTTTTATCTATTGGTACTCAAAGACAACATTGTGACAGCGAGCAATCTGCATTTTACTTACACAATCCTCTGTTCAGTATTTGGGCATGCTCTTGTATGCAGAATTGGCAGTGGCATATGCTAACTCAGGGGTGGGCAACCTAAGGCCTGGGGACCAGATGCAGCCCAATCGCCTTCTCAATCTGACCCATGGATGGTCCAGGAATCAGCATGTTTTTACATGAGTAGAATGTGTGCTTTTATTTAAAATGCATCTCTGGGTTATTTTTGGGGAATAGGAATTCGTTCATATTTTTTTTTTCCAAAATATAGTCTGGCCCCCCACAAGGTCTGAGGGACAGTGGACTGGCCCACGGCTGAAAAAGGTTGCTGACCCCTGTGCTAACTCATAGTGCTGGGTTCAGATTTGCACTGATTGGCTCTATACAGAGTTTGTTTTTTTTTCTTCATTTCATCTTTTCATCAGGACAGGGATGATAACACAAGAGCAGTTGGCCTTGCATCGTGGTGGCCTGCAGGTTTTGGCAAATAGACTCATCTTGGTTTCGTTGACACAGCATGGACTAATCAGGAGAACCAAATCAATTTTGTCTTACAGCAAAAATCAAAGTACAGCCAAGGCCAGGGAGCAATCTGGAACATCTTGATCACATAATATCAAAGAAGACACAGATGACAAGGAAACAAATATGTAATGCTTCTAATAGATGACTATCTCCTGCTGAAACAGAGCAAGGGATTTTTTTTTCTTTGTGCTGGAAAAGATAAGATGTAGAATATTACAAGTTTCAAGGAGCTTGAAATTGAAGATCGTTTCTGACTTGGAAGTGCTTTTTAAGCTTTTGACATTCAACCCCATTCTTGGACCTCAGATGGGTTCCAATACTCCAGAAGGTATCAGCAATCACACATACAGTTCGGAGTTGCATACCCTTCAACATTCCTCAGATGAAAATATGGACATTTTCATCTGAGAAATGTTGGAGAGCATGTCTGCCCTCTGTGTTTCTAAGCTGTTCTTATATTTATTGTAAACTGCCTTGAGTCCCTGTTAAAGGGGGGAAAGGCAGGGCACAAATAAATGCAGCACATAGCAATAATAACAGTAATGAATAAAATGAACCGTGGGCCTTGTGCATGCAGCACATGTGCATTAGGGAAACTGCACCAAGCCAACAGTGGCTGAAGCTCCTCCACTTTGCAAGCAAGCGTGTTCAGGCCTCTCTTCCAGGGACTGATGGGAGCTGTAGTCAAGAAGGTCCTGGAAGGGTACCATGGGGGGGGGAGGAAAGGAGCCCACATGCCTCCTTCCCAATGCCACTGCCACCCCATGGCCCCCTTATGCTGGCTAGGGAAAATCGGGGCACCCTGGAATCAAAGCAGAAGCCATGGTGGCTTTGACATTCCAGGGCTGTTCCAAAAAAATCAGGACACTTGAGGGATATGGAGTTCTTTGATTGTATGGAGAGACTCACAAGAAGACTGCTAGCCACAAAGTAGATAGAGAGGCCTGGGGGGCTGCATAAGACCCCTGGGTCTAAGGCATTTCACATACAAACACTCCATTATAAGAAGTCTCTTTCCACAACCAGAGAGACGAGAGTGTTTGGTTTATACTGCTGCAACTTGAGGTACCTCACATGTGTTTGATTGCAGCAGTGCTCTTCTTTGCGCATAAATTGCAAGCAAGTTTCCAGGTGAAATAATTGGATTTAAACTGATCTTGTTGTCTTGCGGTTAATTAGAGCAAAGTAGTTAATCCAAGTAGATCAGTTTAACTGAATCATGGATTTGCATGCTAACTCACAGAAGACTGTTCTGGTGAGATCGACAGCATCCTGAATGCATAATTTTGAGGGGCTGTTTGATTGGCACGAGGCTGCATCTTGGAAGTCTCACTGAACTCTGTTCTGAGTAAAACATAACGCAGAGAGATCAAAAGTGGGGTTCACAACTGTAAACAAACAAGCACACTTGGTTTGTGGGACCCACCCCCCTGCGGTTTTTCAATTTATTTTTTTCAATTTTTTAAGTACTGAGTAGTTTAAACACTTCTTCACACAGTTCACTCCCACAAGAGGCAGTGGTGGTTATCCACTTGGATGGGTTTAAAAGAGAATTAGACATGGAAGATAGAATTATGTTCTACCTCCGCTGTCAGAGGGAGGAGGTTTCTCCACAGTTGCTGGAAGCCACAAGAGAAGAGAGTGCTGTTGTGCTCAAGTCCTATTTGCAGGCTTCCCACAGGGAGAACAGGATGCTGGTCTAGGTGGTCCAGGGGCCTGATCCACCAGGCTGTTGTTATATTTTTACCTTGTGCTGCTTTTGCTTGCCATTGTTTTACTAACGGTATATAAACTTCATTTACTTGTTTCTAATTCTATCATTACATTGCTGCAACCCATCCTGAGACCTTAGACCATAAAAGATGGATAAGAAACCTTAGAAATAAATACATAAACAAATAAGTCTCACTTGATATTTTTAATTCTTAATAAAAAATGTTCATACTCTTTAAAGACAAAATTGGAAATGATTACTACAGTTTCTGGATATTGTACCATTATTGATAAGGACTGAAGAGGAAAATGTACCACGGGGATTAAGCCATAAATCCCTGTGATAGTCTCTAACCATGATTTTATACAGTTTTACAATTATTTTATCATCGCTTCTGATATTACATTTCAGAATGAAAAAAGTTATATATATTTATTTATGGATTCATCTTTTTCTTCTTCTTGGCAACAAAAACGCAACATGAATCTGCTGTCAAGAAATGAAAAGTTCCACATGAAAGTTACAGTTGCTGCTATTTATGCTATAGAAAAGGACAGCAATGTAAGATGGCAGGATTGATGTAATTACTACCATATTCTGCTCTCCCATCCATCTTAAATCCACAAATATGTAATAACCCTAGGCAGTCTCAGAGAGAACTGTATGTAGTCAAAAGGGTTGTTCCACTTATCTGTCTGTTCATTTAAGCTTAACTTGTTTCACATGGGGGAAATGTGTTCAGCCTTTGCCTGCATATGTACCATCAACTGACATGTAGTCAAAAATCTCCAAGTGAGACAGATGCTACAAGACAGAGAATGTGTTGTATCAAACTTCTGTGTAGATGTTTTAAGTAGTCCAAATCTGGAACTGTAAGAAAATCAGCGATTTTTTTTTTAAGGGTTAAGGTCTGAAATGGGGAGGAGCAACAGCCACACAAAACCTATACAATAAACTATTTGGACTAATTATTTCTGTTGAGAAGATACTCAGAAATACAATAAGCTTGTCCCAGGTGCTGACGCCGACATTTGGAAACTATGAAGGCCTTGAGTGCACAGCTGTATACACAAAAGGTTTCCATGTGATCAGAACCCCAATCATAGAGGCGTTCTGATCACACGGAAGCATTTGCATGAATAGCTTTTCCTTTTCAGAGGCCTGAATCAAAGAATGGATGCTTAGGGGGCAGTAGCTGGTGGAGAGATGCACTGGGTTGCCTCCTGTCTGCAACATTGCTGGTGTTTAGCAGGGCAAGGCGGTGGAGAAATCTGCACTGTGTGGCTGCACCAGTGGAGCCAGCCCTGCGCTCCTGCCAGTGTGCCCACATAGCGCTTAGCTCCCTGATGCCTTGCTCTTCTACATCTCCCACCCACCTAGTATGGGCCAGTGACTCCACACGTAGGAGCCCAGGTGTGTGGCACCCCTCCAGTGGCCTCTACTGCTAGGACATGGGGGGCATGGTCAGGAGAGGTGGTTTCCCTCCATCCCTCATTTAGCTCTGTTTGTGGATGGCAACATTTGAAAGCAGTTAATAAGGGTTTCAATAAGAGCAAGAGGTAAACCATTAAAATAAATATTCAGCAGGTTCCCCTTTCCAGCCAAGCTAGGTTTTGGATATTTGGTCTCCAAAATGTTGACCATGCATGCTCAGACTCTCATTTTATATTCTCAGTCAAAATGTAAAGAACCTCCAAGGGAATGCTCTTTAACTTGGACTGTTTCCAAGTATTGCAAATCAGATACATCCATATTCTGACCATGTTCTGAGCTAACAATGTTTTTTTTTTCAGATGCTACTTCTTCTTCTTCTTCTTCTTCTTCTTCTTCTTCTTATTATTATTATTATTATTATTATTATTATTATTTAAATTTGAATTTGAATACTGCTGTTTATCTCTAGATCTCAGGCTGGTTCACAGCATAAAAATACAATATAAAACACACAAAAAGCTCTAGTACTCACTCTGATAGTAGTAGGGCCATACCGATTTAAAGTTTGACAGTGGTTGAACATGGCTAATTTAATATATCTGTACATTCTTGCACAGGGGTCAGCAACCTTTTTCTGTCATGGGCCGGTCCACTGTCCCTCAGAACTTGTGGTGGGCTGGACTATATTTTTTGGGGGGAAATGAATGAATTCCTTTGTCCCACAAATAACCCAGAGGTGCATTTTAAATAAAAGCACACATTCTACTCATGTAAAAACACGCCGATTCCCAGACTGTCAGCGGGCCATATTGAGAAGGCGATTGGGCCGCATCCAGCCCCCAGGACTTAGTTTGCCTACCCCTGTTCTTGCACATGTATCTCATTCAAACCCAAAACAGACCCTAAGTAGGGTAGCAGAGAATGAATTCTACATTAGCCCTGTTTGTGTTCTAGAAGGGGATGGCAGTGCACTGATGATATGGTTAAGGTGCCTAGGGGGCCACTATTCACATAATAACTGGAAAGTGAGAGAAGGTAACTGTTGTCCCAAGACTCCAGAAATAAGAGGCATTGCAGCAGCAATGATCAGTGCCGGATTTATGTATAAAACAAGCTATAGCTTAGGGCCCCACTCTCTAGCCCCCCCCCCAATATACTTCTTCTTAACTGTATTTCAGTTCAACAATTACTTTGATAGAATACATATTTAGTTATGTGCAAATGGCTTTAGATACCCATTAGGTCCATATATTGTTGTTGTTCAGTCATTCAGTCATGTCTGACTCTTCGTGACCCCATGGACCAGAGCACGCCAGGCACCCCTATCCTCCACTGCCTCCCACAGTTTGGCCAAACTCATGCCAGTTACTTTGAGAACACTGTCCAACCATCTCATCCTCTGTCGTCCCCTTCTCCTTGTGCCCTCCATCTTTCCCAACATCAGGGTCTGTTCCAGGGAGTCTTCTCTTCTCATGAGGTGGCCAAAGTACTGGAGCCTCAACTTCAGGATCTGTCCTTCCAGTGAGCACTCAGGGCTGATTTCTTTAAGGATGGATAAGTTTGATCTTTTTGCAGTCCATGGGACTCTCAAGAGTCTCCTCCAGCACCATAATTCAAAAGCATCAATTCTTCGGTGATCAGTCTTCTTTATGGTCTTCTTTATATTACCATATAGCATATATACAACACAAAAAACAGCGACAATTTGTTGTTGACAAAGGACAGCTGGACATATAAAGGGCCCCATTACCTTCAGTAGCTTAGGGCTTCATCAAACCTAAATCTGGCCCTGGCTATGATGACTTAAAATGAGAGTTCCACAGAATGCAAACATGCCCCATAAACCTGGGGGTCATATATGAGCTAGCGCCAGGTTTCCAATTCTTCTAGTGGTAAAAAAAAAGAAGGCCAAAAAAAACAAAACAAAAAAGCACTGACAGCGATGCTGGGAAAGAAGCATATAGGAGCGTCTCAGCAAAACAAATAGTCATCATGATTAGCTGATGTCAGATAAATGAGAGAGTCTAGCAATTATCCTTGGTGGTCTATTAAATTAATTTACTATGCAGCAATCTAAAATCTCCTAATAAAATGACACGCTGTGATCCCAGATGTTAACATTTGGATTGATGGGAGATGATAGCCCGCTTAATCCCCCTCTATTGTAGTCCTCCTGGCAGTTTTGAAATCACATCAAGGAGGCTTAATGCGGATGGATGCCAGCATCTGATTTATGTAATAACAAAACCTCTTCAAGAAGACGAGATCTTTGTGCCAGTGGCTTTGCTGTCTTTTTTTTTAAATATATATATCCATGGCAATTGACAGGTTGACCATACATGAGAGCAGTATCCACTCATTACCCACTTAACATGCTGCAGCACTTGCAACTGCAATGCACACAGCCCTGTGCCTTGATCTTGACACTGGATGATCCCCTAGAGGCAGGGAAATGACCCTCGTTTTAATTTAGCCCCACCAGTGCATACAAATGAGCTTCAAATTAAACTGAGTACCAAATAACCAAAATCCATTTTACGATAATTTGAACATGAATTGTGGCAAGAGTTTTCACTCAACACCAATTTCATATAGATTAGCAATGTCTATCTGTCCCGGTGTCTGGGAAACTCAGACTCTATTGCACTTCTGTTCCTGGCAGCATTTTTCTTCTTGTTGTATGGAAGAGGAAATCTGTAGGAAATGTACATGGAACCTTTTGAAGACATAGGCAGTGATCTTAGACGCACAAATTATATGCAAGCAATTGCTCGTGATTTTTTCAGGATTGCCTTCAGTGTGCCAAACCAGTGTTTCGTAATTTAAACTGCAACCCTGCACAATCGCATCTCCAAGTAAGTCCCATTGAACTAAGTGCAGTTTACCTTAGAGTAGGCATGCACAGAATTGCACTGTACATTCAGACTGTGTTAAAAAAGAAAACAGTTGTTCTAAAGAAACCAGAAATAAAGGTGGTGGTGGGGGATTGAAACGTAGAGAAATGGGAACCTTTCACATCACACATTTAAAGCACTATGATACCCCTTTGAACAGTCGTGACTTCCCCCAAAGGATTCTGGGAGTTGTAGCTTTTTAAGAGTGCCGAGAGTTGTTAGGAGACTCCCCATTCCCTTCCCAGAGTTATGATTTCCAGAATGGTTTATCAATCCCTCTTCCCAAGGAACTCTGCAAATTATAGCTCTGTGAGGGGAATATGGGTCTCCTAACAACACTCGTTGCCTGTAATGACTAGCTTCAAATATTCTTTTGGCAAAACCATGACTGCTTAAATTGATATCATAGTCTTTGTGCTAGTTACAGGTAGGTAGCCATGTTGGTCTGCCATATTCGGGGAAAAAAATCCCTTCCAGTAGCACTTTAGAGACCAACTAACTTTGTTATTGGTATGAGCTTTCGTGTGCATGTATCTGAAGAAGTGTGCATGCACACGAAAGCTCATACCAAGAACAAACTTAGTTGGTCTCTAAGGTGCTACTGGAAGGATATTTTTTTTATTTTGTATAGTCTTTGTGCGTGAAAGTGGCCATACTTTAACCTTGAGAACCAGTGCATGCTTTATCTTTCTGCAAGAAGATACATAAAGCCAATTTACACAAGAGAGTTATATTAAGAGATAAGTATGTCATTATTGCTTACATGTTAAATGTGTCCATCCCTCTACATATGCTGGAGCCCAAGCAAACACTTGTAAACTACTATCTTTGCTGGATCAAGCTTTTGAGTGGAGTAAGCGGGGATACATGCAGAAAGACAGGACCATTCGAGTGATTTTCACACGTATGCCTACATTCCACTTTTTTGCACTTCTGCAGGAAAACTGCCATGTGTAGATATAGGTTTTTTGTCAAGTGTCTTTTCCAAGCATGTTTGTCATTGCCAGATATCCCTGATTTGATTTCTCTGCATATGGCACTACACCCAAAGGGTGGAATCGCATTACCCTTTCCTATAGCTAAAATTATACAGTATTCCAAAAAGAAGTTAGAGTGATGGTTTATTAGACAAACAGAAACTGAAGGCAAAAAAATAAGGAAATGCTCGTGTGTGTGTGTGTGTGTGTGTCCCTCTCAGTTCTGTGCCCTGACAAGACACTAAACAGGCGCCTGTAAGTTTGGTAACATGAGGAAAATATATCTGCAGGCTTCTGGGTATAAAATATGCAATACCCAAGCATATGGCTTTATTATGCTGCCCCACTACTGTCAAACTCAGCAGATACCAACTGAGATGCGTCAAAGACATCACTCAATTGATTAACAGGGAATCAACACTATTTAATTGTGTTACATTATTCTTTAGAACAGGAGGTCATTTATCCACTGCATTCAGCTGTATAGGGAAAAAAATACTAAAATATAGCATAGGAAGAATATTAAAATATAGTTGCTTGAAGCTCTGGAGATGACACTTGTGAATCACTGGCAGCCATGTAAATTGTAAATCGAAACCATCAATTTTGTTTGGTAGAAAACTACAGTCAGCAAGTTTCTGATCAGACGGGAACAGCTTTCTGAATCTTATAGGAGCAATTGTCACTTTGCAATACTTCCTCGTTCATAGGCTTCATAGCCTCATGCAGTGGCTCTTTATCAACCATGGAGAAGTTCTTTTCTCAAAAATCCCCCACCTATTTTCCTGTTAACTACCACTGTTGGATAGAGAAAACCCCAAGCCTTGTTCCACAAACTCTGTTCTCTGAAATGCAACAATGCAGCCCGTTTGATGTAGTATTTGTACTGGTGGAGGTTGATAAGAGACAGGGACACCAAATGAGCACAGCTGATCTTTTATTTGCCATTTCAAAATTCTGATTACCAGTGCAGTGTCTTGCAGCCCCACCAGCAATGTGTATTATGCAAGGGTTGCTAATGTGCGGCTTGCAGGTGCCTGTGTGCAGCGGCGGAGGAAGCCGCTCGGGGCGAGGGCAGGGCGCACTGTGGGGCCTCCAGAGTCTGCCTGCCTCCTCCCACTCAGCCACCCTACAGCTGGAGGGGAGGCAGCAGGTGGACCGTTTGGGCAGCGCAGAGCCTGCACGCACCCAAGCCACTGTGTTTCTCCCAGGAGAGATGTGTGGCTCGGGTGTGCTGCAGGCCCCATGGTGAGTGCCGCCTGGCATTTTGTCACCCCTCTCAGTGGTGCCACCTGGGGCAGACCACACCCACTGAACCCCCTTCCTCCACCCCTGCCTGTGTGCCTGCCACTACCTTGGAAAATGTCTCAGTAAATATGCTCCCTAAAAACCACAATGTACAAGAGGTGGTTTCCTTTTCCTGCACAGCTCCTGTTTGCACTGGCTTGCCTTTTCCTGCATCAAACATACCACCTTAAATATGCCTAGATTGGGCACCCTCCCTCCCTTCTATTCCAACAAAGATTCCTGCAATTAGTGAGTGCAGCAACAGCTGATGGGGGTGCTTTTTCCCATAGTGCATGCATTCACTATCATGTGGTTCTGTTTCTTTTTCTGCTCTTTTAGACATGGCAGCCTTTGGGGGGTAATGCCATGCCCTTTACATCTGCCATTTTGTGCTATGCCACACCTTTGTGGCTGGCACTTTGTGATTGGCTTCCACGGCACCTTCTCAAAATTCCACATGTGTTGATTGGCCCCAAAAGGTTAGCAGCACCTGATATAATGTTGTGATATCAGCATGCACAACAGAACATTCCCAATTTCACAACTGGTCACTCCATTTTGGCATACAGTCTGTGCACATGTATTGTACGCTTGCATGCCTGTTACACACTAGGGACTCAGCTATACAGCTGCAAATAAAATGTTTTAAGTGTGTTTTAAGTGCAATATACAATGTGAAACTAGATGGCAATGGAAAGCCATCTAGCATTATGGAAAATTCAATGAATTTTTTTAACGCTTTTTTTAAAGCATTATCAGAATTTTTTTTTTTAATATGTGTGTAGATTCCACCTATGTTATAGTAATGCTGGTGGCAATCATGACAGCACACTTTCCCTAAAATTATGTTACACTAATGCATGAATTGGCCCACAGCTCACTTATGACTTTTGACATTGATAAGTGTCATATTTAAGGTGATATGTTTGATGCAGGAAAAGGCCCAGTATACCTGAAGGAGCGTCTCCACCTCCATCGTTCAGCCTGGACACTGAGTTTGAGCTCCAAGGAACTTATGGCGGTTCCCTCACTGCGAGAAGTGAGGTTCCAGGGAACCAGGCAGAGGGCCTTCTTGGTAGTGGCGCCACCCTGTGGAATGCTCTCCCATCAGATGTCGAAGAAATAAACAACTGTCTGACTTTTAGAAGACATCTGAAGGCAGCCGTGTTTAGAGAAGTTTTTAATGCTTGATTTGTTATCGTATTTTTAATATTCTGTTGGGAGTTGTCCAGAGTGGCTAGGGAAACCCAGTCAGACGTGGCAAATAAGTAAGTAACTAAGTAAGTAAGTAAGTAAGTAAATATTGGCTGAATAGAAAGGGGGGGGGCAATTGATCCTGTTGGAATCAGTGGGACTTGCTTCAGGGAGATGGCTGTTTCATGCTTTCTTATGTGAGCCACCATGTGCTCCAGTTTAGAGGAAGGGTGGGGTATATACAATATCAAATGACCAAAAAACAAAATTACCATGTTAGTTGGACAATGCAGACCCCATAGAACAAAGCCATTCCTCTTCCCTCCCTTTCAGTTCCTGATATCAGCCCCTCTTTCTGTCTTATTTAATTTCCTTTACAGTAAGCCTTTGACTCCACAGTAAATAAATAGAGTCTGGCAGGATTAATGTTTGCAAATTTTCTTTTAAACTATTCATTTAGCCATAAACCCAAGATGTGTCTCTGAAGATGTACATGTCTAATCTCCTTAGTCACCTTTCATCAGGACTTGTCTGTAAAATCTTCCATGATGGGCCTGGGAGACTCCTACAAGTGACTGTGAAATGGAACAGCTACCTCAAGTAGCATCTGCTGAAATCCCCAAAGTCATCAAGACAGCTCCTGATGGGAAGGATAATATCCTTCACTATGTTGCTGATGTACCAGTGCAAAAAGGAGTCACCCATTTTTCATGAATTATTGGGTAAGTATTGCAGACCCATCACAGTAGACGATGAATATTGAATTCAAAAATAGAGGAGTTTCATATTTGCAGCTAAAGAAATAGATCTTAATCCAGAAGAAGAAGGAGGAGGAGGAGGAGGAGGAGGAGGAGGAGGAGGAGGAGAAGGAGAAAGAAGAAGGATAATTTATTATTTTTACCCCACACATCTGACTGGGTTTCCCCAGTCACTCTGGGTAGCATCCAACAAAATATTGAAAAAAACAAAACACCAGACATTAAAAACTTCCCTAAACAGGGCTGCCTTCAGATGTCTTCTAAAAGTCAGGTACAGTGGTACCTCGGGTTACAGACGCTTCAGGTTACAGATGCTTCAGGTTACAGACTCTGCAAACCCAGAAATAGTACCTTGGGTTAATAACTTTGCTTCAGGATGAGAACAGAAATAGTGCTCTGGCGGCGCAGCAGGAGGCCCCATTAGCTAAAGTGGTACCTCAGGTTAAGAACAGTTTCAGGTTAAGAACGGACCTCCGGAATGAATTAAGTTCTTAACCCGAGGTACCACTGTAGTTGTTTATTTCCTTGACATCTGATAGGAGGGCATTCCACAGGGCGGGCACCATTACCTGTAACTTCACTTCTCTCAGTGAGGCCCTTGGAGCTGGACCTCAGTTTCCAGACTGAACGATGGGGATGGAGACACTCCTTCAGGTATACTGGGTGATTAAAGTGTTTTCTTTCTGCATCAGGCTGCTCTGGGTCTTAGACTTCAGCCCTGATGAAACCTTCTCTGAACAGAGGGAAGAGCAAAGGTCCTGTGGCAGCCCCTATAACAAATGGGAAGTCAATAGCCCTTGATGTACAGCCCAAGACTGCTTACACAGAAAACACGCAATTCTGAGGTAGATCTAATGTTAGCAACCCCTTTGCCCTTTGTCAGGAGCCCCTCCCAGATCTAGACATCTCCTCATAATCTCCAGAGCTGTTGTTATAAGAATGAAATAAATGCTTTTCTAAGTTCCACACTATCCAAACATCAGACAAGTCAAGTCATGGGTAGGCTAAAGTTAGGACAAGAAATGAAGCAGTGCTAGTAATAAGGGGGATATTAACCACAAAACAAATGTATGAGTTTTATACTAATTTAGCTGTCATAACTGCCTCCAAAAGAATTATGGGAATTGTACTTCTGAAAACAATAGCATAAATATAGCTTCATATAATGGTAGTTTATAGACATGCTCAAATCCTTTAGTTTAATAGGTTGCTAGACCCAACATCTGGGATGCACATTATCAAAAGAAAAACACACTAATAAAATATTAAAACTGTTCATTTTAGCTGTGACAAACATTTTACACAATATTCTCTTCTTTTGTGTGATTAATCCATATTTTAATATAAATACTTTGGGGATAAGCAGCTATAAAATTAGGATCATTGTGGTTAACATTCCTGGTGCAAACTAGAAGTCTTCGTTGTAATACAGAACAGGTGTAGGAAAAAGGTTCCTTTTTAATGTCCTTCGTTGGATTTATCTTTAAAGCACTTTAATAGAAAACTGCTGACCGAAGGTGTAACAAACTGCTTTAGAAAGCACAAGTAAATGAAATATAATGCTAGAGCAAACAATAAAATTGATAAATCAACTTAACCAATGAGAATCTGCAGAAGATGTAACCTTGCAACTATGAACTGTGATGTACAATGTAGTCTTGCTCTTCAAACTATAAAGAACATTGCTGGGATTATCAATGGAGGAGCAACAAGCAATTGCTCAAGTCTTTTCATTGATTCCAATGTCCAGATTGTACCTGCCTTTTCAGGAGAGGCCAATATAATTTCTTTTGCATCATACATTTCTTTTCTTTTGCACGTAACTGCATTACAAACAGTTTTATGGCCGTTCTTCTACTAGCTCCCCAACAATTCTGGTAAAATGGATTCCAGAAAAAGATAGCATAGGTATACCACTTAGAAATTCATATAACAGGAGACAGATTTATCTTATTTTTATTGAAGTTGAAGTTCCAATGTAAAATGCTCACAAATATTTATGTTCTCCTACTTGGAACGTTTTGAGAGAGTGAAATAAATTCATTTCCAGGCTTTCATTTTTCATGTTCAGGGCAGGATTCCCATCAACAGCAGACCTGCACAAGAACCTCCATTTGCAAAACTGGGTTTGCCTCCCCCTTCACACCCACCATGCCCCCAAAATTGGCTCTGGTGTACAGAATATTTGTGCAGATGGAATGATTTGAGGAGCACAATATCGACTTTTACCCAGAGTGTGATAGGCTTTGCCAGGTTGAACCTGGGAGAATGTACATTTACTTTTAAATGCACCAATAAAGGAGAGGCAATAAAGGGAGCCATGGCTGTTCCTATCTATCCTTCTTCCATTCTTGTAGTAGTTAGCACTGCTATATGTTTGCAGTAATTCAAACAACAGAAAGACAGTAGACCAAAGGGTCATGGGGAGGGATGGGGATTTTTTAAACTGAGTGCACATTTAATCGTGAATTTTCCCAATTTCTAAAACAATAAGCAAACAAATGATAGCCAGCCTTCAAATACGGCAATCCTCCAATTTTTGCAATGTGGTTCTCCAGCCAAATAATGTGTCCTGCCACCACATCTTCCTTCACTGAAAAATAAATACATGTTCTCCAAGTTGCAATCTGACAATGCTAATCACAACAAATAAAAGCAGTACTTATTGCGTCTCTCAGTGAACAGTCATAGAATTTAATTTTGCATAATCACCACCACAGTAGAAAAACACTGTCACTTACCGCAAACATGACTGAAGACATTTATGCATGCATGAATTCATGTGACATTCAGTCTTTTGTCAATAGTCTTCAAAGCAGTTTTCGCAGGCAGTTGAAGCCTGGATACTGACCCCAGAGTCCTCATGGGAGTCAGGTGACATCAGGGAGGCAGACTCAGGCCAATCCCTGCAAATGTGCTCCTTCTCAGCCTGGGCTCCTCCTGTGGTGAGACAGGTGGCTACGTATAAAATTATCACTTTGTGCTGCTACATTATCTGACCACCTGCTGCCTCAAGTATTTGCCAGCCCTTGGATGGGAATGCCTGATATTTACATAGTATAACTACATCTTAAAATTAGTAACAAATGGGAAGAATAGAAAGATAATATCTGTTTTGCTTAAATAGTTTAAACATGATTTAAACAAACCAACAACACTTAAGTATCTAAGGCAGAGTGAGGTGGCCGCCTCAGACAACCTGCACTGTACCCCTTAAGTGAACCTTCTGTCCTCCGTTGCATTGTCTCATTGTGATTCTATAGTACCAACAACCAATCATGTTGGCTTCTGTTTATGGAAAGAGTGGTGGTGGGGCAAACTTGCATTTCACCTTGGGCAGCAAGATGTCTTGAGCCAGATCTGAGTGCTTCATCACTTGACATTCAGCTGTGTGTGAGAATTGCCTTACGATTAAAAATTGGTATCCAGTGGGACTTCCCCTTGCTCTCCTTTCCCCATGAACCCCAAAAATCTGCTCTGGAGGGTCCTCCAATCCCCTAGAGCAGATTTTGAGGGTGCACACAGGGGAGAGGAAAGATAGAGGAAGTTCAATTGTGCAAGTCAACTGTGTGAGTGGAACAGCAGTGCTGGATACAACCCAGTGGTGCCAGATGATAGAACACTTCAGTGTTCAGTCTGTTTCACAAATGCAACCTATCACTTGATGATGCCCAGTGATAAACATGCATGTGTGAACTCACTCTGTGAAGTGCCATCACTTCATTGATCATATATCAGCTTTCTCTTACTCGAGTAACTGGGTCCCAATGTATTCAAAACTTTATACTAGGAGTGGGGAACCTGTGGGATGATGGGAGCTGAAGTCTAAAAACCTCTGGAGGGCCATGGGTTCTCCACTTCATATACTAACACTGATCCTTGAGCTAAAATCAGTAAGTACCGTGCAGCTAGGTCAGCCTATGGCAAACCAGGATAACTGCTTGGAAGCTTATCTAGCATTAAGCAGCATATCAATCAATCAATCAATTAATTATCACAGGAGGAAACATTACATAGCAAACAAACCATTGTGTTCCAAAATACCTGCTGCTAATAAAACTCAATAATCTGCAGTTCATCTTCAATAAGGAATAACTGGAAGCTAGAGGCAGACAGGCTACAGGACAGAAAAAACCCCACCACCCAAAATTGCAGGTAATTGATTTCCTATAAAGATGATGATATTATTGATGAGCCATTGGTGATGATTTGTGGATGGTGAGCTTGATTACTCAATGGGAAAAATTATTCCAGTTATTCCTAACGACTGTAGTCATCTGCAAAGGAAGCCTACAAAGTATCCTCAGATGCCACCTCCAAGTACTGGCTGTGAAGCAGAGAAGGGCTCTTTATCTAGTGGATTCTACCAGATGCCAGAGAAACCAGTCCACTTTGCATGATTTTATGATCAGAGTGTCATACACTGACATATCTGATACAGGTTTACCTCAACACTCTCCAGCATAAAATCATTTCATTGTGATGTGACGACTTTTACTTTAAGCCTCAGGATCGGGCTACAAATTAGCAAGCATCTATGCTCAATGGGCATATTCACCTTAAACCTTCCTCTAGCTGTTGAGGCACAGACCTGCACCACAACAACTACCTTTTCAAAACAACAACAACACCCAAACATGGCAGAGGTGAAGAGCTTTGCCACGAGATCCCTTACTAAAGTTCCTTTCTGGCAAATGATTTCTGAATTGCATGGGATTGGACTAGATGATCCTTGGGATCCTTTCCAAACCTTCTATTAGTCTGATAGCAATGGTCCCCCTCAGAAGAATCATCCTGCTTCAAGCATGGAAGATGCAAGACTTCCCTTTTGCTTTTGATTTGGCAGTAGGGAAAGCAAGGAAACATAGTTATAAGGATTGTTCCCCATCAACAGGGATAATGGAAGAGCCATGCCTGTGGAAGGGATACAAGTCTCACTTATATTATCCCTGCCCTAAAAATAAAGTTATTGTACGAAGCTTATTTGCTGTTTAACACCTTCCCCCTCTGCTGACTCAGTTGCTCCAGAGACTGCTGCTTATTTCATGCAGATGAAGGGATCCATTTTGTCCCAAAGGAGCCAAGGGATAGTGTTTTTCCAGTACCCAAACTGGATAATGGGATCCAAGTTTGAGGCTTTGCCCAGTGTGTGCTGACTCATACACCAATTGGTCTATGCCAATTACAGCAACAGACAGTTTTCGTAAGTCAAGCATAAATGTTACACATATGAATCGATACTCACAAACACATACAGTCCAATCTGGGTAAATTAACTTACATAAAATTTCATTAGTTTGAGCTGCCAAGCCTTTTAACTACATCATATCGTCAGAGCTGATTAATGAGGCCAGCCCATGTGATGAAAGCCAAGGCTGCATGTTGTCTTTCATAAATAATATAGAAATTATTGCTGTCTGCAATGAAGAAACATGCTGTCAGTGAAGAATTAGGAAAGTTCCTAACAGATGAGGAGCTAATTGATCCCTAAATTATTCATACCATTTCTCTGGGTGCTCATACTCCACTGGTGGCTTTTTTTTAACCCTCTGAGCGTAATGCCATTATCCCGAAAATAATTTCTTGAGATGTAGCTGGCTTTTTTTGCCATGCATTTCGAGTGGAGGGGAGGGAAAGAGAAACTGTGCCCATTAACATATAGATTTCATTTTATATGGGATGTAAGAGACAGTTTGCATGCGACCAAGACAATGAAATCAGCAAGCGTTTCTCTGTTGGTGTAGTGTTGTAGTAGCAACTCCATTTTCACGAAAGGAAGGGTAAACATTATCACCATTAATTATCTCCATTGCTCAGCTTGTATTTCCACTTACCTATTCTTGTGGAAAGTCCAGTTATTATGCACTAAAATAAACTTAACTCATCACCAGTTAGGAATTGTGTAAATGTCATATTGTCACACTTTCAGGGTCCCAACCCCCTCAGAGCAAGGTCTGGCACTTCTTGCCTCTCAAAAGATATCCTCCACTTTGCATCATTGTCATCTTACAGCTAGAAGTAGCTGGACTCATCAGGGGAGGGAGAAGGAACAAATGATAGACCTTGCTGCCAGTTCCTACATGTTGATTCATCCAATAAAGATATTGCTAAACTGTGAATTTTGGAGTTTTTCTCTGCATGTATGTTGCACATCTCATTGTACGGAAATATTAATGTTGACTGATCTCGCATCCACACTCCAACTGACAGCAGCAATAAATTGGTCTGAGAGTGGTTGAATTGACTATGGTCACTTGGGGAGGTTGAAGGCTAATCAGGTTTTGAACCTGATATGTCCATATTTATCAGACTCTAGACAAGCCTCCATCATCCTGATGTTCTTTACTTGTATGGGCTACAATTCCTATCAGAGCCAGCCAACACGGCTAATAATCAAGGATGGTGGAAGTTGTATCCAACAGCATCTGGGAGGCAAAACAGTGGGGAAGGTTCCTCTAGACATTATGGGTGGTCTTCAACTAAGGATGAGAACTGGTGTAATGGGATTTTCCTGCTTTCCTCCTCTATCCCAAAATCTGCTCTGGAGGGGGGAAACCCAGAACAGATTTATGAGGCATGTAGGGGGAAGAGAGGGAGGAGGGATGTTCCATTGCACAAGAAGAAATTCTTGCACTGATGGAATATTCACTTCAGCACTATGTTGAATAAAACCCCAGGTTTTGTTAAAAACAAAACAAAACACCACACCACTGAATCTTAAAGGTGGTCTTGACAATATGAAACAGTTGCAACTGCTACTTTTCTGAGCCAAACTGTGTTGCAAAAACAAAATTAAAGCAACCAACACATCGGTCCTGTTTGTTTTTATTGTAGCTAACAGCAGCTCACCATTTTAAAAGCATCAGCCATATTTCATGCAAAACATTTTGTGACCAAGCTAACAGCTTGTGTTTCAAATTCCAAGCAATAAAACTACCCCAAATTAAATTATGGGAGAATTTCTGCCAGTCTGCTCTGTCACACTTCCCCTTTTCTGACCCAACATATCCAACCCTCACAGCTGCCTCTGTTCTCCTGGTTCTTTGGGGGACTTTTACTTGGGCCTTCATCAGGTCAACCCCAACAGTCCAGTGTCTCCTGAAAATGATCTGTCAACTTTGCTACTCACTTTGCAATAATATTTATTGGCAAGTCTCACTGAAAAGAATGTGAGTTTGCAGCCAATGAGTCTTGATGGGTCAAGCCAATACAATTCTAAACCAACTCTCCTAAACTTGATGCCAAATCCTTTGATCAGGTGAATTGTTTTGCACTGAAATGGACTGGCTGTGTTGCGCTCACAATCTTAACCTTCCTTACAGTTGTATTATTTTCCAGCAAAAGTGGTAACAACAGATGTCACTTGAGTTCACTGAGAACTTAGTTCCTTTTTTATTCCTTATTATATGACAATTGCTAACAACATAATCCATGATATAATGAAGTGAAGTATGCCAAACACCTGCCTCTGTAAACCCTGAAAATCATAATTAAAAAAAACAAACAGGAATGACAAATTCCTTTTGAAACCAACATTTAACATTCGGTGAGCATGTCATATCTAAATATTACTTTGAATCTCCATGGAACTCTGCTTTGACCTTTCCTGTTGACTCAAGGTACTCATTTGATATAGATCCCGTTTGCTTTACTTCTCTCTTTAAGCTCTAGCATATGTTATTGTTTCTTCTTCATATTTGTCACCTGTACATTGAAATATGGAAAGTGTTGGTGATTTTAAGGCAGGAAGAAACAATTGTTTTTTCCTTCTAGGTCTATAACTTTGGGACTATGCAATTTTCCATTAACAAATCAATGAGAACGAAGAGCTCAATGGCCATACATAGTATTACACCATCATTAAAATGTCAATGGTTGTACATAGTATTACACCATCATTAAAATGTCACTTTTGATTGGATTTTGTCATCACATTCTTGGGGTGAAAATAGACATCCATTCTACGAAGTTGAAGTAAGGTGTTTGAAAATGGCCACTTGACCTGATGCAGCGCCTCCCCCATCATCCCGGAGTCGCGCCATTTTGTTTGTGGCCATTGGCCCCTTCCCCTGGCTGCTGCAAAGCATCCTGGATTCTTGCCAGACCCAGTTTTGAATTCTGGCCAATCCATGGTGGCCTGGGGTGGAGCAGGGCCAGGGAGCAGACGGTGCACCAGCAGTCTTCTCTTTGGTATGCTCCCTGGCCATTTAAGCGGGCCAGCGCTGCCCTCTGTTGTTTGAAAACACATTCTGTCCTCTAAAATCAAAGCTTTCAGAATGCTGCAGATGGATATTCAACCCACTTCCACCAAACTTTAGAATGTCTAGCTGTCTGTCTTCACCCTTATATGTCATTACTTTTTCTGGGATTCATGCCATGACTTTCCACCCATCAAAACATCTTGTCATTGGTAAGTCACTCAGCATTACAGTCAAGTACCACATCGTCTCATACTTGTGCCCAAAACATTGCACTCATGCCCATAATTAGGGTAAACACTCCAAGCCAGCTAAATTAATTATTTTCCTTTTCAAATTAGGGGGAAATCCAGATGCGGATGAGAAAACCCTTGTCTAAAACCTTAAGAGAGCCACTGCCAACCAGTGTAGACAACAGTGAACTCCATGAACCAGCAGTAAGACTCAGCATAATGTAGCTTCCTATGATCCTGGGCATGGCCAGAATCTCAGGCTGACACTTTCCAGGCCTTACAAGCTAACAGATCCAATAGACACCACAATCTTTGATCTTACAAGTCACCTTGATGTTTGTCTCATACAACAGGACACTTAGACTAAGGCTTCGTCAGACCTCCATAACCTCCATTGTTGCCTTTTCTGGGCAACTGTTGC
This sequence comes from Lacerta agilis, assembly GCF_009819535.1. Taxonomy (NCBI): domain Eukaryota; kingdom Metazoa; phylum Chordata; class Lepidosauria; order Squamata; family Lacertidae; genus Lacerta; species Lacerta agilis. The sequence goes on along the minus strand of NC_046318.1, from coordinate 60,441,073 downwards.
TGCTCTGCATGGTTGAGAATATAGGTAAACCTATGTCCCTTCATGGTCTTCTAAACCCCTAGTACCACTTGCCTCCCTCAAATAAAGTGGTATATTTTCCCCCCTTCCCCTATAAAGCATTAGCACAATTGAGTTTAAATTGACAAAGACCCAAGCTTCTAATTTTGTGCTTGCACTTTCCCTCTTTCTAGTCTTCCATCTTCTATTCCCATTACTCTGTCTCCTCTTTCTTTAGCCTTCATTTTAGCTCTGCATTATTATTATTTTGCCAAGTTGTTAATTATTTATTGAGAACAGTTGTTGACTGTCCAATCAACAACGTCCTTTGGGAGGTTCATGCTAAGTTTAAACAGTATACACTTAAAATCTTAAAACATTCATTAAAACATTGAAAACATTTGGAAAGAAAACCAATCACTTTCCTGCCTAAAAACCAGCACAAGTGGTATAACAGCATTTTAAACCCAGTAGAAATAAGGACAAGAACATAATACTTGGAGAATAAAAGCTCATCAGCTAGTATGAAAAGGATCTTAATGTAAGCACCAGGTGAGTCTTGTCTGGGTAGGCATTTTCTAATTGAGACACCATCACTAAAAAGGGCCGTTTTATTAGCAACCACTCACTTTGTTTCTTTAAGTGGGAGAACCAGGTTAATAATCTCTGGTGAAGATCTCAAGCCCCAGGGGACGCAATATTTCAGGTAACGAGGGCACATCATTTAGAGCTTTACACCTGATACCACATTACATCCTTGCTTGTTATTCAACTTCCATAGGTTCTGAATCAAATCTATTCAGCAATTCTTCCCAGTCCACCCCTTGATTATGATTGCTGGATTAGAAATCTAATGGACCTATCCCCACTGAAAATATTACAGCCACTTTCTTCCTTGGTATGTCCATAGTGTGGGATGTAAAATAAGCAGTCAAGTACAACATTTCCTGTTTGCCCAGAGTGGATACGCAGGGGAATGTTAGTCCAGCCAGGAGGACTTCCTGTCACACCTGGTCTGGAGAACCCTTCCCCTGCATATCACTAAGTAGGTGGGTGTGACCCTGTCACACAGCCCTCTTCCTCTCACCCCTTCTTTGCTTTATTCCATCTTGATGTTCTTTTGCTGTCTCAGTCCCCATATTGGATGAGTCCACACTCTCTTCTGTAACTACAAGCTAAAGCCTGCCTTCAGGATCATACTGTGAACTGAATGTAATTAAATGTCATTACTTTTAAAAGAAGACTGTTGTGTCTTTATTTTATTTTAAGAGGGAACAAAGGGGATTTACCAGGAACAAATCCAATCTGGACATGCCAGACTGGATTGTTTAATTTAAGAGATTCTAATGAATCTAACAATTAGCTTCCTGTAATAGACTTATCCATCCTTAAAGAAATCAGGCCTGAGTGCTCACTGGAAGGGCAGATCCTGAAGTTGAGGCTCCAGTACTTCGGCCACCTCATGCGAAGACTCCCTGGAAAAGACCCTGATGTTGGGAAAGATGGAGGGCACAAGGAGAAGGGGACGACAGAGAATGAGATGGTTGGACAGTTACAGGTGGGTAGCCGTGTTGGTCTGCCATAGTCAAAACAAAATCGAAAATTCTTTCTAGTAGCACCTTAGAGACCAACTGAGTTTGTTCCTGGTATGAGCTTTCGTGTGCATGCACACTTCTTCAGATATCTGAAAGAATTTTCGATGGTTGGACAGTGTTCTCGAAGCGACTGTCATGAGTTTGGCCAAACTGCGGGAGGCAGTGGAGGATAGGGGTGCCTGGCGTGCTCTGGTCCATGGGGTCACGAAGAGTTGGACATGACTGAACGACTGAACAACAACAACAACAGCAATACACTGGGGAATGTACTCTGCTACCAGCTCACTATTAAATCAATATATCCTCTCCTACATCCTCAACACTCCCACACATAGCAACTACAGGCCTTTTCAAGCACTTCTTAAAACATACTGCAACACAGTTTACACCTAATATTCTTTGGGAGAAGTTATGTGTTTTCAATGTGCTTTAAATTTGTGGTGGAGCTCTGCCCCAGATGGTCAACCTAAAATTCAATCATTTATGACCCACTGTCCTACTCATGGTATCATTGTTGCACTCCATGTTTAGAATAAAAATGAGACTGATGTCAGTTGGTCTCTCTCTGGTTACCAGAACTCCAGCTTTCATTCTTGCTGATTCTATGGCACTCAAAACATCTGTAAACACTTGTCAGTGAATCAAATGGCCATAGCATCTGCTGGATGGCTCAGCTTACGCTTCAGATCTTAGCAGGCAGGTTTTGTGTAACAAAAACGTATTATTCTAATTAGCACTCTTTTGGGCAAGGATATCAATAGTGCAATTGTCAAGGAGATTACATTACATTTTCACCTTTTGAGATTGTTGCCTATATCACAGGCTAGGGTCTGCAGCCAGAAAAGAAAAGGGAAACCTGCAGTTTGGGACTTTATACAGGTTTTTCAAACAGACGTAAATCAGGTTCTGATACAACTGCACATCAATGCCCACTTACTAATTCCCGTGCATAATGTGCTTTTTCATTTCATCTCAAATAGAGTTGCCCTTAGTGCTCACCCTCCTGCTCTAGTCCAGACAAAACCAGAGAAGAATAGGAAGATCTGTGATGGCTTTTAAGAGCAGAAATTGAATGAATCGAGGACCCAGAGTCCCTGGATGGATCAGGAATACAGAGTCAAGGCAGAACCTGGCAAATATGGTGTGGTGCCAAGAAAAAATGTCAGGAGTTATGGGGAAACCTAGTATTTGCCTCACAGGGTTGTGGTGGGGATGAAATTGGGAGAGGAGCCATGCACACCACCTTGATGTCCTTAGAAGATAAGGTGGTATAAAATGGTAATAAACAAAAATCAAAAATCAAACAGTACCTAACAGTCTATGGTTTTACTACACAGACCAGTAGTGTGCTTTCTAAAAACCACACTTTCAGACTGGGAAGTAGTGTGTGTCCCGTTCCCCCCCCCCCCAGCAAGTTATTTGTGGATTGTTCCATATGGTCACTTTTAAAATAAGACAAGCTGTTCATTTTTATATATTAAAAAATGTTTTATCTAAGTGTTTTATCCTACTGTAATTGAGCTTTGAGGCCTCTGGATTAGTCAAGGATAAATTGCTTGGATACCTTTGGAAAGGTTGATGAGGGGCACTGCTCCAGGCTTATGAGATAAGATGGCTTCTTAGATACTTGCCAAACAGATATTAACTTAAATGTGGCACTATGGCTGTCAAAGGATGCTGTGTCCTCCTTGTCATACTGTTCCAGATACAGAGTTGTATCCAACACTATTGTTCCACTTGCACAACAAGGAAATGTTGAAGAATATAGTAGGATGTCCTTAGTTTCATTGGAGAAATGTTGGAGGGTATGGAGTTATGTGACCCCCGAGCCAAGGAGATAAGTAACTATACAACTTTTAGAAGACACCTGAAGGCAGCCCTGTATAGGGAAGTTTTAAAATGTTTCATGTATAAATCATAAAATTATTATTATATTATGAAATAGGACATCCCTATTTTCAATGGAGAAATGTTGGAGGGTGTGGACTTGATCTGAATTTATAGTGGAGGTCAACAATGAACAATCAGCATTATGGTGGGGAGGGGTGCGTACGCCTGTAATCGATCCCCTTGTTAAAGATCTCACTCTATGCTGGAAGATGAGCCTTGTGTGTGGGATTCACAACCACCCTCTTCATGCAAACAAGTTTGTTCCTTTGTGTAGAATGGTCTCATTGAAAAGCTTTGGAAAAAATATGGGCCCAAGGAATCTTGGGTTTTAATTTGTGTATTTTCTTAAGAATATACACTAGCGCAGAGAGCTTAATGTAATATCATCTCTCTCTCTCTCTGAATGATTGGAATTCAGTTTGTTTTCATTAATTTGTGCAGGAGCAGGCACTATCTGGCAAGGCAAAGGGCACCCCTGGTTTGTTCTGAAACACGGAAGAAATGCACTCTCCCTTTTTATTGCTACAGTTGTTTTACATTAAGCCTGGAAGAAGCACAATGTTGTGTAACACAAAGCATCTTTTCTTCTATTGATGTATTCTGTAAACCTCATAAATTTTCTCTAAGGAATTAACAGGAGATAAAGTGCCACAGGCCTGAGTGCTCAGCTGTCTTTCTCAAATGATATTAGCAAATCCAAAATAAAACTAAACTGAAAATATGGGAAGCCTTTTTACATGTTATATCTAAATCTGTTTTATTACTAATGGACTTCTATTTAACTCAGACTTTAAAACAATTTGTGTAAAAGCTTGCACTGGAAAAAAAAAAACTTTTTTAAAAAAAAAAGTGTGCAGAGGCCATTCTTAGCACATAAATGCACAAATTCAAGTCACATTGATTTCAATTAAATATATCAGGGATAAACAATGTGGTGCTTGCCAGTTGTTGCTGGACTACAACTCCCATCAGCCCCAAGTAGCATGCATTGCCCAAAAGTTTGGGTGATGGGAGTTACAGTCCAGCAACATATGGAGGGGGCCAGGTTGGCCGCCCCTGAACTATATGCTGGATTTCTGGAAAATGAAATGAATAGAAATTGAAAAATATGTCTGCCTATTGGTGGAGACTAATGAGATTGCAACAGCTGTCCTGGTAAAATAGGTTTCATATGGAAAATGCTAATCTGGGAGGGTTTTCATTCTCTTTAGCGCCGCTTCAGCTCTATCTAAAGTAAGACATGGAATTGCATTTGTGCATATGTCAATTAGTCCACAGAACAGGTGTGGCCCTCCAGGTGTTGCTGAACTATAAGTCATCTCATAAGTTGGAAGCATCCAGGATTGGTCCGTGCAACGAAGTAGGCTTGCCCTTCAAACAGGTAGCCAAGATGGTGCCTTCCTCATGAAGTTGGACTGCAATTCCCATCTTCCCTGACCTGTTGTTGTCCCGCTGCTGAGCAACAACATGCAGAACACAGTGGAGTGGGAGACCAGTTAACCAGAATAGTCTCTGAGCTGTACTTGCCTGGAGAGCAGAGTCAGCATCCAAAGTCAGGTCCAGCCCTAGGGTCAGGCAAACAGCAATACATGTGGTGGGATGGTCCAGGGGTCAGGGAATCAAATGATCAAGTGTCAAGATGAGCAGGAAGCAGCAAGGTAGAGCCAGGAACTACAAGTGTTGTCTCCAACATCTGACTGCTACTGGAAGCTTTGCTTAAGAAGGCTGAAGCCAGCTGGTTCCCATCAGAGCCTTCTCCTCCGTGTCCCTGAAAGCTGATCAGCTGCTGGTGGGGTCACTTCCCTTTCAGGCTGCTGTTCAGAAGGGGAAGATAACTCCTGGCTGATGGGAGTTGGAGTCCAACAATATCTGGAATGCCACAGGTTTGTAATGGACTTTCTCTCTGCAGTAGATCACCACGCAGAGAGGATATTTTCATGGTGTCGTTAGAAATATTTTTCATTTCATTTCATTTTATTGAACAACAGAAACCAGACAATACGCATGAAGAAGAAAACAAACATCATCAACAAAGAATTGTAAGTTCAACGCAATAAGCTTTTGATAATAAAGTCAAAAGGAAAATAAAGAATCAAGCATGAATGAGATGCAGACCCTCCAAGTGTCCCTATTCTCCAAGGACAGACCCAGATAAATGTTGGAGGGTATGGTGTTATATGACCCCCTGAGCCAAGGAAATAAGTAATTATACAACCTTTAAAAGGCATTTGAAGGCAGCCCTGTATAGGGAAGATTTTTTTTAATGTTTTATGTTTTATTATATATATATATTTATAAATGTTGGAAGCTGCTCAGTGGCTGGGGGGCAATCTAGTCAGATGGGTGAGGTATACATAATAAAATTGTTGTTGTTGTTGTTGTTGTTGTTAAATAGGACATCCCTATTTTCATCAGAGAAACGTTGCAGATGGACACAATTCTGATATTATAAATGAGGTATAAAAACACAATTTACATAGCATGATGAAGGAAATGGGGGGAAGGTCTTGCCTGCTTATGGATGCCACTGAATAAAATCATATTTCGAAGTGATTCGCCACTGTATGATCGCAATGTCATATAATCTAATTTTCAATGAGCTTGCAAAATGGTAGCAGATCCCTACATATTTTTTTTAAGTGGGCTGCATTGGTGACTGTTCACGAGATGTTTAATTTTGGCCAGAATATATGGGGTGGAAACAAGGAGTAGAACAGTATGCAAAAGAAAATATATAGGGCATATAAACCAGCCCTTGTGAAGCATTTATAAGTCCCCGTGATTTCAGCAGGAGAGAATTAAGTCCTTGCTTAAGTACTGAAGTCAGTGCTATATAAATATGTCTGGCTTTGAGTGAATCATGCCCACCACTTTCATGCATTTTGTACTCAGAAAAGGTTCCTGGTTAGAAGAAGCAAAATAAGAAGCCGTCTCTTCATACAGATTTAAAGAACATGCTGCAAGAAATATAGAGAGTGCTGACTAAAGAACAGAGTCCAGTGGATATCATGTCTGTACCTCTTAAAGCTCCTCATGTCTAATTCATAGCGCAGCCGTTTACTCTGTCAAGGCTTATGACCTGGGATTTTAAAGAAAGAAATGTGGAGCGCTAAGTCTTGTCACTGTTCATTATTTTCCTAGTTAATCAAGACACATAGACTGATGACTAAGGGAAGCTTTTTCATGTGTGAGGTAAGGGGAAATCAATTTGTCACTGTTTCCCTGAATAACATACATCATAAAATGGAACCATTTACACCTAAAATGATTGTTGCAGATTAATAACTGAAATGTTTTCGAGGTTCATAGATGAGAGAATAGAAAAAGTATAAAATAATAATTGTAAGATGTTATCTAGGAGCTCTTGCTTTTATCAAAACAGATAGCCATTAATCTAGTAAAACAGTGGTTCCATTTATCTGGAGGATGCAAAGGTGCTTTTCTTCCATAGGACCAGTTTTTCTTTTAAAATAATGCCATGCTCAAGAAATGTGTTACTAAACTCTGAGTGAATCTTGGTCTCTCTCCAAAATGATTTTGAATTTGCTACGATTAGAAACTGCATAATACAGGGTAGGCATGTTTTGCTCTAGTAAAACAGCATGTTTCGTTACAGGAAAATGGCAAGTTTCTAGTCCTCTTGACTAACTCTTGTATTCTAAAAATTCAGAGCCCTATGGATTCGGAAGGGGGCCCATTGTGTAAGGAAACTTGGCATGAGCTCTGTCCTGATACCAGGAAGCAGCCGCCAGAAAAACTGTAATAGCTTTATTTACTTCCTAGTGCCTATCCTATTCTTCACAAAATTTTGGAGCAATCCCCCCTTAATATGGTAATCGCAGCACAGTAGACAGATCAAATTATTCTGCATTAGATGTAGTTCTTGCAAAGTGTTACTGCAGTATGTGGATTTTAACAAAGCAAAACAGCATTATTCTAAAATATTAGAATATTCCTGGGGGCAGATGGAAACAAAACCACAAATCGTCTGCAGTTACATTTTCATCTGATTATGATCTAATTAATGAATGCCCAAGGAAGTATTTTCTTTTTTAGAATAAAAAAGAAAACTGTTATAGAATTATATTGTTATTCAAAACATATCTACAGAATAGCCTAACTTATTTGCTTAGGCAGTGTAAATAAGAAAAGGGTTTTTAACCATCCAGTTGGAGACTTCAGCACTTACTATGACCTGGGCTTTCTTCACTTTCACTTTCTACCCATTGAGACCCGTAATTCAGATATGTACCCATGCTGCATGGGGTGTAATGCAATTCTACTCAATATTGATCCCAAGTAGATTCCAATGTATATTTAGCAGAGTAACAACTTAAACACATTGCAAGATTCCCCCCAAAATAGACCAGAGGCAATTATATTTCATCCAGCAGAACTCTACTGCTACTGAAGGCAAATGAGCATAATGGTCACAAATCCAATACATTCAGGATTGGCACTGTCCATAAGAAAGCCAGTTGCAGCAGACCTAACTTAAACTTAGCAGACTTAACTTACATTTACAATAACTTATAAGAAGACTAAACCTTAACACTATACAATATACAGAACACCACACCAGAAGGAAAGAGAGACAGAAAGAGAAAGTGAGACCCAGGCTCCTTCTGGCCTATTATTATAATCAGCATGACCTTGAAGAAGAGATAACAGAAGCAGTTTAAGCCAGCTGTACTCAGCTTCTCTGAAGGTATAACCCAAACACCACAAACTTCTGCTTGTTTCTTTCACACAGAGAAGCTTCCAGAGCCCTCTTGAATTAATTAGAATAGGAAAGATTCCCACACATCAGAGCAATACTTTCTGCACTAAGAAATGCAAACTGACACATAAGGTGAAACTCGAAAAATTAGAATATCGTGGAAAAGTTCATTTATTTCAGTGATTCAAATTAAAAGGTGAAACTAATATATGAGATAGTCTCATGGCATGCAAAGCGAGATATGTAAAGCCTTTATTTGTTATAATTGTGATGATTATGGTGTATAGCTGATGAAAACCCCAAATTCACAAACTCAGAAAATTAGAATATTGTGAAAAGGTCAGTAGCTACTCAATCCATAACACCTGCAAAGGGTTCCTGAGCCTTTAAATGGTCTCTCAGTCTGGTTCAGTAGGAATCACAATCATGGGAAAGGCTGCTCAGTTGTGCAGAAAACCATCACTCAGACCCTCCATAAGGAGGGAAAGCCTCAAAAGGTAATTTCAGAAGAAGTTGGATGTTCCCAAAGTGCTGTATCAAAGCACATTAATGGAAAGTTATGTGGAAGGGGAAAGTGTGGAAGAAAAAGGTGCACAAGCAGCAGGGATGACCACAGCCTGGAGAGGATTGTCGGGAAAAGACCATTCAAACGTGTTGGGGACTTTCACAAGGAGTGGACTGAGGCTGGAGTTAGTGCTTCAAGAGCCACCACACAGAGATGGATCCTGGAGATGGGTTTCAAATGTCATATTCCTCTTGTCAAGCTGCTCCTGAACAAGAAACAACATCAGAAGTGTCTTACCTGGGCCAAAGAAAAAAAGAACTGGTCTGTTGCTCAGTGGTCCCAAGTCCTCTTTTCAGATGAGAGCAACTTTTGCATCTCATTTGGAAACCAAGGACCCAGAGTCTGGAGGAAGAATGGGGAGGCACACAATGCCACATGCTTGAAGTCCAGTGTGAAGTTTCCACAGTCTGTGTTGATTTGAGGAGCCATATTGTCTGCTGGTGTTGGTCCACTGTGCTTTATTAAGTCCAGGGTCAACGCAGCCGTCTACCAGGAAATTTTGGAGCACTTCATGCTTCCTTCCGCAGTTGAGCTTTATGGGGATGCTGACTTTATTTTCCAGCAGGACTTGGCACCTGCCCACACTGCGAAAAGTACCAAAACCTGGTTCAGTGCGCATGGGACTACTGTGCTTGATTGGCCAGCAAACTCGCCTGACCTGAACCCCATAGAGAATCTATGGGGCATTGCCAAGAGAAAGATGAGAGACATGAGACTGAGCAATGCAGAAGAGCTGAAGGCCGCTATTGAAGCATCCTGGTCTTCCATAACACCTCAGCAGTGCCACAGGCTGATAGCGTCCATGCCACGCCACATTGAGGCAGTAATTGATACAAAAGGGGCCCAAACGAAGTACTGAGTACATATGCATGCTTCTACTTTTCAAAGGTCCAATATTGTTCTATTTGCAATCCTTGTTTTGTTGATTTCATTTAATAATCTAATTTTCTGAGATTGTGAATTTGAGGTTTTCATCAGCTGTAGGCCATAATCATCACAATTTTAACAAATAAAGGCTTGACATATCTCGCTTTGCATGTCATGAGTCTATCTCATATATTAGTTTCACCTTTTAAGTTGAATTACTGAAATAAATGAACTTTTCCACGATATTCTAATTTTTTGAGTTTCACCCTGTAAGTACCTCGTGGAAGTGATTGACACATTACTGGAAGCAGAGATGAAGGGAGCCTTCATTGTTATCTCAAAAATATTTAGTGGCATTAAAACAACAATTAATGGTGCATTTTTGCTTTGTTTAGATGGCCATCCAATGCAGCATCAGAGACAATGCATATTTCCCCTTGCAGCTCAGGGAAGAACTTAACCATGAAATTTAGAAAATGAGACCCCCAATTGCATTGGTCGAAATGAAAAATGCTTCTCCAAAGTCACACATGGGCAGAGATAATCATGTCTGTAGGAGTGAATATTAATGCCCAAGTCATATGGAAGCACACTTATCTTTTGTCAAGCTTCTTAAGCCATAAGAAATTGAATGAAACAAGGCAAGAGAAGAATGTGGCAGAATTATTTTCAAGTCTCTAGGTTAAGAGCATCCTCCTGAACAGCAGTCAGGTAGTCAATAAAGAGATTATCATTATAGTGGTGAAGTTGAGAGGGTATTTATTTTTTGCAGTAAGAATGGGTAGCACCCCATGGTTGCATGAGCAGAAGCTCATCTTTCTCTTCTCTTAGTCTCCCTGTGCAGCCCCCCCCCCCAAAAAAAAATTGCGCTTTGTTGCACAGTGATGCAATGGAAGCAGAGAACTGACCGAAATCAGGTTGAGGAAGCTTGCACAAGCAAGACTAGAGGAAGAGGAAGATTGGTTGTACAAGCTTTCCAAATGCTTGCATAAGCACTGGATACATCAAAAGGCAGGGGAGAAATTATGTTTGGCTCACCCTAACAAATGCACACTTCCCAAACCAATTAGTTGTTGATTAGTCGTTTGTTGTTGTTCAGTCGTTCAGTCGTGTCCGACTCTTCATGACCCCATGGACCAGAGCACGCCAGGCACGCCTGTCTTCCACTGTCTCCTGCAGTTTGCTCAGACTCATGTTAGTAGCTTCAAGAACACTATCCAACCATCTCGTCCTCTGTCGTCCCCTTCTCCTTGTGCCCTCAATCGTTCCCAACATGAGGGTCTTTTCCAGGGAGTCTTCTCTTCTCATGAGGTGGCCAAACCAATACAGGAACCAAAACATGACAATCCTTTAAGATGCACGCTTCTTTGAATTTTGTGGCATGCTTCTCCAACCAAATTATACATTGTGCGGCTCTGTGGCACAATGGATAGCATACTGGATTTCTAGCGTAGTGAAGTGATTTTAAAGGTTGTGGGTTCGAGTCCTACCAGAGTCACATGGTTCTTTTGAGGATGGGAGTGCCAGGGAGTGCCAGCCATGTTGCCTTAGCAACAGCGAACATGCTACCTTTTCTTATTCACTTTCTACCCTTGCAAAGGAATGTAGAAATTACCCAAAAGGAGGAAAGTGATTTATGGGTTGGTGGGAGATGATAATGGAATCCATTTCCCTTTCCCATTTTTTTCAGAACTTCTTGCTATTCCTTAGTCACATTTTATTGCATAATAGCCTTACAATGTGGGCGTGATGTTAGCAAAACAAGGCAGCTGCATAGTCCATCTGCATTAATGAGTAGTTATTATTATTTCAGATGTAGGAAGTGAGTGGCCTGACATTGTCTCTGTTTAAAAAGATACCAACTGCAATTCCCAATAATATTTTTTTTTAGTTGATTAAAAGCATGTAGAAATAATCACATTGCAAACTGGATTAGGACAGAGGCTGGGAACCTTTTTTTTAAAATGTTCCAAAACAGGAACCTTGTGGGGGGGTGCATACTGGGGTGAACAGGACCAATGTCAAGGATACATGGGCCAAAGCCACAGGTGCCCCATAATACTCTCCCACATTTGTTAGAAAGTGACCAGGCAGGCACTGTCAGCGGACTCTCTTCAGTGCCTGCTAAAAGCATTTTTTGTTCACTCAAGGCTATTCAACATGTAGAGTGCTGGCATGTTTTTTTTTGATCTGGAGTTGCTGCTGCTGGTTAGCTTATTGTTGATTTTAAGTATTTTGAATAATTTCTGATAATTTCATTGTTGCATTATTTTTGTAAATCACTTTGGCTTTCTTTGTATATATATTTCATATGCAATCGAGCAGTATATAACTCTTGTGAAATAAATAAATAAGTAGGTAGCATTGGGACACCCAATTCCATTCTGCCACTCCCTTTCTCTGCCTCCTTCCCTTCTCTCTCTCCCCCCTGCTTTCTTCCTGTATCTCTATGATGCCTCCTTTTCTCACTCTCTTCCTCCCTGTTTTTCCCATCTCTTTCTTCCTTCCCTTCCTCCCCCCCCCCACCTTCTCTCCCTCACAGCAGGGATTGGTGGATTGCTCCCTTCATTGGTGGATTGCTCTAGCTCCTTCCTGTGACCACCTTAAAAGCCATCATTCCTTTAAAAGGAAGTTGATCCAAACGTGCTCTGAATAACTGGATGGTTTTGAAAAATAACAACAAAATATTAAGTTGGGTTAAGGGCTTTCTTGCGGGACGCGGGTGGCGCTGTGGTCTAAACCACTAAGCCTCTTGGGCTTGCTGATCAGAAGGTTGGCGCTTCGAATCCCTGCGACAGGGTGAGCTCCCGTTGCTCGGTCCCAGCTCCTGCCAACCTAGCAGTTCGAAAGCACGTCAAAGGGCAAGTAGATAAATAGGTATGGCTGCAGCAGGAAGGTAAACGGCATTTTCATGCACTGCTCTGGTTTCAGTGTTCCATTGCACCAGAAGCGGCTTAGTCATGCTGGCCACATGGAAAAACTGTCTGCGGACAAACACCGGCTCCCTCGGCCTGTAAAGCAAGATGAGCACCACAACCCCAGAGTCATCTGCGACTGGACTTAACTGTCAGGGGTCCTTTACCTTTACCTTTTTTAAGGCCTTTCTATAAGGCATCTAACCTCAATCCAAATGCAGACCTAAGCTTCACCTGACTGCTTCATTGGGGACACAACAAAGACAAAATGGAAGGCAAAATATAAGAGAGCCCAGCATAAGTAATCAATATCCATGCATAAAAGAGAACACAAGAATCTGCCCCTATAATTTATCTGCATAGGATACATTTCTTTTCCTACAAGTGCTTTCTTTTCCTTTCAGTCCCCCGAACACTCAAGCAAGACACATGCCTTCCATCTCAACATTCCTGTGGAGACTTCTTTATCTCTAACATTATATTTATTACTCCTTTTTGCAAATGCATGAATCAATCGGGCATATCCTAACTACAGATGGTACAAAGCTCACTTCAATCAATCTCATGCTGTGTTCCTGGAACTACTGCTGGTCTGGCTCGTGCTTCCTAAGCCTATTATGTTGATGTCCAGCCTACAAACAACATCACATGCACATAGCTCTAATCTATTTATTGCTGTACAATGGAATATAGACAGGGATTTTTGTTCTGCAATGTGGCTTTTGAAAGGGAAAAAGGGTTTGTTTGATCAAGCATTAACTCTTTGGTATTTCAGGGGCTGCTCCTTTGCCTTGTTGAGGATTCTGGCATGTTTCGATTCTTTTGCATTATCTAACAAGCGGGAGATTGCTAAGGAACACTTTGAGGATCATTCTAAAGTTTCTAGCAGTGTAGTCTGATTCCTAAGCTATGTATGTGCACAGGGCAGGGATGGGATCATTCCTATGTCCCCCTATGTTGTGCTATGCTTGAAAATGCACGGACGTACTGTATCTATACCAGCACAGATGCAACTTCGATCCAGTGAAAGCTACCATTGGTGGGCCCTGACAATGTCTAAGGCCCCACTCAGCAGAATGAGCAGGAAGGCTCCCATATGAAGCTGGGTTGGCATCCCAGTTTGAATAATACACATTTAATGCACACTGTCGTCTATTAAAGGGAAATGCTGTAAGACCATTAAGTCCAGAAGTAATACAAATTGCCACCTAAAGAGGGAACCTCCATATGACCATTGAGTCTAGAGTCTAGAAAAATACCTGGGCAGAGCAGAAACATGGCAGAGAAATTGCTAGGCTTGGTAATAACTATACACTCCATCAGAGCTCATTCCTACCTCCTACACTATCTGAAGAAGTGTGCATGCACACGCAAGCTCATACCAACAGCAAATTTAGTTGGTCTCTAAGGTGCTACTGGAAGGAATTTTTTTTATTTTTTATTTTGTTTCGACTATGGCAGACCAACACGGCTACCTACCTGTAACATTCCAACCTCAGTGGCATAACAGTACTCATATAAAAATGTGGCATAAGTTAAAATACATTCTGCCTCCAATTGCCTGCCATTTGCTGGGAATCACAGGTGGGCAGAATGTTGTGCTCAGGTCCTGCTTACAGGTGTCCCACAGGACTTGGTTGGTCACTGTGAGATGCTGAACTTGATGGGCTGTTGGCTAATCCAGCAGGCTCTCCTTGTGTTCTTATTCCCACTGAAGTCAATGGTTCTCACCTTGACCCCACACCATGCCAAATAATGACAAAGGAGAAGATTCCAACTGCAGCCAATTACAGAAGCTCCCATATACAGTAGATATAAAGAAAGGGTTCAGCACATTCTTTCTACTGTCTTCAAATGCTCGATCTTTGTCCAATCAATTTCAACAGTTTATCCGACTGTGCTGCAAACATCCTGTGACTTTCACCGTGACTTGCAATAAGTCAACTGAGTGGCAGAAACTCAGCGTTAAGTTCATGTTCAATTCCATTGCTCACTAGGTCTCAAAGTAGATCTGGGATGAATTCCGTCTCGCCATGTGTTTGCCTCGTGGCAATAAATGTCTGCATTTCATTCTCTTCCTTTATTCTTCGGTTGCAGATGCAGAGGCTGAATTGGGTCAACGGCAGCACGAAGCAACCAAGATCAAATCAAGATCTTTAAGACTGGCATATTTTGTGCAGAGATGAAATGTACTGCAGCAGGGGTGGGGAACCTTTTTCAGCCTGGGGCCACGTTCCCTTGTAGGCAATAGTCTGGGGGCCACATGTCATTGGTGGGTGGGGTCAGAGGGAAAAATGTACAGAGCAACAAGCATGACTCTTACTTTTGTGTGGTGGGCTGGTTTCCACACCCCTCTAAGTATGGTTGACAGAAAGGAGAGGGGGAAGATGGAGACACGTGCCCTTTCCACTCCTCTCCTTGGTGCCAACCACATATTTAACTAAGGTTTCAAACCCGGATTAAACATCTAGCTGAGCAGGGGGCAGAAGGAAATGCAGGCATTTCTCAGCCTACATCCCTTCCTCTCCTCCCAGTTCTCTTCCCCAGCGAGTCCCATGTTTAATTAGGCTTTATGAACTTTATTAAGCCTAGGGCTGTGCAAGGAACCTGACTTGGTTCAGAGTCTGAATCAAGTGTGGGTCATCCCAGGTTAGATCGGGGCACCAAATTGGAGCATGGGGCACATGCACAGGACTCCTGTTTATCACTGCTTCATTAACACTTGGCTAATAAATGAGCTAGATCTAATCTGGCCACAGACTTCATTCACATCTGCAGAGTTCTATCCTGGTCTTATGTACAGTATACACAACTAAGCAAACTGCTGAAATATTATTTTTTCCTGGATTTTCTATTATAAAAAATAACCTCACAGCTCAAAGCATCTGCAGCCATTTTTCCAACTGTGCAGACCCTTGGATGTCTGGTAAATATCCAGTGGACTGTTAAAAAATGGCTGCATATGCTTTGAACAGCATGTTTATTATTGCAAACTATCAGGAACACCCACATAAGGTTCAGTGAAATACATTACTGGTGCTGCAATATTAAAATGTCCTTCCCTATACATTCCTTTGGTATCCTTTATGGTGTCTTTTTACTGCAGGAGGCACCGCTCATGCCATTTTGAGTAAAAGATTCCTGAAAATACTGATAAACTATGAAATATGCACGGCCACAGCCACCCTTTGCTGTAACCTCTCTGAGAGAGTCAAGAAGGTTAAATATGATATTGCCCTTCTAAATCCATGCTGTCTATTTCCCATTAAGTTTCTGCTTCTCTGTTTATCCTATTGAAGTTCCTCCTTGGGAGCCAGGAGGTGGAGATAAGAGTAAAAGCCAGCTTAAATCCTCACCATATAAATTAAATTTAAAGTGAAACCTCCTAGCGTTGCTGCTGAGTGTGTTTTTCAGCTGCAAGGGGAAAGTCAGAAATAGTACAAAACTGTATCCTGGCTGAATTCCAGAGTCAGCAAGCCAAGGATATTAGGGGCTTGATAGCCAAATGATTGTTCATGAAAGCCAGCTCTGCAGGTCTATGTGCTTTGACAATGCTGATCGGTTGCTTGGAGGAAGGAGGAAAGGGATCTGGGGTTGCAAACCCATCCACATTTGCTTGGAAATAAGCCTCATCGAATGCTGTGGGAATTACTTCTAGGTAAACCTGCATAGGACTGCACTGCACAATTATTTATATAAAAATTTTGTCCTGAAATGCACATGTACACACACATTCACACATATACACATGCATACACATACCACCACCCCTTGGGGCAGCTTATGACAATTTAAAGTCGCAATACAATAAGAAATGTATTAAAATACAAGGAATGAAACACAAACACATGGGTAGCCAATATGGTCCTTCCAGGTGTTGCTGAACTGCAGCTCCCATCATCCCTAACCATTGGTCCATGCTACATGGAGTTGATGGAAGTTGGAGTCCAAAATATCTGGGGGACACCAGGTTGGCTATCTCTCTCTCTCTTTTAAAATATTTTTATTAAAGATTTTCTTGATTTACAACGGTAATGCAATGTCTCTCTCGTATTTTTCCATATAGCATTTTTACAAATTGGTTGTTGTTGTTGAGACATTAGGGAGAGAAGGGGGAGAGAGGTGGGTGGGATGGGGGGGGTGCGTGGGGTAGGGTGAGGATGTTTCTGTTTTACTTAAAATGTGTAGGGTTTGGTGTCAGCGTTGTCTGTGCAGGTTCTCTGTTGTTCACTTGTGCTCCTTTAGTGGTGAGAGAGGTTGGGGTTGGCATGGGGCGTGGTTGTTCTTTTGCGGTTGGCTGTGGTGTTCTTTGGTCTCCTGTGTGAGTGGGGTGGGTGGGTGTTTTTGGTCAGGTTAGCCATATTGATTTGTATGCTGTTGGTAGTTTTTTTGTCATTATCTTGTTGGGCTGTGTGTGTGATGAAGGGGGACCATACCGGGGTGAAGGTTTCTTCTTCCGTTTGTCCCCGTGTCAGTTTCAGCTTACTGGTTAGTTTTTCTAAAAGGGCTGTTTCCCATACTACTTGGTACCATTGGTCCATGCTTATTCCTGACAGGTCTTTCCAGTGTCTGGTTATGATGTTTCTGGCTGCTGAGAGTAGATGGGTTATGAGTTCTTTGTGGTGTACATGGGCATTGTTGTCTTGGAAGATGTTTATTCTGGGGTGATTTCTAGCACTTGCTTGGTTATCTTGCATATTTCTCGTGTGGCTGTTGTCCAGAATGTTTGGATTTTGGGGCACACCCACCACATGTGGAGGTAGGTGCCTGTGGTGTTGCATCCTCTCCAGCATTTTGGTGAGGTTCCTGGGCGTATTAACACTAGTTTTCTTGGTGTTAGGTACCACCTGTGCGTTAGTTTCAGGGAGAGTTCTTTTCTTCTCATTGATATGGATTTAAAGGGGGGTTTGGACCACATTTTGGTCCATTGGATGGGGTTGATTTCATAACCTATGTCGTCCTCCCATTGTTTTTTTATTGCGTCTAGGGAGTTCGTGGGATTTTGGAGTAGTATTCTGTTTATTGCAGATACCATCCCTTTGCCGTGTCCCTTTGTCATTAGGATGAGGTTTTCAAAGGCTGTCAGAGGTCTAGTTGCTGCTGTTTTTACTGCTGGATTGTTTAAGAGGGAATGTAGTTGGTGGCTATCTCTGAATTATTATTATTTTTAAAATCAACATATGCAATATGCACAACAATAAAAAGGTATGTTTGAATTAAATGCCTTCTTTTGGGAGCATAGGAGGGCAAAACACAAAATTCTGTACTGGGAATGTTCAGTTCCTTCTAGTGACAACTATTTCAAAAAAGGATACTCAGAGATGTTTTAAGACAGTGTACACCAAGAAATGCAAAGTGTAAATGGGACAATTGTTCTTCTGCATGTGTAATACAAGAATGCTAACCTGGGAGCTGTGATTGGCTGCAGGCACTTGTACAGTGACTGTCCAATCAGTGGAAAGCTTGATTTGAGTTTCTGTTATGTGTGAGATGGCCCTGAACCTGATTAGCTGTGAACCCTGCACAATGTAGCATCATTCCATTATACAACCTTTTGCATTAGTTGAGAGCTCTTGTCTTTTCCATCCAACATTGCTCATAACCCTAACTGTTTTATGAGCTTTCAGATCGTCTTGTTACACCCAGCTAAACAGACACTGTAGGGAACTGAGTGTTTCGTCTGCCTAAGAACAGCTCCAGCTAACCTATGTCATTTCTCTGCTTTCACCCATATCAATAATTGCCACCTTTAGATATTCCCTGACTACTCTGGGATATCATGAATATGGAAGACATGGCTGGAAATCAAATACACTTGTATTTCCAGCCTTTGAACAAGGAATCATACAAAGAGGTAGACTCCTTGAAGCCAGGAGCGGAACTAAAGTCAGCAAGCCAGAACAATATACAGAGATATTCTAGACTTCACATCACTGCCATCCATTTGTTAACTTCACTGGGCCAATTTCAGTCTCTGGAGAACTAAACAATTTGAGTTAAAAGGCAAATTTAGAGATAGGTCATCATATGATAGACAACCTAATTGCAAAGCTGAGACACCTTTTCTCTCTGGTCTTTCATTCAAAATGCAATGTTTAATAACTACAGCTTAGTGCTACTAATATGAAATAATTTTTGGAACAATATCATTATATATATTCTCTCCAGGCATATGGAACCAATTTAACTCACAATCCCCTCATTGCTTGTGGAGGCATAGGTAGTTGGGATTGGGTAAAGTTGAACATAGGGGGTTGTGGGTTAGTGGTGGCAACACTTTACAGAACCTTTGGTGTCCCATTGTCCTCTGCTGCTATTTCAAGAGCATCATCCAGATCTTTTCAAATAACACTGCACAGGAATGCAAGAAAAGTGCCACATACGAAATGGCCATGAAAGGCTTTCATGAGAACTCAAATCACTCGAATGGGCAGTTTGGCCATCTCAGTGGGGATTAAGGAGAAGGTTCTTCATGAATCATTTCCTATTCTTACCAACAGTAAGCCTGAGAAATAAATGTATTTAGGCCTGGGCTGTCAGTTTTTAGGAAGAAATGCCTGAATGCCAGTCTTATGCATCACTGTTATTTATCTGTAGGGCAGAATCCCAAACTATGCTGATGAATTTGCACTCTTGCCATGAGTATTTATGACTGCTTTTATAAGTAAGAACAAAATAGAAAATTCTTTCCAGTAGCACCTTAGAGACCAACTGAGTTTGTTCTTGGTATGAGCTTTCGTGTGCATGCACACTTCTTCAGATACACTGAAACAGAAGTTTATAAGTGAGGTATTGAAAACTTGAAAACACAAATTACTGAAACATTTAAGGCAGGCATCCCCAAACTCGGCCCTCCAGATGTTTTGGGACTACAACTCCCATCATCCCTAGCTAACAGGACCAGTGGTCAGGGATTATGGGAATTGTAGCCCCAAAACATCTGGAGGGCCGAGTTTGGGGATGCCTGATTTAAGGGGTCTCTTCTTTTCATTTTAACTGCACTCTAATTGAAAGCACAGCATTTCACTATACAATACGTATTTGGCGCCCTGAGTAAAATTGCACCTAAAGGATAGTAACAGGATGCAGAACCTTTTGACCCAAGGTCACCACTCTCATGCATCTCAAGTTCTAATTGGCTGGAAATCTTACTGTTATCTGTGGTTGCTGGGTCAGTGTGCAATGAATCAGTGAGAGCTGGGTGCATGCTTGACTTGACAAGCTTCGATTGCAAGGGAAGAGCTGAACCAGCATGAAGAGCATATTATTACAGCATGGATATTATTACTACTTTAAAAGCAAACACTGTAGATCACGATTCAATTACATCAGTTAAAGATGGAGATAGACATGGCAACTCTGTCTTCTCTCAGTTTACCTTTTCCTAATCTTAAATTCAGTTCTGCATCAGCTTGTGAATCTTTTAGAAACATTTTTCAACAAAAAAAGCCAGCATTGTGTGGTGGATTTCTCCTAATATTCACCATTTTGTCTGCAAATGTACTCATTTTTGGAAGCACTTCAGCTTAATAAGATACAATAAGATGTTATTTCCCCCAATCTATGGATTTTTATGCACACCTTCCCCTGATATGTGAATTTTGTACACTTTTTTGGGGGGGAGTGGGAGGAAATGAAGAACTGTGATTTCCCTTTAAAGTAGCTCAAGAACTATTTCCAAAAACGCTCAACAACTTTTATGTCCAGATTCTATGTGTTTGAAATATGGCAACCCTACATTGAGATGACAACTGAAGTGAATTTCTCTTCCATCCCTAATATCAGAGGATATTTTTTGATGTCTTAAAAGCATCCTTCCTAACTGAGGTCTAGCTGTTCTAGGTTGGGGGAACAAGCAGGTTGCAAGGCTGCATTGTATGAATGAACTTTGCACTTGCAAAGACATTTCTTCTGGACATCACTTCTGATATGTGACTCTGTGGAGGTGCCACAGCTGGTGAGACCACACACAGATAGGCTTTATGTAGTTGTTGTTTGTTTTCTTACAGCAGAAAAATATTCCCAAAGTTCAGAGTTTGGAATTTAGAATAGCAGAGAGAATTCAGTTAGAAGCAACTCTAAAAGACACATTTTGTCATAGGGAAAATGAGCCCAGAACTGGTAAGATTCCAAAGAGCCTTTCAAGTTATCTTTTCCAATATTTACATTTCATGTCTGGATTCCACTCACCTCACTTCAGGCAATGGCAGATCTTACATATTCTGGGTTTCATATTCTGATGTTTAGTGCTGCTGATCAGTCCTTTTAAAAATAAGGAACAACAACCCTAAAGAACTCCAGGGCCCTAGAAATTTGAACACAACACCAGATCCTTTTATTTGGAGATCTTATAAGCAGCATCTCCTACCATCTCTACCAAGCTGGTCAGGGCAAAGTTCATGTACCAAAGGTTTGAACTGAGTTTCTTTTCACTTTCCGCTGAGTGCTTAGAAACCTTCCCACAATCTGGACCCCTGTGGAATTGGGGAAGTGGGGAAGATTTTAAGTGTGTTCAGCTCAGCAGCCAAACATACCAAGAATCTTCCTTCAGAGTGGCCCACTTAATATGGTCAGGGGTGGAGCCAGAAGAGACAGGAAATTAGGGTTAGTGGTGCATGTTCACCCCCCCCCCCCCAAGGAAAAAAAACCCACACCCTTTATTCTCCCATGTGTCCTTTTAATGTCTGACTAGGACTTCTGTCTGTCTAAATACATTTTCATTTGTTCTGAATACTGGGTACTGAGTCTATCATAACCTGCCTGGTATGTTTCCTGTACAAGTAATCCTGAAATGAACAACCCTTGTATGTGATAAATGATTTCAGATGGCAAGATGGTGTGCATTTACCTAGGAGTAAGTAAACGAGCAAAGGATTGCACTGCAAAAGTCATTAGGTGGGTGGGAACACCATGATATTATAGTTCTATAATATTATAATATTACATATAATAATAAATTATAAAATTATATATAATTATAAGTATATATATAATTATAATTATAATATAAAATTATAGTTCTGACATATTATTTACTACAAAATATGAGGCTTAACACCCAGGACAAATTATGCCTTAATTCGTCAGAATTGTGATGCTTCCTTGACTGCAATGAGCCTTTGAACAAACCCATTTATACAAGATTCTTCATTCCTAAATTCCTAAACTAATTGCTCCCCCCCCCCGGTCTCACAAACGATGAATTGCATATTCTTTCAGATATTTATTTCAACTGTCTTTTCCCCCTAATACCCTGGCAACATATAGTGTTATAAATGCAGCCTCTTCCTGTCCAGCTGTTCTGTTTGTTATGATATGCTGTTCAGGATAGAATTTGGGCACCATCCAAATTAGGACATCATTTAACTTCTCATCTTTCCAGCTCCTGAAGCAAATCATCAGATTCACTGATAAGTGACGCATCACCATAATGTTCAGCACTCTATTTCCTTAAATAATTGGGGCACAAGAATATAGTCCCAACAGAATTTTGTATTGCGGTTAAAGTAAGCCCTGATTACATGATCTCTCAAAAAATTGTAAAGATTTCTTACAAGGGAGGGCCAATGTAAAGATTTTGTAAATATTTATTGTAAAGGAAGGCCTTCCATCCATCCTGAAATATACTGATGGGATCACAAAAGGGGAATGGGTTTGGACATCAGCTTCTCAGAAACCTGAGACCCTCTCTTGAGCTCCTCCTTTTCCAAATTGGGTGGCATTGGAAGAAACATCCAAAAGATGCTAGAAACCATTGGGTCCTTGTGGCAACATCCAGTACTTGATGCCTGGGGCCCTGCATCATTTCCCAGAAGCTCACCCTTTTGTCCCCACCTCAATAAATCAAGCAAGTGACCAGGGGGAGAGTTCTCAACAGGCGGCACCTGCTGAAATTCCCTCTTCTACACAACTATTAAAGGTGTGGGTACTCCATTAGAACCATAAGACTGACGGATCTGAAAACTCACTCAGAGCTTTCTTTTCTCCAAATTTACTGATACTTGCTGCTTACCAGCATGAACTGCAGGGGGTCACAGAATAGTGGCAGAAAAATATATCCAGGTGCACATCAAAATAGAGATCCCACTGGAAGCAACAGTGCCAGATTAAATCTTGTGGAAGCCCCTAGGCAGTTGAAATCTAGAGGGGGGGCCCTTGCAAATTATCCCCTAATATATTTTTTATTTTACCAAATCAATATTATTTTGATCTGTTGTCATGGGGTCCCTAAAAGGTGTGGGGCCCATAGGACGGTGCCTACTCTGCTTATTTGGTAATCCGGCACTAGGAAGCAATGCCATGTGGATGGATAATAGTCACAATTGCATGTACAATTGGATGTCAATACCATTCATCCGTTTTTCAGTTTCTTACTTCCCACTGCATATACCTCCAGCTGTCCATCCCCATTCACATTCTTCCCCAGCTACACAATTTCAGCCAACTGGACTGGAGAAGAAGAGCATGAGCTTAGTTCCCAATGTAACAGAGAGGTGTTCCCTCTTTGCCACCTTCTTTGCATGTACTTGGCCACTGTGATGTCAGGATTCTAGACTGCATACCCATCCAACAGGGTTGTTCTTATGTTCTCAGTTTCATTTTTTGAAGTTTTCAACTTTCTTAGCAATTATCCACTTACGTATCTGTTGAGTTTGATAGGGCTGTAGTCCAGGCATAGGCAAACTCAGCCCTCCAGATGTTTTGGGACTACAACTCCCATCATCCCTGTTAGCTAGGGGTGATGGGAGTTGTGGTCTCAAAACATCTGGAGGGCCGAGTTTGCCTATGCCTGCTGTAGTCATTGTTCCCGATCAGTTTAACAACACATCACACATCACACCTGATTCTGGGCACCACCACGTAATCTGCTTTTTTTAATTGTTGGTGAGCATTTCTTTTCTTTTCTTTTTTGCTTGTTTCTAAAGTCATTCTGGTTTCAAATTTCTGGGGGAAAGTGACTAATGAATCATCAACATCATCCCATAGCACTAAGACCAGAGGTAAGCTTTTGCTTTCAGGAATGGTGCTTGTGTTGCTTGGCACTAAGATCAGAAATACATTATCTCTGATCTTAGTACTTAGTGCTTATATCAGATATAAAAGATCTCTTTGTCTGATGTCATATTATGCACAGTGACTGGCAGGTGGATGTGCTTTGCCCAGCATAGCCGGATGGGCAAGAGATTCTTCACCTTGGAAACAAACAAACAAACAAACAGTCCTACTACTTACCATCCCCATGCACACAACCCATTTTTTGCCACTGGGTCTGAATGGGTCTCCTCTGTTGTCTGCTATTATGTGACCCAGCGATAGACACACTAGAAATCCAATCAACCAGTTTCTGGGCTTGTACTCAGCCGAAATGAAATGTAGGTGGTTCCCAAGCCTTGCTGTCCATAGGTTGCTTGTTTCAGCTGTGTTTGTTTCAGCTGCGTACTGTAGAGCCAAAAATACTGGAAGACTTGGCATTATGTCAGGTGCAGTTCCTGAGCTCCTTGTGAGATTTTTATATCCATTTTAATTTTACTGTATTCTAAAGCTAATATTAATCTCTTTCGCTTTAATGACGTTAAGTTGCCTTGGGTGCTTCCAGGTGCTGGATTCATAAAATCTTAAAAATCAAACAAACTCCCAACTAAGAAAAGAGCTGGCTTTGTTTGTATTACTTTCACAGTAAAAGAGTGAGGCAGAAACATCAATGAGATTAACAGTGTTATTGCCCTCTAGTGGGTTCATTTATATGCAGTTGCACTGTTATCCTGAAATAAAGAATAATATGGTTCTTCGAAACACACACTGCACTATATTCACCCGAAAACATAATTCCTTTTGACATTTCATGGGGCTTTCTTCTTAATGGATTGTATCTGTGATCATAATATAGCACAATGCATTTGAAGGTATAAATACCTTTTCTACAGGATCAGAATGAGTGAGGCCTACTGTGTACTGGAGTTCAGAATCTTAGTGACACAGCAGCCGAGCAAACCTAATGAGATTTTATAAGTCTCAAACCATGCAATTAAACCAAGTGTGTGATTGTCACTTGAATGCTGCTGCTGTGCGTGTATTAATCAAACTCAACCATCCCCAGCCATTATTCAAGTTCTACCAAGTCTCAAATGCTTGGTTAAGTTTTCCAAATTAGTTGGCATGTCAAAGTTGCCAGGACTGTTGTGGGGATAGGGAACAAATCTTGCCTATGAGGCACAGATTTCAGAAGTAAAGAAATATTAAATGAATTACAGAGGGAAGCCAAAATATGTGCCCAGTCTAGGGATGTTTTTACATGCATGGGATGTCACATCTGCAAGAGCAGCTGCTCTACTTACAAAATTACTACAGGATCACAAAATGCATTAAAAGCAAGAGCAGATCCGTGCCTTGTTTGTTACAGTTAGTTTTATAATCAAACAAATTATTAGGGAACAAAAAAGGCAGGATACTTAACAAAAGCTTCCCAAGTCTTTATGCTCTGGGCATAATCATTCAATTTGGGAGGCAGGGGAAAATGAAAATCCCATGCTCCCAAACAGGAAATGGGCACATAGGAAATGAAAAATGGTATTCCTGGGGAAGTAATTTGCAGTAAATATGTGGCTGGCAAGGGCTCTTCTGTCTTTTGCTACCAGTTATGCCTTGCCCCTTCTCAAAATTAAGGGGGCTGAGAAGATAGGAGAGACTTCACCCACTTTCTGAGAAACTGCACACCAGTGTATGTGTATCATTGTATAAGCTACTTACACTTTTAGACTGCAATCGTATGTCATTTTTGGAGGCAATTAGCCCCATTAACCACAGTGGAATTTACCTATCAGTAAGCATCCAGAGGCATGTGCTGTACTGTTTGAAACCTGAATATTGCCATATTTTGTTCAGCCATAATGTTAACAACAACAACAACAACAACAACAACAACAACAACAACAACAATTTTCATACCCTGTCCATCTGGCTGGGTCTCCCTAGCCACTCTGGGCAGCTTACAACATTTCTAAAAACATTTCTAAAAACATCAAACATTAAAAACTTCCATAAACAGAGTTGCATTCAGATGTCTTCTAAAAGTTAGATAGTTGTTTATTTTCTTGACATCTGAAGGGAGGGCATTCCACAAGGAGGGGGTCACTACTGAGAAGCCCCTCTGTCTGGTTCCTTGTAACTTTGCTTCTCGCAGTGATGGAACTAGCAGAAGACTCTTGGAGGAGGACTTCAGTGTCTGGGCAGAGTGATGGGGGTGGAGATGCTCCTTCAGGTACACTGGGCCAAGACCATTTAGGGCTTTAATGGTGAGCACCAACACTTTGAATTGTGCTTGGAAACGTACTGGGAGCCAGTGAAGATCCTTTAGGACCGGTGTTATATGGTCCTGGCGGCCACTCCCAGTCACTACTCTATCTGCCACATTCTGGATTAGTTGTAGTTTCTGAGTCATCTTCAAAGGTAGCCCCACATAGAGCGCATTGCTCCCAGCTTCTCTAGACTAAGCATAGGCAAACTTGGCCCACCAGATGTTTTGGGACTACAACTCCTGTCATCCCTGACCACTGGTCCTGTTAGCTAGGGATGATGGGAGTTGTAGTCCTAAAACATCTGGTGGGCCGTGATTGCCTATGCCTGCTCTAGATGGTCCAGAAGAGTGTCATGGTTGATGGTATAAAAGGCTGCTGCCCGATCCAATAGAACTAGGAAACAGCTTTCACCTCTGCCCCTAGCCTGCTGGAGATCATCAACCAAAGCAGTTTCAGTCCCATGATGAGGCCTGAATCCCAATTGGAAGGGATCCAAATGGTCCACATCCTCCAGGTGTGCCACCCGCTCAATCACCTTGCTGAGCTCTTAAATTGTTTTGTTTGCTACACACCTATGAGAAGATTTGCAAAGGTTGAAAAATCAAGAGGTATATATAAAAAAAACATTCAAATAATTCAAAAACTGCTAGTAATGGCTATTGTTTAGACATTTTTTGGAATTTGTGTATTTGCTGTTTTGGGCTACTTTGGGAGGAAGGGCAAGGTATGAATTTAAATAATAATAATAATCATCAAAACATATCTAAAGAAGTGTGCATGTGCACGAAAGCTAATACCAATAACAAACTTAGTTGGTCTCTAAGGTGCTACTGGAAGGATTTTTTTTATTTTGTTTCGACTACAGCAGACCAACACGGCTACCCACCAGCAATAAAAACAAGCTATATGTGAACAAAGAATAAGTTCAATACATTCAGCTCACAGTATTTGGTTATCTGTGCAAGTAATATTTAGCAGTCAAAGATTTATACACAGGTGGTACTAGAAGGAAGCAAAAATGGGAAAACACCTCCTATGAATTTTTTAAACCCTTTTTGCTCCCAGCTGGCAAAGAACCATGCTGGGCACCTAGGGTGGCAGAGTTGCTGAACGAGCAAAAGTTTTATGTACATTTTCTTCTTAGGAGTTCGCATTTTTGTCTAAGATCCAGTGAACAGGTGTAAAAGCATTTTTTTTAGCCTCCCTGAGCTTTGAAGGTACATCTACTGGCTTGCTCTGGTCCTACAGAGAAGGTCATGGGGCAAGGCAGGTTACTTGCTGCAGCACCATGGAGAGTTCCTACTGAGCAACTTGCTCCAAAAAGGACTGGAAGTGAACTGAGGCCTTTTGGGGTCTCTAATCCAAATCCACCTCTCCTAGCCTCTGGCCCCTCTGGAGTCATAGAGTATCTATAAGTGGCAACACCCAGGCCTAAATATGGGCACTTCTCATCCCATAGCCTCCTGGGCTCCCAATGACAATGGAATAGAAAAATACTGTCGTGGCACTGTTCTTCAGGCTCAGAGGACGGTGACTGAGAGGATCCTGGCAGTTCCACAGACTCTGGTGCTGTGGCATCTGGTTCACTGGCCTCCTCCCTGCCAGCTTCAGATTCAGTGGTTCCCTCATCAACAACACCAGGCTTAGAGCCAGGAAGTCAGTCTGATTCCTTATTTGGTAACACTATAGCCTCTGACTCAGTGTCATTCCCACTCCTGGACTCTCAGATCATGACAGATATATGTCTCAAAAAACAGAATGATGAAATCTACAGAATTAGTGGCATAACTTCGCATTTGGACATGACAACCCTATAATGAATTTTGCTATACTTCTTATTTGCCAACTTCAGGAAAGGCTCTCACATTAGATTTGTAGTCCAACATTTTAGCAGTGACTATGGTTTGTCTTTCATTTATTTGTAAATCAGGCAATTTGCCAACCATGACATCATTGTGCCTAATATGTTGCCTGTCAGTTTTGACATGGCCATATTTCTTAAGCCAGGAATAGGGAACTTGTGGCCCTCCAGATGTTGATGGACTACAGTCCCCATCATGCCTGGCCACTGACCATGATGGATGCAGCTGGAGGGTGCTGGAGTCTAACAACATCTGGAGCGAAACAGATTCACTATCCCTTTCCTTAGTCAAGAGGATTGGGAAAGCAAGAATTAATACCTGTAGCCAGTTCAGTCATTAAGTTTATTCTCTAAGCTCCCTGACCATGTTGTTGAATGTAACCTACCTCACAGGGTAAAATAGAATAATACTGCAGTGACTTCCTTAGACAAAAGCTGATAAAGGAATAAAGGAAAATGGTGAAGTGTGATGTAGTAGTTAGAATACTGGATAGAACTAAGAAGGTCCCGATTCAAATCTCCAGTTGGCCATGGAGCTTACTGGATGACCTTGGGCTGGTCACAAACTCTCTGCCTAACCTACCCCACAGGGTTGTTATGGTAAAATTTGGAGGGAAGTAGACTTCCTTGAGCTCCTTGAGGGAAAGCTGGAATGCTAATTTAAAAAAGTAATAAATAAATGTATATGCAGTCCCTAGTCTTGGCCATTCATTGGAAGTCAAAACACAACTCACTAGGGTTTCCCCCCCTCCCCTCTGTTGATTTAAAATGTCCATAAGTTGTTCATATCCTTTATAAGGCCAAGATTCCATTGGTGATCCATTTTTACAAAGAATTTAGATACTCCTATTCCAGCTAAGTGGATGAGGCAAAATAAGACACCACACTTTGCTAACCAGGAATATAGAGAGCACAACAAATGACAGTATTCCCGTCATTAATTCTCTCTCCACCCACCCACCAAATGCATCGTTTCAAATATGCATCAACAAAATATCCTTTTGAATAACATGGTTCTCAAGAGCCTTTCTCATAAGAGATCTCATGACCTGTTCCATCCTGGAATCACATCATGCTGATTTTTTAAACTTCCAGCTTTCCTGGTTCTGTTACCTCATCCTATTTTTCTCAGAATAGCATCACCTTTCTTCTGTCCTCATTGAGCTGCTATACGGTCACTTGACGTATGCAATCAGTATTGCTGTTTCCATATCGACAAGGCTACATGACCTTGCCTCTCCCATCTGACTCACCATTACATTAGCACCTATTCCCTGCATTTTGCACTGTAAATACCACCTCTGTTCCCTGGTAGCAACTTTGAACAGACCAGTACAGTATTTGACTGTTCAGAGGGCTCACAGTTACAGCTCCTGTGCAATTATGCAGAAAGTCTAGTATGCAGCTGGGGCAGAAAAGTCTTTAATATACTTTCCATAGCATTTATTTCTTTCCTTTCAAAACTGGATTGCTTGCCAAATAGTTCAGATGGTTTCTTCCAAGAATGGCTATCTGATCCGCTTGAAGAAATAAAAATGTCAGTGCCAAAAGGGTAAGAAAAAGCTGACTCAGAAACTGCTTACTAAGGCGTCTGATGACATACACCAAGGATAGGGAACCTGTGGTCCTCCAATTGTTGCAGAGGTCCAACTCCCATCAGCCCCAGCTAGTACAGTATGATCAATGGCCAGGAATGATGGGAGTTGGAGTCCAACAAGATTTCAAGGGTGCAGATTCCCTATCCCTGGTGTTTATTTTGGAAACTGATCCAGCAGCCTGGGAAGCGTGTTGCCTTTTTGTGACCTAAATGCAATATACTACGGTAAAGTTGCAAAATCTTATTAGGTCCTCATTGCTTCTCTGTGTGCCATGCTCACAAATGATCTTCACAAGAATAAAGGTAAAGGGACCCCTGACCATTAGGTCCAGTTGTGTCCGACTCTGGGGTTGCAGTGCTCATCTCATGTTACTGGCTGAGGGAGCTGGCGTAAAGCTTCCGGGTCATGTGGCCAGCATGACTAGGCCACTTCTGGT
This sequence comes from Lacerta agilis, assembly GCF_009819535.1. Lineage (NCBI taxonomy): Eukaryota > Metazoa > Chordata > Lepidosauria > Squamata > Lacertidae > Lacerta > Lacerta agilis. The sequence goes on along the minus strand of NC_046318.1, from coordinate 60,411,334 downwards.
GAACCAGAGCAGCGCACGGAAATGCCATTCATTTACCTTCCCACCAGAGTGGTACCTATTTATCTACTTGCACTTTGATGTGCTTTCAAATGGCTAGGTTGGCAGGAACAGGGACCGAGCAACGGGAGCTCAACCCATCGTGGGGATTTGAGCTGCCGACCTTCTGATCAGCAAGCCCTAGGCTCTGTGGTTTAACCCACAACGCCACCCACGTTCCCTTCACAAGAATAGCCTTGAACAAACGTATCTGTATCCACTTCAAAGCAACCCCTGTATCCCTTTCCTTCCGGCTATCACTTCTTCCCTGAGTTTCACTCCCCTACAGAATCATCACAACTCCTCCTCTGATTCTCATCCTTAATAGTGCTGTTTGCCTCATTGCCCACATGGCAAATCCAAGGGACATGGGGCTGCACATAAGCTCTGGAGACTGCACAGGAAAACTACCATGTGTACCAGGTCTTGTTTTTTTTTTTTATCTCCTAGGAATGCAAGTGACTCCATGGGCTGCATTGTACTGGACACACCCAGTGAACATGAGCATCACTTTGTTTCACTCTTCCATCTTGACTTCTGATTCCCTTTCCCTGCTGCTAATGTGCAACCTTCTCTGTGTGAATTTAAAATGCTAGAGATGAGCAGCACAGAATAGTTGTTTTTCTAGCTCCAGCTTTGATCACGATAGCAGTAGCTAGGACCTATCTTGGTCACTCCCCTCATTCCATGTTGCATGATTTTGATGAATGGTACCAAACATTGCTTTTTGTCACATTCTGTTGCTGCATCCCGACCGGGCCAGCCCACTTTTCCATTTGACCTCCTGGAATAATTACATCAATATTGTTGCACACACCTCAATCTCTGAGTGGTGAGAAGCTTCGCGGGGTCCTGCACCTATGCAAGGCTCAATTTCCTTGGCATGAAGGTCAATTAAGATTGTGGTGCCTTTAGGATATATGTTTTATTTACACATATATGCAAACTCAACATAGTATGGAAGCGCTCACAGCATTAACGTCCCAACAGATCTTTCCTCCCCCCTTAGGTTACCGGGAGATCTCCAAGCGATAGCTTTGGCTACAGCACAGAGCAAAACAAGCCTCTGTGTCTTCCACTTCTAGCATCAGCAAAAATTCACTCCCATAGGCCTCCTTGGCCTAATGCTCTCCATCCTAGGATGAAGTGGCATTCACCCAGGTGAGACCCACCTATTTGCCAATATAGCAAGAAGGCAACCTTTTTGGACATGTAAATGTCAGTACTTAACTGGCCAGGTAAGGTCATTATAAAGAGATTGGTCTGACTGGTTCCATAGTTTCTTCTACTGGATTCTAAACATCACTGGATACAGAATTACAGGGCTAGAAGGAACACACTAATATCATCCACCCCAAACCTATAACTACCTATATCATAAACTACAGGTGATCCGCTTTTTGACTTTGTCTTATCATTGATTTTGAACTGGACCTGACTACACACGTTTCTTCTCCAATGGATCCTGCCAAAGAAAGCAGCATTCTCAGTCATGACATCCATACAAACTTCAGTCTGGTGCATTTTGGATCATTTTATGGAACAGAACATTTCATTTCCATAGTGGACATTTAGTGTATTCTCTAGATATAACTAAATGAGGGAGGATAAATCTGCTTCACGTTGTGATCATTTCCACTGAAAATATTTGCAATGTTATCTTTTAATGCAAAATGAAAAAAAAATCACTCAAAACTCAGCAGACGTTGTAGTAGATATAACCTCAGTTTAAATATGAAATATAGCTGACCCAGCTACGCGTTGCTGTGGCTTATTGTGTGGAAGTTGGAAACGCGTTTCTTGTGTTTGTAAGCGTGCATCCTGACGTGTGGTTTCACGTTGATCTGGTGCGGCACTTCTGCTGCCTGAGCCGCCTGCTCTTCACGCCAGGAGCTGGGCCAGGCCGACTAGGCAGAGAAGGAACAGGGTAAAGTGGAAGGGCGGCGGGTCTCTGGCAGCCCTTCCCACTGCAGTTGCAGTTGCCCTTCCTGCCGCCGCTGCCGCTGCCACCTACTCTGTTTGAGCTCCACAGTAATATTGCGTTCCAGGCCGGGCCCACACTTGCTCAACTCGGAGCAGGGGAGCGGAGGGGTGGTGATGTAGGAGGAGGGTGGGTGGGGGTGGGTGGAGGTAAAATGAGATGTGTGGTCTTTGACGTCCACTGGAGGGCGCTATTTTTTGCACAAATTCACATTTTTACCTGTGAAAGGTGTGCCATCTGTACAATGTAAGCACGTACAAACACTCCCATATGGCCATGGAACATTGTGTCCAAATTTGAATGGAATTGGTCAAGCGGTTACGGAGAAGATTGATCGGTCACAAACATCCACCTCTTACATTTTTATATATATAGATGAAAGACATGCATATCTCCCTCTAGTGTGGAAGAACCTAACAATTCTATAACTTTACATAGGCTAATTAAGGTAGTGATGTCATTAAAGGCTTCCTTTATTTTAATGAGAAGCAGGAAATGCAGAATTGTGTTTTAAAAATGAGATTTATTTTTGTAAAATGAGATTTTTTTTTGTTTTTGTAAAAAACCCAAAACTTATTTCTATGGTGTCCTCAGATCACCAGCCTCCATTTTATCACCTTTGAAATAATATGTGGGACTGACTTAGTGTGTGAACTGAGCGTAACGGAATTTTTTTTGATTGCCATAGCAACAAAATATCTTGGTGGGGAAGAGAGCACTCAGCTGAACACATGTAAAGCAACAAGGTTACACAGACTTTAGGCCTCCAGCATCTGATCCTACTGATACAAAATATGAAGAACTGATTGTTTTCTACAGATGGGTCAATAAAGCTGAAATACTTGTGCTCCTGACATATTACTTTGTTGCTCTTTGCCATGGGCACAGGTACCATCAAGTAAAGTGAATGACTTACTACTAGGAAAAGGATTTGTTAAAAACTTAGAACTTCTGGCTCAAAAACACTCCACGTGCACGTTCTCAAGTTATATCACCTGTGCCATTTTCCCTTTAAAAAATGGAAAAAGAGATGAATGAGGCCAGGGGGCCTCTAATAATTTGTATAGGGAAAGGGTTCCAATTCTATTAAGTGCCCTCAAAATGGCTTGTAAAATGTTCCTTAAAATGTATAACAGATATGGACATGTACCCTGGGATACATATACTAGAGCCCAGGGACATATTCTGCAAGTGGGGCCATTGCTCTGTGGTACACAGACGCAAACAGTTTTTTTTTTATTGGTACTTTGTTCACAGTTTTATTTCACCCAGTCACGTATGAGACACTTGATGTCAGACTGGATCTGGAATCTTCATTGCCTTTTTTCAGTTAGTTTTGATACACAGGACTGGCTGAGGATTTGGCTGCCAATCATTTTGCAACAAGCACTTGTGCATCTGAAATATCTGTTAAATGCTATATTCTAGAATTCATCATTAATTAATATTAGAAATAATAAAATATTGACAATTGTACTGGCAAACAGAAATTGTCCTCCATGGATGATATACTAGAAACTAAGGATAACAACCCAAGGTTTTGGTGGGTCTGATAAATCAATAGGTTAATCATTCACCGTTTTACCAGTTCGTATCACCACCAAGTTCAAATCATCATCCAAGACCTTGTCTCTTTCAAAATAATTTTTTAAAAAAGCATATATGTTCTCTGTGAGGCTGAGCTCTCATAGGACCATCCCACATCATGGACCAGATTCTTAGTCCATTAAGAGGATTTGAGAATTGCATGTTTTAAGGCAGCTCCAAAGCCCACAGCCCAATGTCCCCAGTATCCATAAAAATGAACCCTATGCGCATTCAATGGAATTTGCAAGCATCTAGCGAAAAGGGTGGCCAGAGGAAGTCAGCAGATATAAGAACAATTCGACACTCCTTATTCCATCCAGGTAACCACCAGGGAGCAGGAGGTGAACCAATGAATCATCCCAGTCCAACCTTCATACGCAAAGTAGGATACCATATATTCAAAGCATCTGTCCAGCCTTCCCTTGCAAACTTCCAAGAAAGGCAGTTCTTCTACAACCTTAAGGCAGTTCCCCCCATTGCTACACAGTGAAACATTTAACCCTTTTGCTTCTGCTCCAAATCTGTGTGAATCATTGTTTTCTTTTACAACGTTCACCTTTGTTCCCTACCTAAAACCTTGTTAACACGTCCCCATTCCCTGCCTGCAGCAACCTGAACGTTTACTCAGAAGTAAAGTGAAGGGGAGTTTAACGCCGTTGAGCGCAACCCCCGCCTTTTGTCTCTACTAAGATCAAGGCAACTCACGCCCTTTCATCTTCCCTTCTTTTGCTTCTTAAGAGATGATTTCACCACCTTCCTAACTCCCTGGTCCCCTAGTCCTGACAACGTGGTCTTCCTAAAACTCTGCTTCCCGAAATCCAAAACAGGGATATTGTTATAATATTTATATATATTATTGGGGGGCGGGGTGTTAGAGACCTTACCTGTCGTGCTTTTGTGACAAAAAGAGAAGAGCCTAAACAAAGGTGTGACTTTGCGACTCAGTCAGAAGATTCCAATTTTTTTTTACACGCAAAAAAAGCGGGGGAGGGGAGAGAAAAAGGAAAAAAAGCGGACATCTCTTAACTCCCATTGTGTGGACAGAAGCACAAAGGCGTCTCACTCTCGGGAGTGGGTGTTTCTTCCAAACCCCCTCCCCCCTTCAGCGGCCCATTTCCTTTGCGATCCCATTCATTCCTCCACCCAGCCCTACAAGGAACCTCCCCCCTGCCTCTCCCCACCAAACCCCATCCAGGGCTGGCCTTGGCCGGAGCCGAGGCGGCAGATATCCACGCAGGCGCCAGCGGACCCCTTCCTCCCCTCTTCCCTTCCTTTCCCCCCCCCCGGAGGAGCCTGGGGAGGGCGGTCCCCTCTCAGGTCCGCGAGAGGAAGAAGAGGAGGAGGGGGGGGAGGAGGAGTTATGTAGATGACGGATGAACGTTTCTGGAGTGGCGGGGCGAGCCGAGAGACATAGGCGCAGCCGGGGAAGCGAAGCACGGGCGGCCAAGCAGCCGAGGAGGCCTTGGAGAGCCGGAGGAGGGGCCGCAGCCCGAGGAGGCGGAGGCGGAGGCGGAGGCAGGCGGTTGCTGTGCAAACGAGGCGCCTCGCCGGAGCCGCAGCTGCACTTGGACGCCGCGTTCCCTCCCGGACGGGACGAGCGAGGAGGAGGAGGATGTGGAAGAGCTGACCGAGCTTGATGCCGCCGCGCCGCGTCCTGGACTGAAGGATCTCCTCTCCCCTCCTCCTCCTCCTCCTCCTCCTCCTGCCTCTGGAGGTGAACCTGCGTCGAGCTGTTCCTCCTCGACAGCGCGGGGGGAATCTCTCCCCCTCCCCTCGTTTCCCCTTGGAGAGAGAGAGAGAGAAACCCACCCGAGTGTGCGCGTTTTGTTTTTGTTTTGGCTGTTCGGAAGGGGAGAGAGAGAGAAGAGGGAGAAGGAGGTGGAGAAGGAGGAGGAAGGCAGCGAAAGCAAGGAGCGCTCTCTCTCTCTCTCTCCCGCTCGCTCGCCGCCTCTGCCTTCTCCATTGAAGCACAGTTCACTATGATCTTACTCGCCTTCAGCACTGCAAGCCGGGGGGATTTCGTGCATCATTCCAGGGTGTTTTTCTTGCAAGCCTTGCTTTGGATTTTATGGGCTACTGGGTGCAGAGCGGAGCAGTATTTCAATGTAGAGGTAAGATCTATGCACATCTACGCGCGCGCGCGTGTGTGTGTTTCCTCTCTTTTCTGGGTTGCTTCTTGCATTGATTCAACGTGCAAAAATAAATAAATAAATAAATAAATAAAAAACAGGGTGTAGGAGAAATCCCAAACCTCCCCAGCAGTCGCTTCTGCGAGCGCAGCCAGGACGCTTTTCCTTCCTGCAGCCAACAGTTTCCCGTTTCTGGTCTCAGGATCCCTTGATGCCCAGGAGGACGGCGGAAAGCCACGATGATGGGCTCCGGGGGATTCACCATTATGCCCTGGCAGTACTCTCCCTCCCCTACTTTAAAAAGAGATCGGGGTGGGGATGAAGTGGACCTCTCCAAAACGCGCATGCATCCATACGTGACGGGTGGTAGGTTAAAAGTAGCCACTGGACATTAAGACGCAAGAACAGTCTGAATGGGGGTTTAAATTGGGGAGGGGGCATGGATTTATATTGCTACGATCAGGGCGTTGTTGTTTAAATGAAAGTGGAGACGGAAAAGGCATTCATTGAACAGGACAAGGTTTCTTTTGTCACTTTGAAACATTCCTGTGGACTTTTGCTCTAGGGGCTGCTGTAATGGCTAAACGGATGTCCCCTCAGGCAGCTGCAAATGGGGCGGTGAAGGGGGCAGGCGGGCGGGCGTTGTTAGGTGGAGAGGAACTTTGTGAAGTTAGTTAAAATGTGAGAAGGTGAACAGCATCTGGATGGGATCTGCTCTGGGTTCATGGCTGGACTTCAGCTGGGATCCGCACCCTACTCCCCCAGTTTTTAGCCTCAGCCCAATGTAAGTCGGTTTGGCTATACACTGGATCTGGCTTTTGCAGCACAAACCCTGTGCTGTACATGTCTACTCAGCAGTAATACCTATTGAGTTCTGTGGGGCTTGCCTCCACTTAACATGTGTATGGAGTCGCAGCCTAAGTGTGGTTGGTTATTAAGTGTGCTGCAATTTCTCCGCTGTTCTCCTTTTCTCCTGTGCTTTGCACCATAATGTCTGTCCATCTGTCTGTCACATCAGTCCCAGTTTCTCCCTTATGTTACCATCCTTATGCATGGCCTCCTTTCATCTTGCTCACCCACTGCTCCTGGTTCAGAAGTTGAAAGAGACCACACAAACCATAACAACTCCCATTCCATAACAATTCCCATTGATCTGTCTTACTGATTACACACCTGCAGCTCAATCCTTTGCTGACCCCAGTGCTTCTTCAAACTCAGAGTGACTCTTACTCGTGCACACTTGAAATTTTCTTCCACACAACCTCTTGTTCTTCTGGCTCTCAGGATCTCAAGCCTTTCTCTGGATGTGTCCCCCCCCCTTTTTTTAGCCACAAGAGGAGACTCTCTTTAGTCTGACCATACATGACTCACATTTTCTGTGTATGTCAATAATATAATTTGTCTTTCTCTTCCAAGGATACTTGTATATGACTTAATTTCCCAAACCTGATCACATTCATCTATTATTTCAGGGCTATCCTGGCTATTCCATCTTGGCTATATCTCATTTTGGCTTCCTCCCACAACCCTGCATTGCCAACTCTCCCCCCCCCCATGTCTTGTCATAGGGCTAGGCTGAAAGGTGTGAGTATTGCCTGACACCTTTTGGCCTAATTCTGGTTATGGCTGTTGGAGCAGACTGTGGCAGGAGTGCCACTTAGCCAAACTCATTCTGCTCTTGAGAACATCCTTTATTCCCCTGTTTATGTTCATTCTTCCAATGAGAAGTGGAGGAGACTGCCAAAGGGAAGAAGAAAAAAGCCACCCAATAGCATCACGCCTAGATAGTGCCACATGCAGGGAGGCAGGTAGCCTTTCCAGCTCCAGAAGCATTTCCTCCTGCCACAGCTAGTTGCTGTGCCAGCTGCCTACTCTGCAGGATGCAGGCCAGCAGCAGATGGTGCTAGGACATGAGGAGTGAAAGGATAGTTTACTGTAGTCTGTTGGGAATCTAGGAAGACACCAGTAAGTAGCAAGGAGGAGAAACTAAACTTACATGGAGCAGTGAAGTACGGAGGGAAAACTATGAATGAAGAAAAGTTGGAGAAGTGGGTTTAGTGTTTTCCCGCTTCCTGATACAATGTTTCATAGTGGTGCTTCAGAGCCAGTGGATAATTGGAAGGTCATGTGCAAAAGTGTGAAATTCAAAATATATATATATATATAAAATAAAAATGTCCAGTAGCACCTTAGAGACCAACTAAGTTTGTTCTACGTATAAGCTTCCGTGTGCATGCACGCTTCTTCAGATACATACAAAAGCTTTTACCTAGAACAAACTTAGTTGGTCTCTAAGGTGCTACTGGACAATTTGAATATATATATATATATATATATATATATATATATATATATGACTGCGCCAGACCAACACAGCTACCTGAGTTCGTTTTTGTTGAACAAAGGACTCTCTCCTCCCCACCCCACCCACCCCACCCTTTTTTTGCCTCTGGCCACCTGAAAAAGAGAGGTGTGGAGAGGGTGTGTACTCAGTTCTTACTTCTGGCTCTGCCTACAGTTAGCAAACATGCCTTCCACCCAAGTAGTCCCAGTAGGCATTAGCCACCACTGCTCTGTTCTGTAGGCCATTTCGAAAGCTAAAGTGGAATAATCAAGGCATAGAAGGATCTTTGCCATTCCTGGAGGCTAGCACACTTGGTTTGTCTGGGGAGCAGGTGGCTGGGATTTCTCTGGTCCTGGAATAAATCTCTTGAGAGCAAAGAGCGGTGTCCTGCCTTATCGTCTTCTGCCTCCTTGAGATCAGCATGGTCTCTGCTACCAGGCTGAAGGGAAATTAATTTACATTTATCTCTGAGTAAGGCTGAGAGCTTTTCAAGTGCCATTTGTTGTTGTAAAAGAAACCCAGAGTAGCCAGAGCCACAATGCAGAGGGAACATGAGGCTATGGACTTGGCAGCGTTTGGGTGACTCTGTGCCATGGATTTCTCTGTGTCAGCACCAGACCCATAAAACACTTGCACAGGACAATAAATCACGGAGAACCCATCCCTACTTGAGCACAGCAAATTCTGTTCCAGGAGCATTTTAAACAAACATAGAAGTGAGGGAGCTGCTGTAGACTGGAGTCCATTGTACTGTAATGGATTTATGGAGGCTAAGCTCACATGGTTGGTAGCATAGGGAAAGGAATTTAATTTCACTAGGGCCACTTCAACATGGATCTGTGTTATTTATATTGTTGTTTGGCCATTCTTGTAGCATTAAAATAAATACTGAAAGGAGGGCGCGTACACATACACACTCACCACCTGTTGCACATATAGACATGGTTTATGGTGAATATCTGTTTTTGTAAACACTGGATTGTATCCAGCTAAGTTTTAATCAGAGTAGACCGACTGAAGGTAGTTTCTGCACGTGTTGTAGTGGGAAGTGAGGGGCAGATGGGGCTCTTCAACCTGGGAAGGTAGCCTATCTAGGAGAAGGAAAACTTTGCTCCAAAACCTCCATTGCCTTGCGGGATATCTTCAGGAGATGAAAATGCTAAGAGAGTAAACGCTACAGAATGGAGTCCCTAAGACAGTTGGATGGCCACTTGTGCTCCTCCTTCAGGCAACTCCCGCAGCCAACTGGTGCCAAACATATGGCTCTGCTTTCCTTTGGACCACATCAGTGAGGCTGAGAGGAGGGTCTTGTCATCTGGGCAGCCCAGGACCTCCATACACACTGCCCAGACTTGTGCCCCAGGGAGGTCATTTAGGTGTTGTTAACACAGCAATTTGACTTCACCCCCGGAGGCGCAATCCATTGCCTCTTGAGGCAGATGAATGCCAAGAAGACAATGCCAAGAAGACTGATTGAAATTAATGATTGAAGTCATGGTAATTATTTTCAATGGGTCTACTCTGAGTAGAACTAACATTGGCTATAACCCTTAGGCTGCAGTTCTATACTTACATTGGATTAAGCACCATTGAACTCAATGTGCCTTACGTTTGAGTAGATGAGTATAACATCACACAATTACTTGGTTTTAGCAGGAGGCTTCCAAACATGTACTCTCCATACATGATCTGGAAATGGCAGATTCTTCTGGTTTCCATCTCATATTTTAGTGATATTTTTCTAGAATTACTGGAGGTCAGATTACTATGTGTATGTGTATATGCCTTTCTTTGTATGTCTTCGTTGGAGTTGCAGACTCAAATTCTGCTAGGTGGGAGCTCTAAAAATGTCAGTATTCAGTAGCATCAAATAATTGTTGACACTGTTAAGGGGGTAGTCCTCAGTGATGTGGTTGTGACATGGGGCATAGAAAGGGGGTGAGGTGTGTGTGGCCCACCCTGGGTGTCATCCCTGAGGGGTGACAAAATGGCACAGTGCAGGGGGCAGCACTTACCGTGGGGTCTGGCCTGCAGAGTGCCCAAAGTACGCATCTCTCCTGGGAGTGATGCGGTGGCTCGGGGCCCCACACTGCCCCAAATGGCAGTGTGGGGCTTGCGTCCGCCAGGCGGACTCCATGGACAACTTGCCGTGGTGCCCCCATGGGCAGTTCGTCCTGCCCCAGCTGCTATGGGTGCCGGAGCAGCTAGGTATGCCCCTGGTTGTGACACATACTTCTGTATTGTTAGTCACATAAAAAGGCTGTGCAATAGACAATGTGAAATCCTGTTCAGTAAAGTGATAAACACTGGCAGTTCAGAACTTGGTATACAGACTTGGCAGTCTTGGCCTTGACCGCAATTTATCATTTTAAATGATAAACTAATTAATCTGCATGTTACGTTGGGCTGTGCCATTGCTTTAAGAGCATTCGATCCATCTGTTCATTTGATTGTGTGCAGAAATCTGCTGTCTCTGAAATGAATGAGGATTTGGTTTGGGTGCACACAACAATATGTGTGAAAGCAGGCTGTTGAACTGGGGGCATCATGCTTATTTGTTACTCTTGAATACTCTGTGTCCTGATTTGGTTGGTTGAATGGATGGTTAACGCCATTGCAAAGAGTTAAGCCATCCCTGAATGTTTGTTACACTAGAGTATGTTCAACGATTGGGCTTAAGATTAAATTTTACAGGGTAGATTGTGTTAGTCTGCTGCCGCAGAGCAAATCTAGAGTACTACAGCAACATAAAAAGTAATTCATAGTAGCATGAAATCGGCAAGGAAGGAGTAGCGACCAGTATGGCAGTGTGGGTGGCTTCCCAGTGCTGAGGTTACTGTCAGTAGACTGAGAAGGGAAAGTTGGCATGGCACAGGCATAGTAGCATGAATGTTGGATTGGCTCTGCTGCTGAGCCTGTACCATGCCAACCTCCCTGCTGCCTCACCCCTCTCCTGCTTAGTTACAGGCAGCAACTTCCATGTTGGGAAGCCAGATAAGCAACCCCACTCCACTGACTGCTGCAAGGAAGAACTTGCCTCATCGGAAGGATGTAGTGAGCAGAGAGGATATAGGTCAAAGTCAGCTACCTGACTGATGCCAGCCAGAGCATTGGGAGGCAGACTACTCTCTAACAGTGGCATAATAGCAAGGTTGAGGAAGGGAGGTTATTAAATGAGAAGAAGACTCTCGTGTTCTTCTAGCCAGCTTTAGTGAGGGTGGAAATACCACATTATTCTACTTATTTGATGATACCTATTTATTGAAGATGGCACTTGTTACACATTTTTAGAATAGGAGATAATGCAAGGACAAAAGAGGAAGAAGAATAAGCCTAGTCATGGTGCTTCCAGCATGGTTCCCCTGTGTGCTCTGAGGCTGGTGGGTTGTGTGGCAAAATCATATTGGCTCTTTTTTTTCTTTTTCTTTTTTGCTACAGAAAGGAGTTGTGGGTCCATTAGAAAATGTGGATGCTGCTGTTAACATGCATGATATATGGTGCAATAACAAATTGCAGTGCTGTGAAACATGGGGGCAGGCAATGACTTGGATTGCAGTGTCCATAGATCAGTATTTCATGTTCTTCTGTAGATTTGGCAACCTGAACTTGCTTGTAATCCCCAATAATAAATAAGAGACTTTAGGAGCTTGGGCAGGGTTTGGCTTCTGCACATATCCAGCAGTGGGAGAAGAGAACGGCTGGCAGAGAAACTGCCATGTCAAGTTCCTGCCATTTTGCTTTTCTTACAACCTGTTGGCTACAGTGGGAGGCATGCATTTTTTGTGGGAAAGCCGAGGAAATGAAAGGACTTTGGATGTAATGTGTGAACGCCCCTTTCTCCTATCCCCCTTCCATATCTTATTATTCCCCTATTCATCCAGAGGAACATCTGTGCTGGCGGAGTTTTTCACCGACATGTGGGCTTGCAGTGATATAAGTGTCATCCCACCATCATCCTGCCTTCTCTGCCAGCAGAGCAGCACATACACTCTCAGCCAACCTCTTGGTGAGGCTTGGATTACACATTTATCAAGTTAAAAATACATGATGGGAAGTTTAATTCCGGAGCCTTGAAAATCTCCAAAAGTTATTAGTCCATCTGTCACCTTGAGCTATCATTCATTTTTGGAATTAAGAAATAGCCCCCGTCCCCCAAATTTCATAAAATTTCAAAGCCTGGTTGTCTGGATGTAATTCTTATCACAGTTGATCAGATGAGTTGTTATTTTCTAGCCCAGTGTTTTCTCCCCCCGGTTTATCACAGTTGCATGAAAGTCAAAATTCCATAGAATCCTCATAAATCTATATCATTATAATTAGATGTGCTGGTGTCAACCCCTATAGGAGTCAATATTAACTGAAAATCCAGTAGTTGCTGAGAGGTCACATCCTTAACTTTCTGTGTATGCAGTGACACCTACTTTTAATTAAACATGGTTAGGATTGAGAGCTTTGCTTCCATTTCCCACCACAATGTTATTTCTGTTGTTCTGCCTTGCATATACATCATTGGTAAATACTTAGGAGCAATCCAGTGAGATTTTCAAAGCAAGCCTTGCTTTTCTACAAGCAGTTCCTTAAGTGACTTTAAACTTCCCCTTTTAATAATCGTGGCAGTTTAATTGCTTATTATGGAACATAACGCAGTGGAATCAAAACCTCTGAGAAATGCTGTCAAAAATGTAGAATTTTCTTCCCCGTGGCAAACAGCGGCTGCAAACTTCATTGTTTTTCACTGCTAACAGACTTCACAGTTAATGGTCTGCTGTTACTGAATTGCTACACATGACCTTTCTAGGTTTCTGCATTTGTCTAACACCCCGATCCCTATGCATATTTACCAAGAAATAATCTGTGTCAATTTTAAAATTGAAGCTTTTTTCCAAGTAAAGTGTGTTAAAGCACATTTAGCTGGAAGCAAGTCTCCCTGAACTAAATGGGACTTAATTCCAAGTAAAAGTGTGAAAGCTATGTGTGCGCTTTTGAGCAACTATTTCTGTTAGGAATAAGTATGGAGAAATTGGGTTAGCAACACCCCTATCCATGATCCAGTTAAGTTTACACAGTGTAGTTGCACAGTGTAAAGAAGTACTTTCTTTTATCTGTCCTGAATTGTCCAACATTTTGCTTTCTTTGTTGTCTGTCCATGAATTGTACTGGTATGATAGAAGGAAGGAGCTTTGCTCTGACCACTTTCCTACACCATGCAAAATTTTATATGTCTTCTATCATGTCTCCTCTTATTTGCTTTTCCTCTAATGTAAAAAGCCCCAAACTTTTCTCCTAAGGGACTTGTGCTATCCCATTGATCATTTTGGTTGCCCGTTTTTGAACATTTTTTCATCTCTACAATAGTCTTTTTGAGGGGAGATGGCCGGAACTGTACACAGTATTCCAAGTCTAGTCTCAACATTCTTTGTATAATAATGTTATGTTATTGGCAATTTTATTTTCAATTCCTTTCCTAATGATCACTAGCATGGAATTTGCCTTTTTCGCAACTGCCTCACTTTGGGTTGAAACACTTGTTATGCTATCCACTAGGACCCCAAGGTCTTATTCCTGGTCAGTCTCTTCTCTATTCAGACCCCATAAGCATGTATGCGAAATGATTTTTGGCTTCAGTGTGCATCCTTTTTCACTTGCTTGCACTGAATTGCGCTTGACATTTTACTGCCCGTTCACTTGATTTGAGAGATCTTTTTGGAGTTCTTCACAGTCTCATTGTTTTAAGGACTCAGGAACAATTTAGCAAACTTGGCCACCTCACTGCTCACCCCTAACATCTATTATTCCATGACTGCTCAGATTACTCAGACTTTGGTGAGATAATTTGTTGAAAGCTTTTTGAAATTCCAAGTATGCTATGTCAGCTGGATCACTTATGTTGATATGCTTGTTGACATCCTTAAAGAACCCTAGTAGGTATCTTGTCAAAAGTCTTTTGAAAGCCTAAATATATGATGTCAACTGAATCAACCTTATCTATATATTTGTTGACACTGCTGAGTGAGATGAAGCAACCGACCTGGACCCTGTGATTGTCATCATATTTGGGGCCAGGAGGTAAGTTGTTCTTCAGATCTGTTGGCCATCCTGGGGGTTTGGCCTTCCTCATAGCAACTTTGGTGGATAAGGCCTCTTAGTCACAGTTGGAGGGGAGGTTGTAAGCCTCTGGCTGCCCCTTGTAGAGAATGGGGTATCCCATTAAAGGGATCCTGGAGGGGACACTCCTGTCTGGATGCCCAGTCAGGGCTAGGGCCATAGCACTTCCCCCAAAGGCAATTTTGGGGTGTCTTACCAATTTGATGCATGTCATAGTACTTCCTTGCCATTTCCTCATGGAAATCTTCCAGCAGGCAGGCTGGATGAACCAGGTTCAGGGCTGTCTTAAGCATATGCAGCGCCAGAGTACAAAGATCTCCCCCCCCCCCGGTTGCCCAATCCCAGGCACGCAGGAGGGCAGAGCTGGCCGGCTGCCTCAACGTCTTGCTGGCTCGGTCACCCCCGAACTCACAGCACTCCAACCGACAGAAGGGCTCTTCCCCAGACTCAACTCTTGGGCCCTGGACTCTCAACCTGGTGCCCCTGAGAGCCCGGCACCTGGGTGCCCTGCACCCCTAGCACCTATGGGTAAGACGGCCCTGACCAGGTTATGCCCAATGCTTAAGCCAAAGCCATCTGTAATCAATAAAGTTGTGGCCTAATTTGAAACATAGATCATTGTCATGAGAGGCTATTCAGATACATTCATGGTCTGGTTTGCGGGCTCACAGCACGTGGGTCCGCAACTATTTTTTTTGCAGAAATGTAGACCTTTGATAACATATCCAGACAACATTTCTTTAGGAAAATTTACATTAAAAAATACTTTACAGCCCCCACCCCCAGTAACATATGTTCACTGGGTGGCTCATAAGAAATAATTGTGCCAAGAGCTTTATCTTTTGAACGGAGGTTGTATGCTATTTTGATGCTGTTTATTTCACTTATTTGGTTGCTTGGCAACCATTCACACCACACTGCTGCTTATTGTCATTCATTGTAAGCATATTTTAACATACGGGTGATGGTATTTAAGGATTCCCATCTTCAAAGAATTCACATTTAGCATTAATGCTTGTAGTAACATTTAGAACTGCTACTTCACTAATTATGTAGTAATGATTTCTGTGTTTATGACAAATATTTATTTCTTTGTTTCCAGACCTTGGCTGAGTTTTAGTGATGGATAATATGACAGGTGTATGTATACCTTAAGACTTAATTTCTTCAGGCTTATATCCATATAGTCAAGTATTCCTCCAAGTATTGGGGAAGAACTTTGGCTCAGAGTTGGAGCTCAGACTTTATGTACAGAAAGTCCCAGGTAAAATCCCTGGCAACTCTATGTAGGGCTGGGATTGGCAAAAAACAAAAACAAAAAACACCATTTGTGAAGGGTCACTACCAGTCAGTATAGACAGTGCTGAACTAGATTGCACCCCAACAGTCTGACACAGCATAAGACACCTTCCTATGCAATCCAAAAACAGATGGGTCCTTCAAAGATTTGAAATCTTTTTTTCATTCTCAAGGTTTCTGAGGGTTGCAGTGCAGAAGAGGCACTTGGCAAAATCAGCTTGCTGCCATTGCAAGTGAGAGGAGTTTGGAACTGATTTTGACATGAGAATTGCTGTTAAAGTACAAAATTGTTTCTTTCTTTTTAACTGCTACAGTAGTTGTGCAGCTAAACCACATGTTACCATTTGATTCCCACGAGAAGTCTGAACCGTTGTGCTCTTGCTCAGGGGAAAAGGCAATGCTGGTTTTTCTAAAGGACTTGCTTGTGAGCTGTTTTGTAGCACAGATTTCATATATCTATGTGTCTATATATCTATCCAGATTTAGACTGGTATGGGTAGTTTGCTTTTGGTTTCTGGTCTGAAGCCACGTAGAAGGAGGAGGAAAGGGGGCATTTGTGAAGCACCTGCAGTTCTACTATTGGTCTTGAAAGGAAATAAAGGTAAAAAAGCAAATAGGAAACTTTGGTCACTGCTGTTTCACACACAGCAAAAACCAAAGCCCTTTTGTAATTATTCATATCTTATGTACACCCATTTCATGCTACATCAAATGGGAAGGTTCTTAGTAGGAATGGAAAAATCGTGTCAATTTTGGTTTCTCATTTCCCTTCAGTTCTCATTTCCAGATTTGCTTTTTAAAAAAGTCCTCATGACAATTCATCAGCATTTTTGTGCGAATTTGTCCTAATATAACATTTTGTATGCAGTTTTGCCCAATGTCTGTATTTTTGCAAAGCAATTATCTATAATATTATACACTTTATCCTAGTATATGCATTTTTGTACACATTACTTAGTAGGAGAACAGTATTGCAATATTCAGAGAAAAGTGAATTCCAAAAGATGGCCGTGTTTGGGTTTGTGCATTGCTTTAGATTAGAATGTGTGAATTGAGTCAGTTTGCCTTTAAAACAGAAGTGACTTTTCATCCATCCCTAGCTCAAAACACAATTCTATGAATATTTACTGAGAAGTGCTCAGTAGGTCTTACTCCCAGGAAAATCTGCATAGGATTGCAGCTTCATTTGTTTGAGCAAGATCTTTTGAATTGTACAGTTTTTGTCAGATCTAAATTTTAGGTACAAAATGAAAAACTGTTTGGTGTTCTTCATAGTTGAGAACACCTCATTGGTTACTAGGCTCTGAAAAGAGCAGCTGAGAGGGTTGGAGAATACAGTAAGTCCACAATTTATGCACATTTTAATTTGCACACATTGGGTTTTACACACTTGAGAAGGGGGAAAAGTGAAAAATAAAAAAGGGGGTGGAAAGGGAGCAGGTGTCCCAGGAAAAAAAAGACTGTCACAACCCCACCCACCATTGCACCCAATGTTTGTTTTGTTTGTTTATTGTTAATATGACCAACAGTCAGCATACTATTGCACCCAATGTGTTTTGACTATAGGTAACTTTTGCTTTAGGTGATATTTTTGGAACATAACCCCCATGTAAGTTGCAGGCTTACTGCATATCAAAAGGATTGTGGAATAGTTGAGTGGTGCATCAGATGATGGGTTGGTCAGGTCAGTCCTGGGTAAAACCAAATCCGTAGATCTATCCTGAATTTGGCAGGCACCATATTTTTGTGCCGTCACAGCAGAGCCTAACTCTGAGTTCTTGAAGATGGGACTTTTGTTCTGTATGTTTCTGACTCATTCTTTGACTCTTTCCCATCTTCTTTTCATACCATTTTGAAGGATGCTAAACCAATGATTCTAGATGAATTCCAGGGAAATTCGGCTTCTTTGGATTAAGTCTTCAGTACTTTTATACCAGTCTTCTCCCTTCATGCAGAAACATCTTCTAATAATTTTTGGTAAAGGGGAGGGGAGATTCAGCTGCAGAAAGCACTTTCTATATTTCCTTTGATCTTCTTTTGAGTCCTCCATCAGTACAAGGAAGGTACTCGCTGGAGATTTGGGCTATTACGATGGAGCTTATAAGGGGAACAATTGTAAGGTCTTAATTGTTTTGAGCTTCATTAGCAAAGTAGCAACACCCACAATAAAATCAAGTAGATTTGTTTTCTGAATATTTTGACAAATGTTTCTCTACTGATTAATTAATAAATTGTTCAGTTGTTATAAAAACTAATAACTTTTCAGCTTGGGGACTATTTGAGACTCTTTTTAGAAGAGCAGAGGAACTGACAGAGCAGCCGAGGTCTATTAGACTTTAAATACATAAAGATTCATTTTAATAGATTCCTGTCTCTTATATCCAGATTTTTTAGTCCCTGAAAACACGAAGTAGCAGGTCATAGGCATCACTGCCATAAGGAATGTGTTCTAGAAGCAGTGCAGGAAATGCTGAAAGATGGAGAAGGCAGAGTCGAAATACAGTGCTGATCTAACTGGGGGAAATTCTTCTTGTCCTCACAGGTCATTAGCTTAGAGGCTATTCACAGAGAGCTCATCCAGCACAAACCTTCATGGAATAAAAGGCCATTCATGTCAGTGGAGGTTGTGCAGGAGAATTTCTCACTGGATTGCACCACTGACCTTTAAACGTAGAACTGAAGGCTCTCATTTAGCATGAGATTCTTTCTGACCTTGGTGTATCTCACCATGGATTGTGGTAATTGGGACCAGAGCTGATGATCATCCGGCTTCTCGATTCTTCAGTGGGTGTATAGTGAGTTACTCCCCTTATTTAGGCTGTTTAGGAATAGGAAGAAGAAGAAGAAGAAGAAGAAGAAGAAGTAGAAGAAGAAGAGTTTGGATTTGATACCCCACTTTATCACTACCCTAAGGAGTCTCAAAGCTGCTAACATTCTCCTTTCCCTTCCTCCCCTACAACAAACACTCTGTGAGGTGAGTGAGGCTGGGAGACTTCAGAGAAGTGTATCTAGCCTAAGGTCACCCAGCAGCTGCATGTGGAGGAGTGGAGACACAAACCCGGTTCCCCAGATTATGGGACTACCGCTCTTAACCACTACACCACACTGGCTCCACTACACCACACTGGATGTGGACTGTGGCAAGCAGAAACTGAATTTCCTTCCCTCATTCATATTCTGTTCCATTCTTCAGTCCCTACCATTTCCCTCAGGGGTCCAATCTCCAGTTGACCTTTATAATGTATTCCCAACTTTTATTTTGGTGGGAGAAGGAGAGATGGCATGGAAGACAGAGATTTAATGCATTTGCTGCATTTCTAATATTAGCTACCTAATGTGGTGTTGTTGTTTGCTTAAAAACTGTGGTTGCAATGCTGCATCCAGTTACACATTTATACAACTATTGTTTCCCCCAAGTGTGGTTATGTTTGGAGATCTGGATTTCTGCTATATATCTGGAATAGTTTGGTATCCTATGTTAGTGTTTGGTTTCTAATAAATTGTCAGCATATTTGCCAGGATTACCGGTATTTAGGAACAGTGTCAATAAGGAGGCCCGTTTATTTTATCTATTTCATTTATTAAAATATTTATAAACTGCCCACTCATAAAATATCATGGTGATGTATGGCAATGAATGCAGATATAACTGAACATAAAACACCATAACATCAATACAAAATAATTGTAAAAATGTCAGGCTCATCTTTGGAAAATTAGGCCTGTTGGCATGAAAAGGTCTTCAAGACAAATCTGAAAGTTAGTAATGAGGATGCCTGTCAAATCTTTGCTAGAAGAGCATTTCATGGTATAGGACTGGTGACACTGATGGCTAGTGTCCATTGGGAATGGTATGACAAAAGCCATGGAACTCAACAGCAGAGGGAACCAGAGATAAAGACAGATGGAATCACCTCATTCTACTTCTTCCCCCATCCTCCTCCCTGCTGAGTTCTACAAGGACAAAACTGAGACTAAGGAGGAGGAAGCTAACAGCCAGCGCCACTCCCTGGACTGGATGTAAGTAAGAAGGTAGGCAGATGGGAACTGCCTGAGGTCAGACTGAAGTTGGTGGGCAGTTCCCCATTTGCCCTGTTGGACCAACTTCCACTGACCAAGAACATCAAATGCCCCAGCTTCTAATTGAGGTCCGTTGTGCATCTGTAGTGCAGGGGACGACTAATAGCATTCCTCAGGGTATAAGGGCTCAATCATTATTTCGCTTTCCCCCTTTTTCTTTTGACTGAAACAAGATGCCTTGTGTACTTAAAGCAGGCATGTCCAAAGTCCATTTCGGGGGCCTAATCCAGCCCTCCAGTTGATTTAATCTGGCCCCCGTGGCAGTATATGTCCTGGGGTAAAATCCTAAGAAAAGCCCAGCAACTTCAATCCTAAAAAAAGCTCAACAACTTCCATCAAATCTGGCCTACTTTGAAAAAGGTTTGGGCACCCGAAGCCATTCAAGTTGCTAACAAGCCATGGAATGAATCCCAGGATATTAGAACCCTGAACACAAAGAACAACTCTGGTTGAAGCAGCAGTATATAATTTCTGTTATTAGCATGAAAAACAAATGCTGATTCTCTCTGCAATACTCATTACAGTTATCTGGAATTATGCCCCATTGAAGGCAGTAGGACTTATTTCTGAGGAAACATGCTGAAGGTTGCACTGTATGGCAGTTTTTCCAGCTCTCTGGTTGCAAAGTGACAAGCAGATTTCACTGGTGTGTCAACAGAAGCGGTATACTTGATATACATAGCATAACACACTAAACCCTGATTTGGAGGTACACTTGGGATCTTAACCAGGGTAGAGGCAATAAGTCATGGTTAGCATTAAAGCATTCAAAAAGGTTCTTTATTGAAGCTAATATAAATACTTAAATGAAGGGATCCTTTTAGGCACAGTTATTCATTCCTGGCCACTCAATGACAGCCTCATCTCTGCTCCAGTCTGTTGTCTGCATCAATATATTTTGCTTTGTTCTCCTTGTGCATTATTCCTGCTGCTATTAAAAGTTGCTGCTTTGAAAGGCCAAAGGGCTTCCTTTGAGTGCTGTTGCATGCTGTTTTTCAGAGGGCTGCCTTTTAAAGACTACAATGGTATAATTTGCAAGACTTCTGGGGGGTGGGGGAGAATTCAAAAGCTAAGCGTCAACAAACTCAAAGCTTACCACCCTGTGGTACATGCTAGTATTTGACACCACCATGTGAAGAGTACAGTTTTGAGTCTGAAGAGTACTCCTTTCAACAGCCAGTAGGAACAAGAATGGGTGTGTGCTGCAGAGATGATGTGCTTTATTCTCTCATTGAGCGTGCCAACAACTCCTTTGATTTCTATATATTTGCACATAATTTAGGTCATCCAAAATATAGGTACCTGGGGCATATTCAAACCTTAACATCTCAATGTGGGGAATTGCCACATGATCCTTATAGGTAGGAATTATTGCAGCTGAGCTCTGGCTGACTTCCTTTGCATGTCATAACCTATGGCTTACCACATGTGATTGAATTACCCCTGTTTTCCTCTATTCCACTCTTCCCAGCTCATGCTTGTGGAAAACAAACTCTGCCCCCTGGATTAACATTACATCTGAACCAGGATCATGGCTTGTTTTTACTCCCGAAAAACTATGATCTGTAGTCACAATTTGTTCTTGGCTTACTGATCTTGCTTGATTGGAGCAAAATAAATCATGACCTCTCATTTGGGCATAATACTAAGACAGAGATTGTGGTTTATTTCCACCCCCAGCAGGAACTTGGAGGTGCAATAAAATAGCCCAGAAATAAAACCCAGTCAGGCCTGTTGCTTGGCATTTATTAATGCCTTGTTCTATCCTTGCAGGACTCTGTTTCTGTTTTGGTCACCCGTTTTCCTCCTGTAAACTTTATTCTGACCTTGTGTGAACAATTGTAAGTATCACACACCCTATCTGACCTTGTAAAGGGAAATATGTTGTGTGGAAAAATATTCAACGGTCTTTTTGAAATTGAGATGAATGTTCAGTTTCTTTCTTGTTCATTAGACCAGTAATGTGCAAGAAATGTAAATATGCCTCTGAAGTCTGAATCTGTTCATGAACTTGCTTGGTCTTTTCTGCACTTGATAAGTGCTTTGCAATCAAGGGCATTTAAAAGTGTTTCTGATTTTCTTTTGTTATACTGAGGACAGAAGGGTTGGGACTAAAATTTTATGCACCCTCCTTTGTTCCCATTTGTAATTACATTCATTGCCTTTTTATTGCTAATGTTTCACTATACATCCTTATTTTCCTACTGCATTACTAAAAATCCTGAAAGATATGTATAATGTGTCAGTGCTAATAACCAGCAAATAAAAACTCTTGTCTGAATTTCAAGGCATACACAGCTGGGTTATAAGCATATCTCTCTGTTTCGGTTTCTCATTCTATCCTTCTTAAGTTCAGTTCTCCTCATTTCCACACCAATTTACCATGAAAATTCATCTGCATTTTGATCCAGATTTCTCCTAATAGACATATTTGTGTACAATTTTGCCTAATAACACATTTTTGCAAAGCAGTTTCTTCTCAAAATAATGCAACTTTTAAATGTTGTTATAGCATGTTTATGAACCCTTTACTCCAGTATATGCAGTAGTATCTGGCTGGAGAACTGCATTGCGAAATTTGGAGAAATGTGAATTTCTAAGGATGGCTGTGTTTCAGTTCTTGCATTGTTTTGGAAATTGGCAATTAGGTTGGTTTGTCTTGAAATGCAAACTGAATAAAACTCCTCTCCTATCCCAATGCCCAGACTTCTGCCTGCTCAAAGAAACAATGCATTGGTTCCCTTTTGCTGATACCATCGTGGTTTTCTATTTAACCTTCGCTTTCTTGGCCCTGTTCCAACTGCTCCAAATGTTTGCTCCTGGAAAGGAAAAGTAGAGGGGGAATTTTGAGTATGCAAACTTAAGGAGCCAGTAATACCCCTTAGGGGTCTAGGTTTGGCCTGCAGGTGACCAGGTACTGCCCTTTGTTCCTGCGTTATCATAGACTACAACTCACGAGGATGGTTTAATGAAAACTCACGCTGCTGAAACAATGGTGTTTTAAGTGAGGTTGTCTTTCCCCATTTCGAGAAATAAGGGTCTGACATGATTTTGCTTGAGAGAAAAATGGTTTGAACAGAACCATCTTCTGCCAGTAATAACCGTGTAGTGCCTTATATTTTATTTATGTTTACTTACATTTCTATCTTGCTTTCAGACTGAAAGTCTTAATAGGGCCATTGGAGCATCCTCCATTGAGGGCCAAGCTTGAAGTGATGCTGGAGATCAGTGAGCACTATCATAGTGGGCTTTTTATTTTTTAAAGAGTTGATAATCTATTCCCCTCCTCCCCAAGATGAGATCAGGATCTTTGTGCTGGGGGATGATAATTTTCAGTGCAACCCTATGCATATATACCGACTGCATTTATTGGTGCTTACGCCTAGGTAAGTGCATATAGCACAGCAGCCTTACTCCCTTGCCCCAGCTACTTACCTTTTTCAAATCTACCCTCAAAAGCTGCAAACAGCAGCTTTAGATGAATTGTTTTAGACAGATTTTGCATGGGGTTGGACTGGATGGCCCATGTGGTCTCTTCCAACTCTATGATTCTATGTTGATGCTTACATTTGTTTTTGCAATTTTTTTAGTGCTGGACGTATAACGTTCTGTATCAATGACACTAAAACAACAAAGAGAAAAACTTCAGTTGGCTGCCCTATTTCAAGATTCTCCTGAGCACTGCTTCCCAAGAGTAAATATTATATGTGAGAATACCTTTTTCATAGGAGTTGTGTGACTCTGATCCTAGAATCATAGAATCATAGAGTTGGAAGAGACCACAAGAGCCATCCAGTCCAACCCCCTACCAAGCAGGAAACACCATCAAAGCATTCCTGACAGATGGCTGTCAAGCTTCCGCTTAAAGACCTCCAAAGAAGGAGACTCCACCACACTCCTTGGCAGCAAATTCCATTGTCGAACAGCTCTTACTGTCAGGAAGTTCTTCCTGTAGGCTCTTATTATCAAACACACATATATGTTTTGCCACGGACATTGAGAGTTCTGCACTGCATATACCCTTTCTTAAAGGTAAAGGTACCCCTGACCATTAGGTCCAGTCACGGATGACTCTGGGGTTGCAGCGCTCATCTCGCTCCATAACCCAAGGGAGCCGGCATTTGTCCGCAGACAGTTTTTCCGGGTCATGTGGCCAGCATGACTAAGCTGCTTCTGGCGAACCAGAGCAGTGCATGGAAACGCCGTTTACCTTCCTGCCGGAGCAGTACCTATTTATCTACTTGCACTTTGATGTGCTTTCAAACTGCTAGGTGGGCAGCAGCTGGGTGCAAACAACGGGAGCTCACCCCGCCGCGGGGGTTCAAACCGCCGACCTTCTGATCGGCAAGCCCTAGGCTGTGTGGTTTAGATCACAGCACCACCCGTGTCGCTTTGTACCCTTTTTAGCACCTGCAAAAAACTCTTATGGTTAGACAAGCCAACCAGACATAAATATTAATACTGCTGGGGTTTTTTATACTGAATTTTTCAAAACTTATTTTAAACTTTGGTAATTTGGAAGAGGTTAGGAATTTGAAGAAAGCTTCTGATTGGAAGGTGTTACAGTGATGATTATGACGACACTTGGCATTTATAGAGAACTTGCTGATTTTTTTCTTACAGTGTTTTGTAAACTACTGTAAATCTTACCATGAGGTAATTCAGGTAATTCAGTGTATTATCTCCATTATTGATCATGGGGAGGGATGTGAGGCTAAATGCCTTGCCTAAAGCCATTTTGGGCGTGCCAGCAATTGATTTATTATAAGGGATAAGGACAAATAGGTAAAATGTAATAGTAGAGTGCAGAGAGCCAATTCTAATTTTCAGTGACTGAAAATAATTAAGAACTTGTGCTTTGAGAGTGGGACCCCTGTATTTGGAGGGTATGGTAACAGAGTCTCACTATCTGTCCAGGTTTCAGGCAGAGAGATCCCATCTCTGTGCAGCGGTCAGTGCATTTGTACCAAAGGTCCCACCTTCTGTCATCTGCTTACTAGTGCTGTAGGGTAGTGTGATCGAAACTACTTATTAGCATCTCAAAAAAAGTACAGAAATATTAGCTTAATTTCTTAGAGACAGCCGCTGCCTATGTACTTGAGGTTTTCTTTATAAGGGCGGTAGAGGTTGTCAAGAGATGCCTGGAAAGCAATTTCATGTAAAGAAAATGATATCTCGCTTGAGGGGAAGAAAGACTGTAGGGTAAAAAGTTAAGTTGTAGTTTAATCAACCATGACTACTTCAGAAGAGGCATTTATAGCAGTGCTTAAAAAGATATGAAGGGGAGGGGAACCCATTTTTCCTATATACTATCCATTCTTAACCCCTTGGGGAATAAAGTGAAGGGCGAATGTACAAATTTCAGAAGATTTGCTGGTGTAATTTCCATTTTCAGTGTTGTGAATAATTTCTCTTCCTGGAAAGTAAAGCCCAAGTTTTAAATACCTGCAATAATACTAGTCTTATTAAAGTCACTTGGATGCATAGTATTGAAGATCTGATGGAGAGAAGTTTAACCATGATTACTGGCTTGCATGAAACCAAAAACTCATGTGCAGCTCAATGCTCAGTGTACTGTATTTACTTGGATGCAAGTCTGCTGTGTCCAGTGAGGTGCAATCTTATAAGCTTCCTAGAGTCCCAGTATGGAGAAAAGGCAAGATAGAAATAAATACAAAAAGTAGTGCACATAGGCTGCAATCCTGTGTTATATATGCTTGGTTGTAACTGGTAATCCACTGGGCTGTTAATATATATGCAGGCTCGTGTAACATTTTCTTTCCTTTTGTTGTCTTATTAGTAAATTCTGTAAGGGATATGTAGAAAAATCCCTCAGCATTTCAGCACTTTACCTACAAACTTGTGCCTAGTATTTAATCAGTACTAGGAATATTTATTTAGCCTAGGAATTTTAAATGCTTTCCCTGCTTTGCTATTCTTTATGATGGTTTGACCCGTTTTGTTCTGGAATACTGTTCTGAGGTCCCTGTGCCAAAAAGCCTTTCCCGAAGAGCCGTTAACAGTGCAGTCCTGTACGTGTCTAGTCAGAAATGAGCCCTGCTGAATTCAAAGGAGTCTGCTCCCAAGTAGGGCCTAAGTCAGGATGGCTGCCTAAGTCTTCCACGAAACAGTTCCAGTGTGGATACAAACAGTGCTTCACAAATTGTTTGGACTGGGTGCAAAGTCCTTGGAAAGGAAGCAGTGGAGACCCTGTTGCATATTGCATCTAATCTCATTTAGATTAAACGAAGAAGATCCATTCATCTTGGTAACCTGTGCTATTATAGTCTGCGTGCCTCACGTTGTCAGGGCAGGATAGGAGGAGGCTGGTGCTTGCATGTCTCCATGGCGACCTTGGTGTTGGCCTGATGCCTGCAATCTGGCCTGTTCACAAAGCACCGTGCCCTGATGAATTATTTAGCTGCGCTGGAGAAAAATATAGCAACAGGCTCCCGCTGAGTGGCTGAGGAGAGCGGTAAGGTGACATCAGTAGTTTAGGCTGATGAGCCCAGGGGTTCGCAACAGCTAGCCAGCAGGATCAGTTTGCTTTTATGAAGGCTTTGCATTTTTTCTTCTTCACTCCGGCCTAGGATCTTCTTATTTTGCCCGTGAGGACAGGCAGAAGGAAACATTTTGTCCATTCAATGACTTGCCGGTCACTTTAGAGCCCTACAATTACCCTGAAACAATTTCAGTGTTTTTGTTTTGTTCTGTTCTGTTTTAGCATTTTATATGTTTCCATAGGTAGCAATTATACTAAGTGAAGATGAGAAGAATTCTGCGCATTGTAGAAATGGAGGCTGGGCTGCTGGTAGACTGTGCCCACTCTTTTCTGTGTGCATTGGATACTTTATTGTTATGAAGCAACTGGGGATTTTGCCAGAGAGATTGTTGGGTGACGAAGGCTGATTTGTATGTTATGTCAGCGGTGGGCTAGCTGCTTGCGGGGAGAGCACACAAACAAAGTGATTTGTCATTCCACGTGACAAACTGTAGTTACTGCGGGAGTAGAAATACTTAGAATCATAAAAATGTAGGGTTGGAAGGGACCACAAGGGCCATCTAGTTCAACCCCCTGCAATGCAGGAATCTTAACTGAATCATGGAGTTGGAAGGGGTCACGAGGGCCATCAAGTCCAACACCTTGCAGCATTGCAGGAATCTTTTGCCCAACATGGATCTCAAAAACCCAAGATTCTTGAGATTAAGAGTCTCATGCTCTACCAACTGAGCTATACCAGATAACTCCTGACAGATGGCCACTAAAGCTCTGTTTAAAGACCTTCAGTGAAGGAGAGCCCACCACTTTATGAGGTAGTCCATTTTATTGTTGAACAGCTCTTACCACAGCTCGTAAGGTCAGGATGCAATTTCTGTAAATGTACGAATAAATAAATGGTTTGGTCTGAATGAACTGCACCAGCATAAGACTCCCATGTTCCAGAAAAAAATGCTGTGTGGACGGGGGCTGTGTTTGCATGTGAGATGAGTTGGAGACCATCTCACAGAAACAGCCTCCCATGTGGAATGACACCCACATGTTTCTGCCTTAAGCATCTGTCATCCTTGTGTCTGGTTTGAGTCCACAAAAGGTTATGCTGACCTTGAACCTGGGGAAGACAGAGGCACTGTGGATTGGTGATTCCCACGTCTAGGAACACACATGGTACTGATTGAATGCCCCCATGATGCCCCCATGCCTGCCCTCAATTACCAGAGCAGTTTTGCATTTTTGGTAGGTTTTGCTTTGTGAATAAATGCACAAATGTTTGCAGAACATTTTTTTTTTAGTAAAAGATGGACAACTCCCCTGAAGCACGGGGGAGGGCAAGTCTGAACTGTTGTTCAGTTTTCAGCTGCAGAGTCAGGCTTGCACAGCAGCTGAAAAATTCACCATGAAATCTACACTTGCGTTTTGTGTGGCTTTGTGCCTGAGTTTTCATTGCAGAATTAATAATAATTTCAATAGTTTTACTTGAAAACCCACCAAAATATTAATAAACCTTTCCTTATACTGTATATGTTGCAATAATGGCAGCATTCCAAATATATCAGGTTGTCTCCCAGTTGAGCTGTGTTGGCCTTCCTCCAGGCGGACTACTCCAGATCCCAAATGATGCTCAGGTCACTGCCTGCAGCAAGAGTGGGCTGAGCTGGAATATATTTCACATTTGTGTTTTATTTCTTATATCCTGCCCTTCCTCTTAAAGGAGCCCAACATGCTTATTCCATTTTTTGAGGGGGTAGGAGACAAATATGCAATATTTAGCTGCCAGTCCTGCCACAATGCTGCTTACTATGATACTACTACCCAATGCTACTGTCATATTTTTAGAACCTCAGTTGACCAGCTTCTGGGAATTTTGACTTTTTTCAATTTCAAAGTCTGGAAAAGGGGTGTCTATCTGTTTTTGGGACACATCCCACTTGAAGCTAGTAGAACTACTCAATGTAGTGAGCACTCTAAATTTTAAAGTCTAAAAGATGGATAATAATAAAATACAGGACACTTATCTTGCTGGAGTGGAAATGAGTACTCAGGACTGAATGTGCAGAAAATAAGATGAGTGACTTCAGAACACCCAATGAACACCTTTAAAATATGAATACTCTAGTAAGGAAGACTGATACCACTAAGTTGCAGCATTTTCTCTCCCCACCCCCCTTTGTTCGGCTGATATTCATAACCCAAATGGTTTGGACCAGGAACAGAAAGAAGTAATGAAATAGAATTTGTAAGGTTTATATATCTTTAATTTCCAATCAAAGTTGAATGAGCTGTTTCTGTTAAGATGCACGGCACTCTTTTCTTTTGCCGCAGCAGACATATTTTGTGTTAGCTGTAGATTAAGTAAATACTTTTCAGCTTCAAGAAATACATTATGTTTCCTGTATAAAGGAAAGGAATAAACAATCCTACTCGGTGCACAAAAGCCTTTTGAGTGTGTTTTTGGCAGGAGGTTTTTGATTTAGAACCGTAGAATCACAGAGTCGTAGAATTGAAATGGACTCCGAGGGTCACTTACCGGTAGTCCAAACCCTTGTAATGCAGGAATCTCAACCAGAGGATTCATGGCAATCTCTGCTTAAAAACCAATGAGGGAGAGTCCACAATTTGCCGAGGGACTGTTCCACTCTTACAGTCAAAAAGTTTGGAACATTGTAACTTGAAGCCATTGATTCGAGTCCTACCCTCCAGAGCAGGAGAAAACCAGCTTTCTCCATCTTTCATGTGACAACCCTTTACATAGTTAAACCCCAATAACTCATGTGCTTATTTCAAACCAAGTTTTTCATTCTCAAAAACATTTTGTTGCTTGTGCTATGGTGCACAATGTATCTCCTTGCTATGAGTAGTGATTGCACAATTTGAAATACCCCTTTAAATGTAACTACTGTATTCAAAGGGAAATATAATGGTGGATTATCATCACTTAGTTGATTCCTGTACAGTGGTACCTCGGGTTACAAACACTTCGGGTAACGTGTTTTCAGGTTGTGGACTGCGGGAAACCTGGAAGTACCGGAAAGGGTTACTTTCGGGTTTCGCTGCTCGCGCATGCGCAGAAGTGTCGAATCGTGTCATGCGCATTCGCAGACATGGCGCTGCAGGTTATGAACGCTGCGGGTTGCGGACATGCCTACATCACGGATTATGTCCGCAACCTGAGGTTCCACTGTATATGAAGGAGGTTCTGAATAGAAGCTTTTAGAAGGTGGGAAGTTGTGGGCTGGCTTTGCAAATCTGTAAATTATTCCGCCAGTTCCTCATCATCCTGTCCCAGTTAAAACAACGACCCCATAGCATCTTTGATATCTGTGCGAAAGGAAAGACAAAAGTCTCAAGGGTACAGAAGAAGATTCAGGGGCCCAACACATTTTGAAAATGTCTTCAGCATTGGTTCTCTCCTTTTCAACACCATGGTATCATGCAATGGAGGTCACTGCCCAAAATGATGCTTGTCTCAGAGATGGACCAATCTTGCACTCCTCCAGAATCTTCCATTTCCTCCCTTACTTACCAGCAGAATGGTTTGCTTCTAAAAAAGAGCTTCAGTTGTATGAAATGTTCCTTGATGAATAGTAAGTGGACATTGAAAGTCATCCAACTATCATTTATGTTAACTAGGGAAGAAATTTTATCTGAATTTGACTCAGCAGGTAGCTTGCTAGTTAAAATAACTCACACCTCTGTGTACGTGCCTGACTTTATACTAGAGATATCAGAGAATTCCAATGGAAATGGGGATTGTCAATTTTTGCTTATTCATCAGGGTCCAGAATGGAAAGAAATCCAGCGAATATAATTGGTATTCACTGTTGTTGTTGCTTTCAGTTTGCAAATGATACATAATTGATTATTTCCCCCCATTTGCATTGTGTTTGTTTTGCATTCAAATGAATGGGCTGGAATAATGAAATTTACGTAAGGGACACTTGACTTGGAAAAGACTTTCAGACAAGTAACTTTCCCCATCCAAATAGCTGAGATAGTACAGAAAGTCATGAAAAGCCTGTGCCTTGCTTAGTGTTTGCATCTGTTCTCAAGCGCTAAATGTGTGTGTCTTCCATTCTGTGTGTCCTTCTCAGACTTCTGATTACGAGAAATCTTGCAGGCTGTAAATTGCCAATCCTTGCAAGCTGAGAGTTATTATACAGTCATGAAATTGGAAGAGATCCAGTGTGGGATATCCAGTCCCTGCTCCACCCTAAAGAGGATATCCTCTTTGAAAATCTTCAAGCGTATTCTGTAAACTCTCTAGGTGGTTTGGCCTAATGGCCTATTATCCTACTGCACTTCTATTGAAAAAATGGAAAGATGAGGAGGGGGGCGAGAAATTGTATTTATTGTAAAAATGTGGTTTGAGTTCATTGATTTCTTCTAGCATGTTTTACATACAGTGAGTGTATATATTGTCCCTGTTCAGAAGAACCAGTATAAAATATTTTATGGTATGTTTATAATTTGCTTTGCTTACTCTATAATGGCTGGATTTCTGCTGTAGCTAATGAGGACAAAGCCTTGAATGTAGTGACAATGTTGTATCTGGAGCAAAATGATGGTTTAGCTGACAATTCACCATGAGATAGCACAAGGAAGCTGAGTTGCTTCTGAAGGTTGTGGCCAGTCTAGACTAACAGGATTGCCCAATCCCTCCAAACCCTTTGAGGGTAGATGTGTTTTAGTTTGTTTTTAAAATAAGTAAACATGGAACTTTGTTTGAGTGTTTGAAAAGCTTTACATTCATTATTTCAGCAACTCTTACCATAACCCTGTAAGGTAGGCCAGTGCTATTATTTGCACATAACAGATGAGTGGACTGCAGTAAGTTGTATGGCTGAAGTAAGGTATTTAGTACTCCACACCTCTTTAAAACTATATTCACTTCTGTAATGCCAGTAGTGAATGTGGTGTTTTCTTTTTGTCTGGTAAGTAACCAGACATTCTGGTAACTGCAAGTACTGTCTAATATATATTTTTTCCACTGGAGGAGTTATTTTTTCCTGTAAATTATACTACATGGTCCACAGCTAAGTATACAAAGTCAGGCTTGACTTCAATATTCACATATTCACTTTGTCTTTAATTATGTGACCACATACTGTTTCTCATATACAATACATTATATATCCCCCCTTGAAACTTTATCCCTATGTTATATAACCTTTTAAAAGCTTCCTTTTGCACTGTAATTCCTAAACTCATTTCTACAAATGTCAGGCAGGCAACCTATGAGGTGCACCCCTCGGCTGATATGTTAGCATTAGGACAGCTCAGTTGGTAGAGCATTAGACTCTCAATCTCTGGGTTGTGGGTTCAAGACCCACATTGGGTAAAATATACTTGCATTGCAGGGGGTAGGACTAGACGATCCTTGTGGTCCCTTCCAACTCTACAGTTCTTTGATTCTAGGCAAGGCAAGGGAAGCAGCTCTCTGAGATTTGCAAAGTAGTAGAATTGGAGGGTTTGGATACAGTGGTACTTCTAGTTTCAAAATTTGTTCCGGAGGTCCGTTCTTAACCTGAAACTGTTCTTAACTAGAGACATGCTTTCACTAATGGGGCCTCTTGCTGCCGCTGCACTGCTGACACACGATTTCCATTCTCATCCTGGGGCAAATTT
Organism: Lacerta agilis; assembly: GCF_009819535.1. Lineage (NCBI taxonomy): Eukaryota > Metazoa > Chordata > Lepidosauria > Squamata > Lacertidae > Lacerta > Lacerta agilis. The sequence goes on along the minus strand of NC_046318.1, from coordinate 60,379,649 downwards.
CTCAACTTGACGTAACTCTTCCAGGTTAGCGGAGTTTGTAACCTGAAGCGTTTGTAACTCGAGGTGCCACTGTATAATTACAAGTGACATTCAAACTCAGATCATAACTAGTTTTGTCACGGTTTCTACACTATTTCTTCCAGCCACCATAGTTGCCCTCTTCAATTTCCTGGTAAAAAAATACATAGTGGCAATGAAAATGGCTATTGCTACAGTTTCATTAGGCCTTGTAGCAGCCTTAGAAAAAACACTGAAAATTTCTGGAATAGGTTCCATAGCTTTTAAGGAAATGGGTGAAGACTGATAGTCCAAAGTCAGAGAGTTGTATGCCTCTTTTCCTGAATAAACTTGCCTTTCTTACCACTGTGTTTGCATGTCTTGGACTATACAGCTGTAGGTTCCTATGCCCTACTAGTTCTCCCAGCAGAGTGCCCCAGTCCGTTAACTGATCCTGTTGATTATCTTCAGAAAAAGTGTATGAATGTGAAAATAAGGGCTATGTGCTCTCTCCTCACACATTCTCCCTTATGATTATCAGTGGGCCCACCCAATATTTTGAAATAATGGTCAAGTATTTAAAGCACCAATTTAGAACAATGGAAATGAAGATAAAGACTTGGGCTAATTTACCATGAAATCGCCACCACTAAGTTAGTTCATCACTGTTTCACAACAGCGGCATTAAATTCTAAACCATTGTAATCCTTTATTTCTGGCACACCATGCAATGTTAATATGAGTATGTGTGAATACTTTTCACCAGACTGAACAGTTCTCCATGGCATTTATCCTGAAACTGGGGCCAGCACTTGAATTTTACAATTTTTCTTTAAAACAAAATCTAACCAAACAGACTGAAGAAATATAAAATACCAAATAGTTCTATCTATCTATCTATCTATCTATCTATCTATCTATCTATCTACCTACATGGGGCAGGACATGACTTTCTGAAATGAACTCTCCCTCTCTCTCTGTAACGAAATGTCCTACTGCTACCTTCAAAAGGGCTTTTTTGGTTGTTTCATAGAAAATTAAACAGCAGTCAAGTCATAGACAGTCAATTGACCTGATTCTAACCTTAGAAATATTCCAGTGCAGACATTTGAGTCTGTGCAAAGCTCGCCATTCCACTTCTACTTTTGCAGAAATTCCAACTCCCAAACTCTTTACAACTTGGGTCCAAACACCTTTGGAGTCCTGATCCCAATTTGCAGTGACTCACAGTGTCATACTGCTCCAGTTAATAATTTCCATCACCACCTGTTTCACTGTTCTTGCATCCAAATGTACTTTGTGGCACTACGTTTGGGGAAGGCTCTTGGTGGTGTATCCATTAGGCCCCAGAGCAAGGGTAGTCAAGGCATCGTGAAGCATGTGAACTATGTGGGATAGCTCAGTTGGTAGAACTTGAGACTCTCAATCTCAGGGTTGTGGGTTCAAGCCCCATGTTGGGCAAAAAAGATTCCTGCATTGCAGGAGGTTGGACCAGAAGACCCTTGTGGTCCCTTCCAACTCTACAATTCTATGATTATATAATGGATGTTTTGGCTAGCTTGCCTTACAGTCGTGGCCAAAAGTTTTGTAATAGTGTGACCTTCTTGAGACACTGCATCCCTCAAGTTGAACCGAATGCTTCCTGCAAATATGTGTCACAAAGTTCTGACAGCCACTTTTGTTAGAAAAAATGGTTCTTTGGAGCTAAGCAGCCACTGGGGCTCTAGACCTGTTTTTCTGCAGCAGTTCTCCCTCCTCTCCAAACATCTTGGAGTTCAAAGGCCACCCTGAAATCATAAATCTGCCAAACATGTGTTCATTATGATTATATGTGCTGAAGCTCTAATTGTGTTCAACCCACCTTGAATGGACTGTGTGAGGAACCTATGGCTGGTGAAAAATGAATGTTTTATGACTCAGAATGCCAGAGAACAGAAGGCCTTATTACATCAGATAAGTGTTGCTATGCACAGCAGATGTTATGCCACTACAGGATACAGAATCTATGGGGACAGTCTTCCATATGGTCTTGCGGCAAGATAAACCCTTGGCGGATGCTGCTTATGTGCAATATATTTTCCATTTTCCCAAACTGGGAATGCAGCTGTGGGATAGTAAGGCCTAATTAATCATTTATTGCAGATTTACAATTTATTGCTCAGAGATGCCTATCTCAGTTATTGATTTTGGTGATTCCCCCCCCCCCCCATGTAGCTGTTCTATAATTGCACTTTTATGCAGCAATAAAAAACTAAAGCATATGTATTAGTGATAGGAAAGACCATTGTCTGTGGCTAAATGGTATCTGTTCATTAAAATGCAAGTGTCAACTGCATATGTTCAGAGTGTCACAGTACATTTTGTTTTCTGTATCTGGGTTCTCAAAAATGCTGTGATAATAAAGGGCTGGAGAATCTCATTATGCCTTCCTGGTTCACATGCACAGCTCCAGGAATTAACATTTCATGTGTATTCTTAGAATAGAATGCTATTCAGGGCTCTCCCCCTTTCCCCTCCAGGTAGGAATAGCCTACCTGATTCTCATTCTAGCTGTTTGTTCAGATCCCACCCTCTTAGGACATTAGTTAATGTGAAAATGGGATGGAATGGATTTGTGGATGAAAATGTGTAAAATAGGCATGGACCAGAAGTACAAGTCCCTTCCTAGGGCAAGAAAGAATGAAGGATGACCTCTTCCTGTAATTATCAGGTTGAGTTAATAATGGGAGACTGAAACAGCTGGTGAACAGTTGGTTAAGGATAATTGACCTGGCCAACCAAAGTTATGATCCAATTTAGATTTGGATTCACCTTGTCTGTATTTTGTTGTTCTGTGTTCCGATAGTGCTATAGATCTTTCTACTGTTTTAAATGAGGAACAGGGTCTTGTCTGTAGTGGCTTCTAAGCTGGGCAATACCTTCCCTCTTGAGGTCAGGTTGGCATAGTTCTTCCTATTTGGAGGAGAGTAAATACACCCTTATTTTGTTATGCCTTTTTACCTGGCAATTTTGAAAATTTAATGGTATGCCCTTGTTTAACCTGCTGGGTTTTTAAAAAAATAATTGTTGATTTGTGGTTTAAATTGTTGTTTTGACTGATATTATTTTGAGTTTCTTTTTGATTAGGAATGTTATGACGGAAGATTAGTATACAGATATTGCAAATAGTGGAGGAAGTGGCTCAAACACAAGAAAACAGGGCAATATAATTTTCTACAAGAGGAAAACCAAAAGTTTTACGGTGTGGTTACAGTAAGAAAATAATCATTCCCTTCTCTCTTTTCTTATGTGGTAGGGCAAAAGCCACGGCTCACATTTTCAGACTGAGAAAGTTTTCGCTAAATAAACAAATAAATGATTATGTGAATCTCATTATTGTTTACAACCGTCTGCTTATGCAGCTACAGTGTATTGTTTTCGTGTGGTATGGCTGTGATCCAAAGTCAAACAGGGCTCCAGTGCAGCTGTGTGAGTTCTGCTCTTCAGTGTCAGAAAATGCTTCATGGGCAAAATGTCTGGATCGGTCCCCAATACTGGAAAAAATGGGAAAGTGCTTGCACAGAGCTTAGAGCAGGGGTCAGCAAACTTTTTCAGCAGGGGGCCGGTCCACTGTCCCTCAGACCTTGTGGGGGGCTGGACTGTATTTTGAAAATAATAATAATAATGAATGAACCACAAATAACCCAGAGATGCATTTTAAATAAAAACACACATTCTACTTATGTTAAAACACCAGGCAGGCCGCTCAAATAACCCATAGATGCATTTTAAATAAAAGGACACATTCTACTCATGTAAAAAACATGCTGATTCCTGGACCGTCCGAGGGCCGGATTTAGAAGGTGATTGGGCCGCATCCGGCCCCCGGGCCCTAGTTTGCCTACCCATGGCTTAGAGCCTCAGCATGCTCACTGGTGCTGCTGGATGGGCAGACGGGAATATGCAGTTTATTAATGCGGCTGAACTAATAACCATTTGCTATAAATGACAGTAATTAATGCCACTGTTTATACTGATCTCACATGAGGCAAAACAAAGTTATAGTATGTTGTGTGTGTGTGCACACATACAGAGTTATTTTCTAATGCATGTTTTACCTTGCAAGCCTTTTCAGAATGTGCAAACATTACTTGCGGGTGGAATTTTGTAATGTGGGCTATTTTTCACACAGCAGGTCGATATGACTCTGCTCGTCCATCATCTCTGTGAGTTCTGCTCTGCTCTTATTTTAGAAGCATTCACTAGTAAGATGGGTTGCTCTCTTTACTTTCTGTGCTTGCCAGCGAGATGATAAGGCATCTATTCCTTATTTTTATGGTACACAAGTATTAGAAGGAGATCTTCTCCTCTTCTATGCAAAAGAATATAAATAGTATATTTAATGGGCAGGGAGAAGATGCAGCAAAAGATTTCAAGATGCAGCTTAATGTCGCTCATTGGCTTTTGATGACATCTGATGAAATAGGCTGTTAGAGAACCTCAAATGACAGCAAACCTGTCTTCATTTCTGGCCTACCCCCACTTAAGTTACATTATAGCCTGTAGTAAAATCTGTACCCTTCTGCTCTTTCCTCCACACTAATACTAGCTCCTTGAAAATAATATTTAGTATTGCATTCTTAAGTGCTCAAAGTCCTTCAGAGTAGCAGTCAACAAAGTTTTACCCAGCATAGACCAGTGGAAATGAATTAACATTACTAAGTTTGGTCCTGTAATTTCAATAGTTCTATTCTGAGTAAAACTTAGTTGATTGGGTGGTATTCAAATTTTAGAAAACCATTACAACAATCTGTAATTACCCACCTGTAATTACAACAATCTGGCAAGGTAAGCCAGTTTTCACTGAGCCCACACATTAGAAGGACAGAGGCTGTGCGACACAGGTTATTAGACACAGAGATGAAAGTCAAACCATGGACAGCTCTCATTCTTTGTCAGCATGCTTTGAAATGTTTCTTCTTGACACTGTAAAGATGAAACTTTTGCATGCTGAATAGAGAGATCCATCTGAAATAATGCTTAAGTAATTCACAGAGGAACCCCCCTCCCCCAACACCCCCTAAGCTTACTGCTGTAGGTATAGGACAGTCTGTGAGCCAGGTAGATTAGAACTCAATTAAAATTGCATCGAGGCAAACTTCCAGTAAATGAAAGCTATTGTGATAAGCATTGCTGCATATAGAAATAAGCTGAAATGGAAACAAGCTTTCTCACACATTTTTCAGACCTACTGTAGCAATATAGAGCCAACCATGCTTATCCCAGAATTTGTCGGCTGAAGGAAGCTGTACTTGAACCTGTGACCTTAATTTAACTCGACTGAGCTAAACTGCATCTGATGAGCTACTGAAGGAGCTTCGTCCTGCTGCACTTGGTTGCTAAAGCTATTACTGTAATATTTACCATTTTGGGGGAAATATATTCCTGTCTGTAACTGGCGGCTGGGTGGAATACAGCCAGTTTAGAGGCATCTGGGATTATGTAAACTACATTGTGGAGAGGAATGAAATAGTCTTCTTGGGTCTTTTTTGAAGCACGGCTAAGCTCTATAGTGCAAAGTCTGAAGATACTCTTATCTAGTGTCCATTGCTTGATAGGGTTTGAGTAGGCAAATACAGGACAAAGAAGTGTTTGCATGCACACAAAACACATAGGCTCTTCATATCAAATCAGCACCATAGTTTGCCCTTTTTCTTACCCAATCCTGCATGTTTCCGTTAGTGGTTCTTCCAGGTTCCATTGAATGCTGCATATCAGGAAATAAGTTGTCCATCCACCGATGTCTCACAGTATCTGTCATTGCAAGAGAAATTCTTAAATTTATGAACTGCAAGGTAGGCGTTTAGTTCCCTTGTTACCTGTTGAGGAACGCTTGCAAAGCACTTGATATTCCCCAAACCTGTCTTGATGTCAGGAAGCAAATGCTCAACTTGGATAAGCTGCTGCTTTGGGCAGTGATTTAAGCTGAAGTTGTTTGTGTTTCAACAAATGGGGGGATGTAAAGTTTCTGCTCTGTTCCAGGCACAGGAAGAAAAATCAATGTGTGAAAGGAAGCTAAATATGAAAAGAAAATGTTCCGTTTTCTAACACTGTAGAGCTGACAGTTCCGTGGGAAGGATAAAAATGTATTGATTATATCCTTAGCCATCAGGAGGAAACAAAGCGAGAGAAATACGGCTTGGAAGCAAGCATTTGCCGTAGCAGCCACACAGAATTTGGCAGCCTCCTTGTACATGGCTGAAGGTATTTTATTTTCTTTGAAAACTCAGAATTCATCCCAGCCCCCCGAGTTAGTGATATTAATGCAACCTGGGGTGGAGTTTGACATGCTCTTAGTAAATGCATGGTCAAAACCTTAAATATCTGTCCCTCATTCCCTGTGTGCAGTATCTTATGCAATTGCTGGCTTTGCTATATCAGGGGGAATAGGGGAGTGATAGAATTGACCATGCAGTGACACAAAGCTTGTTTGTACCCACACCTACACTCTTGTCTACACACATATGTTTGTTTACACAAGGGTTTCCCAAACTCAGGTCTCCAGCCCTACCCGACTGAGACCAGGCTTAGGGCAGCTAACACCAAATAAATAAAATACATTAAAAACACAAAATCAAACGATTAGATTAAAATACAATTCAAATCCCATTTAAAATCAAAATTAAATTAAGTGGGAGCCCATGAATCATAACCATAGGGGTAAGGAATTAAAATTTCACCAGGCCTGGCTACTCCCATCTTTTGAACTACAACTCCCATCATCCCTGGCTAGCAGGACCAGTGGTGAGGGATGATGGGAACTGCAGTCCAAAAACAGCTGGAGAACCAAGTTTGGGAAACCCTGGTTTGCACTGTCACATTCTACATTCTTTTCTATGGCAGTCATTCTGGCTTTCATCCTTTACTACAGGCTAAACCAGGGTGAGAAACCCGTGAACTACCATATGTTGCTGGACTTCCATTTGCCAATTAACTGCAGCCAGCATGATCCATATTCTGGAATGAAAGGAGCCATAGCTTGACAATACCTGGAAAGCCACAAGTTCTCTATCCATGGTTTATCTCTTTTAAAACAAACTAAAAATAAATTTAAAACACTTTCAGGACAGACAAGTATTAAGGGGCCATACATGCAACGAGCACATCTGTCTCTTATTTAGTCTAGGTTCTGAGATGGGAGTAGTTTTCTGTAATCAAAACAGCGGGGAAAATGTTTGCCTTTGTGAAATGTTTAAGGTAGGAATTTATCCCATGGCTGCATTTCTTTAAATAATGATACTTCACACAAAAGACTGCTGAGCCTGCTCCCTGTATGTAGTTAACAATGGAATATGTTTCACGGGGTCTCTGTGCAGGTATTGACCAGTATGCAAAGTTAAAGGATCTGAAGGATCCTGAAGGTCGTCTAGCCTGCACTCAGTGTGATCCTTTAGACATAAACAGATTTATGTGTATAATCCAGATTATAGAGTGAGTGAGAGAGAGAGAGAGAGAGAGAGAGAGAGAGAGAGAGAGAGAGAGAGAGAGAGAGAGACTGAGCCTTCTGGATCAAATTGTGTTGTGCCAGGCCCTGTTTGCCATATGTGCCACAAATGCCACTGTGTGTATTCTCCATCTGGAAAACTGTTAGTGCAGTAGATATTATGAGCATATATAGCTTTAGCCAAGTATGTTCCCCATAAGCATGCATAGCCAACTATTATGATACTAACATTCAGAAACAGTGCTTTCCACTACTGATCTTCTTGTTGAGGATCACATGATAAGCTTTTGAGAAATCCCAGAGTTCCTCCATAACAGAGTTTGAAAATAAAGTGTCAGGATCAAGGGAAGTAATAGTAACCACTCTATTCTGTCTTGTATTCAGTTCTGGATGCTACAGTTTGAGAAATGTGGAAGCTGGAATGTGTGCAGAGGAAGGCAACCAAGGTGATCAAGGATCTGGAAACCAAGCCTTGTGAGGAACGGTTAGGGGAGTTGGGTATGTTTAGCCTGGAAAAGAGGAGAATGAGAGGAGATACGATAGGCATCTTCAAGTATGGAAAAGGCTGTCACGTGGTAGATGATGCAAGCTTGTTTTCTCCTGATATGGAGGCTAGTACTCGAAGCAATGGATTCAAATTATTGCAAAATGAGATTCCGACTAAATATCAGGAATAACTTTCTGGCAGTAAGAGTTGTTTGACAGTGGAATGGACTCCCTTGGGAGGTTGTGGACTCTAAGTAGAGGTTGGATGGCCATCTGCCATAGGTGCTTTAGTTGAGATTCTTGCTCTGCAGGGGGTTGGAATAGCTGACCCTTGGAGTCCCTTACAGTTCTATGATTCTATGAAAAGTATTGAAGCATTATATTGTTGCATAGTCTCCAAGTGGTGCAGAATTCCAGGGGTTGGAAATGAGCACAGTGTAGACTGCGGTGTCTTTATGATATATGGTTTATTTAAACATACAGTCATAACTTGGGTTATGGCTGCTTCAGGTTGTGCATTTTTGGGTTGTGCACCGCGCCAAACCCGGAAGTACTGGAACAGGTTACTTCCGGGTTTGGCGATTCGTGCATGCACAGAAGTGCTGAATCTCAACCCGTGTGTGCTCAGACATGGCATTGTGGGCTGCGGGTTGTGAACACGCCTCCCACATGGATCACGTTCGCAACCCGAGCGTCACTGTATATACAACCTGAGCCTACCATGGAGGGGTTCACAGCATTAACACCCCTAAAGGGTCTTGTTTCTTCCATAGCACAGCCTTGGATTCCAACAGAAATAATACATTGGTCTCAAAATTGCTCTGACTCTCTCTGCAGCTTAGAATCATAGAATCATAGAATCATAGAGTTGGAAGAGACCACAAGGGCCATCCAGTCCAACCCCCTGCCAAGCAGGAAACACCATCAAAGCATGCCTGACAGATGGCTGTCAAGCCTCTGCTTAAAGACCTCCAAAGAAGGAGACTCCACCACACTCCTTGGCAGCAAATTCCACTGTCGAACAGCTCTTACTGTCAGGAAGTTCTTCCTAATGTTTAGGTGGAATCTTCTTTCTTGTAGTTTGAATCCATTGCCCCGTGTCCGCTTCTCTGGAGCAGCAGAAAACAACCTTTCGCCCTCCTCTATATGACATCCTTTTATATATTTGAACATGGCTATCAGATCACCCCTTAACCTTCTCTTCTCCAGGCTAAACATACCCAGCTCCCTAAGCCGTTCCTCATAAGGCATCGTTTCCAGGCCTTTGACCATTTTGGTTGCCCTCCTCTGGACACGTTCCAGCTTGTCAGTATCCTTCTTGAACTGTGGTGCCCAGAACTGTACACAGTATTCCAGGTGAGGTCTGACCAGAGCAGAATATAGTAATAGCTTGTTGCTTTACTTCTTGGTCACATCACTGCCCCAAAACGTTTTACCCTAAACTCTGGCTTTATCTGTTAAGGGAGGGCTCCCAACCCATTTGCCATCTTGCACTGAGCCCCTTAATCCCCCTAATGGCTCATCTCCCAGGCTATCACCTCACCAGGAGGCTAGCCTGGCTATTCCAAGAATTAGAAGCTCTGATTAAATTCTAATACTTGCTGGATTCAGAGATTAGAGGGCTCTCGCATCCTCCTTAACACCCCAAACTCGTAACAGTATTTAACAGGCTAAGGAGAAATGTTAGCTTCCAGTATGTGTAATAGAAATGGAACGGCAAGACAGTTTTAAATACAGCACTTAACTGAACAGTTGTCATGCAATCACACTTATACAGATACTTTAATAATCACATTTTCCTGGGATGTCTTAGCCTGCTTATCAATTAAAATTTCAGGAAAAGCTTTGACAGAGCAGTCCAACTTCCTTTTTAACCTTGTCACCCTCATGCTCTGCTTAAAAACCGAGCAAATAGCAGGTTTTTAGGACTGCTAGATGGGCTGCTTATGTAAATGATTGATTTCTTTCCCCCCCCCCCTCTGTATTTGACCCTGAACATAGTAGCCTAGAGATATACTTTCATTACACACAGCCAGGGACTTCAAAACATGGTTGTTTCATTAGGTAATCTAAAGTTTAACCACTGCTGGCATGAAATATCATGAAATATGAAGGCACTTCTGTACCTAGGCCTTTTGCTCTGTCAATTGACATCATGGTATCAGCTATGCTTAGCAGGGTGGTAACCTTGTGGTATTCTAAAAGGATGACAAATGTTGTGGGCATTTTATTTTAAAATAAACCACAACGTTGCATCAAATGATAGTTAAAATGATGAAAGGAAGTTCCATAAAAAAATATTTTAATGAAAACAGCAGATGTCTGGAAATTCAGTCAATGCTGGTGCCTCTTAAGATACCGATTGTGAAACTATTATGTCACAAGGTTTTCTTTTTGGGGCATTAACTGTGAACTCATATTACCTGTAAATGATGGGGGGGGGAGGAGGAGGATGAAATTTGCCATATACCAAAGGCACTGGCTTAAGAAAAGAAGCATTTAAGAATTAATGGTAAATGTCATTTTCCATAAAATGCACATATTCAATGGATCCTTTTCAGTTTCAAGCTGGAGGGCCAAGTTTGAGGAAGCCTGGTCTAGCCAGTTTACCTGAAAGCATGTAGAATACTCCCCAACCAAGGAAACAAAGCTGTCTTCGATGTTTCATGAGTAGCTTACAGGCAATGTTTTGGTAATTTTAGCTAAAGCTTTCATTTGTAACCAGTAGCTCATTTCCCTTATTTCATGGGTGGGGGAATGATATGTTAATAATTCTAGTATTATTAGTTTTTATAACTATGCATCTGAAATAGTTTCTTAAATTATTAGCAGTGATAGCCCTTTCTTACAAAGCAACACATATAGCAGGGATATGAAACCTCTCACCTTCCAGATGTTGTTTGATTGCAGTCATCCCTGACCACACTATCTGAAACTGATGGGAATTCAAGCCCAATAAAATCTGCAGCGCCATGGATTCCTCATCCCTGACATACAGAAACCACTGCTTCCATTGATACATGGATTGCTAGCATTGATGGTTTTGTTCCACTTTGTCCAGAAACAGGCAAAAAAACAACAACCTTGTATTTTTGTATTTGTACAGGGTCTCTGCACCTTCTTGTTAAAAAAATTCTGCATCAAAATATGCAGGGGTCCCAAGTTACACACTCAGTGTTGTAGAAACTTAGAAATCCGTTTGACTTCTAGTGACTTTCTTAGTGCCTTCACTGGTGGGAGGGAAGGGTAAGGACAACTCCCTATGGCATGCTGACTTTGATGACTTTTGGAAAGCCATGAGGAGTCTCACAGCTTTCAAATGTCTAAGTGCCGTTTCAAACTTTCCTAGGTTCAACAGAACCATGGAACCTCTCCCTGATGCCGCAGTGAGCTTTGGAAAGGCTTGGAAATCGTAGATCCCTGGTAATGACGAGAGAGACTTTTTTATTTACTGCTGCATCACGTAGGATGGCACCTCTTGATCTGATTTACGCATCCATACATATGTCAAGTGATGTGTCATTGATGGATTATGCAACACCTCACTGCTTTCAGCTTCAGTATGTGAGGTACCTCTGTTGTGTGAGGAGGAGGAGGAGGATGTGCACAAACTGATGACGGAGCCTGGGAGCCACAGTTTCCTTCTTGCGGATCGTTCCCAGAGAGAGGACACCAAATGCAGGGATGGAAATGCTGGAAGGGGAATGCTTTGCCAATTGTTATTATTAGGACGTGTGTGCACCGCACTAGCAGAATGTGTAGGTGACAGGAGCTATAGGGTTGACTTGGCTCAGAGCACTACATACTGTTGCTGTTAGGGGGGAAAGGGGAGAAAGGAAGAGAGAGAGAGAGAGAGATGGAACTTGAAGAGTGTGAAGAGGATATACTGTGGGAGGGCAAGGAGTCGTCTTGGGACAGGAGCAGAGAAGGCTTTGATAGTCTTTAGCCTGCGATAGGAAACATTAGGACGGGAAAGGAGGAAATATAATTGGGACTGTAAGAGAGGAGTTTGAGCAGGAAACTCAGTGGCAAGCACCAAACAATAGACTTAAGAAATAATAACTTCATGTAAATATGCTGACCTCTCTTTTTTTCTGGTGAGGATTACTTTAAAAAAAACAACACTCTCTTTTTGAAATAGAAAAGAAGTCCCCCTACATATTGCTGTGCAGGTTTTCAGAAATTCCAATGAGATGTAATTAAGAAAAGCAAATGCACACGATTAGGTATCTTAACATTTTTGGCTTTTAATGTTTCTATTAAACACACACACACATCATCGCTGATTCTAACGTGAAATGTGATACTGGCTAGGCTCGCCATGGTGTCCGAAACTGTTTCTGTGAACCCTCTCCCTACCCCCTACCCCAAGTGTTGTGAAGCGATTTTGTACCACTACCAGATTTCAATTCTGCAACTTGAGAATTTACTGGCATTTGCATCGCTTGATTTCATGCTGTTCGGATTACTGTAATTTAACACTATTACTACTTAACCAGATTCCAGTACTTTCCAGAGGCAAAAGTATTGAATTTCTCTGGCAAATCATGATTGAATTAACAATTAGCACTCTGCTTGCTTGCTTTAATGAAAGATGACCTAAATTACATAATAAAATATGTAACAATATTTTAGAAGTTTTATCCATAAAAGAGTTGGTCTGCATATATGTGTGTGTGTGTGTGTGTGTGTGTGTGTGTGTTATATGAGATTTCCCAGCAAAGAAGCTTAAGTCAGCAAAACAAAGGCTACCATGATGCTTCATCATATATGAGAGACTGCAAAACAGTAAATGATACTGTTAGCTAATGCTGTGGAATAGCCAAGTCTAGTTTCCCATCCTCCTGGCTTACCTTGCCACTTGAGTGATACTGAGAAGCAATTTCAATTTCATGGACAAGGAAGAAGGCTAAAGCAGGGATAGAGAACCTGTCATTCTCCAAATGCTTTTGGAGCATAAGTCCCACTTTCCCTCACCATTGTCCATGCTGTCTACAGCTGACGTGAATTGAAGTCCAAAAACATCTGCAGAGCTTCATCCCTTTCCCTTTTCAGAGCTGAGTGATGGCTGAATCTCCTCTCCTGCATTCTGAGATTCCAGTTTCAGTGTTCACTGTGGACCAGTATTCACTGTGGACCTAGGCCTTGCCTGATTTAGCTATTTGTTCAGTTGTGTTCAGGAGACAGAGAACATAGAACCAAGTAGCAAGAAGAGTCGGACACGACTGAACGACTGAACAACAACAAAGCAAGTAACTCCAGAACTATTAAGCATGCTTTCCCCCAGGGGATTACCATCATGTCAGGAGGAACATGGGGGAATGCTCCCTGTCCCCACTGCCTCCATGGTGTCACCATTGCCTATCTCACAGCCCTTCACATGCTGTGGGCTAAATTTCTGTAATAGGGAAGATCAGGGTTCTAAATTGCGTGATGAGCCTGTAGCAGTTCAGCCTCCAATGTGTGAAGCACTTGGGGGGGGGGCAATGATAGTGATGTGATGTGACAGAGGGAGTGGACCCCCACTCTTCCCTCCTCACACAGTAGTACCGGTAATTACATGAGGAGGGTGTGATTCACATCGTAAAAGTTCATTATTAGTGCCTGCACTAATAAGATCAAGTAGAAGTAGTAACCTATGGGGCGAATGGATATTGCCATTAGTTTAATTAGGGTCTGTCCATCTTGGTAAAAGAGAATATTTTTACCAAGAGAACTGGGGTTTACAAAGAGAACTGGGGTTACATGGTATTCTAGCCCAAAACATGGCAAGAGACCCACTAGTTTCCTTGTCTACCGTTTAAGCTCCTGTAGCTTGGGGATTCAAGAATTAGCCTGTTAAAATTTATGGCATTTGACTTCACAGTCTGGTCCTAAAAAAATTAAATTCAGCAGAAAAATTTCTGACAAAGAGCATACCCACTGCTGTGCTAACTCAGCACCTGAAAGCAGGATGCTATATTAGTGCTGCAAGCAGATATGCCAATATAAATGTTTAGGATTAGGGTGTAAGTATTTTAATATATTTGTATAAGCTTAAATAATCATGTTAAGAAGATTACCATTGACCTTCTGTTATGTTTAATATAGCTTTAATCTGCTTTTATTTTAGACAGATGGACTCAGTGGCTACATTGAGTTTAATAAAATAAGAATTTACAAGAGTGCCTTGTATAATGCTGTCTTTTAAAACTGTTTTCTAACCTCACCTGTGTCCTCTAAATGTTCAGACTCTATGGTTTATATATGCTGTTCTCCATGTAGAAATTTTAACAACCTATCTGGAGCATTAAATAAAAATGAAAAACAAAGCATATTATGGCAAAAACTTTCTAGTGGAGTAGATTCAGGGCCGTCTTTAGCATATGCACCGCCAGGATATAAAGATCCGCCCAGCACCCCCCAAATTTAGTTTAGCCCCCAAATTAAATTTTATTATGCTTATTTCACTATTATCATTTGATAAATAGCACTCACGCCTGCGCGGCTCCAAAAGGAGTTGTTGTTGTTGTTTTGTTTAAAACCAGCTTTTGTAAAGAAGACAAAGAACACATTGGGAGTTGGTGTAAAGACTCTACGCATGTGCTTACGGTCATTGTGAGGTGTTTGAAAGATGAGATGAGCGGGCATTGTGCACATGCGTGGGAGAGCCTTCCATTGTGGGAGCAACCTTATTTATAGAGGAGCTGGGAGGGCCCTTGCTAGTGTGCATATAAGAGTTCTTCTTGGGAAGAATTTGCAATGTTTCACTCTTGGTCAGTGGCAACTTTGACACGACTGATCTCGTACCGCCTGCCTGCCAGCGGCAATCAGGCAAGCGGCGCAAGATCAGTCGTGTCAAAGGTGCCGCTGACCCCACTGCTGCATAGCAGCTCAATACAATACGCTTAGGTGGTTTCAGCAGTGGGTGCCTGGCACCCCCCAGAATTCAGTGCCCCGGGTGCCCTGCACCCCTTGCACCCTGGGCAAAGATGGCCCTGATCAGATTTAAGAATGAAGAATGTTCTAATTGTGGCTCAAATAATCTCTAACCTAGTACAGAACTGAATGCACTGGTGTTTTTGTGTTTTTTTAAAAAAGGGTGGGAGAGTGTGAAATTTTATGATCAAAACAAAATAAAAAATTCTTTCCAGTAGCACCTTAGAGACCAACTAAGTTTGTTCTTGGTATGAGCTTTCGTGTGCCTGCACACGAAAGCTCATACCAAGAACAAACTTAGTTGGTCTCTAAGGTGCTACTGGAAAGAATTTTTTATTTTGTTTTGACTATGGCAGACCAACACGGCTACCCACTTGTAACTGAAATTTTATGATTGCAGTCTCATGTTTGCGGAGGCTGATAGGAGTTGGAATTTGGGGGACTATGTGTTTCCCCTACCTACTTGCTTTTGGCTTCACATCTAATCCTTATTATCGCTCATAAAGGTGAGCCTGGATGGTGTAGAAACATTTTTCCTTCCATCCTTTATGTTTACCATATTTAGACGGGTTACAAAAGCAGTCGTGCTCTAAGAATCAGAATAAAGGAGAACTATATGGAATTAGTTTCCAAAATGCAGAGTTCCCATAATTAAAATTAGGAGCAAAGAAAAAGATTTTGTAACTTAAGGGTATATTTTTTCAAGGGAAACAGAAGAGCCATTTTTTGAATGCACTCCATCCCCACCCCCCTTGTTATAAAGCTCCACGAGGCAGCCTGTTGGTAAAGAAATCCTTGTTCTGCTGGGCAAGTCATATAAGAGATGAAAGTAAATGGAACAATAATTGTACTTCACATGCTGAAAAGTGCTATAGGCATAATAATGCCAAATATAAGAGGTTTTGTTGTCACAACGGACCCTTTTCTCTTCAAATAGGATCATCAAAGTCCCATTTGCTCAATGGGACTTGACCCAATATGACACATGTAAAAATACTATGTAGCAACTCTCAACCTTATCGAAAGGCAATTTTACCAAGTGTCACGCTAAATGAAAATTTAAATGAAATATAGCAATAGCACCAGGTTGCAAAACATGGCTTGTGAAGCAGTTTTCAAGTTTGTTTTGGAATGGATATTGCGAATAAAAGAAAAAGAGGGCCCCAGAGGTTTATAAGCGGATGGCAAAATCGTTAGTGTGTGAAATTAGTATAATTAACTTTTCGGTGTTTGCTAGGAAATATTGATATATTGGCTGGTGGTGATTCCTGTTTGTGAGGATTTAATAATATAGATCCACTCGTGATTGATAAAAGCAATAACTATTGCAAATGTTCGTATCAAAGGGAATACTTAAAAACACATAATCACTATATATAAGGTTCTTATATGATAGGGAATATGAGGCAGATGTTTCGTCTTTAGCCTTCTGAAGGCCTCCTGCTCTGAGAACTTGAGAGAGAGAGAGGCCAAATTAAATTGCTAAAAATAACTTTTCGGTCCTGACAGAAATACAAAGGTGCAAACTAGTTGGAGAATTAATTCAATATGAACCTTAGGGACCTGAGGCGAGCAAAGAAATAATTGAAGTTTGGGAGTGATGGGCATGCATATCCCCTTCATTAAATCAGAGCCCCAAACCTTCTTAATTTTAAAGAAGATAACGAGCTAAATTCTGCTATTAATAGGGTGAGGGGAAAGAGATGATCTTGTATCCTAGAAGTTCCCCTAGTGATATGGAGAGCCTAGCTGCTTGCCATGTCACCCCTTCACTTTATCAAAGGGCTGCTTGATGTAAACTACACACTTGCACACCACCCTGATCTCCGCACGGTGTGAGATTCCAGGAGTTCTAGGCACTTACTCGGGGTTTGGTTTCTTCGGAAGGGGGCACAGCAGAGACTCTGGTGTCTTTAAGATATATGGTACACACACACACACACAGCCTGAGTCTATGATGGAGGGGCTCACAGCATTAACCCCTCAAGAGGGACTTGCTTCCCCATAGCTGTAGCCTTGGATTCAAGCAGAAATCAAGCATTGCTCTGACTCTCTGGTTTTCCCAGCCTGTTGCTTCCAGCTTCTAGCTCATATCACTCCACTCTCAACTCTGGGTGCAATGGATGCAATGTTAACTGGATTGTCAATTCGAGATCACCATACTAGAGTCTTACTGGGTGGGAAAACTCCAAGCAAAATAAATGAAAGATGGAAGAAAGCCTGCTTACCCCAGCTTCTGCATCTCTTGGCACTGTCATTGGTGCCTGGTGCTCATTGGCACTGGTTGGGTGGAAGGCAAGTGAGTGGAGCCACAGCCAATTTGAGGCTAAGCTACCCCTTGATACAGCTGTAAGAAAGAAGGCAGGCAAATAGAGGCTGGCTGAGGGCAGACTGAGGTTGGTGGGGCAGTGCCCCATTTGCTCACCATCAACTCACATTGAGGATACAATAACTATTAGTTCCTCTATCTTGGATTAAACATATAACTTAATGTAAGCTGTATATCCAAATAGGGATCCCTACAAAATTCTAAATAGAAGGAGAAATTTCTCCATCCGTTGTATGTGCTAAAGGATATGCTTTATGGTATAAAATAATGTCTGGAAACTGGCAGCTGCATTCTCTTAAGTGAGAAATGTGGTGGAGAATTATCCCAAATAAATTTCCTAAATATCCC
The DNA here is from genome assembly GCF_009819535.1 of Lacerta agilis. NCBI lineage: Eukaryota > Metazoa > Chordata > Lepidosauria > Squamata > Lacertidae > Lacerta > Lacerta agilis. The sequence continues at coordinate 60,362,088 of NC_046318.1, read as the reverse complement.
ATTAACCTTTTGAAAATACACTTGGGGAATATATAGAGAAATATCATATTACCATATTGTCGGCGGCAGAATATTCATCTTAAGTGTGTTAATCTTCCCCTCAGATACTAAATTTAAGTAATGCCCTTCCTTTCAAATCACTGGAAAGATTATTTGTCAACCTATTCAAGTTAATTTTAATCATTTGAGAAATATCTCTTGGAATCAAAATGCCTAGATATGCTGTGTCCCTGGGGCACCAGCAAAATCGCCAATTAGTATACAATGTGGGTGGTCTATAATTAATCATGCACCCTGAGATTGTTTTTATTAATCATGACATAAATGTTCCACGTCTACCGATAAATAGCAATAAATCATCTGGGAAGCAAAGTTACTTCTAGCTGAAATTAAGGTGTGAGAAAAAAAATCTGCAAGCTTGGCATTGAGATTTTAAGACAATTTGTTCTTTATTTACACTCTCCTATAATCTCTTTTACTCTTTGGCTGTGCTTGGAACTTCTGTTCAAAAAGGCATTGGCACCCAAATTACTGTTGCATTGGGCAACCTCTGAATTCTTATACTTCATACAGAAGGTCTTGTGGTTAATAGGCCTTTTGTGCTTGCATTTATATATATTAAATTTTTTGTTTGTCTTGCAGTCATGAGAAGTTGCATCGTGTAGTGACAGTGGCTATGTGAGACGTCCTGCCAAAACGTCCTCAGGCCTAGCCAAATACGCTTTGCTGCTTGAGACAAAATGATACCCCTTCCATTTCATGAACCAAAGTTGACTGGATTATCTTCTAAATCTTCCTTTAACACTGAGGGAGGCAACCTATATTAGGTGGTGCAGGCCAGGCCTATGGCACACATACCCCTCTCTGTCAATATCTGGCCTGCTGGCGGTTCAGTCTCTGCGAGAAGTGAAGCTACAGGGAACCAGGCAGAGGGCCATCTCAGTACAATCATACCTCGTGTTGCGTCCTCTTCATGTTGTGTCTTTTCGCGTTATGTCCCACAGCATTCCGGAAGTACTGGAACGGGTTACTTCCGGGTTTCGCCACTCGCACATGCACATGAACGCTAAATTGCGCAAGCGCAGAAGTGCCAAATCGTGCTGTGCTCCTGCACAGATGCAATACTTCGAGTTGCGGGCATTTCACGTTAAGGATGGGCCTCTGGAAGGGATCCTGTTCGTAACACGAGGTACCAGTGTAGTGGCGCCCGCCCTGTGGAACATCCTCCCATCAAATGTCAAGGAAATAAAAAACTATTGGACTTTTAAAAGACACCTGAAGGCAGCCCCTGTTTAGGGAAGTTTTTAATGTTTGATGTTTTATCACATTATTATTATTATTATTATTATTATTATTATTATTCTGTTGGGAGCTGCCCAGAGTGGCTGGGGAAACCCAGCCAGATGGGCGGGGTATAAATAAATAAAATCTTATCATCATCATTTCACCTCTGCTCTTTGCAAGGTATTCCACTTGCACAGTGGGGTTTCCCCACCTACTCTCCTAGTGTGCCCTTACACTCCGCAAATTGGCTTGGGGGTGGGGAAGGTCAGGAGAGCACCCCAGAACAGCATGTGGGGGTGAAGCTGGAATACTTGTTCCTATGGAGCATTAGTCATAGCAGGGAGTTGAATTCCACCCTAAATATCTGGTGTGGATGTGGCCTGCATTTTAAAGAATTTTATGGCACACAAAAGGCAGCACTAAAGGGGAAAAAAGCTCTATGTCTTGTTCTCTCCTCCCCTGTTGCCCTTGTTAACATCTAATGATGAAAATGCATGATGTGGTGGTGTTGCCCAGTGAGCTTTATTTCTAGTGGCAGCTAACCAAATGGGGCAGCGGAAAGAGAAATACTCCAGAATGTCACAATACAGTCAAACCTTGGATCTCAAACGCCTTGGCTCCTGAACAAATCGGCTCCCGGATAATCAAAACCCGGAAGTAAATGTTCAATTTTTCGAACAATTTTCAGAAGCTGAACATCCAGTGCGGCTTCCGCAGCTTCCGATTGGCTGCAGGACGTTTCTGCAGCCAGTCAGAAACTGTGTCTTGGTTTTCAAATGGTTTCAGGAGTGAAACGGACTCCCGGAACACATTCTGTTTGAGAACCAAGGTACGACTGTAGTGTGTTTAGTGGCCACTAAACAGGACAGAAGTTCTGTTCACTGAAGAGTTCACTAAAGAGAACATAGGAAATTGCCTTATACCAAGTGAAACTATTGGTTTATCTAGCTCTTGTTCTATTCACTGCCCAGGCTAGTTTCAGATAGGAATGTTTCCTAGTAGCACAGATGACAATATTTGGTTCAGACTCTGATTTGGTGATTCAGAAAGCAGCCTGATTTGGTTCACACTGATTTGTAGGTTGCCAATTTCCAATTTTGCAGAACTTGTGCTTTATCATGGCCCCTCATTCACTATTATGGGGGAAATAAATACTTATGAGAAGGCTGCAACATCTCCCCTCTGTTTTGGGGGCAGAATTGGATTTAAGCTGCAGACATGTTAGCCCTTTCTGAGGGAATGAATACTGCTAGGGAGTTATGAGAAATGTTTTCATTTCCTCCCCAGAGCTTTATAAAGTGGAATCTCCACAAAGCACCCCAAATTGTGTTGAAGGTCCTTGGTATAGTTTGAAGAGATCCCTCTTTCACTTGGGCAAGCTCCAAGTCTTTCTGAATTGGCCTAATTTAGCATATGATTTGGGATTCATCCAAATTCAGTGGATACTCTCATTTCCCAGCCCAATCTGGAATTGCAGGGGATTGAACCTGTACTCTATCATTGAACCTTTGAACCTTCCCTAAAAGAGGGCTACTGCCTTCAAGAGCAGCCATGAGTCTATCCTAATAACATGGTGAGGCCATAGCATAATGTTCTTTTTTCTGTTATTGTTACGATGTGATCACAAAAGGAAAAGGAAATTCTAATAGGAATAATGGAGAACATCTCATGACTAAGCAAGGGAATTGAATAACCTTCAGGGACATTTTAAACACCTTTTCAACATCAAGGTATCATAGCGACGGACACTTTAAGTATTTACAGTTAAATTGCTAAACTGCACTACCTTTTATTCAGTAACAGCATAAAAAGCCGCTCATGAAAAAATTCTGCCCGTTTTATTAACTTACCTCATTGAAGGATGTTTATTAAGATGACTTTTTACGACACTTAAGGATGGAACGGTTGGCATAATGGAATGTTCAGACTCTTTCGCATAAATCCATCTTGTGTAATCATTATAGGTAAGTCAGAGATTTAATATAAAGGAAATACTGTCATTGGATAAATGGTTAGCTGCAGTATCTGTATTGACAACAAGTGTCCCCAAATTGCTTCAGCACTTTACAAAGCAGCAAGAAACTTGTTATTCTGCGAATTGTCTTACGCTATTGGAACGGCTCCTTTTTATATCATATATTTTAAAAGGAGACGCCTTCAGTGGTGGAGTGATTTAAGTTCTCCACCTCCTGAAATAATAAAAATGCTTATGTTCACTGTGTGTGGTTTATAGATCCAGAAGTACTGTCCAGTCAGTACTTCTTTGAATCCAAAGAATGAAAAAAAAAGCCACTTGATAGCACCATTCTGCTAATGCTTACTCAACGGTTTGTATAGCAGGGTTCATTTAGTGCAACACAATGGGTTCTCTCTAGCAATTCTCCTCCGAGAAGTTGCACAACCAGAAGAGCATTTCTGAATTTAATTTTTACTTTTCTCATGCAGCACTTTATTGTGATGTATAGAACTCCATCTTCCATGAGCGAAACATAATAAGTGTGTAGCATTTTTTTTATTATTTTATCCAGCCTTCTTCCAGCGAGCTTAGAGCAGTAAATATGGCTGGCCACCCCATTCCCCACCCCAACAATCTTGTGAGGTAGGTTAGGCTGAGAGATAGCAAGTGGTCCAAGGTTACACCAGTAAATATTGTAGTTGGAGAGGTATCTGGACTTAGGTTTCCCTGGTCTTCATAACCCTATGCAAAGGCAGTAGCAAAATAGTCAGTAAAGCTAAGCCTAAATTAGATAAAAGCAGCATCTGGAAGAAATGGCAAAAGAGTTGCTTTGGAAGGAGTGGGCTTGCCCTTGTCCGAAAAACCAAAAACAACCCCCCCACCAAACATGAAGGTTATTTCAAAACGTGAAGGCTTCTGTGATTGAGCACCAGTATCCTCAGCTTTCAAAGCAGTAAATACAGTATTAAAAGTCATCACAAATCATTGTAGGCAGGGGAGTAATGTAGCTCCTGACCATTTATATATCTCACAGGTAATAATATCCAGTACTTGCCCATAATGCTTTTGCAATCACATTGCACACACAGCCGTTAAAAACAGCAATGGATCAGAAAGAAAGAACAACTTTTTCCAAGAGACAGTATATGTTCCGTTACATTTGTATCCTACATTTTCTCCAAGGTTTTCAAGGTGCTCTTATGGTTCTCTCCCCTCATCTAATCCCTCACAATAACCCTGTGAGGAAGGCTAGGCTGAAATATAATGACTTGGCCCAAGGTCACCTGGAGACTCAGTATCAATTTGAACACTGAGCTTCCCAGTCATAGTCAGACGCTGTCATTCCTCACTTGATGCTGACTCTCCAGTGCTGTTAAACTGTAGCCATTTCACAACAGGAGGAATAACATCTGGATTGTGTATGACAAATGAGTAGTACACATGTATTGCATGAAAACCTCATTGTCTCAGAAAGGCCACCAGTGACTTTTTGTCTGTCTTTTGATTTGTGCCCTGTTAATGCGTTAAATCTGCACTCCGAAAGTTCTCTTGTAATGAATCAGTATGTGTTGCTATGTATTATTTTAAGCTTTTGAAATCTAAGGCTTTTTTTTTAGAAAAGATCCTCACACAGACTTAGTCAAAGTCTATCTGCTCCACAGTAAAGAATAATGATAATGCGCACACACATACATTATGTGCGAGAGAGTGCAAGTTTAAAATCAGTACATCTTAAGTTAAAGAATCATTCAGTTGTGATCATTTATTCCTTTGCTGCTGCTATATCTTTAATTGAATCTAGCCTATCTTGATAGAACAGAGGAGACTCATTTTAGAGTTGTTCTTCTTGTCAGCATGCATATTTGGCTGTAAACTAAAAATGCTGTTAATACATAACAAGATTTGACACTCTTGCTGGAAACACTACTAAAATGGGAATTGGCTACAATAGTTCTTTTATCGTTATGTCTTTTTTAAAAGTAATGATAATATTACTGTTCCTTTTATTCTATCCTCAAATGTTAATCTTTGCATTGTGCAGTAATAGTGGACTGGATTCTCCTTTCCAGTGCCTGCTCTATGTTTTGTAGAGCCTTTAAGCAAGATGCTCTCCACGGGGTCCCCTTTACTCCCTCTGTGATTCTTAATCCTCATTATTATTATTATTGGCAGTGGCAGCTGTTCATCTTTCTCATCAGTGCCACTGCCTGCACGCTTGCTGGGCAGAGAGCCAATGAGTAAGCAGGCAGTGGCATCTTCTGTTCCTCCTCCTCACCACCACTGTTGTCAAGAGGTGGGTGAGCAAGAAAACTGGGTGCAGTGGCGAGGAGGAGAAGGAGAAGGAACGGTTCTAGCTGAGCTCGTGTTGGTGGCCAACCTTCTCAAGTTTGGCATGAACATCATGTAAAATGCAAAACATCTATTTATTTATTTGTTTGTTTGTTTGTTTTCTTCTTACAAACCCACTTTGGTTTGTCCTGAGAACATTCTGAGGGAACTTACAAAGTATTTGAGAGAAAATGATTCTTGCTTCATGTCCTCTTGACCACCAAGCCAAGAAAACCCATGTGTGAGTTGAGGAAATATGTCTTGTTCTTAATGGCTGTAAGTGAGCATCACCTTGAGCTATATTCTGCAAATTTGCTGACAAATATACTAAATAGGACATTACTAGCAAGTATTGCCATGTTACAAATCCATGTTGGCCAAACATATATTCCAGTTAGTGTCCCCCCCCCTCCTTCAAAGCAAAGGAACTGTCATGTTTTGATCAAAACAAAAAGGGAAATAATTGTCCTTTGTTTACTGTCACTTAATTTAACTGGGTATCATGAAAAATAAAACATCTGTAAGGCAGCTTTAATGCTAATTTTAATAATATCCCATTTAGATTAATAAACTTCTGACTTTCCATGAGCATTAGGCCTAAACTTTTCCTCATGTGGGAGTCGGCAGGAATTTGTTACACATATGGGAGGACATCTGGGTCTGGATTTAATTCCAAGAACATTGATGGGGGTTGAGGTGGGGCAGAGAAGCAGCAGCCAGCATTACTTTAAGACTTTGTAAAACCCAAAGTGTGGGCAATTCATTTTGTTAATTGAAGCAGTTATCCAGTAGAGCATAGGTCCTCCTAGTAATATTAATATCACAGCTTTGATATTCAGCCATGCAAAGCATAAAATCTTTAAGTGTTTGCAGACCCGGCAAAGGAATAAAATAAGAACGTGGTGAAATAAAAACCAAAGGCATTCTTCCTGAGATCACTTACAGCAAAATGATAATGTTTACAGTGGGGCTTAGCACCAATGTCTGTTGAGTGCTGTGCTTCTGGGAGAGCGATTGAGTCTTCTCACATTTTGGAGGTTAAAGTATTTTGTTGTGGCATGGGCTTCATCAGATGTAAGAAGCTGTCCATGAACATAGGAAGGCTTTGTCTTATCTATTTTTTTACAGAAGGGATGGGAAACTTTTGGTGGTCCAAATATTGTTGGACTTTACCTTCCATCATCCCTGACCATTGGCCATGTTGACTGGTGCTAATGGGAGCTGGAGTCCAACAAGATCTGGAGACCCATTCATTATACACACAAAGGCAACAGCTCTCCAAAGTTTCAGACCAGCCCTACCTGGTAATGCCAGGGATTAAACCTGAGACCATTTGCATGCAAAGCAGGTTGTCTACTAGAAAGCTACAACTCTGTGTCTCTTCCTGTGAAAAGCCCAAATGCATACACTTATTACAGTAAATAGTAGCTTGCTTGTGGTAATTTCTATTTAGTTGGGAAAATTTGTACTTTTTTTTTTTTTAAGGCTGCCGATGTGCCAAAAATGACTCAACTTAATGATGTGTGTGTTGTTGGGAAAGCCAAGTTTTATTTAGGGGACTCTATTTCTTTATTTAAACATAATTTCATCCAGCTTTCCCTCAAGAGTTCAAAATCAATAAAAAAAAACATCACCAGTAAAAATTTCAAAATAAAAAATACAAGCACAGCAGAATAAAGCATCTACCAGGTTGTCGGGGGCACCATAAAACAGAAGCAGTGTCCGTCTGTTTAAAATTCTAGCATCATATGTCTAGTGGGACTGGAGGGACAACGACAGTGTTTTCTGAGATTAAAAAATGAGTGAAGACATCAAATGCGAGTCAATTAATTTAAATAATCAAGATTTAATCACAAGAAGTCATAAGGCTGATAGATGTGGCTAGGCAGATCCAACCATTGTTAGAGGGGGATCAATTTGCCTGATGCTATATGTGGGATGAATATTGTTGGAGATGTCTAATCAAAGCCTGATGAAATTGTTGCAAATGTGCAAAGGAACACCTAGTTCAGAAGTTCTATGGTCTGACTGCTCCTTCATTGTGAACCTCAACCTTGCTGTCTATTCATTTCTCTTTTGTTTAGCAACCCCCTCCTCCCATTTACATTGCTTAAAAGTTATTGTCACGGGAAAAAGGAATTAAATACACTTTGTTAAACAGGAAATATAAGCAATTTGTGAAAATTATACCTGTGAAGGACACATAGCTGATGAGGTCAGTGTGTTAGGAACGAATAATTAAGTATTTTTATGCCAAAAGATTCAGCTATGGCTCCTAATTGAACCCCATTGCACCCTACTTTGGAATTAGGGCTGCAAAACTTTGTTTTGATGCTTTTGCTGGGAAAACCAACAGCCCTCTCTATACAGTGATGTTTTTAGCACTGTCAATTTTTTTCATGTAAATATTGCTTTTCTTTTGAGCAAATGCTTCATCTGTTAGTTTGGAAATCCTTACGTTTCTCTTAATTTTTGTATCTTTAGGGAGTTGAAGAAGAAGAAAGGCATACAATTCAGTTAACAGCAATTTTATTATTAAGAATATGCTTTTATTTCCTTGGGGGGGGGATATTGAAATTATGTATGTGCTAGGCACCATTTTTCTTGACATCATCCTGCTGCACAAGAAAGCGAGGCAGACTGAATGGTGACATGAGTGTGATTCATAATGGCATTGCAATCGTAGCTAAAAGTAACTAGCACCCTGCTTCACATCTCAATTAACCCAAAGTAATTGGATTTTATCTGTTGTGTCTCAATGGGAGTAAATTGGTTTAAAACGTAAGTATTTGAGTTTAAGTGGGTTGTTGATCAGACTATAAATTATTTAACTGCTTCAGAGGTTAGATAACAATTGCCATCTTAAACTATTTGGTATAAGGGCCAAACAATATTTGGCGATTCCCTCTTTTTGCTCTTGGTAATCTCTCAGGCCAGCTACCACTGAGGGTGGCTGGTGCAGATGTAACATTTGTCCTATATAGGACCTGATTTGCAAATATAGATTACATTGAACATTGGAAACATAGGAAGCTGCCATACATTAATCAAACCTTTGGTCCATTTAGTTCAGTTTTGTCTACACCTGGGCATGGCTGACCTGCAGCCCTCTAGATGTTGTTGGGTTGCAAGTCTCATTATCCCCAACCACTGGCCATGCCAATGGGAGCTGGAGTCCAACATCTGGTGGATGGCACCAGGCTAGCTACTATTGGTGTTTAAGGACTGGCAGTGTCTCTCCAGAGTTTCAGATGATGGTCTTTCCTAGCTCTACCTGGACATTGATCCTGCGACCCTTTGCATGCAAAGTGTATGTCTCGTCAGTAAACTACAGCTCTTTCCCAGTTTCAGTACATTCCAATAACTGTTCCTAAGCAGGAAAATATTGGTCCATATGCTAAGTAATTCTGGAGTCATAAAAGCTGTACTGATTTCCCTATAAAATTTCATTTTGAGTGAGTAGCAAGAGAACCAGTTTTGTGTAGCTGTTGCAGTTCTTTTAAGATGTCATCGCAGATGTACTGTGTGTAGTTATTTTGACAAATGTACTTTGCTTTTAATTATTTAGAGCAACATGTGATGTTGTGCTGTGAAATGCAATATATTTTGTAGTGATAAATATTCAGCGTGTTGCCTTTGCAAAAGCTCTGTGGTTCCTTTCCATAATATATTGCGCTGATAATTCTGACACAAGGCTTTGGCTCTGTAAACTTGATTTGTTGCTTAGGAGATACACTGGCAGCGCCTGAGACTAGGATTACAGCGCAATGTTTGGTGGGAGCTGATTTGCCAGGTTCGTACAATGATGGCAATAGAAATGTTCCATTTCATAATTACTGTTGAAAGTGGATACAGAGGTTCTGCTTAGCTATTTAAGAAGGAAACGTGCACAGATGCTAACACACACCAGAAAAAAACCCCTGTGTTACAACAATCAGAAAGTGTACAGAATTTCCAGTTCAAGGATAAAGGAAGGTGACTGCTGGCTCATCTGTTAGACAAATGGCTCATAGAGGAGCAGAGGCTGACAGGCACTCCCTGTTCTACCAACCCAAGCATGCAGTCATCTGCCACCTGAACCCAGAAGTTTGGAAATTTTATTTTGATTACTTGGGAGGGGACTGAGGTAGTTCTGAGAGGAGTGGAAAGCTAGTTCCAGTGATAGACTCTGGAGCACGCATCCAGATATCAGCAGTGGAGGAAGGCACAGCGGGAATACAGGAACTGAAGCTTCTCTTGCTTAGGGCTGGTTGCCACTGGCACTGATGCCCTTACCCTGGGCGGCCATTTAAATTTCCCACAATGCCCCAAACATAGTGTAACTTGAGGGCATTGTGGAAAAGCAAACCCCTCTGATGACCACCATTTAAATTTCCCACTATCTCCCAGAGAGTTGTGTGGTAGATAAAAAATGAATGGCTGCTGTTCAGTAGAGGATGGTCCCTTTGGGAAAATAGAGCACTGCCCCCAACTCCCACCCCCTCTAGACCAGCCCTCATCTGCCCACCTTCTTACTTGCAACCTGTCCAGGGGATCTATCTGGTGCTGTAATATCAGAAGTGGTCATGTGATACAAGTGGTAATATTATTAGGATCACATTTATGTTTAGTGATCAGGTCAGTTATTTAAATGATACTGGAAATTATTAGCATTAATTATGAGAGAGGGGAGGAGAGGGGGGAGAGAGAAGCATATACATTGAGGGCAAGAATAGCAATCCCTTTTGAATATACTGTAGCACAAACACATATTTCCTTTGACCTTCATATGAACTGTTTAAAAAATGAGATTGAGTTAGATATTTGGAGCACACTAATTAAATGGGTAGCATTGACATTTTAGTCATTTCTAGATATCCTACAGGGAGAAACAAAACTGTAACAGGCATTCTGACCTGCACGTGCTGTGTGTGTGTGTGTTTGTTCGTGTGTGTATTACATTGGCTCCCAGTTTCCAAGCACAATTCAAAGTGCTGACCTTTAAATCCCTAAATGGCCTTGGCCCAATGTCTCCACTCCCATCACTGAGGTCCAGCTCCAAGGGCCTTCTGGTGGATTATTATTATTTTATTAGTGTGTGTGTGTTGTAGTTTATTTCAAGTCAATTCGCTGGCATGCCTTATTGTACTTAATTTAGTTTTTGCATGTGTCTAGCAATATGTTTTTAAGCATAAATGTATTTGGTTCAGTCGGAACAGTGCCCTATTAGTAAGGTTTACTTGCAATTGCAAGCTTAGGCTGTAGTGCTGAGCACCCCTGCTAAAGTTTAAACTCACTGGTGCTTGCTGTGGACTAAACATGTTTTGGGCAATCAGATATTGATGCCACCCTTGTCCTTGGGGCTTCAGTCCAGTCAAAACTAAGCAATGAACCCAACAAATTAATACGCATAATTTGTAAAATATACTTATTTAGATACAAAGCCATATAATAACAAAATAAGGAAACAAGAATCCTACCTACCTGTTTGTCACACACAGCCCTCTCTATGTCTATTCCTTGTCATGTTGCTTTTTCACTAAAGCTAGAGCGGTCTTCCTCAACCCTGTCTCTGTCCAGATAATTTGGACTACAACTTCCATCAGCCAATGGTTATAGAAATTGTAGTCCAAGACAGCTAGAAGGCACTGCACATGCTACCTCTGAAGCAGGGAATCCAATTTTTGCTTGCAGTGTATTACAAAAGGGTTGTTCTCTCATTGGCTCTATGGTGTGTGCTCCTCTCCCTTCCTTTTGCCATGTTAATTCTAAGAGCATCCAGTGAATATTTCACCAGACACACATTTGATTGTAAAACTTCCACTTAAATCACCGGGTCACTTGTGACATGAAGGACCATGAGGAAGGCTGGAATTGAAGCATAACATCCCTTCCCAGGAACATACCTCGCCAAATGAAAATGAGTAGGAATATCTTTTATATTCCCCCAAGGTCCAGTGCCTTTAGATGCTGCTCTTTTGGCAGCTGCCTGCAGGGCAGATAAGACTTTGTGAGTCCTCACTGCTGGCAGGCATTAGCTGTCAGTGTGGTTCCAACTGAAAGGCTGGATGCACCCAGTAAAAAGATGGGCTCCATGTGCAGCCAATCCCACCTATTCAGTTAGCTCTCATATTGCTAGAAACAATGCAAAGTCTACCTGTCACCTTAGATTTAGAGGCTTGCCATAACATAAGGATTTTTGTTTGTCTGTGAGGTACATTCACTCATCATGATCATGAAGTATCAACAGAGCTTTGGAGGAAGCGGATGGGTAGCACTTGATTATTAGTGGCAGACCGAATTTAATGTTGACAAGGTAATGCATGCCAGAGGGAATAATTTCAACTTGTCCATCATAGTTGGCTTCTGAATTAACTGTAACCACTCAGGGAAGTAGCTTGGACATCCTTTTGGACAGCTCAGTGCAAACACCTATTGGAAGTTCAGCTGCAGGGGTGTGTGTATTTGTTTTTTAAGGATGGAAATGTTAAGAAATAAAAGGAACTTGTTGGCCTCCGTCTGTCTCGAGGATGAAGTCAAACTTCTGCGTTATCAGCACCAAAGTACTAGGGCACAAGTCTGGAAATTGTGTATGGAAGTCCTGGGCTGTCCAGATGACAAGATTCTCATCTTGGCCTCGATCATATGGTCCAAAGGAAAGCCGAGCAATACGTTTGCCACCAGCTTGGCTGCAGGAGTTGTTGGAAGCAGGCATACAAAGCACCATCCAATTGTCTTAGGGACTCCACTCTGGATTTGTGTAGGGCACAGGTTTTCAACCTTTTTGAGTCCACAGCTCCCTTGAGCAACTACATTCTTTGTGCAGCACTCCTGTGGGCCCCAAGAGCCTAGTTATGCCAACTCTTGCCTACAGAGCTGGCAGCCTTTCACCCTTTTTCGAACCTCTCTCCCTTGCGGAGTGTTCCCTCAGCCTCCTCTCCTCTCCCCTCTCCTTGGGAGCCCTCTGGGCAGCCGCTGTTGCCACCCCTGGTCTTTGCTGCACCCCCTGACCAGCCCCAGAGGTACCATTCACTTGTGAAGGTCTGCGATATGAATCTTGCATGTAGGCTTATTTGGAGCTGAACTTGTTAAGTCTAACATTTCCAGGGATCAGATTGGAAGGTAGTAGAATTCATTGAAGATGGAGAGGATGGCACATAGGTTCTTTCTGTAGAGGGGAATTAAGACCCTCTAATATCCTTGAACTTGAGCATTAGGCCCAGGCAATATCTGCCCAGTGATTTGCTTTGGTAGGCAGATCAAGGCATACTCTCAGGGGACAAAGGGATGAATGCCATGTGGAAGGGCATCAAGAGTGCCATCCTAACATCAGAATTGTTAGTGACTCCTAAAGTGATAGGGACTGTTTAGCTCTTAAGTTTATTTGACTGTACTTGTCTCTTACTTATCCTTGTGTTTAAACTTATTTCCGAAGAACTACTTTTTAATCTTTATGGCAAACCTTTGTAGTTTCTGTGATTATACTACCACACATCTAAAGTGTGAAGTTCTATGCTACCCTGAGATGTTCTTGAGAAGATGCAAAGGGAATTTTAGGCAGATTGGTGAAAGGCAGCCTTGTAGAAAAATACTTTCACCCAGTGTCAGCAAGAGTTTAAGGAGAAGGGTGAGCAAGCAGAGAAGTACATTGACTTGGCTGGAATCTCTCTCTCTCTCTCTCTTTCTCTCTCCCCCCCCCCCCCGCTCATGGCACAAGATCCAGGAAATTGTGGTGCTTAAGGAGTTTCACAGAACAATTTCCCCTCCCCTCCTTGTCCCCTGTGGCCCATCCCACATTGTCCAGGAGGGTCCACTCCAAAGAGGCTTTTCAAGGGTCAGAGAAAGGGGTGGAAAACTTTCCATCCATGAACTACCCCAAATTAACTCATCTTTGAATCCAAGTCATTGTTTTTAATCTTGATGTGCATTTCTGACTTTTTTAGGGGAGTGGGTGATTGACGTTATTGAAACTTTGCCATTTGAGCTTAATTTGTTATGTTGTTTGATTCTTTGCCATTTGAGCTTAATTTGTGGTGTTGTTCAAATTTTCTATTTGTATTTTAAACTTTTATGAACCACCCTGGGAGGTGTTTTGGGCAGAAAGGTGGCATATAAATGAAACTAAGAAAGATTATCTGAGATTGGTGATCACATAACAATGCACCACAAGGGAGCTTTGAAGTTGATACAAGAGGTGTTCAGTCATCCATCCTACTGGGTTTGTATGCAAAGAGGTATTTTCTTGATACCAATCTGGCCCTGTCAATCTGCATTTTCATCTCATTGGGTCAATATAGCTGGATGCTGGCAGTAAACCCTTCAGGTGTGGTTCCCTGCCAAATATGTTAAAGCAGAACAAACCTGTTCAACTACAAAAGGTAATGCTAGTTTCCTATGATTCAGGATTAAATGGGGTTGTATCCCTGCATCACCTCCCACACTGTTCTGAAGGGTGCCTCCAAGCTCTGGAGTACATCAGGGAGCTGCAGAGGAATGAGGAATCAGCAAAAGTCACTCCCTTGATAAGAATATAAGATGCAGTATAATGCACTGGACTTACGTTGGGCTCATCATTGTAAAAGCTGAGTTCAGATCTTGGCTTTGCTGTACAGTCTTGCCTCATTAGTATGTGTGACATGTGAGAGCAAACCATAAGCACTCTTGGATCTTTTGTAATTATTAATGAGATAAAACAACAACAAAAATCTATTTTATTTCATTATTAAATGTATATTTGTTTTCTAGTTTCCTACATTAAAGTGTACTCTAGGATAATTACAGGTTTTGTTTAAGAAAAAAACAAAAGCTAGCTATGAAAGACTCTGAGTAGGTCTTAGGTCTCATGAACATATTTGGATATAATTTCACAATGCATTCCTATGCATGTCTTTTCATATGTAAGTTCTGTAGAGTCCAATGGGACTTGCTCCCAGTTTATAGCGATCTTTCTCAAGATAGAAGAAGAAGAGTTCGGATTTGATATCCCGCTTTATCACTACCCAAAGGAGTCTCAAAGCAGCTAACATTCTCCTTTCCCTTCCTCCCCCACAAGAAACACTCTGTGAGGTGAGTGGGGCTGAGAGACTTCAGAGAAGTGTGACTAGCCCAAGGTCACCCAGCAGCTGCATGTGGAGGAGCGGAGATGCAAACCCGGTTCACCAGATTACAAGTCTACCGCTCTTAACCACTACACCACACTGGCTCCCACAAGTCTACCGCAAGGTAGTGCTTTAGAATGGACTTCCACCATCCCTAATCACTGGCCATGCTGGCTTATCCTGATGGGAGTTGTAGTCCAAAACATCTGGAGAGAACACAAGGTTGTGGGTGTATAGAATTGCAGCTATAAAGGAACTGACTGTTTTCTGCTAGAGTACTCAGCCAAGTCCTGACCACAGCAGTCATGAAGGAAGGTAGCAGAGGTGGTCTCTAATTCATGTTGGATTCAAGCCAGTAGGTTTATAAGTCAAAACTAGAAGAACGCTAAATTGTGCATATCAGTGAACTGAGAAGGGAGGAACAGAACATAGAACTCTCATGTTATAATCATGTGGTCTGACCTGTTCATAAAGCAAGGCACCAAATTAAAAATGGCTACGTAAAGACATGAGAACAGCCTGCTGAATAGCACCTAAGCCCAATGACCTGAGCATTATATTCCCACTGTGGCATCACTGCAGCAGCACTCTTTCACTGTTGTTCTCCAGCAACTGGTATTCAGAGTCATGCTACCTCTGATCCTGGAGATAATAAATAGCCATCAAGAATAGTAGCCATTGATAACTTTTACCTCCATGGAAGTATTTAATACCCCTTCAAAGTGGCTAAAGTTGATGGCTTTCATTATATTTTTCATTATCAAATTCCACAGTTTGAAGCATGGCTATGTGTGAAGCCTTGGGTATGTGAAGAAGTACTCCTTTTCCTGAATCTTCTGGCATTCCTTTGATGGTTCTGAGTTAGGAGATGAGTTAGGGATGCGGGTGGCACTGTGATCTAAACCACTGAGCCTCTTGGGCTTGTTGATCGGAAGGTTGGCGGTTCGAATTCCCGCAATGGGGTGAGCTCCCGTTGCTCTGCCCCAGCTCCTGCCAACCTAGCAGTTCAAAAGCACCTCAGTGCAAGTAGATAAATAGGTACCACTCCAGCGGGAAGGTAAACGGCATTTTCATGCGCTCTGGTTTTCGTCACAATGTTCCATTGTGCAAGAAGCACATGCTGGCCACATGACCCAGAAAGCTGTCTGTGGACAAACGCCGGCTCCCTTGGCCTGAAATCGAGATGAGCGCTGCAACCCTATAGTCACCTTTGACTGGACTTAACCATCCAGGGGTCCTTTACCTATATATATATATATATATATATATATATATATATATATATATATATATATGAGAAAAACTCTTTCCTGTCTACTTTGGCTACACCTTGCATAATAATAATAATAATAATAATGTCTTCTGTTTCAGTGTATCTGAAGAAATGTGCATGCACACGAAAGCTCATACCAATAACAAACTTAGTTGGTCTCTAAGGTGCTACTGGAAGGAATTTTTTTCCAACTATGGCAGACGAACACGGCTACCTACCTGTAACTTGCATAATATTGTAAGCCTCTATCATGTCCCCCCTTCACTCTCAATTTTGTTTGAAGCTAAGAAGCCTCAAATGTTGTGAACCTTCCTTATAGGAGAGTTGCACCATCTCCTTAATTCTTTCTGCACAAATGCGAGCTCTATAGTCTCCCGCTCTGCATACAGAAAGATGTAGATTGAGGGTCCCTTCCTTTTGATAAAAATGAGTGGATCTTGTTGCTTCATACAGCAAGTTGGACATACCGGTAACTACATATTTGGGACTGCTAATGTTTCAGCAAATCTTTGAAAAGAGTTTGCCTTTAAAAAAATAATAAAGCCAAATGAATGAATAAAACCTTTCATTGGCTCTGTTTACCAAAATGGATGGATCAGGATTTAGCTTTGACATAGTGGGCCTATGTGTTAGTGGGAGTGGTGATATGATTAGTTTTTGAAAAGGTGTGAAAGGGAAGGGAGAGGCAATAATCTTCCATTGCATAAAGGCTACCTCTGTTTCATTCATTTACTTTGGTACTCGTTTCTCTTTCCGTTGAAGCCGGTGGGCACTGGGCCATTGGCACCAGCGAAAGCAACGTGCACAACTTTTTCTCTTCACGCTGCAAAATTCCCAAAATTGTTTCTGTGCATATGGTTATATAACATGCTATTTTTTTATTTTCAAATTAGTTCTTGACATTTTTGAAATGATTATTTCGAGTGGAACCTCGGGCTCTTTTGGCTCATCTGAGCCTCTCAAAGAATATTCACTTGTGATTCCAAAGGTATCCTTTCTGCAGCTACAGTGCTGCACACACTTATTGGGGAGGGCTAAAAGCAGCACTGAACTCTGTGGAGCTAAATTCCAAGCCAAGATGCATAGAACCACATTAACAATGTGGTCGCCTCTAAGAAAGCAAACTGAATAGACTAAAGGGTAACTTATAAAGAGTGCTGCTTTTGCAGGCAGTGGAGCACAATTCCCCCCCCCCTCTTTTGCAGATGTTTGATGGGTGACACCTCAAATCTGCTGATGCAGGCTTGAAGCACTGGAAACCGTAAACTTATTTTATGAAAACTGAATTGGAAAACCAAATGTCAGATTCAGTTTAAATAATCGTTTCCCCAAAAGGAACTTTGCAGCTCAACCTTTTGACCCCCTGATTTGATTTCAGTAGACTATCCCTCTATGGGCCTTGCCAAATTAACCCAACACCATCTGTTAGTGCATTTTGTATTATGCAGATGTGTTGAGACCCTTCTAATAGCAAAGCTGTTTGGACTGATGTGTACTTAATATGTGCATGTTTCCTAAATTGCTCAATATGATTTAATAGGCTCACCGAAGAGCCAAGCAATTCTAACTTAATTTTGTACCGGCGTTTATGGAAGCAATTTGCTGAAATTAATTCCTGTGTTTCTTCTCCATCTGCAAATAATGGAGAGACCTGTAGGAAAATTACACAGATAATTCCATACTGTTGGATGTTAACTACTCCATCCCCCCGCCCCCGTCTCAAATATATTTCAGAAGAAAATTCAAATAGAGTATTGTGCCTATTGTATGTAGTGGCCTACCACCATACTCAGAAACCCCAGGTTTTATGTTCAAAAGAATTTTATTGCTTAGCTTTTTATATATATAAATTATTTATATAAATGAGGGTAATAATAATATTCTGTTCAAAAGAAATCCTGTTGAGGAAAAGGGTTTTAATTCCTTGCAAGGTGATTTCCATGGCAAGCGTATTTTTGTTGTAGAGAGGCATATAAGTCCTGTTCATAAATAATACTTCCTTAACAAAGGTTCCGTCAACATGTCTATGTAGGGTGTAAAGCAGATTGGGCAAAAAACTTTTGCATTAGTAATTTCATGTTCAGGCTAGGGACCCTTTAAATCCAAACTCCTCCTCCTCCTCCTCCTCCTCCTCCTCCTCCTCCTCCTCCTCCTCCTCCTCATCCTCTTCTTCTTCTTCTTCTTCTTCTTCTTCTTCTTCTTCCTCCTCTCCTCCTTGTTAAAGCTGCAGCCTAAGAACTTACAGCTGCAGCAGTCTTAGGAAAGGGCTTTTAAAGTCTGCTGGCTAACCTGTGAACATAATGTTAGAAAATAAGAAGAGCATGCAGGATCAGGCCAAGGGTCAATCTAGTCCAGCATCCTGTTCTCACAGTGGCCAACCAGATGCCTGTGACAAACCCACAAGCAGGACCCAAGCACAAGACCACTCTTGTGGTTTCTAGCAACTGGTGTTCGGAATAATTTTTTTAAATGTTATTTATTTATTTTAAAAAAATTATACACTGCTTGATCGTAAAATAAATAAACACCTGAAAGCAGTTTACACAAGATAAAATAGTAAAAATAAAGAGAGAGAGAGAAGTCACAACCATACTTTAAAACATACAAAAGTTTAAATACTAAAACAGATGATTGCCTCCAGCTGTGGAGGCATAGCCATCATGGCCAGTAGCCACAGGTAGCCATATGCGCCATGAACCTGTGTCCCGGATCTGGACTGGCACGGCATGGGAAATGTCTCACCAGCTTTATCTTCCAGTGCTGTGAGTGTGGGGTCCTAGAAGCGCTGCCTTTTACAAATGGTTATTGTGCAAAAGTGTCACCCAAGCTTGGGGGGTGAGGGAGTGCTGTGCGTATGCTCTGCATTTGCATTTGCCACGTGTGCTTTTCATGTGTGGATTTGTGTGCTTTTCATGTGTGGATTTGTGTGTGGTTGCATGTGTAGTCTGTATTTGAGGTGAGTGTATGCATGCAGTACTTCGCCCATGTCCACCACTGACATGTGTCCCTCTGAGGAGTGGCTGACTATTAATGTGGTCAGTGACTGGAGAAGTCTTAAAGCTTTCCTGTGGCAGCACATCAGGCTTAAGATCAGGAACATCCATAGATATACCAAAACACCATCCATGACAATATACTAGCATTAGAGGGATGCTTTGCTGGTAATGTTCTTCTAGACTTGGGAATAGAGACCTCAAGAACGGATAGGTTATTTCAAAATAAATAGTTAGTATGAACAGTGGATATTTAAGGATTGCTTTTCTATAGCTGGTGTACATTTCACTTTTATGTGAAGCTTGCAGTCCTTTATTCCATCTAGTGACGGTGTGTAAGTTGACATTGCATGTGAAGTATGAGGGGGATTTGTCACCCTAATTGTGAAAATTACACTGATTAGCCCAGTATCAGCACACTGTGATTCGACAGCTTCCTCATAAAGTACAAGATAGGAAGCTGCAAACCTTTAAATATGTAAGTTGCAAACCTTTAAATATATAAGCTAGACACAGTCTTTTATTTATTTATAAGATCATCCATTCTGCCTTTGCTATAACATCCTAGGGCGGGCTATGACAACAAAATACAGGTAAAATTATTGCAAACACATGAAACAGTTCCAAATGAAACAGAACAACATTAAAGGAGGGCCTTCATCCAAGAAGGATGTGGCCTGAAGGTGAGAGTTTCTTCTTAAAAGGAAATTAAACTAGGATGTGTAAGAGATAAACGTGGCTTAGCTGAATGTGGAAAATCAGACCACATCACTGCTAATTAGGTCAGATGCTTATCAACTCTTTGTTGGGTTATAGTTCAGCACATGGAAGAGAGAGAGAGAGTATTGCTTAAAAGATCTCTATAAAGTCTTTGAATGAAATACAAAATGAAAATGTGAATATGTGAGCGCTTCATTTAACAGTGAAGGGTGAGTTCTAGGACTCTGTTTACAGGGCCGGGATTGAGGGGCTACTGTTGCCCCTTCCCCCAACTGTATTCTCAGGCTACATCCACACCATGCATTTAAAGCAGTATGGTTGTGGTTTCCTCCCAAAAAGCGTTATGGGAGTTGTAGTTTGCTAAGGGTTCCAAGAACTGTTAGGTGATTCCTGTTCATCTCACAGAGCTTCTCATGATTGATTGTTGATGACTCTGAGAAATGTAGTAGTGTATGAATGTGGCCTTAGATTTCTCATGCTTTTAACATTGTGTCTAAAAGAAGCCAGCATAGCCCCCATGTTTTTATGTGTGTCAGCAGCCTCCACATTGCTTCTGAACAATGCTCTCCCCGTGCAGACTTGCCTGGTACCTTTGTTACGTAGGCACCAAGCAAAAAGATTCCTCTTCTCCCCGACCTTTGGCTAATTAAACAATCTATGGACTTTTAAACTCTGTATTGGGGGTATTGTTTTCATTTGTTACTATGGTATGTATTTTTGTGTTTTTATATTGTAAACAGCACTGTGATCCTTGGATGAAGGATGGTATAGAAATAATGATGATGATGATGATGATGATGATGATAATAAGGAAAAAATGGGAGTGCTGTTATCCTTGACCTGAGACCTCAGCAGACATAATTGACAGTGGACTTGAGGATGCTGATTGTCTGAGGATGCTGGGTGGTAATGTGAGGACTGTCTGCTTGGGTTGTAAAATAACATTTTAAAGAACAATAACAATCTGGTTCTATAAAAAAATAAGTCATCCTATCTACCAAATGGTCCTTCCATGTGGCCCCTTATTCTTATCCATAAGATATGTATAATAATTATCCTTACAACATTTCTTGCCTATGGATACAGTCTGGCAATATCAGTGTGTGCATTCCACTAATTGGATCATAAACACTTTATTTCATTCTTAATTCTTCTTGATTTCAGTGAATATTAAGAAAATGTATTGTGGATTGCTTTTCCTATGTTTGAATTGCATCTTTTATGTTTGAAAGAGAAGCTTAACTAGATGCCACCTAGGGGATTGTAGATTGCAAATCTTCCCTAATACAAACTATGCTTGTCATTATAGGTGTGGCTACAAAAGTACGGCTATCTTCCACCAACTGACCCCAGAATGTCGGTGTTGCGTACTGCAGAGACAATGAAATCTGCTATAGCTGCTATGCAGCAGTTCTATGGCATTAACATGACAGGAAAAGTGGACAGGAACACAATCGAGTAAGTAATTGTAACTGGACTGCTCTTGCTTCTTTAAACTCCTTGAAGTGCAGTAAATTCTTGTTACTGCAATGACCAGCTAAGATATCTCTGCAAATCTAAATGGTCACTCTGACTATAAGCCCCCACCCCCTTATAACATACGCTTGGTGAAAAAATGTAGGAACTCTATAGGATACAATTGAAGTTTCAGTAAGAGTCCATTTCATAAAAAGAGAGAAAAGGAAGATGAAAAACAGACATGGGAAGTCAATATTTACATAAACATTCAACAGAAATACTTTCACTTCACAATTTTTATGGTGGTGACAAAGCAATGGATAGGTTAGTGTGGGAAACATAAGCAGGAAGAAATTGGTTTTCATATGTGGCATAACTTTCAAAAGTAGATAGATAATAGGCTTCTCTGTCGCACATACTGTCACCCCTTGCTTTGACACTGGAAAGTTTCTTAGAACCATAGTTTGGGAAGCAGCCATCACTGAAAGCATATTTACAGTACAGGAGTGAAGCAAAAAAGCATGTGTTTAGAGAAACACTGTGAGGAAATGTATGTAGCCATGTGTCACCATTTATCCGGTAGTTGTGTAAACTGGAAACCTTGCACAGGCCAAAATGTCATCGGAAGGACAAAGTGAATGAATACCATTTGCTGGGAAACACAAGTGGAGAGAGTGCTAATGAACTTCCCAAGTGCGTGTAGTTCACCACTGTGGAAACAGGTTGTAAGACTATATGGTCCTTTGCCCTTATCTAGCTAGTTCTTTTTTATGTTATATTCTTAAATGAAAGGCAAGCTGCTACAATTGTCTCTCCCATTCTGTCCTCCATCCCTGCCCCCCAGATTACTTATTTTCACTTGTTTCTTCCCCAGTCGTTTGTTGCCTTCCAAATTTTGTTTTTACGTTATTTGCACAGTCCTTTGTACATCAATGGCACTTTATTTTAAAAATGCTAATAATTGGGTAGATTTTTCATTTGTTATTGCAGCAGAGTCTAACAAGACACAGGATTTTAGGCTAAGACTGCAGTCCTGTATACAAACACCCAGAAGCAATTTCATTTGAATCCAGTGGGACTTTCCCAAAAATATGTAAGGTTGGAGTCTGCAACCAATTAGTGTCAATCACAAAACTCACTTTGTTTTTGTGTGTGCTGCATCTTAATTTTCCTTTTTAAAAGTTATTACACATCACCTTGTTTCTACTGACATGAGATTAAGAGTTGGATCCGATCAAGTCATGATGTGAGGGGAGCAACTTCTGCCTGCATAATGGATCTTCCCTTCTCTCTCCTCCCCACTAAACATGGCCAGGCATCTCCAAAACTGCTCCAGAGAGTTGGTGGAATCCCAGATGTGAGGGTTGGACAGGGAGAGATGAGGGAGCAGAAATCTGTTGAGTGAGAAGAAGTTGTTCCACTTCCACAATGACTTTGTTAGATATAATGCTAAGTACTTTCACCTGGCTATTAGATTGTAAGGACAACCAATAGATTGTCTAGTTCCTTTTAACTTTGCATTTTTGTATGCCAACATCACTGGATGTGACCTTCTGCATTAATTTTCAGCCCAGATTTCAAAATGTTTCAAAATAAGGATGCTCAACAATTGAATCCAAGCCAGTATGGTGATTTGTGCATATGTGTAGGGAATTTTAAGAAATCGACATGGCCATAAGACCATTTAATAGTATAGCACCAAATTTCTTGTGGTCGATCTGTAAACTAGCTAGTGATCCTAGCTTCTCAAATTCAGAATGAAGTTTCCATATTTTTCCATATAAACTGTTTTGCTGCATTCAGTATCCCTGCTTCCAGGAGTGTGGTAGCAGCAACCACCACTGAGAAAACATATTTATCTTTTTCTTTTCGATTTATAACTTTCCTTACTGTCGGTTTGCAATAGGTGATTTTCCTTTGATGAAATCTACAGCTTTCCCCAAACTGCCACTAATGTGGCATTTAAAAGTTTCAAGCAGTTGAAAATCTGTTCTCCTGTCAAAAAGCTCATTCATGTTAGCTTAACAGAGAACCCTGTCTCTAATCTCCTCCCTGTCTATTAAATCTGAAATACTTTACTGAAATCTAGAGCTCTTGGAAGGCATTCTGTAGTTTCTCAGTCTATGGCTAAGATGATGCCTGTTGCTGGATTCTCTAAATTCCTAAAGTTCAAGTATTTCTGACCCATTCACCTTCCCTTAGGGCACCCATGAGGCCTGCTCTTTATTGCTTTTCAGTGCAATAATGCATGAGCGAGTGGAATGAAATGATTTTTCCAATCCGAGATTGGCATCAGCAGTTTCAGTAGTGTGTTTTCTGAACTGCTAAGTGAGTTGGAGGCGGAGAAGAAAATTCCATCAGCTAAAACCACCAAAAAGAATTACAAAGGAGAATTCATCCTGCTAGCAGGAAACGGGAGTGAATGTACTTCTCCAGTCCTTTTGCACGGCTAATGGAATAGGACATGAAGCTATTTTAGCTCTGCTTTAGAACCTTTGAAGGCTAGTGAGCTAGGTTATTAACTCCCCCCAAACATAACAAGCCAAGTTAAACTGGTGGGCAAAACTAGGTGGCAGAGTGGTGCCACACCAACCTCAAGTTTCCCCCTCTACCCCCTGGTAAGCAGCAGCAACAATGGGAGGTCATGCCACCTACTACTGGGACAGCAATTTTTCCAGTAGGTGCATAGAACGTCTGAATGGAGAGGAAGCCTGCAGTTCCTTTCATCCCACATGCCATGATAATCAGAGCAATCAAAACTGTGAATCCCTGCTTATAGCTATAAATTTGATATCTATCTATCATCTATCTATCTATCTATCTATCTATCTATCTATCTATCTATCATCTAGCTACCTATCTATCATTTTCCAAGTGCTTATTTTTGCACATAAAATTCCCTTAAAAAAATCAAGTTGTTTTCAATTAGGATAGCCAATGTAAGTTTTTTTGAGAGATAATCTTCTAGTTAAAAGCAGAATCTTCTTGGTCAGGCTTAGTGCAACTTGCGATGATCATCTTAAATACTTCCTGAGCTGAGCTGCAAGCCAATTAAAAGAGCTTAAAGGAAAACTAAATCTACTAATAAACTCTTGGGAATAGATGTGCATTAGATTTATCCCTTAGTCTTATAGGTTTTAGCTTTATTTTCACCACAATCCAAAGGCTTGGTGATAGAGAGGAGTCTCTTCTGAAACTTTTTAATGGACAGACCCACAACATGCATTATTGGAATTGCTTCAAAGCTACTTTTATAATATTACCTGCTAGCTTTAAATTTAGACCAGGATAGAAGAAGCAATGGCCCTGGAGAAAGGATGGCAATTAACTAGGGCAACTAACCCATCCAAACTTTTATAAAGTGATATAGGTTGACATCCTTGGCCCCCAATTATATAATCATAGCATTGTAGAGTCGGAAGGGACTCCAACCCGCTGCAATGAATGCAGGAATCATAGCTAAAGATTCCCTGACAGATAGTCATCCAACCTCTGCTTTAAAACCTTCAAAAGGAGAGTTCACCACCTTCTGAGGGTGTTCCTTCTGTCTCAAACAATATGTTGTTGTTGTTGTTGTTGTTGTTCAGTCGTTCAGTCGTGTCCGACTCTTCGTGACCCCATGGACCAGAGTACGCCAGGCACGCCTATCCTTCACTGCCTCTCGCAGTTTGGCCAAACTCATGTTAGTAGCTTCAAGAACACTGTCCAACCATCTCATCCTCTGTCGTCCCCTTCTCCTTGTGCCCTCCATCTTTCCCAACATCAGGGTCTTTTCTAGGGATTCTTCTCTTCTCATGAGGTGGCCAAAGTACTGGAGCCTCAACTTCAGGATCTGTCCTTCTAGTGAGTACTCAGGGCTGATTTCTTTGAGAATGGATAGGTTTGATCTTCTTGCAGTCCACGGGACTCTCAAGAGTCTCCTCCAGCACCATAATTCAAAAGCATCAATTCTACGGCGATCAGCCTTCTTTATGGTCCAGCTCTCACTTCCGTACATTACTACTGGGAAAACCATAGCTTTAACTATACGGACCTTTGTCGGCAAGGTGATGTCTTTGCTTTTTAAGATGCTGTCTAGGTTTGTCATTGCTTTTCTCCCAAGAAGCAGGCGTCTTCTGATTTCGTGACTGCTGTCACCATCTGCAGTGATCATGGAACCCAAGAAAGTGAAATCTCTCACTGCCTCCATTTCTTCCCCTTCTATTTGCCAGGAGGTGATGGGACCAGTGGCCATGATCTTAGTTTTTTTGATGTTGAGCTTCAGACCATATTTTGCGCTCTCTTCTTTCACCCTCATTAAAAGGTTCTTCAATTCTTCCTCACTTTCTGCCATCAAGGTAGTATCATCAGCATATCTGAGGTTGTTGATATTTTTTCCGGCAATCTTAATTCCGGTTGGGGATTCATCCAGCCCAGCCTTTCGCATGATGTATTCTGCATATAAGTTAAATAAGCAGGGAGACAATATACAGCCTTGTCGTACTCCTTTCCCAATTTTGAACCAATCAGTTGTTCCATATCCAGTTCTAACTGTAGCTTCTTGTCCCACATAGAGATTTCTCAGGAGGCAAATGAGGTGATCCGGCACTCCCATTTCTTTAAGAACTTGCCATAGTTTGCTGTGGTCGACACAGTCAAATGCTTTTGCATAATCAATGAAGCAGAAGTAGATGTTTTTCTGGAACTCTCTGGCTTTCTCCATAATCCAGCGCATGTTTGCAATTTGGTCTCTGGTTCCTCTGCCCCTTCGAAATCCAGCTTGCACTTCTGGGAGTTCTCGGTCCACATACTGCTTAAGCCTGCCTTGTAGAATTTTAAGCATAACCTTGCTAGCGTGTGAAATGAGTGCAATTGTGCGGTAGTTGGAGCATTCTTTGGCACTGCCCTTCTTTGGGATTGGGATGTAGACTGATCTTCTCCAATCCTCTGGCCACTGCTGAGTTTTCCAAACTTGCTGGCATATTGAGTGCAGCACCTTAACAGCATCCTCTTTTAAAATTTTAAATAGTTCAGCTGGAATATCATCACTTCCACTGGCCTTGTTGTTAGCAAGGCTTTCTAAGGCCCATTTGACTTCACTCTCCAGGATGTCTGGCTCAAGGTCAGCAACCACATTTCCTGGGGTGTATGAGACCTCCATATCTTTCTGGTATAATTCCTCTGTGTATTCTTGCCACCTCTTCTTGATGTCTTCTGCTTCTGTTAGGTCCTTTCCACTTTTGTCCTTAATTGTGGTAATCTTTGTACGAAATGTTCCTTTCATATCTCCAATTTTCTTGAATAAATCTCTGGTTTTTCCCATTCTGTTATTTTCCTCTATTTCTTTGCATTGCTCGTTTAGAAAGGCCCTCTTGTCTCTCCTTGCTATTCTTTGGAAATCTGCATTCAATTTCCTGTATCTTTCACGATCTCCTTCGCATTTTGCTTGTCTTCTCTCCCCCGCTATTTGTAAGGCCTCATTGGTCAGCCACTTTGCTTTCTTGCATTTCTTTTTCATTGGGATGGTTTTCGTTGCTGTCTCCTGTATAATGTTACGAGCCTCCATCCACAGTTCTTCAGGTACTCTATCCACCAAATCTAAATCCTTGAACCTGTTCTTCACTTCAACTGTGTATTCATAAGGAATTTGATTTAGATTGAATCTTACTGGCCCAGTGGTTTTTCCTACTTTCTTCAGTTTAAGCTGGAATTTTGCTATAAGAAGCTGATGATCTGAGCCACAGTCAGCTCCAGGTCTTGTTTTTGCTGAGTGTATAGAGCTTCTCCATCTTTGGCTGCAGAGAATATAATCAATCTGATTTCGATGTTGCCCATCTGGTGATGTCCATGTGTAGAGTCGTCTCTTGTGTTGTTGGAAAAGAGTGTTTGTGATGACCAGCTTGTTCTCTTGACAGAACTCTATTAGCCTTTGCCCTGCTTCATTTTGATCTCCAAGGCCAAACTTGCCAGTTGTTCCTTTTATCTCTTGACTTCCTACTTTAGCATTCCAATCCCCTATAATGAGAAGAACATCCTTCTTTGGTGTCATTTCTATAAGGTGTTGTAAGTCTTCATAGAATTGATCAATTTCGGTTTCTTCAGCACTGGTAGTTGGTGCATAAACTTGGATTACTGTGATGTTAAAAGGACTGCCTTGGATTCGTATCGAGATCATTCTATCATTTTTGAAGTTGCATCCCAGTACAGCTTTCGCCACTCTTTTGTTGACTATGAGGGCCACTCCATTTCTTTTACGGGATTCCTGCCCACAGTAGTAGATATGATAGTCATCCGAACTGAATTCGCCCATTCCTGTCCATTTTAGTTCACTGATGCCTAGGATGTCAATGTTTATTCTTGCCATCTCATTTTTTACCACATCCAGCTTACCAAGGTTCATGGTTCTTACATTCCAGGTTCCTATGCAATACTTTTCTTTACAGCATTGGACTTTCCTTTCGCTTCCAGGCATATCCACAACTGAGCGTCCTTTCGGCTTTGGCCCAGCCGCTTCATCAGCTCTGGATCTACTTGTACTTGTCCTCCGCTCTTCCCCAGTAGCAAGTTGGACGCCTTCCGACCTGAGGGGCTCATCTTCCAGCGTCATATCTTTTATATGCCTGTTGTCTTTGTCCATGGAGTTTTCTTGGCAGGGATACTGGAGCGGCTTGCCAGTTCCTTCTCCAGGTGGATCACGTTTGGTCCAAACTCTCCGCTATGACCTGTCCATCTTGACCTGTCCATAGCTTGCCTGAGTAATTCAAGCCCCTTCGCCACGACAAGGCAGTGATCCATGAAGGGGTCAAACAATATAATTTCATACAAATCACATTGTTCAGTTGTCTCCAGCTTCTCATATTGTGATGGAACGTGTGGAAACCTAACTTTTCATAGCAAGCTGGAAAAGAGAAGTGATAACATTTTGCAACCATCTGGTATGCATTTTCATCAAGGCAATGTTAATTTTAAAAATGTGTGCCTCAATTAGGGACATGCTCATATGAGCAGTGTGCCTTGGCTATAGGGCTGCTGAAGTCTATATTTATCAAGCATCACCTACTGTAAGTTTTCATGGTATTTTTCTGATGAAATACAATGGGCGATATCCAATTGTTGCAGTCCACTTGGTAATACAGCTATTCCACTAGTGGGTATATCAGCAGTATTGTAGCACAACAGCCAAATCCAATGTGTATCTTGCACTTGCAAAAGATACTATGAAACCCCTAGTGCAACTGGCGTTGTTATTGTTATACCTGTGGTGACATTTAAGCTTGAGTGCTACTACTTGTGCAACAATGTCAGCTCTCAAAATTCTTGTACAATGTCACCTCTCAAAGTTCTTGTATTAACATCACATCAGATCCAATTTTTCAGCAAAACTATATTTGTGAAAGCCTGCTAGAAGGCATCCATTAGGATTCTTGACAAGCTGGACATGATGTTTCCATGCCCCCTGTAGGAGAGGCAGGTTTAGTGCAAGTGAAAGCTTGCTGTAACAAACTGAATTGTTACAGACTTAATTGGAGTTTCTGTTTCTGGTGCCCTCAGCCTACAGATGATATTGCTGTCTGAAATCTGCCTGGTACCTGCCTGACTTCATATAACTAGAAGTCTGTCTCCCTCTCATTCAGAACCAGATTAAAGTATAGTAAAATCAAAGGGAAATTCCAGTCTTACTAAACTGGGAAATGATATAGATTGGAAAAGCCAGAGGAACATATGTGGAAGCAAAATATTATTTTAATAAGCTTTATGTTTTGCAAGAAAAATGCCAGGTTATCTCTTTAAATTTTCTCATTTTCTTTATTCCTATTTCTTCAGCTTAATGCTTTTGATTTCCTTCTATAATGGTTTCATAAAGTCTTCCCTTTGAAAGAGGAACATTTGGAAAATCAGAATTAGCTTTGTTTCTTTGGAAGACTGTTTGCTCTATTTCAGTATAACGCACAAGGAAGAATGCTTTGAACTGAAGATTTAACATGCGGCCTTAAACAGCTCTGCTTCTATTTGTGCAAACAGCACATACTAGTTCGTGATATTTGGCTGTTGTAGCATTTGTTATGCTTCAGTCCTCCTAAGCATTTTCTCCCCTGCTGATGTAGTTTTAAGTTCTGACTGAGTGTGCAGGAGGGAGAGGACTTGCAAAGCACAATGTGTCTTGGATATGCCTGAAAGTATATATTTTAGATGTTTTGCATCTAGATAATCCTAAATAGAATTAAGGATAATTTAGAATTATTATCTATCTTTGTGATCTTCAAAGTTCACAAGATCAAAAGATACTAGTTTATAATGAACGTTGGAGATTATGATCTATCACCTTTAATATTGGTAGGGCAGCATGGAAACTGCCAAGGAACAACTGCTAGGTAGGTCAGTATTAATGGGAGAAGTCGCCCAGGGATTGAACTTGGAACTTCTGCATGCAAAGCAGGTGTTCTACCATAACCATTCCCTTCATGTATTCCTAAATATTTCCTGTGAGTTTACTGCAAACATTTAAAAAAACCTGTTTATTCTGGAAAGGTTATCACGCAATTTAACATGGACCAGAAAACGCAACTATTTAACAGCCCAAGTGACCATGACTTGTTTCCTTTTTGAAAAGTGATGTTGGAAATCATCCACAATTTTATTCACCGTGGAGCAGCATTTGATAGAGATTGGAGCAACTCTACACTGGATGTCATGGAAGTTGCTTTTATGTAAGAAACTGAGTAAATCCCATGTGTAGCTTGTCATGTGTTATTATGTGCATTCAGTTGGCAATTATCATCAGTTCCTGATTTCACTTACAAAGTGGAGGAGTTGACATGGGATGATGATTATAGTAATGATGTTTTTAAAAATGAGAGATACTGCTCTAAAGTATATGCAAGAAATTAATCCACAAGTCTACCAGCAACAAACAATGGGAAGTATGCAGTTCACTAAAATGTATACAGTACATTAGTAACTTAAGTGTAAATGTTTTCTTGGGATAAGGATAGGGTTTGTGAAATTCATTTACATTAAATAAGGACAGTCCTAGACAGAATGTGTCTAGGTTACAGAAGTCAGCATGCGGTATATTTCTTTGCCATAGCTGTGCTTCGACATACACCAGCCCGGGATTCTGAGTCATACCTCTTGCTTAAAGCTAACGATAGTGAAGTATTTGTTACAGTGACTTGGACGATGCTTTTGACCACTGCAACGGAAAGTGAAGCAAATGCATACAAAGGCTATAGGACATGATAATTCTTTGCTCTGAAGGGTAATTGAATTTGGGTTAAAATGTTCTGTGGATTATAAATAGTTCTAGTGAGATGAAAGGATATGGAATGAAACTTGAATATTGATTGCCTACCTGTGGATTCTGTCTTCTGTGCTAAATCCCTCCCTTGAGCACAAAGCCCTTTACGATGGGAAGAATATTCTCTGCAAAAAATGCCATCAAATGCTTGACAAAGCCTGAGAGCTCTTCTCAGCCATGGCTTTGAAGCCTATGGTTGAAAATGGGCCATTTGGATTACTTACAGCTCTTGTCTGTCTCTGTAATATTTAAGGGAGCAAACATTATTGTTTTCAACAAACATTGCCCCTGATTTGGCTCACAGAGGGCTTGTCCAGATAGCAGCTTCCTCTGTCCCGTCCCCCTTGTGCACGGCAGCGTTCAACCAGTATGCTGGAGAAAAGTGGATTCCCTTTTTATGAATCAACCCTGTAGTGCATATAGAAAGTTAATGTCACAGATAGAAACATCTTGTGCCTGTCATTTTGACCATGAAGATGGGAAGAAACCGAGATGGGGAGTGGGTCAGGGGATCAAGGCAATTAAGCCCTTTCTTGCCGTTAATGCAGTCAGGAGTTGGTAGGAGATTTAGCAGCAGTTAAGTTAAACCCTAGTTCAGTGTTTTTCAACCACTGTTCCGTGGCACACTAGTGTGCCGCGAGATGTTGCCTGGTGTGCCGTGGGAAAAATTGTGTTTATTTGATTCCTATTCAAGAGAATTACTTTATATATAGTCAATATAGGCACAGAGTTAAATATTTTAACATTTTCTAATGGTGGTGTGCCTCGTGATTTTTTTCATAAAACAAGTGTGCCCTTGCCCAAAAAAGGTTGAAAAACACTGCCCTAGTTAGTCTTAACCACAGTATACTGTTATTGGCTGGACTGTAGCACTCAACCACAGCTAAGATGAGAGGGAGAATAAGTTACAAAATGTTTATCCATCCTGAAACGCTGAAATACATTGTCCAAGGTCATTTTCACACATGAGGCTTAAATTGGTGCTCACATATCCTGTATGTTTAAATGCAAATGTATTAAACATTTAATTCAACCCAGATTTGGACTTATTTTAATTACCATCTGCCTGCTGATTGGCTTGTTTTAATGCTTTCTGGTTTAAATAATTTAATTAGTTTAATGTAGTAAATTGTAATAGGGCCTAAAGGTGGTGTATAAATGCTTTTTATAAATAAATAAATATACTCTACAGAGGGGATGTAACTGCAGTCCTGTGGCCTGATCTCAGTCTCCTTAAATGTAATGGAAAGAGGTAACTCCATTACATCTGCACTGAGCATAAACAATGGGTGATCTCCGATTCAGATGACTTCAAAAATAATCTTTTTAAAAAGCAACAACAACCTTTTTCTCAAATAATTCTGTACTGTGTTCCAGATTTTATTTCTATGTGTAATAAATGTATGTAGAGTATTTCTAACATAGGATAATAGTTCTTGTTTTTGCTTTATCCCTTGCCTCTTTCGTTTGATGTAGTGATATCACCTTAAGGTGAGACCATCTGTCTTTCGTTATTTGCTTACTGCAATGTGTATGAGTGCTGCTTATTGGTGTAATAGCTGTATAGTATCAATGCATGAGAACCGCATGTTGCCCTTACATTTGTTCAGGCTAAAACCATCTGAAAGATTATGGATGTCTGTGTTTATTTTTAAAGATAAATCACACCCTTTTATTATTACAAATTATAGTGCATACAATCTATAAAACACACATAATATAGTTTTATTTTAAATACAAATTACAGTGGTATCTCTGGTTAAGTACTTAATTTGTTCCGTAGGTCCGTTCTTGACCTGCAACTGTTCTTAACCTGAAGCACCACTTTAGCTAATGGGGCCTCCTGCTGCTGCTGCTGTGCCGCCAGAGCACGATTTCTGTTCTTATCCTGAAGCAAAGTTCTCAACCTGCAGTGTTATTTCTGGGTTAGCGGAGTCTGTAACCTGAAGTGTATGTAACCTGAAGCGTATGTAACCCGAGGTACCACTGTAGTACATACATGCATTCTTCAGAAGATTCCTTATTCTATCAATCACAGCCACTGATCAAAATATAATATATCAGATGGTCTTTTTTAGCTATCTGAAAAAGAGGCCTTTCTATGAAAGCGGAAGGAAATTCCTTGAGATTTTATAGCAGGGGTAGAGAACATGTGGACCTTCTCGTGTTGTTGGACTCCGGCTCCGCTCTGCCCCAGTCGGCATGACCAATGATCAGGGATGATGGGAGTTGGAGTCCAGCAATTCACCCGGAGGACCACAGGTTCCCCAGCCCTGTTCTATATGGATCCATTGCATCACCTGAGCTGTCTTTTCTTAACGATCACAATGTCCCGGCTGCACTTGATATGACCTGTCATTAACATTTTAAAAGCAAATCCATTTTGTAGTGCTGTGTCCTCCACACATGTTCAGAATTCTCAAATTGTAATTGCCTAGAATTACTGTAGGTATCAAAATATATGTGGGAATTTACATTGGTGGACTTAAAAGGTAGGTTCAGTCCAGATGATTTCAGTTCACTACAATTCACTACCTTTTGGTGCCAAAAGGCCTGCAAGGTTCTGACAGTTGTGCTTGAACAGCATTGTGGAGATAGCTACCAAGCTACCAAGGTCTTTGGAGTTAGAAGTAGTTACACAACTGAGGAAATACCACAAGGCCGACTTGCACAACACAAGTATGGGTGTGGCGGGGGATAGCAGAAGCCATTTGCTAAAGTTGTTCCCCTTTTACTTATCCAAGGCATAAGTCCTTGGTTCAGAAGTTGCAGGTCTTGTTCAGATTCAACATGAGTTTCTGTCTTGATAGTTGGTGGTGAGCCTCACCGTATGTCTGCACTTTACAGGGTCAACTCTGTGATGTCTTTATTCTGAATTTATCAGTGGGGCATTGTTCTTTCCCAGCACAACTAGTTGAGCCTATTTCTAATTGGATCTCTTTAGGATTAAACTCTGGACTTTGAGCATTTTAAGCATGTTGTCTGTCTGTACCTGAGCTGTAGCCCTTTTCATGCTTTGATCTTTGCAACTCCTGAGACTTTTGTGGGGTGGAGAAAGGACCTTTGCCTAAAAGTAGTTGGTTTCCCTTCAACCTCACTAGAAGACACCTGCATTTATATGTTGGTACATTTAAGCATGTAAGATATTAGCCATACAACAAGAGAAAAATAAATAAATGTTTGCTGTGTCAGAGAAGCAGCTCCATCCTTCATTTAAATATTTAGTAAATGTTTACTAAACCCACTCCATGAGATTTTCTGTTTGCGGAACTAACAATTAGAATGCACAACTAATAGTATTTCCTGGATTTAATTCGGCTGAACCCCTGCATCGCTGTTACTGTAAATCTGCTAACTATTGTTTGTTAAAGAAAGGACCTGTTTTCTTTAGCCCATGAATGGTTTCTTAGTAGCATTCATTTTAAATTGGAAGCCTCTTCTTATCAGAGTAAGCATACATGGTTTCCATTGTGAGGACTCCAAAAGACTTTTCTTTATCTCTCTTGCTAGTATTGAGCTCAAAGCGCCTGTTGGACAAGAGAAAAGATAGTTCCCTCTGTATTTTGGATACCTATTCAGAACTCATAGCATTAAGTGACAGTTTCGTGACATGACAGACTGCAATCCTGAGGGTTTGTTCACGTATACTGAAGGGCTTGTCCGCACCAAAGAACTTTTATATGCCTGGATGGACTTAGGAAATGCTTTATTTGATAAGCAGTTTCTATGCTGTCTTACCCTTTTTGTGGCTTCCTGTATAGAATGCCAGACTACAGACCTTTTTTGGGGGGGGGGGAGGCTACTTGGGGCCGCAAAGCCCATACTGGATCTAGTTGTGTCATTCTTTGTACACAAATTATCAAATGGGGGAATGCATATATCCTATTTTCAGAGCATATTTCATAGAATTAAAGAATTGGCAGGGACCCCTTAGATCATCTAGTCCAACACCCCGCAAAGTATCCCTGACAGATGGCCACCCAACCTCTGCTTAAAAACCTCCAAGGAAGGAGAGGCCGCCACCACCACCAACTGAGGAGACCATTCCACTGTCAAACATCTCTTACTGCCTGAAAGTTCTTCTTGATGTTTAGTCAGAATCTCCTTTCTTGTTACTTGAATCCATTGGTTTGGGTCCTAGCTTCCGGAATAGGAGAAAACAAGCTTTCTCCATTCTCCATGTGACAGCCCTTTAGATGGCTATCATATTTAAGTGTAATCATTTGCATGTAAGCTAATAAGACTCCCTCTACCTAGTGTAGGCTCAGTGAATGCTGAGGTATCCCTCCAGCTAGTGGAGGGATAATATGGGGTATTGATAGTTGCTTGACATTTAAAATAATGGAAAGAACATCCTTTCCATCTGGTTCTCTCTCTTTTGCATTAAAACAGGATCCTTTGTACCTCTACCACCCTTATATGATTACCCCACATAATCTAGGTCAGGGTTTCCCAAACTTTGGTCTCCAGCTGTTTTTGGACTGCAACTCCCATCATCCCTAGCTAGCAAGACCATTGGTCAGGGATGATGGGAATTGCAGTTAACCTCATTATGTTGTGCTACGAAAGGCGGGGGTGGGGAGTGCCTGCCTACGGAGGCTTAACAATATCCTAGTGTTTCCTAGACCATTTTTTCTGTATTGGATTGAGCTGAATGCAGGTGAATCAAGAAAGGGAGCCTTTCTGTATGCCAAAAGGGCAACAACAATAAAAAAAACCTCAGACTTGTTTGGCTGACTTCCAGAGAAAGTCTAATATTTGTCTAATATTCATTAGCTTTTTCCTTGGAAGTCAAACACCTATTCTCCCTGCTCACTTTTCATCTATTTCAGTTTTGATCAACCCTGAATTCCTACTTCCATGCGCATTCTGCAGCATGGGAGCTACTTTATCGTTGCCTGATCCTTTGATGCAAGTGAAGTCAGCCTGAAGGTGAAGAATGTGGCAATGTGGGTGGAGGTGGTTATCTTTCGGTCTTTCCCACAGAGTTTGCACCCAATTAATGCAGGGGATTTTGTCGAGGAAGTTGTTGTGCTCTTGTTCCACCGAGAAACTGTATTTTGCTAATGAAAGCTGTTTGCTCTTAGTGGAAAGAAACTAATGAGAAGCTCAATTATGTCAGAGCCTGAGACCAAACAATCCCTCTGTGTTTTTGGGCTAGAGATGAAATGAAATGAAGCTTGTTCAGATTTTTTAAAAAAATGACTTGAAAAAGAGAGAGACATCTAAACACAAAGGCCACAATCCTGCACCAACTTCGGCTAATTTCAGGCAAGGGGAATCAATTCTATGTCCTAATTCTGTATTGGATTGTATCCAAACTGTGAAATTACTTTTTGAATCAATTGCATTTTATTTGCCTGTAAATGCTCCTGTAGTTGTTAGTGAACCTTGGAAAGTGAGAGCAGCTTCCTAGTGTTACATGGCAAAATACAAATAGCTCAGCTATTCACTGTTTCAGTGACTCAAGAGGAAAGCAACATTAGGGCATTGTCCTTGTGATTAGGTATAATTGTGAGTTTCAAATAATAGTGCTATTCAATCCAGCCTAATGGTCGTTATAGACCTTTATTATCTTACACAGCAATTTTAGTTTTCAGAGTAACGAACACAATATGCTTCAGACAGGGAATGCTTATGGAATTCTCCCTGTCTGAATCTCTCTCCAGTTATGGGGTTTCCAAATGACTTGATTGTCAAAGTTACCTGTCATGTGTCCTATCTTTTGATTTCTGTTCAGCCCACTGCACATTTGCTGTAATTTACATCCCCCCACATGTTGACGATGCACATGAGTGCATCAACTCATTGAGGAGAACACAGTGCAAAAAGGATTGTATCAAGAGCTCTGCTTATACTGTGCACATCATGTGCAGATTCAATCAATGCCCTGATATGCATGGGGTGGGGGTGGGGTGGGGAGAGAGATAAGTGTAGGAAATGGTGCTTTTGCCATTTTAGAAATTCAGAAAGTTAAACCAGAGGGCAGGTAGATTGAAATGTCAGGCAAAGCCATCCTGTGGCACAATAAGCAAATGAGATAGGGGGCATTTACTCATTCCTCCAATGTGCATTACATTTCTATAATATGGGTTAGAGAAAGAGAGAGCTGAAGCTCAGTGGTACAGTGCATGCTTTGCATGCTCAATCCCATGTTCAATCCTGGGCATCTTCAGGTAGGGCTGGAAAGGACCTGTCAGAAACCATGAGAGCTCCTGCCAGTCAGATCACACTAAGCTAGACTGATTGGGCAGGGGGGGGGCAGCTTCCATGGATTTCACAGCTTCCATTAATAGCAGGTTTTACATATAAATCATTCTTGCTGTTGCTCTCTCAAGGAGCTGCCTTCTCCCTCTAGGCACTTTTTTAAAAAATAAAAGAAACTGAAGGTAGCCATAATCAGAGCCCAGTTCACAAAGCACCATCCATTGTTGATTTCCTACTTAATTTGCACGGAGCTCCTGAAATATGAAGGATCCATGCAAATCATGAATAGGTAGCAACCCTACCTACCAGTCTGCTTGCTTTCCCCTTTCTGCCTCCCTGTATGAGTATCCTAATGGGATGTGCTATTTAGAAATGGCAGCCAGGAAATATATGTGGAAGTGTGTGGTGGGGTGTGGGGGTGGGGTGGGAGTCGTATCTTGGAAGGTTGGAGAGAGAGAATAGCTGTATATTAATGAAATGAGCTAGCGGTTGTCAGCTGCATTAAGAAGTTATTGCCATTGTGTGCCACTGATCTCTTCCTTTGTCTCCTTATTTGTTTAAAGCTGGATGAAGAAGCCTCGTTGCGGTGTGCCTGATCAGACACGAGGCAACTCCAGATTTAATATTCGTCGAAAGCGATACGCATTAACAGGACAGAAGTGGCAACACAAACATATCACTTACAGGTAATGAAAGCAGAGCTGTGACCCTTTCACTTGTAAGTGCTTTAGCATTGCAAATAAATAAATAAATAAATGCAGCTCTATTACCGAGATATGATTTGTCAAAGACAATGATGTTGGTATGCAGCCTGAAAATATTGATTTGCATGTCTTGGGAGAAAATGCTCATAAGCTGCAGAAGCAATGAATGATTTTCCTGAGTCCAAATGGGTCCGTGATTATATAAAGTGTTCTTTTGAAGCTCTCACTATCAAATTAACCTCTTGCCTCCCTTTAAACCTCTATGAACATCTTTCAACAGCCTTGGCAACTTTTCTGGGGAAATTGCTCAGGAAGAACAAAAGTGGGGTCTACTCATCTAAATATGCCCACCATGTCATGGGGGAGGGAGTGCTTTCTGGGTTTCAGGGCCTTCGGGTCTATGCCAAAGTAGAATTAGATTGATTAAAAACTGGCAAGTGGCTGATGAAGCATTTTCATGCCTTTATAGAAGTATTTGTGTGTGTGTGTGGGTGGGTGGGTGTAATTCTCTTAACACTTTTAGATCATGCGTCATGGACTGGCTGGATGCAGAAGAATGGTGGGGGACAGCAGCTGGTGTTCCTCCAGGGGTACCCCTAGGGAAGAAGGCTCAGAGCCAGGGGATTGGTGGTGGGAAACTGGTCAAAGGGCAAAGAGGGAGCAGACTGGGAGGAGGAGGTGCTGGAAGCTGAAGAAGCAACAGGGTTTAGTGAGCAGGAAGAGGCTGTGGCAGAGAGCAGCCCAGAATCAGAGGCACATTCAAAGATGCAAACAAAGAGCCAGTATAGCTAGGAGGCCTATTGGATGTAGTGGCTCAAGGGATTGACTCGTATCTAAGCTTGCAGAATACCCACAGGCTCCACCTTTGTTCTACAGTGGAGGCTGGTCCATTAGGGGAAATATACACTGTGGCCTTTATATCTAGCCAGGGTAACTTACTTAAAGTTTGCTGTGACCATCCATGTTTAAGGCTGGTGTGACAGAGGTAGATTTCAACCACAGAATGGGTGAGCGCTGTCACTACTACAACTTCCAGAAATTTAGGGTCCTTAGATATTTTATCACTGCGAGAATGTGAATCCTTTGAACTTCTGCGCTCATCATTATTGATTGATTTTATTGATTTGTCTAGTACTCTTTTGAACAGAGTTTTATTATTAGATTTAGTAGCTTCCCAGGACAGCGGGTTCCATAGAGGAAAGACTATAGCTTAGTGAACAGAGAACATGATTTGCAGGCAAAAGATCTTGGGTTCAATCCCTGGCATCTCCAGATAGGCCTCAAGCCCTGGAGAACTACAGTATAAACAAAACCCATCTAGATGGACTGAGGGCCTTACTTTGGTCTAAAGCAGATTCCAGCAATTCCAAAGATCAATGAATTTTTAGTGTCAAAAACAATTTGCTTAATTTCATCCTAATTTCATAGGGCATTTCCTTGTTCTAGACTGATGAGTATAAATAATGGAACCCTATTCATGCTATTTCTCATTTGTATATTTTCATTGGCATATTAAAAAAACCTTACATTTTTAAAATGGGATATTACGAAGCTTGCTTGCAGAAGAGATAGTCCTAGAACATATTTGCCTGAAATGTTTGGATTTTCTTTGAACATGATTAGGAAGTGGTGTTTTTGTTTTTGTTTTTGCTTGAGCAATACTCATTTGTATTTATATATTAAATTTCAAACATGCAAAGTCCTTCTTGTGTATTCTTCTGAGAAATCCTGTACAATCTCGTAGCGTAGCTCAGTTAAGAAAAGAAGGGCACTGGAATAATGTTTTATGCTAATATCATAATGTGATAGTTACAGGTGGGTAGCCGTGCTGCTCTGCCATAGTCAAAACAAAATAGAAAATTCTTTCCAGTAGCACCTTAGAGACCAACTGAGTTTGTTCTTGGTATGAGCTTTCGTGTGCATGCACACTTCACGAAAGCTCATACCAAGAACAAACTCAGTTGGTCTCTAAGGTGCTACTGGAAAGAATTTTCTATCATAATGTGATGTTACTCATCCTAAGCTTCCAGAATAAATCAGGGTATAATCTTAAATAAACTGTTTTCTCTCCTCCCTTATTTTAGCAGTCTCTCCCCCTTCCCTTTTAGGGACACTGGTTCTGAGGATTTATATTCCCTGAGTGATTTACAGCCAAGTTAGGGTTTCTTCCCACTATGCGCTTACCAACATTGGATTTCATTTCCCATTCTATTGCCAGTCACCTTGTTTTGAGACAAAGTGCTACAGCAGGCTTCCTCAAACTCGGCCCTCCAGATGTTTTTGGCCTACAACTCCCATGATCCCTAGCTAGCAGAACCAGTGGTCAGGGATGATGGGAATTGTAGTCTCAAAACATCTGGAGGGCCGAGTTTGAGGAAGCTTGTGCTACAGAGCTCGCTGTCTGCTTTAGATGTCTGCATCTTGAGCTGTTATGTATAGTCAGAAAAATGAGAAAACTCACTCGCTAGCTATCCCTTTCCCCCCCAGATAATGAATGACTGTGATTAACTGCACAATCTCTTGGATCATCTTTTGTTTCCACCTCACTCCATTGCCTATATTGTGTTTAGTTGTTTCTTCTCTGTGTCGTGTATTGCAAGCATTAAGATTTCTCCCCGTATCTTGAGCTTACTTTGTACGAAATTGCTTTCTTAATGGGTGTGATCAATAATTCAAAGAACTATGTTGAGAATTCAGTAGCAGTTCTCAAAGTGTGAAGCAGGCTTCTCCTGTAAGGTGGGGTCTGTTAAGAACATAAGGACCCTGCTGGGCAATGGCAAGGTTTCATTCAGTAGCAGGTCCTGTTTCCCAGAGTGCCCAGTCAGAGCTTTCCAAGGAACCCATAAACAAGGTATGCAGACCCCCTATTAACTGTTATTCAGAGGCATACAGTCACTAAATGTGGAGGTTTAATTTAATTAGTTCATAATAAAATAACTATTGGATTGAGCACATGAGACCAAAAGTGGGTCCAACGGTCAAGGAGGCAGTTTCTGCTCGTGGTGCAGAGGGAAGAAGGCTGATGGGGCTTGTCAACTTGAGAAGGAAAACTCTGATCCAAAACCTCGACTGCCTTGCAGGATATCTTAAGGAGAAGAAAAAGCTAAGGAGTAAACCCTACACAAATCCAGAGTAAAGTCCCTAAGATGGTTGGATGGCATCTTGTATGCCTCCTTCTGGCAACTCCTGCAGCCAAGCTGGTGCCAAGCACATTGCTCTGCTTTTATTTGGACCACATCAGTAAGGCTGAGGGGAGGGGGTGAGGTTCAGCGCCGAGGGCCTTCTGGCGGTTCCCTCACTGTGAGAAGCAAAGTTATGGGGAACCAGGCTGAGGGCCTTCTTGGTAGTGGCACCTGCCCTGTGGAATGCCCTCCCACCAGATGCCAAAGGAAAAAAAACAACTACCAGACTTTTAGAACACATCTGAAGGCAGCCCTGTTTAGGGAAGCTTTTAATATCTGAAGGACTATTGTATTTTAATCTTTCGTTGGAAGCCGCCCAGAGTGACTGGGGAAACCCAGCCAGATGGGCGGGGTATAAATAATAAATTGTTGTTGTTGTTGTTGTTGTTCTCTGCGTAGCCCAGGACCTCCATGCACATGGCCAAGGCTATTACCCTGGGAAGGTCATTTGAGTGCTACTAATGCAGCAGTTTGACTTCACCCCTAGAGGTGACTAAGACTTTCAGCAAACAAATGGTTGGACCATAGGCACTTACTGAATCTACCAGAACAGCATTCTATAGGAGTTTTGCGTTAATATCAAATGAACCTCACCGATTAGAGGGAAAACCAGTGGCATCCAGGGACAATCCAACAGATGTAGATATAACTCATTGAATCCTAAGCTAACTTAATTGAAAGAACTTTCCTGAAGGAAAAATTCCCTTCCCTTAAAAACCTCTCCAGGTGGGTTTTTGTGGGTGGGGGATCTCTGCAGTGTGTGGTGGCACATGAGAGATGGCTGGGATGGGCTAATTGTCTCAAAGCAGGTAGAGATCCACTCAGTCCCTCAGCAGCCCTCTGTGCCCCATCCCACATTATTCAGGAGGGCACAAGTGGTTGCTGGGGGGGGGGGGGTTGCACACCATGTTGGAGAGAGGCAAGAATGGGAAACTTTTCCTTCTGTGAACTGTCAGTTAACTTATCTTTGGATCCAAGACAAAGATGATTTCTTCTTCTTCTTCTTCTTCTTCTTCTTCTTCTTCTTCTTCTTCTTCTTCTTCTTCTTCCCCTTTTCTAATGATCATTTCCATTTTGGACTGACCACTGCACAGCCACCTTCTGGATCACAACTCCAGTCAATCTTTATAACTAGTTCCTAGTTTCCAGCCAACCTGTTCAAATAGATCCTGTTAGAGCTCTTCACAGTCAGTGCCATCCTGAACAATTTGGTGTCAGTCACAAAACACGGTTACGTCTTTCTCTTGACGGGGAAGCCAATTGGTCTGAATGGCAA
Organism: Lacerta agilis; assembly: GCF_009819535.1. Taxonomy (NCBI): domain Eukaryota; kingdom Metazoa; phylum Chordata; class Lepidosauria; order Squamata; family Lacertidae; genus Lacerta; species Lacerta agilis. The sequence continues at coordinate 60,320,352 of NC_046318.1, read as the reverse complement.
AAAAACTGATTTTTCTGTGGGCTTCTCGGCATAGCTTGACTCTGTTAGCAGTGGTGGAATTCACCTTGGTAGCTTCTAAAGTTCAACCCAACTTTCTTCCTTCTCAGTAGTATAATAAATAAGATTTTACTTCTTTTAGGAATGTTTTGTTTCCTAAATTCACTAGTTTAATTTACTGTTTCTTCTCTGTTGTGACCCATAGTTGAAGCAGTAAAGGCTGATACATACATTTATACTTACATAAACATGTTTATATTTTAATATATATGAGAACAGCCTTCTGGCATCTTATTTGGCATCCATACAAATTGTGTAACAGTGAAAGGGATCTGCCATGAAGGAAGTCTTCCCCATAAGGTTGAAATTACTGTAAAAAGGACCAAATACTCAAAGTAGTTACCAAATTGAGAATAGTGCTCAATTGTCACAAGCTGCTGCCTTTTTTTTTTTTTTTTTGACAGATTAGATAGATGACTGTGGGTGTCTGGGAACAACTGCATTTTAGGCAGAAAGGGAAAATTGACAGAAAGGGACTACTTAACAATTTACCTGTTTATTGAAAATGGCACAAAACTATGTATTTCTCCAATTCAGCCTTCCCTGCATCTGTCATCAACAAGGCAGGCTCATCTATCACATGGAATTGTGTATATGCTTAAAATTGTGCTCTTGTGTTATTACTATTAGAGTTCATGTATCAAAACGTCACTTTTTTCTGTTTATGGCTGCAAAACGTCCTCTGCTCAAGGACAGAATTTTTTTTGCCTTAAGGCGAGGAATCTTATTCTAGAAGGGTCACCAAACTCAAAGTCTTCTGGAAATCTTTGCTTTCAGAAGATGGACATTGGTGGTTAACTGCTGTCCCACCACACTGATGATATTTACATAGTACAAGTGCTTTCCTTACTAAGTATTGTAATTTACTGTTTGCTCTTGATGTGTAAGGTCCGTGGGGTGGTTGCTCATGAGTAACCAGGCAAGACTCTGACCTATCTTTTTACAGGTTCGTTGTGCATACTATTTACAGTACAGAGCTACAAGTACATGTCTGTATCAGTCACTCGCAGAATCCGGGAGTGGCCCCTTCCAGCTGTGACCCCAACATAAGAGTTTCGGTATCCGAAATCTCCACCTCCCCTCCTTACGTTTCACCCCTCTGCGAACCTGGGGTGCCGGGAATGGTGTGTCTCCCTCCTCGTTCGCTGAGCAAGCGTAGTGCAGGGTCTCTCCAACATCCCCAGAGCCTTTGCTCTCCAGACCCGGAGCTGCCTGCCGCTCCCCACTGGAGACATCACTGCTTCCTCTGCTGGAAGAGGAGGTGCTGCTGGTCAGGTGGGGGTGGGGCTCTCTGTAGCATCCCGAGAGCCCTTCCACCACCCTGCGCTGAACTGGGGACAGTTCCCTGACACGATGCTCAAACAGTACATGAAATAATGACCTTATTTAAGTCAATTGGTCTTTGCAACAGATCACTTTAGCAGAGCGGAGCTGAGATTGTATTTGTTGTGACTGATTCCAAGCTGTAATTCCGACCCCACTCAGGTGTTCCACTGAAGATTTGAAGGAGCCTCCCACCACCTTCATCCACTATGTATGTGGAAACACAACTTACTTCTTGCTTCAAACTTCCCATTTCTGCTGGAGACAGATTCTCATTGTTGCCCTCCTTCAAAATTTTGTAGTGTATGCCAAAAATCCAGAGGCCAGTGCTAGAAGATGTAGACTCCTGTGTTCCTTTCTGCAGCAAGATGGTAAAATGAAATCATAAAACAAAACAAAACAAAATAAAAATGTTGTGGCCACATTTGAGGCTGGCCTATTTGCTCTAATTCCTTCAAACTACCATCTTTATCTGCACTTATTTTGTTCTTAACCAAGTACTCAGGATTAAACTGCAATCTTTTGAGTAGTACGGCATTCTCTGGAAATGGGTCAACTTTTTAAGAAGAGTCACATAAAGTTGGCCATTGCATTTCCAGCTGGAGCCTCCACTTCATTGCAAGACATTGCAAGGGCTCAATTTTAGACATTTTGCGGGCTCAAAACTGGACCTGTTATTTCTGAATTCCTGTTTTTACCTGTTTCTGCTTTTATTATACAGTTTTATTGTTTTTACATTACTTTTGTATAATGCTTAGGGGTGTATGTATCAAGAAGTCTAGAAATGCTTAGAAATAAATAAATTTGGGTCAAAATGCAACTAGAAATGAATTACAATTATATAAAACAAATCACCTCTGATGGTGGCAATGTAGGAATAAAGTGCCATGTATACTTTGGCTGGTTGTGACTGTAGTGTTGCTTATAACTGAATAGGAGCAGTGAGAAAGGGCCAGTAGCCAGCACTCACTCTCACGCAGCCTGCTTGTAGGCTAGTATACTTAACCCCTTGGCATTGTGGTTCTTAGCTAGGGCCCGTGACAGCCATTCCTCAGTCAGCAGCATCCAGCCTTGGAGGACATCCAAAGTCTTCAGATAATCCAGACATCTGAATTACTGTTTGTTTGTATTACTGAGGAGGGCTGCATTACTTCATCACTTGCAGACATATTCAGTTCTCCCAATTTGATTTTGCTTCTGTGCACTGAATTTTATGTGCTTTCAGGGGTATCAACTCCCTACTTGCCATTTTATGTTCTAATAGTCTTAATTAATCCCTGATCTTTCAGTGACTATGAATGGGCTATGTAAAACATAACAGGGTTAATTTTTTTTTAAAAAAAAATATGTAAACATGAGAGCTCTATATGCACTTTTTGGAGATATGCAGTGCCTTATAATCTGGCATGATTTATAACATTGCATCAATGAATCATCCAAGATTTTATTCATGAAAATTTTCTGCTCTGACAAAGCATCACATTTGGAGGAAATTTATATAACTGTTACATAACATGTTTGCGCTCTGGAATGTTTCCTTTTGAAATATTTTTAGAATATTCATTTTGAAGCCTTTGTTCCATATATATTTGTTACATACTTGGGGGTGGGGAAAATATTATTATAAAAATATTAATTTGGGGGGGGGAAAGAAAAAGAAAAACCAACCAAGGGAGCATGTTAGGGTGAAAGATATAGATGCCTTCTGTGTGACTCTCTGGCTGTGTTCCCATGTTAGCCTGGTGGCATGCGAGTCCCAGGAACATCCCTCCTTCATGTTTGACTGAGTAATTTGAGGCTTGTGGTCACACCCACCCACCATGCAACAGGAAATGTAATGTGATAGCTCCTCTCCATGCACTACACAAGGCCAGATTAAGGTGGTTGGGGGGGGGGCCTTCTCCCAAAATGAAGCCCAAGAAATACAGGACCACAAAATAAGTCTGACTCTTGTGGTAACTTAAAGACTAACAACAGCTCCTTCACACCTCAGGCATTCTTATAGCCTGGTGTCCAAACAACCCACTTGTCAATCACATCTCTGACTTCAGTCTTCGGCTAAAATGATTGGAAGGTGGGAGCAGGTAGGCTGGCATATTTCACAGAAATTGCTTAGAAAATTACCTGCACATTTTGCTTGGAAGCATTCTTTCCAGAAGGGTCTAAAGATTTTCTTTCTTTCTTTCTTTCTTTCTTTCTTTCTTTCTTTCTTTCTTTCTTTCTTAAACCAGACTCTGGCCCCCTTCCAGTCATGGGCCCTGTTGCATTTTCTCCAATTGGACTATTATCGAGTTCTTCCTCTGTATACTAGCATCGAGTTCTTCCTCTGTTTGGATGTTTCTTTTGCCAATGTGGCATTGGGAGCAGTGCCGCAGTCACAACTGGTGTTGACAGTTGTATTTTATTAGAGATAGTTGTATACTTGAGTTATCAAGAATTGAATCAATAGCTTCACTGTCCTTAAAAAGTACCTGTTAATTATCATGCTTTGTGTAGTGCTTCTTGGGTGGGTGCCTAGCCTGTTATCCTGTTGTTAATTACTGTATAACCAATAATAAGATATAATTTGCATCTGTTTGATCAGAATGAAGTGCCGCCATTTGACTAAATAATTGTAATTATTATCTAATATGAAAACAGACAGTTCTTGTCTTGTCAAATAAGTTTTTGTGAGAGATGTTTATTTTTAACCAGTCGGGGAGGAGAGAACTTGAGCTGCTGCTGATCAGATAACTAACCCAAAATGAGATCTGACGTAACAGTCACTTACTAATAATGCTTGAGCACTGTGTAACAGAGTGACTAAGAGACTGAGCATGACTAAGGAGGCCCCTGGTTCAAACTTTTGCCTCTGCCATGAACTCAAAAGATGGCCTTAGGCAAGCCTTTCACACTCTCAATCAGCTCATCTGCAATATTGGAGGTAATAATCCTGACTTAACCTTATGTATGGCTACAGCTATTCAATGCATGTGAGTATATTTAACTAGGATATGTATGTGTAGTGCTTTGAACTATGCTAATGTTAAGTATTATTAATGCTGACTCTTTCCCCTTAAGAATGTTTTCCCTCCCCCAGCACGGACTGTGTCAAAAACAATTCATTGCTTTTGAAGCAGAAGTGAGCAGTGTCACTAATAAGGACATTACCTTTGTTTGTTTGCAGCATAAAGAACGTCACTCCGAAAGTAGGAGACGCTGAAACCCGCAAAGCTATTCGCCGTGCCTTTGACGTGTGGCAGAATGTAACCCCTCTGACGTTTGAGGAAGTTCCTTACATTGAACTAGAGAATGGCAAGAGGGACGTGGATATTACAATCATTTTTGCATCAGGTTTTCATGGAGACAGCTCTCCCTTTGATGGGGAGGGAGGATTTTTGGCTCACGCTTACTTTCCCGGGCCAGGAATTGGGGGAGATACTCATTTTGATTCAGATGAGCCATGGACTTTGGGAAACCCTAATCATGATGGTAAGAACCCAGTTATATTTAAACAGCCTCCATTTCTATCTCTAGTACATTATGTACATACAGAACCGAAGGTTGATTGCATACCTAAAGGTGGCACCCAACAGCCACCATGGCTGCATTTCAGTGTCGGTAATGTGGCTGGCAATTGGATTTTACTTTGCAAAAGGAACGCTAGGAATCTCCTGTCACACAATTTCCTATCTCACAGAGACGATGAGCTTGGCTTTATTTTGAACATACTATATGCTATATAATGATATAAAGATTTATCTCCTGGTTAATGTTTTGTCTGGGAATATATTTTTTTTAAAGCTAATAGCATATATTGTAACTTTTGGTGCGTGAACAGATACTAGGGCTGAGGGATATATTGATACAATGTCCAATGCTGATTTGAAGTCCATACTGTGATATCGGTTTCATAATTTTGGACCTGGCAATATATTGTGAATCATGGTGTGTGTGTGTGTGTGTGAGAGAGAGAGAGAGAGAGAGAGAGCGCTATGCAAAAATCACTATGTGGGGGAAACCGTGAAGCCATCCAATGCCTCTACATAGCTCCATCCTTATTTCAGACATCATGATATATCAGTACATCATGATGTTTAGCTGGTGATATATTACGATGCTGAAAACCAGATGCAACTTTTTAAAACTTTGCCACAATTTATTGTCCGTATTGAAAAATGACAACCCTAGCAATAACATCTGTGACACCCCATGTGTACATGGTGAAGGAATATCTCCTGATTTTATAGCTATCCAAACTCAATTACTCTCTGGCATTAACTGTATTAACTCTTGGTCTGCCAAATGTTTGCACAACCAAGAAGGGACCCCTGCCCATCTTCTTTACCCATTCTTGAAATACCATGGTCTTTTATCCCCACCCCCCTCCCAGTATTTATAGGGATTTGCAGAGTCCTATATAGGGATTCAGTAGCTGGAATCTTGCCTGCTGCATCTGTATGGACACCAAAAATAAATATCTAATTAGCTCTAGAAAATTGAGAAATATGTCTACTCACTACTTCACTATGTATAAATTTGGTTGGAGGTTGCAGGTGAGGTGAATCATACTGGTTCATAACAAAAGCAAACACAGATGTGTTTATTTAATCCTTATTATAAATATATATATTTTTAATCTCCAAGGATTTTTCAGTACTCTTTTGCTACCATCAAAAGAGATAATCGGAAAGTGGAACCACATAATAATAAAGGTTTGCACAGAATAACATGTGAGGATGGGGGCTATTGGAAATTCACGCTGCAAGTATTGTTCCTTTGGTTAAAATAGGTAATTAGATTAAAGCTGGTGGTTAATTAGATGATTTAGGCTGCAATTCTATAGTCACTTATCTGGGAACAAATCCCATTGAACCCAGTGGTTTTTACTTCAGAGTAGCCTCATTGTAGGATTGCACTGCAGATTAAATGGATTTGCTTGCTGCATGATGTCTGGTTCAAACAATGTGGTTTTTAAGGCAGAATAGTTATCTGAGATGGTTAGGGAAAGCTTTGTGATGTCTGTAAAAGGAAGGAGCTATATTCTGAACTCAAATTAAAAGGTCCTTCAAGAAGAAAAGGCTAGAAGTGGTAATTAAGGCTTTATGAGCACACAAAATGTATCTTGAGGTTTATTGATTGGTTTGGGGTAACTGTGGATACTTTTCCCCCCTTTTCTTTTTCAGGGATCCACCCCCCCCCCCCCCCCCCCGGACTCAGCCATTTATTGAACAATGTTTGCATTTAAATATCTGTAACAAGGATTTAATCTAATACTACCTAGGATGAGTCCAGCATAGTAACACATCCAAATGGTGCATTTTTTTTTCAGCATGGCAGGCTCAATAAGACAGCAGTTTATTGATCTTAACTATCACAGAAACCTATTGCAATCTCACTTATGTCAGATGAAATCCTATCCCCTTGACAGCAAAATGAACTTTGCTGCTCATGGTTTACTGTGTACTTAGAGCTTTAAATCTCACCTCTGCATCAGAGGAAGCATTTGGTAATCCAGGAACCTCAATAGCAAAGAAGAAGAAGAAGAAGATGCTATGCTATGGGATGGAATTTTAATTAAAGACCTAACTGGAGAAACACGCCAGATACCCACTGCAGTGCATTTCCTTTGATCTGCTCACTAAAGATCAAATTTACAAATGGTTTTGGAATTGATTCTTTTTCCTTTGTTGTGGGTCCTGCAATGTAGGAGTTGGTGTTAAAGCCAAAGCGTCTTGGATCAAAATTATGGGTTTTCAAGCTGGTGCAAGGGGCATGGCTGATTACTGCAGCTGTGCTGAGGGAGGCACTGTTTACTGTATCTCTAGGCTTCTGAAGCGTTACTGATGCAAGGAAAAGTTGCACTTTCAAGGGGGGGAAGCAACAGCAAGATATTAGAGTGGCTGCAGCTGTGCTGCTTCATCTTGCCAAGCCACTGTTACCACAGCTTGTCTAGCAGTAAGTCATGATACTAGGATATGTGAAATTTCCACTGATGTTTGTAGATAAAGGTAAAGGGGACCCCTGACCATTAGGTCCAGTCGTGTCCCGACTCTGGGGTTGCGGCGCTCATTGCCAAATTCTAAACCTTTGTGATTGGTGGAGTATAGTTGCAGTGTCTGCACCACTGAGGATGGCATCGTCGTTGTGCTAGCTCAACATCACAAATGATCAGTACTCTCCTCTTCTGAAGTAGTTATTTCCTGGTGCAGCAGTTCTCAGCATAAGGCATGAATGTCACTTGAGGCATTATTGGGTCATCATCACGTCACAGAGTGTTGCCCCAATGTCCCTTTTATACAACGTGATGCCTGGAAGCATATTCAGAATGTGTTTCATAGGCAAGAGGAAATAATCTACTTTGTAGGTTATCAAACAAGATGGTGATGATGATGGTGTGTGTGTGTGGCCATTAGTGCAGAACACTATAATAATTCAATAACAAACTCAAATTGCTGGATATTAACCTGTACAGTATATTATAGTGCTTTTGAATTGTATTCAGACCAGCAGGAATTTGTCCAAACTGCTACAGAAAGTTATACAAAGAGGAAATGTAAGCTGGCACAGCACACCTGTCAACTATCACTGCTTGTACTTCCATCCACTTGCCTCCCCTTCAACAATGTATACACCAACAATTTATATTCCAACTAACTAGTCCTGCTAGCAGAAGCCCACACAAGACTTTTCCAAGTACAATAGGGTCCCCCCCCCAGAAAAAGAAAAATGGCTCAAGTGAAAGTTTTGAGAGAACTTCCTGATCAAAACATACAGGAGGGAGGAAAGAGGAGATCATTCCATCAGACGAGCAGAAATGTTTATGCTAAGGGAGTGATCTCCTTAGTGCTAAATTGAATTGCTCCCTTAGCTGTGTACGCGAAGTTAAATCTGAAAACTTACTTAAAATGCCTGCTGGAAAAGGTTCAACAGGGAGGGGTTCTGTCTGAACTCAAATGGGAGGGAGTTTCACAGAATTAGGCCCAAACATATGAGCTGAATGCAGAATTCTGTTAGCAAAACAGGGCTTTCCCCACCACCTCCTCCTAGCCTCTCCAGTCATACTCCAGTTTACTTCCATCGGGTACTAAATCAGTAATGGCTACTGTAACTTTTTAGTTATTAGTTAAATTTTTCACTAAAGAAATGTCACTGAAGCTACAGGGGGGGAAATCACAATTCAACAGAATTAAGATTATAAAAATTCTCAAAGCAACTAATTGAAATAATTAAATAATTAAAATTATTATAATTAAAATAATTAAAAATACACTTAACCTTTTGAGTTGAGGTACAAAAATCCCCAGGCAAGGTCCCTTTGTGAAGACACTGTCTTAGACATCCGAAAGTCACAGTGGAGCAAAATATGTAACTAGATTAAAGGTATAAGGTATTCTTCCAAGTTAGATTCCCCAGCCCCAGCTCCTGGCATAAATGGTGGTTTCTGTGAGTACAGTCCTTATATGGTCTGCTGTCATTTAAAATATCTTATAAAACAGCCGAGAACTTCAGTGACAGTTTGTTTAAAAATGAAATTGAACTCCAGAGCGTCAAGAGGATTAGCTGGTTGAGTGATTGTTCTTTGCATGTTCCTCTGTCCTACAAGAGGCTGGGAGAATGCAACAGCTTGATTATTTAGCAAAAATGCAAATCGCCAACCCCCTTGAAAAGTACCAGGCTCATTTTCCACACTATATTGCTCTGCTAATGAAGGCAATTTGAATTTTGTGTTTCTCAAAAGAGACGAACAACTTCTTGGAGTGCTCAGTAAAACCTTAATATATTGGTGCTGCTGCTTTCATAAATCTTGCCGGAGTTACTCCTGATCTGAAAGCATTTGTGTTAATTCCCAAACAACAAGGGCAATAAAGTTTTGTGAGGAAAACAAAACACCATCCAAAAGAAGCAACTTGAACGTTGTATTGAGGTAGCACTTCCTTATGTTTCTAGCTATTACAGAAAATTCTTACAACACTTGCAAAAGAAAATGGAGTGAGCCTAAGTCAGGACTGTAAGCTGTGGAAGTTCTCAGATCATGGGCCTTCTGAGAGTTTAAGCGGATCCTTGTTCGCTGAGCCCTCACTTCTCCTGGGCATTCTGGAGAGGTGGGACTCATCCTCTAAACTACATACTATGTTACATGCATTCCTTGGCTCGGTGCCATATGTGTCTGTTTGTAGCTTTACATGGCAACCACCTGTGGTGGAGCATGCATGCTTGGGACTGCAGTGTAAGTGATTTTTTAATTTAAACCTTTGTGTCGTCGTCCCGCACCCCGAGTCTGCAATCCCTCCTGAAGCAGCTAATTGCATCAGGAGGGACATGCCCATTGATGCCAGTGACCACTTCCCTCTTGCTGCAAATGGCAGTTTTGAAGTTCCCAGTGGGGAATTCTATAGCACAGATGATCCCCGCAGGTTGCTGGGTGTCAGCACAGACAACAAGGGTCCTGCACCAAGCTCCTTAAGGGTTCTGATCATTCCTTGGTAACTGTGTTTCCACCTGCTTCATCCCTGACATGAAATATTTTGTCAGGCATGGGACAGGGTATGATTTTGGGGAAACAGCTTTGAAGGCTCCAATGGAGTCATGCTGGGTATAACGAAGGCCACAGGATGGAGGTTATCTGCTTTTGTCTTACAGGCTTTGAATCACATAATTATAGAGTTGGAAGGAAGCGCAAGGGACATCCAGTCCAACCTCCTGCGATGCAGGAATCTTTTGCCCAACATGGGGCTCAAACCAATGACCCTGAGATTAAGAGTCTCATGCTTTGCCGGCTGAACTATTAAGAGATGGTAGCAAGAATAGGCTTCCTTATTTCAAAGTATCCATGTCCTAGCTGTATAAATTATTGCATCATCCTACTTTGATTAAAGATATCTCTGATATGAAAGCCTGATGGGGGACAGGCTTTAGATGGTGAAAGACGACCTTCTATCTGGTCTCCAGTACTTCTAAAATTCTTGGGCATTAATATTAGAGAACAAGCTTTTAAATTGCTCAGATGACATATCACCCCTACCCATATGTTATCAAGCAGTGTTATGATATCTATGTGGAGATAAGGAAACTCACCTCCTCCCACCCCACCCCACCCCACTTATGCTGGTCTTACTTTCAAACATTGAAATGAGACAGAAAAAGTGGCCAGATATTGGCATAAAATTTGCATATGCTGGATTATGATAGCTACACACATACACACACATTAATTTAATTAGAAATACAGTATCCCTCAGCATAGTGGACTGGGCACCTGTTCAGTATGCTGCCCAGGTGATAACAGCTGATGGGCAACTTCAAGGTCCCTTATCTTCCTTCTTGTGGTTCTTTATCATTAAACCAGACTTGGCCCAGGCAGCCCTTCAAACAGAAGCTGTCTTGAAATTGCCTTCAAAGCCTGTTGTCCTCCTATAGCCTTTGAAACAGAGGACTTGTTCTCTGTAACACAGGACACAGGGCCACTCTACCTTCATGTACTGATCGCCTCGTCATTCTGCTGTGCTTCTGTTCTGTGCTTCTGTTTTGTTTTGTTTTTTAAAAAAATACTTTGCATGTCACAAACTTATTTCTCTTCTCTTTTTTCTCATTCATGTTATTCCCTTTTTGTTTTCTCCCCTCCTTTTCATTCTTTGTGTGTGTACTGGTTAGCTCTAAAAACAAGGGCTGATGATGTGATTCAGTTATACTATAATTTGTTTTCAGGTAGCTGCTTTTTGCATTAAAATGTTTATATAAATAAAGAATATAAACTTGTATGTTGAAAGAATCCCGGCCAAGTATTCCTATCTGTCTTGTGCAAACATGCATACCCATACAAACAGAAATTCAGTGGTACCTCAGTTTTTGAACGTCTCAGAAGTCAAACGTTTCAGTTTCCGAACGCCGAAAACCTGGAAGTAAATGCTTCCATTTTTGAACACTCATCAGAAGTCAAATGGCTTCTGCTGTGTGTACATTTGTTTGTTTTCATTTTTCTTCAGACCACTTTTGCGCCTCGGTTTTCGAATGTTTTGGAAGTTGAACGGTCTTCTGGAGTGGATTACATTTGAAAATGAAGGTACCACTGTACATAAAAAACTAAATGTGTGTTCAGACCAAAGAAGAGCAGACATTTCCATAATATATCACAATTAAGGATAATTTTTCAATCATACTTTAAACAACAAATCTAGGAATAAGAATATAAAATACAAGAGGTAAATGACAGAGCATTATTTTCTTTTGATGTACAAAATGCCTTGGTATCTGATCAGGAATGGGAGGTACCTGAAAGTGAGGGACTCAGAAGGAGAAGTTGGAGTATGAGGCTATGTAGCAGAGCCCACGTGATTTAGTGCTCCCTGCCCCCAGGTGCACCCAGACCTGATGAGGTGGTAGACATGGGACTGCCCCTGCCCCTGCACCCAAGGGTGCTCATGGATGCAGCCTGCTGTGACTGGAGAGGAGAGTTTTGAAGAGGAGGCACTTCTAGCAATCTCTCCCAAGGAGAGGTGGTCCATCAAGAGAAGGGAGGAGACTCGCTTCCCTCAAAAAAGAACCTTTCTCTGGGACAAGAATGCTCACAGGGGCAGGGTTTTTCACAAGAGCTGAACTTTCTACACCTCTGCTTCAAAACTTGCCAGGTAAGCAGGGAAACTTATTGAATCAACATCACAGCTCCCATGTAGTCTTGCAACTCCTGTTGCTAATTTTGGACTCTCAAATCTTCTCCTTTGTTCTTTGACCGGACGTATGTTGCTATTCCTCTGCCTTGTAAGAGCACCTGGATTAAATTCAGTTCTTTCCTAGCTGCTGAGTTTGTACCATTAAATGGGTGTAATAAAATTTTACTTTTTTTTTACTTAACTACAAAAAATTGACTGGTTTTGGATGGGAGCCAGAACAACACACACACACATTATATAAAAATGGAATGGTTATAATAATTGTTATCATGCAATGCCCCTAGTAAACAGAGTTCCTTAAATCAGGAGGTATGTTCATTTCAGAGTTATTACCCTCCTTTGGCTGTCATTTTATCTCAGTATAGAAAGTGTCCCTCCTAGAGACTTATAGAGATGTACTTCATCTAGTTTAACCCAATTGCTTAGCAAATCGCCAAATCTAGCTAATCTGATTTAATCAAGGATTAAATTAGATTGAATGAATCAACATTAGGGATGTGAAGACAGCTAGGAAGGCTACAGTTCAGTACATTTTACTAGAGGCAAGTCCTTGTAAACATCCTGAGGAAGGGCAATTTCTGTTCATTGTCAAAATGGCTTAGAAGATGAAGAGCTTAAAAGCTAATCACCTCTCTCCTCTGGTATTCCCACACATTCTTAGCTGAGGGACAAATGGTTTCTTACAGAGACAACCTCTTTTATAGATTACCACAAATATTATGTGTTCTAAATGTACATCATTTCATTTTTAACACGCAGTGTGTCTCTCTCAGCAGCAGAATAAAATCAGGGTTAATTATCTGAGTTTCAGGGAAGGAGCATGCCTTTTACTTTTTTGCAAGCTTGTGATTTATGCATTATTTTACATAATATGGGGAACTTGCAGATCATCTGCTTTAACTCTTAGAAACTTGAAGAAAACTGTCATGCTTATTAAGCTGCAATATTGGCATTTTGTGCATACATTTTCACATTTATGTCCACCCATGGCCTCTTTTCATCAGTCTCCCTGATTTGAAAAGTGACTTAAATCCCATAGAGTAATATTAATTAATTGTCTTTTAAAAGAGCTCACTAATTTCTGAGTATTATAGAAACACAGGGTTTATATTAAACATACTTCAAATCTATACAGGCTGAGCTCAGTCATTTATTTTATTTTTTCATTTTTGATGGTGTGCTAGCAGCCAGGAGAAATTTATGAAAAAAATCTCAACCTCTGTTGAACTGCAGATAATCAGCTTCTAGTAAATTTCACATTGCTGCCAGCTCAGCTGACACACTGGACCCAAGCTGTGCTGCAGGAACCTGCACCAGCGGAATCTCAGAGATGAATCCCCTGGGGGAACCAAGTGTCTCAACTGTAGATATATCACATGTGGCATTGAGACACAGCAAGAGAGAAGACTTCAGGCAGAGATGCTTGAAAGTGCAACATTCACATTCTTGGTATCTGATACGGCAATGATGCAAGTAAGCTGGTGAGTTAGGGTGGAATTGATCAAGCATTGATCCTGCACAAGTTTTCATTCATCTCAATAGCACCTGGCCTGCACAGAAACATTGCTTGTCATATACAGTTTGTGTAAACACCCACTTTCAAGTGATAGATTATTAGCTGTGTTTTGAAAAAAGGTATCCTGTTCTCACTATATCAATAACAAATGTGTCTTCCTCATTACATTTTTGCCCAATCATTGCCCTTAATGATAGAGTAACTTCATGTACAAGTTAACCCCATAACCCCCAAACTTATATGCTACATTTATGTTTAATACAGACAGTTCAGGGCATTTCCTCCACAGTGCTAATTAGAAACGAATAGCTCTATGGATTAGCCAAGAGCTCCCTCAACCTGTCTAGTCATCCCCCACCTTGATTAGAAAACCTTTGTCTAAATTTGTCATAGGCAAACTATTATTTCCACATTGGCTTGAACATGTATACATTTGTTTTTATTCCATGGGATTTGGGGTGGGCAACCCATGAATTATACTTGGCTGCTCTGTGGAGCACTAAGCGCCTCACAGAGGCAGGTAACTGGAATGATCAGTGCAACATAGGCAGTGAGAACACATATAACAGCACAACTCGATTTCAGGGCAACGGGTGGATTTCCATGCATAGTATGACTGCTTGTGTGAATTAGATCCAAGAATCACAAAGTATGCAAACTGAATTGTATCTTCTTCTTCTTCTTTTAAACGTTTATAGCATTTTGACTTCTGAAAGTGCCCGAACTTTCAGTGGTACAAAATATAATATGACAGAATGCAAAAAAACACAAAAAAACACCCAAGTGTTTTAGGTGTTTAAGTTCTGCAGTATTGGGTATCTTGTGATACTATACTGTAGTTGGGAGTGAGTGGATCAAAATAGTTTTGTTCCCTCAAGTGTGAGATCCAGCTCTGATATAGATTTGGGCCCTTCTCAGATGAGAGATGGGAGAGGACTATTAGTCCAGCAGGGGTGGGGCATGTGTATATCAGTGTCTCAGCTATTAGGCATTCATTTTATACGAATCCTTGGCAGTGACCCTTTGTTATGGGGGTTGTCATATTGTTGAGTATGAGTGCTTCATGTGTACGTGGTTGACATAGGTATTGGTTGAGGTAGTGAATGCTTGTAGTGGTAATGTGAGCTTGGATGAATGATTGTATCTATGTTGTGATGTTTGAAATTTTATATTATACTGCCTTGTAGTGCTCTGATTATATTTATATTATTCTTATAGACACGGATATTCTTTATGTATTTTGTTAAATGTTAGATTAATTTATTTGACATAGCTTTATTGTGGACTGTCTGTGTACATATATATCTTTAAACACACTTGTGTATTTAGTTATTGTAAACCTGTCCAAGATGCTTTGGATGGTAAGCGGTATATAAATGAAATGAATGAATGGAATGTAAATTTGCCTAACTGCCTACAAAGGAAGTCAGTGGGTTAAGGTAGTTACAGGAGGAATACCATTTGCTTGTTACTGGAAACTAGGATTTATTTTTGCTGTTTGTTTGTGGTTTATCAGGTTTTCCGAATGCCTTCAAACATCCAGTGTTGTAATAATGGTCAACATAAAGATAGAATAAAATTATGTCTTATTTAGAATCAACCGCATTGGCACAATGTGGCTGTTTGAGTGCTTGTTGGGGCTAAGAGGTCTGAACACTTTAAATCAATTATGTGCCCATTGGCCTTATACTAGTGTGTTTCCAGGGCCAGTTGAAAGAACTGCTCTTGACCTTTCTTTCTTTCTTTAATTTATATTTTGCTTTTCTTCTCTCATGGATCTAAGGTGGTATGTCTATGGTTTCCAGGTTCATAGAATCATAGAATTGTAGAGTTGGAAGGGACTCATCTAGTCCAATACCCTGCAATGCCTTCCAATGTGGACATTATACTTCTGTTGTTGCAGCCTAGAATAACATTAGCTTTTTTTGCTACTGCATCACACTGTTGACTCATATTCAGCTTGTGGCCCACTAAGACCCCTAGATCCTTTTCACATGTACTTGTGGCAAGCCAGTACTTATATTTGTGCAGCTGGTCCTTGCCAGTAGTTCTCCCTGCCTAAGTGCAGAACCTTACGTTTGTTGCTGTTGTCATCCATACAGGCACAAACCAGATCCTGTACTGCTTAGCTTCAGCAAGGTGCTGGCTGTGTGTACGTTAAACTATACCCCTTTGCATTAGTGGTACCATTATTATTACAAAGCTTTGAATGCAATGCAATTTTATGTTTATATCATCATTTTCCACCTTGAGGGGATTTTGTCCAGAAATTAATGCTATAAATAAAGTAAATAAAAGACTGAGTCATTTAGCTTCACAGGGCTTTACAGGTAGACAGGACAACAGTAAGGTAGAATAAACTTGGCTCACATATAAGCCCATTGTGTATATTCATTTAGACAATGGGATAGCTCTGAGACAATGCTCCGGGAGGAAACAAACCAGCTAAATCCAAGCAAGGAAGTGTCAATTCAATTTCTATTGAAATTCCCCTTGACTGACTTTCTCATCATTGTGAACACTCAGTTAATTTAGTCTGTCCCCCTATGCTCTAAGGCATAACTCAGAAGAGCGACCTTGAACTCTGATAAAATGGTGCTTCGTGGGAATGATTCATAAAACAAAACATTTTTTTTTTAATACAACTATCACCACATACCACTACTTCAGCTGCCCGGGATCTTGAAAGCATCATTTGAAACATATATTGGTACACTCATTTGTGAAACTTGTGCTTTGAAAATACCGTAAGTCCCCCAATCGTATTGCAGAGTCTAGTTCTGGGGTTGCTGAAACTTAACATGGTAATATGTCATTATTCAGCACTTCTCCAATTTGGGATATTTGGGGCAAGGCTCATCTGGTCCCTTCATTACTTCTCTTTCGGCACTGGTGAAAATGTTTCTCTGTAACCAAGCCTTTTGCTGATTAACATTCTGTCCTTTTAAATGTGTTGTGGGAAGGTGGTTTTTGGTTTGCTTTTGTTCTTGTTTTTATTATGTGTTTTGTGTTCTCATTTTGTATTTTTACAAAATGAGATCCCCTGTGATCTTCATATGAAGGGCAGTATCCAGACTTAATAAATGATAATAATTGGCAAATGAGCTTGCATTCATATACATGATGAATTGTTACTACTTACTATAGCCTTTGTTATGAAATGTGCAGCTTCATGAAGGCAAGCAAATCTACTTTTCACCATGTGCTTACCATGAAAAGTTTGCTCCCAGATGTTTAAAAAAACTCAAAAATATAGTTGTGGAAATCATTATTATTATTTTTCACTTTCATTTCATTTTTCAGTATAGGTCCCCCCCCCACTTACATGGGGGTTATGTTCTGGGGCCTAGCACAAATAAGTGAAAATTGCATGGGTGGGGAGCACCCTCTGAACACCCTTTAAGCTCCCTCCCTGCCACAATCTCTCCAATCCAGA
Organism: Lacerta agilis; assembly: GCF_009819535.1. Classification (NCBI taxonomy): domain Eukaryota; kingdom Metazoa; phylum Chordata; class Lepidosauria; order Squamata; family Lacertidae; genus Lacerta; species Lacerta agilis. The sequence goes on along the minus strand of NC_046318.1, from coordinate 60,303,371 downwards.
CCAAAAATACTGTATCCATAAATATCCACAATTAGAATTGCTGCTCTAGGGCTGGCTGGAGGATTCATGCATTCACAGCTAGGTGGGAAGACTGAATAGCCAAAACAAAACCCCACTGTGTCTTGTCTCTTTGGGGTTTCATCCTCCCTCACTGCTGTCATGTTTGGGCTCCGGGGAGGGGCTCCTTGTGAACTAAGATGACTCTCCAGCTCTTTCCCGCCTTTTCCAGGTTTGAATCAAATTATTATTATTTATTTCCCAGCATCACACGTATAGTCAGCCGCACGCAAGTCAATCACACAGAAGAAGAGCATACTTAAGATTCCTTTGGGAGCTGTTGACTCATAAAGCAGGAGCCTGAGGAAGTGTGGGGTGGTCATGTGTAAACTGTAGGCGAAATGATTTGAAGTCATTCAAGAAGTGCTTTGTGTCAAATACAGTGAATGTATTGATAAGGCAGTTTTAAAACTTTCCTCTTCCTTTCTTCTTTTCCTCCAGGGAACGATTTGTTTCTAGTTGCAGTTCATGAACTGGGACATGCTTTAGGTCTGGAGCATTCAAATGACCCTACTGCCATCATGGCTCCATTTTACCAGTACATGGAAACCGACAACTTCAAACTACCTAATGATGATTTGCAGGGAATCCAAAAGATATATGGTATGCTGGTTATTTCTTTAAAATATTTAAAAAATTCTAATGGGGATGCGTCACTTTCAGATATTTACACTGCTGCTACAGTGTTGTGCACACTATGCATCCATTGAAGGTTGCACACCTGCTTATGCACTCCTTGTGTTCCCTTCATTGAAGTGAATGGGGCAACCCACTTGTTTAAAAACTCCATGTATGGGTAGGCAAACTAAGGCCCAGGGGCCGGATCTGGCCCAATCGCCTTCTAAATCCGGCCCGCAGACGGTGTGGGAATCAGCGTGTTTTTACATGAGTAGAATGTGTCCTTTTATTTAAAATGCATCTCTGGGTTATTTGTGGGGCATAGGAATTCATTCATTTTTCTCTCTCCAAAATATAGTCCGGCCCCCCACAAGGTCCAAGAGACAGTGGACTGGCCCCCTGCTGAAAAAGTTTGCTGACCCCTGTATTAGAGCATGTTTAGAACTTTAAAAGGAGGGGTAGAGGTCTCTTAAACATTTCTGGGAATTACCATACAATTTCGAGTCAGACTTTGTAGCTTGAGGGTTGTGCTTACAACTGAATAAATATGAACACGCAAACTACAATAACTATTTGTTCTTGTTGTTTGTATCCATTTCCTTGAAGGGATTTTGATTCTGTGTTGAGATAAAGCCAAGGGCTTTTGCCAAACCACCATGGTTTTAGATACTGTTCACAAGTTGAACTGAAATCCACACTTAACAGGAACAATGTTCTTAAATATTTAACCAAGTAGTACAAATATTTTTTATTCAAGGCGAACCTAGATTTTTCTTAAAATATTAATATTTCCTCTTTCCTTTGCCCTTCTCTTTCCTCTTTCTTCTATCTTATTGCTTATATCTGCTCTAGTCATCTTAGAAACATAGCAAGCTGACTTCCTCCAGGACAAACCATTGGCTCAGTCTTCATTTGTTTTTTATCTCCTGGACCTTCTTCACTCCAGCCATCCTTTCCATTTGATTGCTTCACTTGCTTGCACTTGACTCACAGAATCACAGAATTGTGGATTTGGAAGGGACTGTGAGGATTGTCTAGTCCAACCCCCTGCTGTGCAAGAATATTTCAAACCCATGGGGCTCTAACCCACGACCCCAAGCTTAAGAGAGCCATGCTCTACCAACTGAGCTCCTCTCTTGACTCATTCCAATATATCCTTACAGAAGTTCATCATAATTTTCCTTTTCCTTTCACACCAGGCAAATTGAGCTCATCTGTCCATTAAGTACTATAAATGACAGATCATCCCCCTAAAGATATTTATTCTGAGCTGATACCACTGATAAGGTAGTAAATCACCCCAACAACCCTTTTCAGGGTTGAGTTTTGCCCAAAGGATTTTGAATATTCTGCATGAAATTTAGATCCATGCAGAGATAAATTCAGCAAACACATATCATTAGAGGGGATGGGGATGGACGCATTATTTGGGTTTGCACTCCCCCCCACTCCAGGTACCAAAATGGTGTAGGGTCAGCACTACATTTTTTTATTTGCCTTCTGACATCTTTGATTTCTGTTCATTTATTCATTGTGACTTCTTGTATTTCAAAGTTTGATTTAAACTTCTGTTTAAGACTTTTATTTGCACCATAATGTTTGCTGTTCCTTCCCCTTTCTCTCTCCTTTACTTTCTTTTCTGAGATGTGTGTGTGTGTGTTTTAGTTTGCAAGCTGCTTCAGGCAGAGAAGAGTATTCTCTTGCTCCTATATGCACTGTTGAACTGGGTGCAGAGCATTGGGTGCATTGATATAAGATAATATAGGAGCAGCATGGTAGATGTCACTCTATTGCATATGTGTTATCATATCCAGGCTGTTACACAGAGGAAATTAAATGGTTGGGTTTCTCCTGTGTGGTTAAGCAGAAGATGTTTTCTATGACCTCATGAGTCTAGACAGAAGGGCCAGACAAGGTTATTTTGCCTTCATACTAAATACCAGTATCTAGCAGCTGTAAGCTGTACTTTGAAGAGTTTTAGTGCCCATGGGAAGTTAAACATGACATCACTAGCAAATAGCACATGGAAACTTTAGTTCGGTTTTAGCATTTTCCAACCAGATATTGTCTCCTGGAAGATACCTGATTCGACTGCCACTGTGATAAAATCAACAATGGCCTTTGTTTTACTATTTAGATTAAATCTTGTTCACTGGTTCATTGGTTTCCTTAGGTAAGAAGCTGTGGATAGCTGTTATGGAGGTTTTGTCAATAAGTATTTAGGGTGTGTTCAACTATGTCATACCCAGAGTGGACTTAAGATGGGCTAGAACTCCCAGCATCCCTGACCAGCAGAAGTAAGGAAGCCCAGGCCAAGGATCACATACCATTGGCTCTTGTCACTCTTCGTTTTATATTTTGTATTTGTTTTAGTGGTTTAAAACAGTAAACCACCTTTGGTTCCCAACTCCATGGCATGACACCATAACTATTAAGTGCCTTCTAGCAACCGACACTCCTAACCTGGTGGCTTCATTTCACCAGGACAATTAAAGGATTATCCATGGACCTGTCAAATGAAATCCTCCAATCCAGGTGTGGGGAACCTTTGGCCCTCCAGATATTGCCCTCTCATCAACCCCAGCAAACATCGCCAATGGTCAGTGGTGATTGACGTTTTAGCTCAGCTATGTCTGGAGAGCGAAAGATTCTCCACACCTGCTCTAACCCACAGGTTATTGTCCATGGCAAATACCTTGTGGTGGGAGATTCCACAACCTAATGACATTTTGCATGAAGAGAACTTTGTTTTTGTCTTCCCTGAATCTACTGCCAGTCAATTTCAGTGGATGACCGCAAATTGTAGTGTTCTTAGAGAGGAAGAGAAATGCATATCTCCACTTATTTCACACCATGCATACTTTTGGAAACCACAGTGATGGCTTCCTTGGCAGAGGAAACGGATGTTCAGTGAAACCTGCATTCTAGAATGATGCAGTCGAAACACAAGTTTGCCTCCTCAGCTATTTGTGATGACTAGACATTAGATCCCAATTTTAACCATGCACCAGCTGTTCAGAATCAGTTATACACAGGTTCTTCTTTGAGAACTTCTTGTCCAGGGAGAGTAGTGGTTGCCCTAAGTATGATTTGGCTTCAGTGAACAAGACAGTATAAAATAGCTAGAGCTACTGGTAACTTACAGCAAATCAAAATAGCAAAAATTCAGTAACCCAAATTATGCACATTCAGCATGACCGGAATTATGCAAAGTTGATTAGATCTAATTAATTCAGTGTGAGTAGTCTGGCCTTGAAGCTAGCAACTAATTCCAATTTGTCCATTTCCCAATTTAGAGTAAAGAAGGAAATACACTGGCAGCAGACATTTTTTTGCTACCATGTATTAAGACTTATCTCTGCTGCTAAGAAGTTTAGCAATCATTTTTTTAAAAAGAAAAACGGAAAAAGTTATAGGGCGGGCTGCAAGCTCTAATCAGCTACTCAAGTGTGATTAATTAACTTAAGCTTTAACTGCAGATTACTGTTTGAACATTTCCATCCCAAATAATTGGTAGGATTGGCGATAAAGGCTGTGGAACTCAGCCACACCATAGTTTTAAGGGAAACCAAGCAATCCACTGTTGAGATATCTGCTCCCTTTATTCGCCAGATTTTCTGTGCAAATTTGCTTGTTTCATGTGAGTTTATTCTGCAGCTCCTATGCAATTCAGCTCATGGCATCATCAGCTGAGCAGTGTGCTGTCTCCTAGATGTTAATCTGCTAGTATCATTTTTTCCCCCAAGGGCCACCTGACAAACTCCCGCCACCAACAAGACCTCTGCCAACAGTGCCCCCACATCGTTCTGTCCCTCCAGCAGATCCACGGAAGAATGACAGGCCTAAACCTCCACGGCCACCCACAGGAGACAAGCCTTCTTACCCTGGAGCCAAGCCCAACATCTGCGATGGAAATTTTAACACTCTAGCCATCCTTCGTCGGGAAATGTTTGTTTTCAAGGTAGGAGGCCACTCTTTTATTGTTAGATTAAGTGACAACATTTCTGCCTTTTCAAAAACCGGCTCTCATTCATCATGCCTCTACTCCTGAGCTTTCCTGCTGTTCTAAAGTTCAAGAAAGAAACTAGAAAATAAACACCTGAATGGCTTAAATGTCTAACAGAGGAAAGGCTGGAGTCTTCTATTTTGGGGAATGAATTAATGTCAGCAGAAAGTTGCAATGCTTCAAAATTTAATGGTAAGTAAATGCTGAATGCTGTGCAGAGATAAAAAGGCATAATTCAAGTCATGAATAGAAGCTAATAGGGATGATTTTGTTGGGAACTTAGCCACTTCCAGGCTCATTGCTGTTATTGTGTTTTCTTTACAAGAACCCTGTAATTTAACTTTATAATTAGATCAGTCCCTTTATAAAGGCTGTTTGTCATTGTGCTGTGGTTGCCTTGATACGTTTTTTTTTAGTGGAAGCCTGTGTTATAAGAGGCCATTCACAGGTGTTGTGGGCTTTTTGTGCTGTTGCTGCTCTTTGGTTGGTTCAGTTGTCATATTGTTTGGAGATGCATCCATATGGTGACATCCTGTGGACTGGAAAGCCTTTGGGGCAGGTGTGGTGGAGCTAAGATTTCACTAATGATTCAAACACAACAAACAACATTACTGGAAAAGAATATTGATCTGGCACACCATCCTGTGATGTTGCCAAAATGTATCATTCAGTACGTTCAATGAGTTTTCTGAGGGATAGTGTTCTGCAAATTCTCCATATTAAGTGCAGGAACATAATCTATATTATTTAGCTGAAAAATCCCAATGTGCCCACCTACCTAAAAAGGTTGGTAACCTCTTTTCTACAATGAATGTTGATATACTCCAGGAAGTATGGGAAGAGACTTTGTGTGAACAAAAGAAAGAAGAAAGAAAGGATCAGATGTATGAATGTTTGTCTTTTTCCTACTGACTGAAATTCTGTTCTCAATACCAATTCAATGCCACCCCTTGGAGGGTTGGTTGCTACTTCTCCATAGAAGTAACTTTACATTGGCAGTGTTTAGTATTATACATCAAGTGGATTGGTGGACTTGCATGGGTACTTTCCGCCATAATCCACAGCCAATGGTGATTCAACCCATGTGATTCTGCCATTTTGCATAATATGTAATTGGACTCATTGTAAATGTGTCATGGGAACTGGTCATGGAAGACCAGTATCTTCAACGCAAAGGTTGAATGCAGTTTCAGTGAAAACATCTCAAGAGTTAAAGCATTTTGGAGCTGATTAAATTGAAATGCTTTAGGTAACTAAGCATTACATAATAGTGCCACTTAACAGAATGTACGTCATGGCTTCCTGTGGTTACTCCTTTTCACAAAATAGATAACTTGTAGGTAGGTGATTCTATATAATTTCATTTCAAGTATTCAGTTGAAAGCATAAAGAGCATATTTTCCTTTTTTAATATTGTGACGTCTTTGATTCCCACTTCTAAGAGATGCCCCAACTCTTTGAATCATCTCCTCAAACGTTTGTGTGCTTTTCTTTGTAGGGCCTTGTGGCCATCCATCTTTGTGAATGAAACGGAAAGGTTAAGGAAGAATCTCATTTTCTAAGTTGACATTAAGCAGGATATTAAAATACCTACCTCTTTGTTGCACCATCCATCTTATGAACAAAGGAACATGCCCTAATTTGTTTTACACACAGCTAAATTATTCAGTGCATCACTAATACTAATCTTATTCCTTGCCTAAGCCTGTGACTTTAGACAAAGAGATCAATTGTAATTTCTATCCAGGTTCTATCTTTTAATTATAAAATAATAACAGTAGTTATTAAGGCAGACTAGTTTCATTTGACTGATAATGGTATACAGGTCTACTAAGAAGTAAGCCCCATTTAATTCAATGGAACTTTCTGTCTGGGAAGGGTTCATGCAAATTTACCTTAAAATGGTGAATTTATTATACATTGTATGCAGTGAATTATTGCAACGTCCTTTTTTCTGCACAGATGCATACATAAGGGATAGTTTTTCATGAGGGTGTTGAGGCACAGCACATTTATTCCTCCCATTTATCTCCTCTGCCATAGCCACAAAAAGGAGTTTGAAAGCTTTTGCCTCTGATTTCAGGTAACCACAGTTTCAGATTCCAGATAGTATTTTGACAGCTATGCCTAGTATGCCAACTACAGCTGGCCATGGTGATTCATGGATTGGTTACCTTAAGACTCTGTTATTTCAATGTGCTCTATGTGTGGGTACTCCTGGTCCTGGGCAAGAAGCTCCTTCAAGATGCTGCAGTTGGACTGTTGGTGGGCTCCACACATAAAAGCTTGCAGAAGCTGCTGATATGGTACCAAGGCAAGTTCAAGGTTCTTCTATTTATTTACAAGACTCTTAACATCTTGGGTCCAGCATACTTTAAGTGCCTGACTCCTTATATCCCCAATCCGTCACTGAGATCTTCAGAGGATCCTTCATGGCCCAGATGTATGGCTTGTATCCACCAAGAGTCATGTGTTCTGTACTCTGGGCCCAACTCTATGGAACCCCTGTTGAGATCAGAGAGGGCTCACCACTCTTGAATGTGCAGCACCTAATGGAAAGTTTTATTTGTAATTTCAACAGGCATTTTAAGTATGTTCTCTGATCTTATGGATAACTGATTTTTTTTGGGGGGGGCGGAGTAACTTTTTAAACCTTACCCTATCTTACTTAGAGCAGGTGTGAGGAACCGTTGGACCAGTTGTTGCTGAATTACAACTCCCACCAGCCCCACCAAGCATGGCCATGGGGTGAGCTAAAGATTCCCCACACCTGGCTTACAGACTGAGGTGTGAAGCAGTATGTAAATGGTTGAGATAGATAGGAAGAAAGAACAATAAACTGATACCATTGATTTAAAATACTGTATGGTATTCAGTTACCTGATAAATGGTCATAATGCACAACTCGGGGGGGGGGTATTCAGACCTATTGAAATTGATGGTCCTAACTTAGTCAGGTCCATTAATTTCAGTGGTTCTACTGAAAGTAAAACTGAATATCACCCATAGTTGTCTTTTTGTGTCTGTTCAGTTGTTATGTACAATTCAACCATCTTTATATCCAACATAAGTTCAAAGTAGTACAGTGGTACCTCGGGTTAAGAACTTAATTCGTTCTGGAGGTCTGTTCTTAACGTGAAACTGTTCTTAACCTGAAGCACCACTTTAGCTAATGGGGCCTCCTGCTGCACTGCCAGAGCACGATTTCTGTTCTTATCCTGAAGCAAAGTTCTTAACCTGAAGCGTTATTTCTGGGTTAGCGGAGTATGTAACCTGAAGAGTATGTAACCTGAGGTACCACTGTTACAGGTACAGGTTACAGATGCTTCAGGTTACAGATGCTTCAGGTTACAGACTCTGCTAACCCAGAAATAGTACCTCGGATTAAGAATTTTGCTTCAGGATGAGAACAGAAATCGCACAGTGGTGGCGCGGTGGCAGCGGGAGGCCCTATTAGCTAAAGTGGTACCTCAGGTTAAGAACAGTTTCAGGTTAAGAACAAACCTCCAAAACGAATTAAGTTCTTAACCTGAGGTACCACTGTACTATGCATTTGTTTTTATATATTTAACAAAATGTTAAATGCTTGACTGTAGTCTAACTTCTAAGTGGTTTGGCATGAAATCAAGAGTGTTCCAAATTATCCTAGAGAAGGATGGTGCTTGGTCATTATATGTGGATTATGCAGGAGAGCAGGTCAGTGGCTCCTTGCTTGGATTGGGGTGGGATGCTATACATTTTATTTTTGGGTGGATTTAATTGTATCTAGGCTAGGCTACCCACTTCCTTCCCCCCCCCCCAACTTCAAAATCATCTCTGTCCCCTTGCTTCCCTCTTTGAGTACTGTTCATTTGTATCTCATCCTTATTTCAATGCGCTTTTGGTGGTTTTCCATTTTACTTTGTGAAGTGATTTAACTGAGAAACAATGGCTTGCTCCAATACCAATAAGTTCCATGGCTGAGTGGGATTTTGAAACCAGGCATTGTAGTCACTTAAGTTTTACTCAAAGTAGACCCATTGAAATTAATAGAACTAAGTTAGTTTTGCTCATTATTTTCAATGGGTCTACTCTGAGTAGGACTCACATTGAATGCAGACAGCCACAGGGCTCCTAGCAGATTAAACCTAATGTGCACACTGGCTTGTCTATAGAGTTCTGCTTTATTTTCCCCATAAAGAGTATTCTTTGGCTGTTTTGTGAAGAATTAACATGTGCTTCTTCAGCAATTCAAGCAAAATATGTTTTCTATCACTGCAGCTGTCAAGAAACATTGCAACGTCTTTTTTTCCTGCAGCATAAGACAGGCTAAATTTGACTTTATTGCGGTGAAGTGGTAGCTGTCGTCACCTCTGCCCATTAGTTTAGTCTGCACTATCTTTCATATGAAACTCTGTGCATGTAATTAAAATTCCATTTTAGATTGAGCATTAACAGCAACAGCCCTATTAAACTGAAGGGAGAGAGAAGGTATCACTGCAAACAAGTGAAATATGACATTAATTGGTTTTGATGAATATGCTGTTTCTCATTAGCAGATTAGTAATTTCACTATAAAGGGACTTGGGGATAGGAAATTAAAGATTAAGAATGGAGGATAAAGTGGCATTGAGGAGGGAAGGAACAGCACCAGTATTTTATAATTATTGTTTCTAAAGTGATAGGTATTTATGTATTCCATACCTCTTTAAGATTGTTAATATAGCTGTCTTGTGATTGCTTGACTCTGTGAATGTCTGGCCTGTCAATAGCAACCTGCGAAATTTCTACAGAAGTATGTTATTAAAATAAAAACTTTGGAAGTGGAGCAGTTCATTTTACTGCTGAACTGTGTGGCAGTTAGAGAGAAGGTCAAAATTGCACAGAACTCACACGTAAGCAGGTTTTACTTTTGAGCGATTGAAAGAAACAATTAGTAACCTTTTTTTTAGAATAATGAACGCAAAAGTGAAATAGAATCAGCTGGACTTTCACAGGGCACTCATCTAATGCAGCCATGAAAATTAAATAACATACCCTAATAATATAGTTATAGTTGTTATATATAGTTTCACAAAAACAAATAACAAATTGTCCCACAGATTATCAAACCATGGTTTATTTTGTTAAAGCTCCCCCCCCCTCACCTGCTCCCCTCAGACTGCCTGATATCTTGAGCACCTGATCATCTTGATATCTCAAGATATCTGCCTGATATCTTGAGCACCTGATCATCTCCTTAGCTGCCTGGACGAACAGGGCAAGGAGGTTTCCTTGGGAATTTGGCCCAGTGTTGTCTTCAACAGCCAAATATTACCTTGGAAATTATCCCCACTTTCTAGCTCCACAATGGATAGCTAGACTGCCTCTGTTCTTGGGAGGATTCATTGTAATCATCCCTTCCACTGCTAATGCATATTGCCAGTGCGACACCCCCCCCCCCCAAAAAAAAAGACTGGAGTTGCGTGTTGTGAGAAGCTTTCTTTTCACGTGGAGTCAGTTTGTGGCATCAGTACAGTTGCAAAAAAATCCAGGAAGGACTGCACTGAAACACATCTGGAGTTCGTTTGCAGCCCAGTTGCATCCACTGTTGAAATGATGGACTCCATACAACACCAAAGGCACCAGGGATTTCCCCTTAAAGCAGAGATGGTCTCAACCGTTCAAGACGTACCACTATTTCTAGAGCCCTGCTGCTCTTCTGGAGTAGAATTTTGGAAATTGTACCAGCTGCTTGATGGGGTTAGAGGACAATGTCAGAGGGAGAGTTAGTGCTGACCCTGCTGATAGATCAGTGGAAGATAACCGAGGTGGGAATATGCATGGGATTTGAAAGCAGTGATTAAAAATGGCTACAGATGACAGTTCCTAGTTTGGGGTGAAATTCTGGTTAGCATTAACCATGATTAAGGCAATAGAGAGACAAGGCAAAGTTCAGTAGGATGTGGAAATTTGAGGGACTGTGCTGAGAGATTTTCACCCTGCACCTGGTTCCCAGTCCCTTAATCATGAGATACAACAGGTATCTACTATTTGCTTTTGAAACTGGAGATATTTTTGTTACACAAAGATTTTGTATCTTAAACCTAGTTTTGTTGTCAGTTGTTTTTATGCTACGTTTCCAGATCGCATTGAGACTCATGTGAAAGGCGATTCAGATATTAATAGAAATAATAGACAGCTTCACAGAAATAAATTTTGATTCCTTTAACAGTGGCTACATGCATAGACACATGTCTAGCACAGATCAAAAGGTTAGCTGATGTTTTATTCGAAGGTGGTGCTTCTGCATCCCCAAAGGTCTGTGTAATTAGTCAAACAAAATCGCTCTTAGTATAGATCAAATGTAGATCTCATAGAAAATATTCTATATTCTTAGGAATCAGCTTGTTTAAGGGGCCTAGGGGAAAGGTTGCTTTCAAATCTGTTCACTGCATGAACTGATTAAAAATATTCTGTTGGCGGGAGAACAAAAATAGTGCATAATTGACAAAAATAATTACAAATATTCACAGCGAGGAATAATCTAAAATTACACTGAGACATTTCTTCAGGTTTTTTTTTTACCACAAACAAGTGTTATCTTGTAGTATTAACAATACATTATAATGGAACCAAGGGGAATAATTGCAAGAGCATGTCAAGCACAAGGCTTAATTAAATTTTCTTGTTACTACAAAACGATAGCCTTTCAACTAATTTAGGTAGACATTTTGAGAAGCAATTGGAATTGCCTCTGGAAGCACTCTAGTAAGTGTAAGTAACAGTAACACTTCAGGGTTTTTTACACCCTTGTTCTCTTGGCTTTTCCACTCAATATATTAGACCCTCATACTAAACACATTGATTAGAGAGGAAGCCATTGTGGTTGATTCAGAAGCTGAATTTACAGCCATGATATTAGGCTGCTTCTTATTGAGTGGTTCAACCCAATCACACAGGGAGTTGGAGAATCTGAAAGACAACCCCAGAGACCACCAGGAATAAGGTCTGAAGTAAAGTTCTCAACGGAGAACTTTCTGCTCAACATTCAAGGAAAATGATTTTTATTTATTTTTTGCAAAACTGTGGTGGGAACGTTCTTTTTTCGGAAGCAGCAATAATAATAATAATTAAGATTCAGTAGGCTTTCCCTTGGCAGCAGCAGAAATTGACAACCTATTATATTTTGCTGTTTTCTCTGGTAGTGGCAGCAACATAACTTTACTCTGTACAAAAGCTCTGTTCCAGGAGCTTTTGGGGTGGGGGGGTGGGGTGGGGGTGGCAACACCTCCTAGCAACCACTACTATTTCCACAAATGCTGTGGTACAAAGCGACATCATTCTGGTGGAGAAAATGGTAGCTAGCGGCTGCAGAGAAGATGTTCCCTGACACTAAGGCAGCAGTCCTATCCTACCCCTTCAACAAACCAATAAAAAGACGCAGAACCGCTGCTGCCACTGACACTGAAGCTCAAGAAATTTTGCTCCCACTCTGAAAAATCACTAACTCCATTCCTTTATTGAATATCTCGATAAACAGTAGGCATCCATTCCTTACTCTGTAATTTTGGAGACCATTTACTTTCAAGAAGATTGGGTTCTGTAAGAGTTTCCTCAGTGCCTACACTAGAAAATGAGTTACATCTTACCATTCCTTATTGCACATTTCAAAATCTCTTGAAATCCCACTCCTTCCCAAATTGATTTATTCCTTGTATTCCTTGTCTTACCATAAATCACACCCACACCATGCAATGAAAGCACATGGGCTCCCCTGCTAAAAAAGAAGAATCATGGGAACTGTAATTCACCACCCACAGGGCTACAATTTCCAGGATCCTTAACAAACTACAGTTCCCAGGATTTTTTTTGGGGGGGGGAACCATATGCTTTCAGAGCATGGTGTGGATGTGACTAGTGTCCATGTTAACTTCTGCTTCTTAATATGGTATAATTAATTCTGCATAATTTGCCCTTGCTCACAGTTGCATTTACAGTCATACCTCATGTTGCATATGCTCCGTGTTGTGTACGTTCAGGATACGCACTCCCACCCCCAGAAGTGTTTTCCGGAGCGCACGCGCGGCCACTGGATGCACAGAAGGCTTCTGCGCACTTCGTGCATGCGCAGAAGTGCTCAAGTTGTGCGACTTCTGGTTTTTCGGGTTTTTTAACGTGCGTTCGAATTATGCACGACCGCGTTACGCACGGCGACCCGGAACGGATCTTGTGCGTAACCCGGGATTCCACTGTAATTTTGAGTTTTAGCTAACACTATTTTCTGTGCAACATGTGATGCTGTTTTGTTTTTATTTTTGTGGGCTGGAAGGGAGCGAAGCACATAATGGCCTTTGACCACTGTTAGTCTTCATTTAGTTGTTGGGCTTGTCTTGTTGCATTTGGAAATATTGCAAGCTTCAGACAATTCCTTCAGAACAGCATCTTTAATGGCGTTGCTTTCACTCCCTTGGGAACACTTCTCTAGTTTCAGTTGTATTTACATCTGAATAATACATATGGGCATGTACATATTTCTCAAAATAGTATAACACTATAATACGTTCAGCTGTAGAGGTATTATCCGTATTTATGTTAATTAATCATGCTCATTCAAAGATGGGAGAGGACTTTTGAATGAAAAATAATTTATTAGAGTACCCCTTACATAATTTGTAGCAAATGTTCCTATAACTGGATTTCCCCCCCTTTCTTTTTAAAGCTTGTAGTGATCATAGAAGATTAACACAATTTTACCAAACATAAGCTTGATTAATTGCAGAAGATATAAAAAGCATAGTTCATAACATCCCATCACGCTTGGCTGGAAGTGAAACCCTCCTCTTGGAATCCAGTTAATCCCACACTCTGTTTTTTCAATGATTTCATATTGAAAGTACTGCAAAACTTTGTATGTCATTGTATGTGAGCTGCATATTTTGGGGTTTGGTGGGTGCCCAGTGGAAGATGGGAAGGCACTGATAAGTGTGAACAAGTAGATAGGGATAGGAATTAAGGCTTCAGAGGTATATTTTAAAACTCTTCAATAAAATTACCGTTCCTTCCTGCTTCACCATGCAAACCACCCTAACTGGCTGGGGGTCCAAATATCTGAAGAATTGCATACTCCCACACCTATGTGCTAAGATAACCTTTCATTGTGTTCCATTTTTAGGAGAAATACATTACTTATGTAGACAAAACATTGACCTTTTCTGTGGTGGGATGGATGAAATAATATTATCACTGAAAATTGATATTTGTGCTGCTTATTAGTATGGCCATAGCCCAGACCTTGGTAACCCAGAGTTCCATGAACGATACGCTGATATACAGAATGGCATATATCATCCACTTAAATTGTTATGGACAGTCCAAGCTCTGAAACAACTAGCTGTGCTGTACATTGTTAGGCCATTGATGGCAAGTAATTTCAGCCATGTGTTCTCACATTATTGACGACCTCCTAGGGATGTTGATTCTCTATTATTTCTTATCACTTAGCCGTGTATTCCATGCAGTGATGATCAATGATATCTAGGCTATTTGAGTAAGTCTTGTTGAACTTAATGGAACTTATTTCTGACATACAGCAATGGATTATTGTAGTCATTGTCCGTAAGTATAGAAGTCAGTCTTCAGTTTAGGTTACATGGGTTCAAAGTTCATATTGTGAATTTGTAAGATTTGCAAGTTTCATGGTGTAAGGACCAGTTTTTTTATTCATTACTTTATAAAACAACATATATACAAATAGCACTACACAGGTAATAAAAATTACACGTTTCCATTTTTAAAAAGTCTGTAAAAGCTGTTGTTGTAGTTAATGGTGATGATGATGATATACTGACCAGCTATGTAGAAAATGAATGATTTCATATTGAAAGTACTGCAAAAATAACACTGATTAACTGGAAGCATAGCAGGTGTCTGATTCTATGATTGCGTGATAGTTCCTATTTAGTTTCCATATCTATATTCTCAGCATGACTAATCCTCAAGTATGTAACTATATTGAATATGTATTCTTAGAAAAATAGAAGTACATGAGCATTTTTAATAGATTGGTGCTACTGAATTGCAATTTTGTTTCATTTAGATGAAAATGGATATTTTTAGAGGGCCTGAGCTTCTGAATCCAAGACTTAAAAATTCAGTTCTTTAATGAAATGATCCAAGTTTTTCATACTAGGGTTCCAACAAACTTGCAGGACACAAATTTAGGAACAGGGAACTCAAGCTTAGATTGTTGGTGGGAAATAAGAGAGAGTGGGGTTCAGTGGTTTTGGTTTAGGAGAGAAATGAAATGGAATGATGAACATGAAAAGCTTCCTCTCTGTGGAAATAAAAAGAAAAGGAAAAAGCTGGGTCTGTAAAGTGGCAAGAGATGGAAAAAAGTAGGTACAACAGGTAGAAGGGGGAAGAAATAATAGGACATGCCACTTTGTGCTGAAAAGAGAGAAAGTTTTGGGGTTTCTTTGTTTTAGTTTATTCATCCTTAAACAATGTTAATGATTACAAATCACAAATATAAAAATATGTGGGTCAAGAGTATAAATGACCAAATTCGAAAGGCAGGTGCTAGTACTGATATCAAAATTGTGCACACCTTTCCAAAATTCAACAAAGACATCACTCAAGTCACAGATCTTTGGTTTCTGTTGCATTCCATCTCAGTCAGGCAATTTCATTCATTGTGATAACTGCAAAACCACAGTTGTCTTTGTAGTTGTGGTCTTGGTATTCTTGGGACGTCCCTGTTTGGGGGCTACGACTAGTTCAGTTGCTGCATCTAACTGTTAAATGTTATATGACATGGTACTCTGGGTATATTTAAATCTTTAACTTTAGTTAAATTCCAACAGCATTGTTTTGTTGTTGTTGTTTTTTGTTCCAATGTTGATGCATAGCCAGTCACCCTCTAGATGTCCCTTTTAATTTGAATCTGAAAGGTCCGAATACTCAGGCAAGATCACCACCTATGTAATTTGACTGCTGGCACTAAGCCACAGTTCCGGCACTTTCTCGCATCTTCTTTCCCCTCTCCTCTCTTCCCTATGAGCTTAGTAGAGGAAAGGTGAGATGTAATGTCACCATGTTGTGCATTTCCTTCCCCCAGCAACTGGAAGGGGATTTGAAAACATGATGATACTATGTCCTGAATGTTACACGAGGGAGAGGAGAAAGAGACGTGGTGGGACAAGTGGTTTTGGTCCTGGGCACAGCTTGGTTGTAATGTGTACTCCCAGACTCAAGGGGCAGCGCCCCATGCTCTTGGCTTCAGGATGCAGCATGCAATCTGGACCACAGGAACCATCCTAGAAAAAGGCAGACATTTCATTCTCCAGTCAAAACAAAACAAAATAAAAAATTCCTTCCAGTAGCACCTTAGAGACCAACTAAGTTTGTTCTTGGTATGAGCTTTCGTGTGCATGCACACTTCTTCAGATTCATTCTCCAGGGCACTTTAGGATAGCCTTTCTCAACCTTGGGTCTCCAGATGTAGTTGGACGACAACCCCCATCATCTCTGACCACTGGCCCTGCTTCTAGGGATGATGGGAGTTGTAATGCAACAGCATCTGGGAACTCAAGGATGGGAAAGGGTGCTTTAGGAGGAGGTAGCCTGTCAGCTATGGGAGTTGTTTAGTCTGCACAGAGAGATGTGTCTGCAGGGTAGGAATTAGACCTGCTGAAATAGTGCAGCTGATCCCCTAAATGGACTTGTATTGAATGAAAACAGGTGCAGAATGGTCTTTATCCCCCTCCCAGCTTAACTCCTGTTTTGTTGGGTCATGCTTCTAATGAACTAAGAGGTAGTGGTCCGTGACAACTGCAGGCAGGTAGGAAAGCTGTACCTGCAGTTATCAAATGAATGATGTAATGTGTGCATTCCCCATTGCTGTCCAGTTCTTGAATCACTTACATTTACACCCTATTTACTTTGAAATGACTTCGACCATTTCACTGCTTTAAAGATCCAATTGGCTCTGTGAGATTGCAGCAACAGAGCTAATGTTCTTTACTCAGGTTCCTATAAAAACCAAGCAATAGAAATTTCAAAGACCCACTAAAGCTGTAGCTAGTAGAGTTGGCATTTTGGAGCCTGATTCTGAATACAAAGGAGAGTCCTTGACTTAATCTTCAATATTATTTCCTTTTATTTGTCCCCTCCTCTATTTTATAGCCAAATAATACAGTCTGATGCCCCCAACTCATATCAGATTGGAGTGTTTGTGGGATTGTACCAGTGCCAGCTACCAGGCTGGGAATCAGTGCAGCCACCATTATTTATATTGGCTTTTAACAAGACAGATGTAATAAAGATAATTTAGATGGGGTTCTGCAGAGATGCTCTGAATAAAACTGTGCTGATTGTTCACAGAAGAAGATTTTGGCATCCAATACTTCTTTGGAGTCCCTGGAGTCCTTTGGAAGACCCCTCGCAAGCTTAATTTTTTTTAATCTGTTTGCATCGAAAATCACATTATGAATGTAATTATGTCAAATAGCACTTTGAAAACAAGCATGGCCAATTCAGAGCACGGCACATTGTCTTCATTCTGGGTGTCCATCACTCTGGATGGTCCCTGCTATTGCCCAGATAACTGGGGCATTGAGAAGAGCATCCCACCTCCATCTACTCCTATGTAATCTGTGACAAAGTGTTTGCTATGTTTGTAGGCAATGAAAACAGACCTTCACCTTGGGTGAAGAAGATTGCAAAGTCTTGGTGCAGCTCAGACTTAACTTCAAGCCTGCTTCATTCTGCAGTGACTCCCAGCTTGTGTCATGCTCTCTCCAGGGATGCTCACCTGACTTCCTCATTATATATCTTTAGATGCCAGGCAAAAACATTCATCCCAGGCCTTTGGCCAATTAAACAACCTATAGCTTTCTAAATGGGGGTGGGGTATTGTTTTTGTTTGTTATTATGGTATGCATTTTTGTGTTTTTGTTTTTTAAACCACCCTGTGATCTTTGGACTGAGGTTTGATAAAATAATAATAATAATAATAATAATAATAATAATAATAATACCACCAATACCTGTGCTGGTCCCGAGGGCTACCCAAGAGGCGAAGTCCTAGTCCAATCCATGGTTCGTAGGTGCAGGGTAGAAACAGTCTGAAGTAGCCAAAGCTGCGAGCAGGGCAGGGCATCAGGTGAGGTCAGGATCAGGTATGTAGGTCGGGAACTGAGGCAGGTCAGGAGCACAGGCAGGGAAAAGGCAGGAAAGCAAGGCAGGTTGAAGGCAGGAACACTGGCAGGGTCTAACAACCAACAATGCTGCTCCCACAACCTGGGGCGGGGTCTGGCTGCCTTTTATCTAGAATGGGGTAACGGACGGCCCTGATCCCCTAGCGACTCATTCCCTCGCCTCGCCTGGAGGCGAGCACTCCTCCTGCGAGTACTCAGGTCTCTCCTATCAGCCCTGAGTCTCTGCAGCTCAGGAGACGCCTGTGGGTTACAGGACCCAGGAGCCGCCTCAGCCCCAGCTGGCAGTGGTCCAGCTGCTGGTGACGACCCAGCTGATGGCAAGGAGGTACCCCCTGCATCTGGAACCAAGGCAGACTCAGGCCCTAGACTCGGCTCAGCTGAGTCTTGTTGCAGAGGAGGCTGAGCAGACTGAGGCTCCTCAGGACCAGGCCCCAGACTTGGTTCAGCCGATGTCCCAGGCAGAGGGTCCGGTGCAGGCTGTGACTCCTCCGGCTCCGAGTCCGAGCCCGAGTCCCAGGCCATCACAGTACCTGAGCTGTCAGATAGCCCAACAACTTGAAGACACTCCTTCAATCCTTCAGCTCCCTGCTGGCTCCATACTTTGCTACTGTTGTCCCATCCACCTATTACTGACTCCTCTTCTACCTCCAACTGAGGTATGCTAACAAGACCCTGCCAACCAGTTGCCAGATACTTCTCTTATCAGAGGTTAGGAGGTGATAGTTGGGTGGAGGGAGCAGCAGAGGTGGCAAATGACAGGTCCAGCAGAGAAGGGTAAAACTGAAGGGCTTCAGGTAGCATTTGTTTGCTGGTACATCATCAGGTTTGAAGGTAGACTTAGAAGGGCATCTATGGAACACAGTCTTAGATTACTGTGATGTTATCTCATGCATTGCCAGCGTTAGGAGCCTTTTGGCTTCTAGCCTTAAAGCAAAGGTGGCACGGCTCTGCACATGACATTTTTGAAAATAAGTGTTCAGAGTGATGATTATTCTTGCGGGCAGGAAAACCACCCAGCTCTGACCCACTTACCAAGCCTAGGTTGCTATAGCTTTATGACACAAGTCGCTTTTTATTCCACTGTAGCGAAAGCAGAATACAAAGATTCTAAAGTGCTGGTTTATAAGAAAGGGGGAAATAATTTGTAGGTGTTCCTGGTTGCCTATGAAAGGTGTGGACAAATAGACTAAGCATGCTGACAAGTTAATATGTGGAATTGGTTATGATATGTCAGCCAAAACATAACTGATTTTGCTAAGAGACATCTTTCCTGTGTTCAGGTATTCTCTTGTTTTTCAATTCTCCTGATCTTACGTGGCCTAATTTGCAAATCATACAGAAGTGTGGTTGTTCTAAGCAGATATTCACTTCAAACTAATAAAAAAATGTGGCATTTGGCTGAATATGTAAGAGTTGCAGAGTCTAATGGCTGGGATAAAGGACACTGGAGTGGAGGCAGTGATAGTTGTAATATACACTGAGCTGCTGAATTCTTTCTGGCCTTGGGGAAGTCATTTAATTTCTTTTCACTCTCATCAAGCTCAGACAGAAAAATGAATTTAAAAAACCCACAACAAAACCAAAAAGGAAAGAGGTCTACTGAAAATCAGCTACTGCCCCTGAGCACAGCTTTCCTAGATAAAACTTACTTGTATTTTAAATTACTGTTGTTTAGGAAAGTGTTTGTTCTAGAACAGGGGTCCCCAAACTAAGGCCCGAGGGCCGGATGCGGCCCAATCGCCTTCTAAATCCAGCCCGCAGACGGTCTGGGAATCAGCGTGTTTTTACATGAGTAGAAGATGTGCTTTTATTTAAAATGCATCTCTGGGTTATTTGTGGGGCATACGAATTCGTTCATTCCCCCCCCCCCCAAAAAAAATATAGTCTGGCCCCCCACAAGGTCTGAGGGACAGTGGACCGGCCCCCCGCTGAAAAAGTTTGCTGACCCCTGTCCTAGAACTTGGTAGCTAGCACAGATGCTGCCATTGCTGCTGTCTTTAGACAAAACGGAGAGATGTAGTACAAGGTGATTAAATGTCAAAATAAGTCTGGTTTCCCGCATTCATCGCAAGATTGATTCTTTGACCTGCATATTTATTTAATTAAATGCTGTTAAATGTTTGATTGAAATACTGGTGCGAATAAAGTTTTTATTTACGTTATGCATTTTAGCATCTGCCTTTTATCTGTCATCCTGCTTGCATGATAGACCGGAAGACATTATAATGGCTCTGCAAAACTCCATGTGGAGCAGGCCTAGGGGTCAGTTACATGCAATCGGGGGGAAACACTCAAGGGGGCTCTTTGGAGATAATGTTTCTGGGATAATTAACTTAATAAACCTATTCAACTGCTTAGATCTGTGGGATTGACCCTTTTACAAGTTCCACATAATTATCATTCCACACTTGCAAAGGATCCATATTGTAGCGTAGTATCGTCTACACTTTAGAATTCCTCTTCCATTTATATTAGGCTGGTTCCTTAACTGTATTGTTTTTGGTGTCTGCTAAAAACTTTTTTTTTTGTTCCAGCAAGCCTACCAGGGCATGTAATTTTGACACATGCATTTAATAGGTATGTGTTTTAAAATTAACATTTAAAAGTCTATACTTTTATGAAAATTGTTTTTGGATGAATGAATGTTTTAGGTAAACTGCATAGTGGTCTTTTGTTCTAGTAAGTGGTATATAATTTTTTGTTAAATAATAAATAAATAAAGTAATATTTTGTTGAGCCAGAAATTAGCTTTGTCTCTTAGTCTGTGCACTTCAGAGTCCAGCTTCAGAACTTCAGACTTGGCCTGTTTAAACTACTGTTCCCAATTGCATCTGTAAGCAGGGAAATGTGATGCAACATCTGTTTACTAAGTGGGCTCAAACCAACATTAAACCACTGTTTCAGACATAATGGCTGCGTTCAGATGTCATGCACTGGGAAACGAAGCAGGGAAACATGGCATGACCCATGGTTTGTTTGAAAGAGGGAAAGTTCAACCTATGATTTAAAATTCTCTTATTTCAAACAAACCATTGTTGTTGTTGTTCTTCAGTCGTTCAGTCGTGTCCGACTCTTCGTGACCCCATGGACCAGAGCACGCCAGGCACGCCTATCCTCCACTGCCTCCCGCAGTTTGGCCAAACTCATGTTAGGAGCTTCGAGAACACTGTCCAACCATCTCATCCTCTGTCGTCCCCTTCTCCTTGTGCCCTCCATCTTTCCCAACATCAGGGTCTTTTCCAGGGAGTCTTCTCTTCTCATGAGGTGGCCAAAGTACTGGAGCCTCAACTTCAGGATCTGTCCTTCTAGTGAGCACTCAGGGCCGATTTCCTTGAGAATGGATAGGTTTGATCTTCTTGAAATCCATGGGACTCTCAAGAGTCTCCTCCAGCACCATAACTCAAAAGCATCAATTCTTTGGCGATCAGCCTTCTTCATGGTCCAGCTCTCACTTCCATACATCACTACTGGGAAAACCATAGCTAAACAAACCATAGGTAGCCTTAACCACAGTTTGTCAGTATGGACAAAACAGTGAACTGCAGCTAAGCAAAAAAATGTAGTGAATGCTTCCAAACAACTGCACTAGAAGAAATGAACAGGGAACATGCAAGCCCAAGGATCAACCAGACTTAGTCACATCAAACTAAATTCTGATTTAACATGATGCCTGAGTGGATACAGTGGGAACAAATCAGGATCGATCCATCACTTATACCCTACTTAACAAACTATAACTCTTTAAGCCAGGAATGTAACATCCAAACTGGACCGAAGTGTATCGACATCAATCTGTATTTTAATCATTATAAATATTAGGCAGAGTAATTACACACTTCTCTCCAGTGTGTAAGAGAAAAAGGTTCGCAAATGTTAATAGGAATCCAACAAAGGACATCAATTCAGTGCTTGGTGGAAAGCTGTAGCAGATTTTAAGGACATTATTTTTTTCTTTTGGGATAAATTAAGAATTGAGTCCTCAGACTATAAGAACCTATACTATGGAAGATTTTCCAAATTGCTGTTACAAAGTCTGATGAAATGGGGATTTTGGTGCTACAGATTAGTTTGGAAAGCCCATATAAGGCAGGAGTGAGTGAAATTAGAAAAGAATGTGGAGACATTACAAGTACATTAACAAGGGAATAAGAGTAATATCCACAGTGAGGAAGCTAGATACTTTCAACAATATGGAGATACAAGAACTCTATAGCCTGAGAAACAAGAAAGAGGAAAGTGGTTTTGGACTATTTACAAACCTTATAATTTTCTGATCGACCTAAAGTTTTCAAGAAAAGTTGTACAGCTGCTGTTAAATATTTATCATGTTTAGCGTCATGTATATTCTGCTATTTCTTGATTTTTTATTGCAATGGTAACAAGGGGGAAATGGAAGCATTATAAGGGAGTTGGGTATGTTTAGCCTGGAGAAGAGGAGAGCCATCTTCAGATGCTGAAAGGGCTTGACATGGAAGATGGAGCAAGCTTGTTTTCTCCTGCTCCAGAGTCTAGGACACAAATGAAGTACAAGTTACAAGAAATGAGGTTCTAACTAAACATCAGGAATAACTTTCTGACAGTAAGAGCTGCTCGACAGTGGAATGGACTCCCTGGGGAGGTGGTATACTCTACTTCATTGGAGGTTTTTAAACGGAGGTCAGATGGCCATCAGAGATTTTTAAGCAGAGGTTGAGCTGTCATGGGTGCATTAGTTGAGATTCCTGCATTGCAGGGGCTTGGACTAGATGAGCCTCAGGGTCCCCTCCAACTCTACAATTCTATGATATTTTATTTTTAGTGAGAAGCTTTTTCACAGTAAATCAAAATGAAATGCTAACAAACAAGTTATAAAGTGTGCACTTTATGCCCATAAACTACAGAAAGTGCTTAACTGAATGTGGCTTCCTGTCACCTTTTGCCCACATTGCAACTTCCCTATATTATGCTGTCCTTAGAATGCCAAAGGTATAATTTGTGGCACAGTTTGTGCTGCATAAGTTCTTTTGGAATGGGAGCACTGAAGCAAAGCAATATTTGCTGTCTCCCTCGAATATAGTACCTATTGCACAAAAGCAGTACCCAAGGTGCCAGTGATCTTGTATTTTGTGGGCAAATGTGTTGGTATATTAAATGAGCATTCAATAAACAGAAAACCAGTAGAGCAGCAAGCCTTTATGGACATAAAGAACATTGTATTGATTTGCAGTGGTCACGGGGAGTTAATAGACAGAATGGAATTCCCTGCACTGGAACCTAACCATGACACTGAAATAAAACCAGAAATTGTCAGGAGGCCTGTTAGAGGTTATGAAAGAAAGCACTGCACATTTGCATAAATTACTAGAAGGTTATACAAAAAGTCTATATAGTGCATATATTTATTAGCATAATATCTAAATGAAGTCAGTAACATGAAAGGTATGGAGCATGACTGAGACCAAGGCATTACTGTTAAGGTTTCCAAATTTATTCAGTTTGAATTTGGATTAAGCTGCAATGGAGATTGACCTGAGCTGAGGTAATATCCACAAAATGTTGTTTAAATCACAATTTGCGGGTTCTGAATCTATTCTCAAGATGTACTCAACTGCTTATTCCACAGAACATTTAGAACTATGCAAAATCTATATTTGGGGCCAAACAACAGATGATCTGTGAGTAAGATCCATGAATCTGCCTTCAAGGAGGCAGATTGGGAATACAGTGCTTCAGTAGGAGAATTAACCTTTTCCACCATGACATTTACCCAATGAAAATTCTGGTTGGCATCTGCCCACCTCCCGCAGCTGCTATTTGGAGATACATGTCCACATACTGTTACAGATTCCATATGTACATTTCTCTCTATACATCCCAACTGGCCCTGGGAATATAGCAGTTGGAGGAATGATTTTTTCATTGGACAAATTAGGTTTTTTTGGGGGGGGGGGGAATCCCCTTCCCCATAGTGCTAAAGTCCCATATTGAATTCGCCTCAGCACAGCTGCCAATAAAATCCTTTAAAGATATGCACACTGTCCTGTTCGTGGGCTTCACCCCGTCACATTTGGCCTTTAGTCCTCTGTGAGTGAACATGCAGCCTTTTCCTTCGTTCTCTATAGGGAAGCGGAGGGGAAAATAAAGATGTTTTGGAGCATTAAATTGTTCTCTATTTTGGCACAGCCTTCACTGTTTAAGGTCAAAAAGCATAGATTAAATATAACTCCTTCTTTTGCCTCACTTCTAAAGTAGATATTGTCAAAATAAAATAAATACTTTACACACACATCAAGAAATAACTGCTGTGCAAAATTGCCCTCTGTTTTTATTCTTGAAAGACCTGGTTCTTGAAGCATTATATTAGCGTGAAGTCTGTGCCACAGCTCTCTTGCTTATGCATATGCAGTACCTTGAACAGAAAATTAGAGGCTTTCAGTGTTGCGCTGCCACTGTATTTCAACGAATCTTTTGTCAGTGGTGATTAAAAAAAAAAAAAATACGTAGCATGATAAAATTGGATTCAGGTTCTTAGTGTTTACCGGAATGCACCAGCTCTATGATTTTCTACTGCACTGAGGCTTATATTCAGAAAGGGCGGATGTCAGAAAGATAGATAGGTACCTTCACGACAGGTAACGTGTAGGTTGATGGGTTTTACAAAACACCAGAGCTGTCAGCATGACTGTTGAGCGCCTTTGCTAACTTCAGATGCTTGAATGGGGGGCAAGGAGGGGCAGCACGTTGTGATAGTATTCTTTTTGACATTTCAGCTTCTAGCATCCCTCAAGTATGTTATTTCATGTTGTCAAATTGGAGCCGGATAAGGAAGTTTGGCCAGTGTCCATAAACTTCAAAGCTTTAGAGAAATATGTGGAGAACTATGTCATCCACATAGATTGACAGAAGTGGTGTGGTGGGTTTTCACCTCAAAAGAACATGGTGTAATGTTTTAGCGCTGTAACTGTGGGTTGTATCCATTGTTAAAGTCATTTACAGTAATGTGATCTTGTGCACTTTGCAACACCCCTCCCTCCAAAAAATTGCTTGTGCTATCCTTGTCCTGCGGGTGAAATGTCTTTTGCCTATGGAATACTATTGCACAAGAGAATTCATAAGCAGGTTGCTGGTAACTTCATTGCACAATGGATTGTACAATCTGTTTTGCAGTGAGCTATTGCATGGGATTCTGGTGTTTCATTAGCATCCACTAATGCTAGAGCCCTTTCGCTAGCAAAGAGAGATACAAACCTAAGCTCTGATTTAACTTGTATTTTTGTTGTTGTTGTTGTGCTGCCAGTAATTTGTTTGGTTTATTACTTTTCTATTAAAAAAACATCAACTTGTTTTAGTGATCTTAGTTAATTCTCTGTTTGTGAACTATTTAACATAACTACCCGGTAACTACTTCATAAAGTTGTGCAGTCCAGATATATGCGCTTTCATGTAAAAGAAAAGCTCATACTTTGATTTTTCAACAATTCCTTGTTATCTGATTTTGTATCTACACCTTCATTCACAAAGAGAATGTAACTGATATTCTCCAGCCATACACTCTGTCATATTCTCATCCGTTGCTCCCTTTCCCCACTTCCTTCTTTGACTACTGGGTATTTATTTTTTTTAAAGCTACCTCATGCATATGTTGATATTGATTGCAGTTGAGGCTTATTGTTGCTGTTTTTTATAATGGATGTGTTATGTCATTTCATTTCACTTTATATTTCATCTTACTGTTCATATTGTATGCTGTGTTGTAAGTTGCCCTGCCCTCTGATCTGTAGTGAGGATGGGGTGTAAAAACTCTCTGTAATAAAGCACTGCTTCCTTCAAAAAAAATAATCTCAACTGTTCATATATAAACCGAAGACATCAATCTTTCAGTAGGGAGAAACAGCATTTTCAACATCTCTTTTATGAATGTGAAATTCAATTGAGTATTGTGAACTGCCTTGCTTCTTGAGTTCAAGATCAGAAGGCTATGGAAGAAAATTGTGGTCTAATGGAAGTAGAAATAAATATCAATCCAACTGCAGTTTTCAACAGCAATCTGTTTCTGGCTTGCATGTTTTCATGTCATATTAAATATAAATGAACTTTGTGAAAGAGAGAAAAAAGGAGGAAAGGAAATAACAGCACCAAACCTAATCTTTAGGGATGACAGAAAGGAATTTGCCCTGTGAGACTTAGCATTGCATCATTTCCCCCAGAGCAGCATCTACTCCCCCTTTGATTAATGATGCCTCAAAAACTTGATCTGCAAACTGTTCTAGGCATTTGTTAGTGTCTGAGAGAAAATGGGCTTCCTAATGCCCATTTTGAACAGGCCTTCCCCTAACTTTATTCCCTGGCCTCATCTTTTGCCCTTAAATAAAAAATTTAGGTGGTTGACACCTGTGATTTGAGAAATACGCTTCAGTTGGGCATTTCTAGAGATCTGTTTCCCAAAGAGAGAATTTAATTTTTCTGTTTGCCTTTTTTTTTTCATCCTTGAAGTTGAGCAATTAATCCTAAAAATTGCTTTACTGTCCCCCCTTAAGTGCTGAAGTATATCTTACAGCACAGAGTGGCTTAAGTAGAAAAGGGTAGCCTAACAAGCCAAATAAACTTAATGATTTGGGGATGCGAGATGTGCTTTAGTTAGCAATGGATGAAAATTGAACAAAACTGTTGAGATTTTCAGGATTTCTGATTATGCCAAGTTTTCATACTAGCGTCCTTCCCCCCAAGAAAGAAGTCTTGTAATCCTCAACAGAGTTTTGTTAACTTTATACTCATTGTTAACTAGAGCATCTAGTTGTTGTTGTTTTTTAAATATTTTTTATTAAAGATTTTCTTGATTTACAAAGGTATGTGTAATGTCTCTCGTATTTTTTCCATGCAACATTTTTACAAATCAGTTTCGTTTGTTGAGACATTAGGAAGAAAAGGGGGGAAGAGGTGGGCGGGATGGGGAGATGGGTGGGGTGGGTGACGATGTTTCTATTTTACTTAGTATATGTAGGGTTTGGTGTCAGCGTTGTTTGTGCAGGTTACTAGAGCATCTAGTTAACTGTTATTCTTTCCCTCAATGAAATAAAAAAAATTGTACAAAAATGTATATATTAGAAGAAAATGTGCATAACACTGCAAATAATTAATGAAAATAGCCTACATAAATGTGTATACAGTGGTACCTTGGGTTACGTACACTTCGGGTTGCGTACTTTTCGGGTTACAAACTCTGCTAACCCGGAAGTGCAACCCGGTGTGCGAAATTTGCACATGCACAGAGCGTTTTTTGCGGGGGGTTTCCGGGTTTTTCCGGATTTTTCAGTCTGAATTGTTTGGGTTACAGTACTTCCTTTTCGGGTTACATACTGTAACCCGGAACAAATTAAGTATGTGACCTGGGGTACCACTGTGTTTGGGAAATATCCTCTAAAAATCAGTGGATGTATCAGTATTTGAGGTGCTTGCTGCAGATAGCACCACAGTAACTTTCTGAAGTTCCCAGGGCATGGAAGTAGGAACCTTCAGGCTGGATCAGGAAAGACTTCAGTCTGACATCCTGGAGAGCCACTGGTAGTTAGTGTAGATTGGACTAGAGAACTGGCATCCCATGGGCTGGATTTGGTCTGCACAACTGTTTGAACCAGCCGGCCAACATCTCCTGAGTGCCGTCCCTCTTCAGCAGCAGTTCATACATGATCACAAAAATGCTCCCATTGGGAACTCCCACTTCATGCAGTAGCAGAAAGGAGAGATGGGTGGATCATTGCAAACATCAAAGGAGCTCGCAAGCTCCTTGTGTTGGGAAAGGTGAACTGCAAGGTGTTGAGAGCCAACACTTCAAGGTGCCTTGATTGTTTCGAAAAGGTAAAGCTCACTCTTCACTACTGCTAATCTGCTTCCTGGTCTCCTGAGAGGGGACAGATCACAGGGAGGGAAGTTCTAAGCAGTTGCTCCTGGTGATCTCTTACACCCATTGCCCAGCTGACTGGGAAACAGCTGAGCAGTGGCAAATGGGCATGTGTGTGCGCACATGCAGGAGAAAGTGTGGGGTGATCCCATACACTGCCGGTTTTGTCCATTCCCATCACCATCATTTGGAAGGCTGACCACAAGGAAATGCAGAGAAAAGGATCTCCTACCCCTGATCTAGATGGACCAATGGGATGGCTTTGTATGCGGCAGTGTTCTTTGTGCCATGTGCAACCGGTCTCAGAAAATGCAGGAACCTTTTGCAGAGAGGAAGGCATGTGCAGTACAATGTTTCAGGACTTCAGTTTAATTTGTGTCAGGTTACCAGTGATTGTTCTCAGCATTTGTGCTGAATCTTGGATTTGTGAAATAAGTAAGAAAAAAGGGCATCTGAAGATGTGTCACGTATTTTTCCTGCACTGCTGAGATTTACCCATATGTTTAGGATGAAGGAGCAGAGCAGTTGGCTGGCCTCAAGGAAGAAAGACTTGAGCCTGGAAGATTGCCTTTGTTTGTATAAATTAAAGCACTAATAAAAGAGCTAAAGTCATTTAGGAAGGAGAAATACATTAGGTAAATAGCAGTAATCCATTAAAGACTAAGGAAAGAACAGCCATGTAGAAGAAGAAAATTGTCTTCCAGTTGTATAATTATAGCTGCATTTAACATAGTACTGTAAATCCTGGAAGATAACCAACCAAATAGTGTTCTTTTTTTTCCCTTTTCTTTTCTCACTTACAAAGATGAACTGCTTTAGTGTTGATGCTGCTTCGCAATTTAACAAACACGTGTTTTTCAAAAGCAGTGAAAAAAACGCTGAAGAACCACCTGACTTTCACTTGAGGATAGTGATGACTTGTTTGTTTTCACCTCAGACAGAGTAACAATACTAAAAGGCAAGATGTATGTATGTATGTGTATATACACACGGCAACCTCTAATACATGTACGCATGTATACATTGTTTTCCCAAAAACTTTGAAGAAAGAGAAAAAGAGGAAAACAACTGATGACGCAATGACAGTTTCCCCATTAACACTGTAGTTGGCATGAGGGTTGTTTTATGAAAACATCAGCTTAACAATGGTCATTCATTCAATGGATATTAACATTGTGGCAACTTGTAGTGTGTTCTCTTAGACCATCTTTCTCCCAGACTAATCTTCACCAACCTGGTGCCCTCCCGTTGTTTTGGAGTACAACTCTCATCAGCCCCAGACAGCATACCTTTTTTGCTCGCTATCCTTATTTAGCGTTGTGTGTTTCCGTAGGTTCAATTTGGGCCTTAAGCAGAGGCATTTTGTTTAAATACCGTTCAAAAATATATGCATGGAAAACAGTATATTTCTGATGCCAGTCTTGATGTACCATCCACCTTTTTCCTAGGATTTCCATGGTTAGACACTGTGTAATATAGACACACCAGGAGGTCAAAGCTTCTTAGCAGTGGCAATGCTGTTTACTGAAATGTGGGTGGTGGGTGAGGCAATGTTTGGGCTGTACAGGCACAGTGGCAGAACCAATCTGGTGCTGCCACTGGTGCACCAGTGCATCCCTGAGTTCTCCACTGCATTTAATAGGCCAGTGCTAATTAAAACACATGCTGAAATACAGAAATGTATTTTAAAAATAGTTGTCCGAAGGTGAGGCTAAGTAACATTCTGTATCTTTGAGATGGTGGTGCCTTTAAATGTTATAAGAAGTGCACTTGCTTGTTTCCAGGATCAGTGGTTTTGGCGTGTCAGAAACAACCGAGTGATGGATGGATACCCCATGCAGATTACCTACTTCTGGAGGGGGCTGCCGCCAAGTATTGATGCAGTTTATGAAAACAGTGACGGGAATTTTGTTTTCTTTAAAGGTAAGAAGTGCAAATTATATGAAGAGCAGAGTAAAAATTCATTTGAGAAACTTGCTAACATGTTGCATTTGGAGAGCTATTACATGGAAATGAGGGTGACCAACTACAGAAGCAGTTTTTGGAATATGACTTGTTTACACTGCTAGATAAAGTGCTCTTTAAATCAGAGTTACGACAGTAGCCAAGTCTTCCTACGAAATGCTGCCCACTGCAACTGGGGAAGCTATAGCCAAGATCTCCCCACAGATTTCTCTGTATTCATCTGGGACCTTGTCAGGAAGGTATCCCACTTGGAGAAAGGGTTTCTGAAGCTATGAGTGATACCGCTAGTAACTTTCGGGTTTGACTAGAATTCTGACTGTATGGGAGTGTCTTCAAAGGTTTGGAAACTGGAATTACTTCAGTATATGGCTGCCAGATAACTGAGACTAGTCACTATGGTCCTATTGTGTCTGTGCTGCATCTGTAGCTCCTGGTCTGCTTCTGGACTCAATTCAAAGCAACAGTTTTTGACCATCACAGCTTAGAAGCAGGGCACTTGAAGGACTGCCTATCTCCATGCATACCTTCCCATACGCTTAAGAAATTCAATAGAGGGATATCAATGTGTCCCCTTCCACATCTCAGGTAAGGCAGGGCGTTACCATGGAGAGAGCCTTCTTAGTGGTCAAACTACAATTTTAAAACACTCTCCTCAGAGCATCTTGCTTGGCACCCACTTCGTTATCATTCTGGCAAAGATCTTTTTATTTTCCCAAACTTTTTATTCTTTTATGGGCTTTGTGCTACTTGAATTTTCCTGCATTGCTGTTTGTTGTTTTGTAGTTATCATAGCTAAATTGTACACACACACCCCCAGTGTTAAGTACCCTGTTTTCAGCCTGCAATCTTATGCACCTTTATTTGTGAATAAGCTCCACTGATCATAGCAGGAATCAATTCTGGATTAATATGCATGGGACTGTGCTGCCGGTTGTGCAATTTTTGTGCTTTAAATAGCATGAACTATAGAAAGATACACTTCTCCCTCTAATTTTCCTTTCCCCCCTTCTAATCAGAGTTACTTATTTTAAGCCTCAGTTGTTTATCTTGCTTATCATGTCACCTGTGTTATATTATAATTTAATTCCTCCCAATACAGTGACATTACAGTGTTCAGGTGGGAAATGAATTATTAATAAAGTTCCTGCTTTTATGCAAATATTCATCGTAATTAAAAATCGCATAAAGCCCAGAAAATATGGCATGTGGAATTAACTGTTTTTCAGCAGCCTGTGGTCCCCCCCCCCATTTTTCGGTGTGTTCCCCCCCTTTTTTGCACCAGGCGTCAGCTGCTCCTTAAAATTAAAGGTCTTAAATATGCATCTAATTTGAGTGTAATGTGAAAATTATACTGTATGTTGAATAAATACTAGTTTATCATTGCAACCTGCTCATTGGGAGTGAAAATCCATGTAGGATATGATTATTTATAAAGCGAGGTTTGTTAAATGAGCACTTTTTACATTGACAACAATAAGGGAATCAGATGGAAACGCTCAAATTTAACTGTGTAGTTAATAAGGACTGAAAAAATATTGTAGCTCAAAAGGTTTGTGAGGAGGGTAGATGAAACACCATCAGGGACCTTTAAAACCTGTAGTAAAGATGTTGAGAAGAGGGTTGCTGGATCAGACCACAAGCATGATACAAACTTGGCATAGTATCATCCATCTCAATTCAAAATGGCTGCTCTTTTGTGTGCATTAAGTTTACCATACCTGCTGGGCCTGCTTGAGTATGTAGGCCTTGCAGAGCCTATTCTGTTCACACAGCGGCCAGCCAGATGAATAATGGTAGCCCATAACCAGCACAGTAGCACTTTCCCACTTGTGTCCCCCAGGGACTGGTATTCAGGAACACCCTGTTCCCACCCCATCATACTTATATCTTCTCTTGCACCCCAACTCCATGGCTTTCTTCCTTTGATTCTTTCTCCCATTCCCAGTTCTGTTGTTTCTTTCTGGACCCTAATACTTCTTGCTCTGTCTCCGCTTTATAGCTCTCCCCTGAAACTGCTTTCCTTTCCCCCTTTCTCTCAATAGCTTCCTCAGTGTCTTCCCCTTTGTCTGAGGTAAGTTGCAGTTGTTGCTGTTGTGGCCAGAGCTAGGCACATCAACTTCTCTTTTGGCTTCCTTTTTTTTACCGTAGCAGCTCCTTGGGAGAAAATAATCAAAGTTTGGGGGGGTTGGGAATACAAAATGGTGGGTTTCCAGGTATAGCTATAGCTGTCTCTTTTTGGAGGTACAGGTGGGTAGCCGTGTTGATCTGCCATAGTCAAAACAAAATAAAAAATTCTTTCCAGTAGCACCTTAGAGACCAACTAAGTTTGTTCTTGGTATGAGCTTTCATGTGCATGCACACTTCTTCAGATATACTGAAACAGAAGTCACCAGACCCTTAAATATAGTGAGGGAGTGGGGAGGGGTATTAATCAGAAGGGGGGTGGGAATGGGTGATCAGCTGATAGGTGTGGAAAACCTGTTGATGACTCTTAACGGCTGCAATTAGTCTTGCAGGGAAAGGCAAGGGGTGAGATGGCTAAAGATAGCTTTGTCATGTATAATGAGATAAGAATCCAATGTCTTTGTTCAGACCAGGTTTCTCCATGGTTTTAAGTTTGGTGATTAGTTGCAATTCAGCCACTTCTCTTTCCAGTCTATTTCTGAAATTTCTTTGTATTCAGACAGCTACTTTGAGATCTTTTATAGAATGTCCTGGGAGATTGAAGTGTTCTCCTACTGGTTTCTCTGTCTTGTGATTCCTGATATCAAAGTAGCTGTTGTGGCCCAGTATATCAAGAGACCCCAGGCTTCCCACTCACACACCAGTTTAGTAAACATAAGCAATGGAAGTGAAACCACTAGAAAGAGAGAAAATGTGAGCACTAGCAGAAAAAGTCAAACCACTAGAGAGAATGTTAATGCATCATGAATTTGGAGTTTTAAGCAGACACATACTGTTGGCATCATTTTACAAAGACACAAAGACATGCATTTTTATTTCAGTGAATTTATAATACTAGTAGGTTTGCATTCTGCATTTATAGATTTTATATTGCTTTCTGACATTCCCACCCACCCCCATTCCAAGCTGGGTCTGGTTCAGGCATGTGAAGGGGACAGCTCCTGCTTTCCTGTAGTATGTTTCAAAAGGATGACTTCACTTGACTTTCTAGATGTTAGAGTGTGTGGAGAATTTCTGTGTAATTAGTTTCTAGTGTTCATACTTGAAACTTCAGTGTTTTAGGAAACAGGGAAGTGTCCCAATAATGTCCATAAGTGAGTTAGGTTGTAGCCAATGTTAGTCATACTTGGAATTAATTAATTCATTGAAATAAATAAAGATGACTGACTTAGGTACATTAATTTCAGTGAGTACTCTGAGTAGAACATAGTTGACCATCTCAATGTATCTTCATATGTATGATGAAAGCTGCATTCTTTCTGTTTGCTAAGGACCATTAGCTTAGACTTTGAATATTCCTTCACAGTGATTGATAGATGGCCTGATGAAGAAAAACCATTTACTATAGCCCAACTCCACTTTTCTCCTATGCTATGAAACAGAAATAATGAATCTTAGTCACCAGTCACGTGCACACTTTCTTGGGAGTCATCACCATTGAACTATATGTTGCTTACTCCCAAGTAAACACTGCCAATTTGTTGTCATGTTCACTGCTTTTGTAATATGGTCCATTGGCATCTGTTGTAAGACCCAGCAGACACACGTTGCAGACAAAAACATTTTTAATCTTCTGAAAAGACCCGAATTTTTTCCTCCCCATGTGTTATGTTTATATTACTGCATGCAAACCACAGAATTCAATCATGTTTTATTACCATGTAATGAAATTTCAGAGTAAGATGAGTCTGCAGAACCATTTTTCTTTTAGATTTATCTAATCATTTTACACCTCTCAAAAGCATGTTGTCCTCTAATCCTTCTCTCGAAGATTAGTTTTACTTTGGACCCTTAAGCAACTTTTAAACAACTGCCTTTATTATAATATGGCAAACATATTTTGTCCGCATTCCTTCTTAAGAAAGACCCTTACATAACAAATTATGGGTCCTATGAAAATCACTTAGTGAAGGAAATGTCAGTTCCCATTGGCATGGCTGGCTTTTTGTTGATATACATTACATTCCTACCACCCGTCTTCCATTTGATATAGCTAAGCCACAGTCCTATATTTGTGGTAGGTTCTTCATCACAGACTAACTTGCAATGCAATACTGTTGTTGAAAATTCAGATTTGCAGGGGCAAATTTATGAATCCAGTCTTAAACATTGGGATAGCTCAGTTGGCAGAGCATGAGGCTCTTAATCTCAGGGTTGTGTGTTCGAGCCCCACATTGGGCAAAAAATTCCTGCATTGAAGCGGGTTGGATTCAATGACCCTCATGGCCCCTTCCAACTCTACAATTCTATGATTCTACCACATTGTCACATTTCCATCCTCCAACATGCTAGGCAGTATAGGTGACTGTCTGTGGCAGCACAGCACTTGAGGCTATTTAGGAAAATCTTCAAAGGGAAGGAGCATCATCTGACCCCCTTCCCAAAACTTTGGGACAATATGGTCCCAGGGCAAAATGAGACACAACAGAGGAGAGTCTGTTTTTCAACCTGAATCTGTCCCAAGCTGAATCTGAGGAGACCAATTTAAATGGCAAAAAACATGTGTGATAAGAACATTAAATGCTCTCCCTCCCATAATTTACTGCCTCAAAGTCCATATCCTGAGGCGCTGTTCTTTCAACTAGACTCTCTTTGAGCCTATGCAAACAAAATAAATGATTATCAATGGGGATGGGAGGAGTTACTAATTTCTGTGGGAAGGCTCAATAAGAGGCCAGTATAGGCTGTGAAATCCTCATGGTTGGCATTCTTCATGGAGAACAGTGACGTCCCATGGTGCCTTGTCTTTCCTGGGTCGCTTTTCCTGCTTCTGGTTAAGCACCACTTGCTTAGGTCAGTGTCAAAAGCAATTCTACCACACACAGAAAGTCAGTCTGTCTTCACCCTGTGTTTCCTATATCATTATCTCCTATCACAGCCTTGCTGTCTGTTCAGTCCATGACTGCATGTGACTTTTATTTAGTTATTTTAATTTCATTTGGATTCTACATTCCCCTTTTGGAATTTGTTGCTCAAATTAGGCCTATGGAATCCTAAGCCATTTTCTCTCAAGCCAAGACCCAGCCAAAGGGCCATTTAAACTCTTGTAATGCCAAGCCAAAGGGGACAGCTTTGCCAAGTCTCTTTCACCATTGAGGCTGAAGGAGAGGAACTTCAAAAGGCTATGCCTTGCCTGTGTGGGAGAGAGCCAATGGGCAGAGCCAATGTTTCTGGCTTTTTTCAGCTGACCCCTATTTTTATTTTTTTATTTTTTAAATCAGTTTCAGAAATTTCTCAAGAACATGAAGCTTTTAAAATATATGGTCCAAATATAGTTTCATAATACAGTGAATGGGAAATCAGACATTCTAGCACTTAGTTATTCTTTCCTTGCCCTGTGTACAAAAAGGGGGGGATAATCGGCTCAAGCTGGATTCATTACATCTATACTCCTAATAATGTACTATTTTACAGAGGAAGGCCAATGAATTAAAATTCATCCGACAACTGAGAGTTGTTGTTGTTTTTAATTCACATGTCAGTGATTAGAGTTGTATAATGATAAATTCTGCCTGAATACCCCTATTAAGACTGTATATCCATACACTGAATGCGTAGAAGAAGGGTGAGTTGGTACAGGCTAGATGGCACCAGCACCAGGTAGGGGGGCCAGGGGGTCAAGGCTCCTCCAAAGCTCTGCGGATGCACTCCATGGGGCATCCGCATGACATGTCAGCTCCCCCTCCCCATGGTGTGTGCGAGTGACATCAGCATGCCGTGGGGTGTGCACACACACCATGAGCATGCTGTGGGGTGTGCTGACATCATGCGTCCAAGACATGGTGACATTGCACGGCCCCGGATCCCCTCAAACATGGGTCAGCTTTCAGAAGGCCACACACCAGTCACAGGTGAGGCCAGAAGGAAACCCTATCTGTTTAATGCAGTTGGTATATTCAAAATAAACCTATTTTGAAATGTATCTTCCTTCTATGAAATCTTGGCTGGATTTCATTAAAGTGCTGTACGGCCATTCAAATATCAATTGAAAATAGCATTTTACTATCCCAAATGTAAGTGTAAAATATCATTTTAAGTTGATATTTGAGGGGGGAAATGAAACGAATAGCATAAAACCCATGTTTATTTATCTATTTAGTGCTTAGATATGTACATAATCTTCTGCATAACGGCTCAGAATGTACTGAAACTTTGCTGTTCTGTAATATAGCATGAACACCTAATTAAAATATAGCAATATTCTTTCATAGCATTCCATGGTGGTTTTCCTGTAGGATAGGTAATGAGGAAATGCCAGATAAGTCTGTAAATATTTTTTAAATGGCAGAGATGCAGATTGCGAAATTCTTCCTAGTGTGACAAGAAATTTAAGCAGTGCTAAAAGCTAACTGTCAAAGGCATCTGCAGTGCTAAAACTTGTGCCAAGCCCAAATGCAGCAGTAGCAAAGTTGTTGTAAAATTCACACTGGTGCTGCCATAACTTTCAACACCACTCTTCCCACTATTTGACAGCTTCATTTTGAAAGCTAAAATTTACTGGCAGGATATGGGTAAGAAGCAAGTAACACTGTCTGCATAGAAATTCAGGGATTTTATTTTTTAAAGTGAAGCAAGTGTAAGGAAAAGGTCTGCTGAAAGCAAAATGGATATGTGATACAGATAGGATGAGCTTGAGGATCAAGTGAAGTCTTGTAGATAAATGCAAAACAGCAACAGACATTTGCAGCCCAGCTTCTCTCCTGTTCTTTCTGTGCCATAAAGGTAAAAGTAAAGGTACCCCTGACCATTAGGTCCAGTCATGGATGACTCTGGGGTTGCAGCGCTCATCTCGCTCTATAGGCCAAGGGAGCTGGCGTTTGCCCACAGACAGCTTCCGGGTCAGGCGGCCAGCATGACTAAGCTGCTTCTGGCGAACCAGATCAGTGCACAGAAATGCTGTTTACCTTCCCACTGGAGCGGTACCTATTTATCTACTTGCAGTTTGACATGCTTTCGAACTGCTAGGACCGAGCAACGGGAGCTCACCCCATCGCGGGGATTCAAACCGCCAACCTTCCGATCGGCAAGCCCTAGGCTCAGTGGTTTAGAGCACCGCGCCACCCACATCCCACATCTGTGCCACCCACAGAACAGCTTAATAGGAAGGCTGGCCAGAAAAAAAACCCAAAAACCCATTGCCTGCATGTATTGTCATGCAGTATTTGCAACACTGTAAAAGAGTTTAACCAAAAGATTAGCATCTGCACCTACTACAAAGGAGTAGCTCTTGAAGACCCTTGAAATCACATGAATGGATCAATTAGCAAGACTTTATTCAAATAAAACACCTAGTAGGTCTGTTAATTCTTTCGACATATTTTCAATCCTCCTTGTGACTTTTTGGAACCAGGCTCAATGCTTCTGAGAGAGCAGATTTATTTGTCTTTTCTTTGAAAATTGAACAATTTGGCTATGATACCCTCCTTGTAATGTGTGGTATTGAATTATTGTTTTAGGGTTATGGGTGGGGTTAGGTATTTTTTTTTTGTTTTAATTGCATTGTATTTCTATATGCTGTAACCCAACTTGGGACCTTCTTGAAGGGTGGGTAATAAAAACAAATAATAATAATAATAAATTTTTTAAAAAGTATTTGCTTTGGCTCGGAGATAGCAACTTGCCTAATGATTCCATGACTGCTCTGAGATTTGAAATAAGGAACTTTCCAATACCCTGGTTACACTTTTAACCTCTTTGCTACATGAGGTAAATATAAATGTCAATGTTAATTTTATAGCACTTTTAACATACACATGGAATGCTTTAGAATCTCTCATACTTAACCTTTCTAAAGCCCTGAGATAAAGGGCATTAATATTCCCATTGTACAGATTCCAAACAGAGGTTGTGATACTAGTGACTCATCCAATGCTGTTTGAAGAGTTCATTAGAGGACTTATCAAATATCACCCCTCCAACATAAGGGCTGCAGGGAGAGGGGGAGAGACAGTCCACACATTTGGGCTGAAATGCATGGTAGAGACAATGCAAATATTATGGCCTGCCTTTTTCAGCACCCACCTAACTAAACTGTTATTCAATGCCCACCACAAAGGGTGATAGTGTTGGAACTGACCCCACAGGTAAATTTTTCAACTTGATAAAAAAATATTTTTGCCTGCTCCTTATCTTAAATTCCTTTTCAGTATTCACTACTCAGTTTGAAGGATCTCGTTCTGTTTCTTTGCTGAAACTCCTGAAATGTGCAGCTCTCTGACCTCCTTCTCCAGCTGAAATCCAGATGCTTTCTCATATAACTCCTTCAGCTGAAGAATCAGAAAATAAACTTTCTCAAAGAAAACCTGCAGTCATGTAAATCTTGAGTTTGTTATATACGGCGCATGCTACAAATAATGATGACAGCTGTGGCAGTATAAGCCCGTCATCTCCTGCATGCATAATACATCTCCATCAGTCTGAAACCAATAGAAACCTTGCATATAAATAATTACTGTTGCCATTGCCCAAGAGACTCAAATAACATATATCCAGATAGCTTCTAGAGTTTTAAATTTGTTTAGGCCTAAATATCAGAGGAAAAGGTATCAGCTGGGTAGGATCTGATAGGCAAATAAAACTCATAGTTCCATTTGCCTATGCGATGTTAGCTACTTTTGTAGTTATTGTTCAGGAAACCGTGCCTTGCTTAAATAAATGGGCACACAGTGGAAGACAGGTCTGTGCAACTTGTGTGCCACGAAGCAATATAGTCTGGTGCTGTGAACCTGAAAGCCAACAGTGGCCCACATATGGACACAAAGGGAGAGAGGGCAGTGATGTTTATTGAGGAGGCATTGGTCTCTGGGCTGGATTCATTGGGTCATAAATATGTTGGACAGAATAATTGCAATCCTCCTTGTGATCGAAAATCCTGTTCATGCAGTGTGCCTGATCACAGGGATCATATTTACATTCAGACAAACACACTTACAATCCCCCTTCAGTTCTTTCCACTCATTGTGACAAGGTCTGAGATAGAACCAGCACGTGCATCATCATCCCTTCACTATGAATGCAGTTTAAAAACACCTGAATGGATCCTGAATATCTTGGATGTGTTCCATTGGGGAGGAGAGCATCAAAACAATGGTGCATATCAGTATGCCACATTTGTGTGGTAGATCAGAGCCAGAGTGCTGCTCTCTGTAGCTGCTCTCTGTAGCTTACCTGGATGGCACTGGGTGGGGCAGTGAGGTTGGGGCTACAAAGTCCCGACCTCATCATCACTCTGCCCTACCCAACTGCCATCCAGGTAAGCTGTAACAACCCCAGCTTCTAGTGATGCATATTGGGGAGGCAATAGAATGAAGTGGATGTTTTCTTGAATAAGAAGAATGTACAGGAGTAGGAGCATTCTCATGCTTGAAAGCGGATTGTTAAGCAGTTGCAAAGGAGCTGATGAAAGATTTAGTCCACAAGTTGAGCATGAGAAGGATTGAAACCATATCCTATTTCCTAATTAAAAATGTGATAAAAGGAGATAATGTAAATCTCAAAGATATTGGCCAAAGAAACCAAACTATTTCCTGATTTTCTCTCTGCATCCTCTTATTACTCTTTAAGACTTCCTTATTTAAGGGATATCTATAAAACAAACCGTGAAACATCTATCTGGATTTTCCAGCACAGGGACTCTAGCGCAGACTTGATCCTCAATCTTTGGGGTGAAGTAAAGTTTCCTTTAAAAATGTTTGTAACAAAAACAGTGCCTAAGGGCCGATATGTGTACATGAGTCAAGTCTGCCTGTATACTTTGTTAAGCACAAGAAAGGATATGGGTTCCCATTTTTGTACATGTCATTTTCTAAAATGATTGGTGTTGAGAAATGGATCCACTTTCCCATTAGTTTCTATGCCTAAGGGTGTCTTGCGGCACGTCTGCACTACAAATTGACAGCCTGCTTCTAAGGAACTACAGCATCAGCTGAAGTTTTTCCACTTCTGTAGCCCAAGCAGCTTGCTAAACTTGGGCATTTCTTGATCTTACCACAGGCAAAGCCTTTCACTCCATGGCAGCTCATAACATGCTGCAGAATTCAAATACAGCAGCCTCCACATCTCATGACCTACCAAAAGCAGCCCAGTAACCATGAATCTTCAGCTCACCACAACCCATTTTTGCAGCCGAGCAGCATATTAGGTCTCTTGGTGGGCCACCATTCATGGTTGATGAGCTGCATTCAGCTTGGTGAGCCACAGCACAAATTGTGGCGGCCTGCTCCATTTGGAGTTTTGGATTCTGCAGCATACTTGGAATTCTGAGGAATGACAGCCAAAATGTTTGGATATTGGTTTATATATTGATACCTGCATTGTGTTCTGTTTTCTAATTAATGTCCTACATATTTATTTGGGAGAGTTCAGGGGAAAGAGCCTGTTTATCAACAAATGATAGCATGAGAAGCTAATGTGGATCTTTCTCCCTTCCCTCTGCCCTCAGGTAACAAGTTCTGGGTCTTCAAGGACACTACTCTCCAGCCAGGATATCCTCACGATTTGATAACATTGGGCAGTGGGATTCCACCCCATGGTATTGATTCAGCAATTTGGTGGGAAGACGTTGGGAAAACCTACTTCTTCAAAGGAGATAGGTTGGTATATTCATCCTGGAAGGGACTAATCAACCAGTTAGTTTCACAGCATTTGTGTATGACTGGTCATGTTCCTTTGTTTTCTAATGGCCTTGTGAAAAATATTGCACACATGGAATTTTTAGTGTTGGGTTGACTTTTTACGTCATACAGCCTATTTCAAGGCTTTTTATGTATGCTTCCACACAGGTTAAGACCCATATCTTTTGTGTTTGCCCAACTATTATAAATCTTCTCTGTCAAGGGTAGCAAGTCTCTTGAGGTTTCGGGTTCTACTGTGCATGTTCATTTGTCAGTTATTTTCATTTAGCCTGCAGTTAATTGTTTTATATACATCTTACAGGTTGTGTCAAATAACTTCAGAGACCTAGGTACTGAAAGTTTTCAATGAATTTGCTTATTTTTCTTTCTCCTTTCACTTCTGTGCTCATACATTTGAAATCCTAGCACAAAAGAACTTAGGGTCACAACACTGAAAACAATGTGTTACAATTTCAGTATGAGTTTGGCGACAGAAATGGAGGATGACAGAAGACCTACAATCTGCTTCGTACTCTCAGAGCAGTTTAGCTTTATGCATTATGTTATTTGTGCGAAGCAAGTATTGTGCATGGATTGCTTCTAAAATGAACTATGACTTTTGTTAATGCATTGTTTTAATCCTCAGTGGTCTTGGTAGTTAAGCAGGGTTTACATCAACATGGCAAATAAGAACTGATAGAAGAGGAAGGAGATTTAGTTCTACCTTGCTCCAGTTCCCTGCTGCTCTGTCTCTCCAACTTCCTGCTGCCTTATTTTGGACCAAGATGAAGCTGTGGCAAAGATTGGTCCTAGTGTTTTGTCCTTCTGCAGAAAGATAGCAGAGAGCAGAACATCTAGTACAGGGGCACGAATCAATTCCCCCTTGGACCCTAAAGGCGATGGGAAGTCATGTTGTGACTTCCATCTGTCGTAAGGGGGGACCTTGGCACCAGCAAAATATTTTTCTGCCTAGCTCCATGTTTTCTACTTTGATAGTATCTCAATGATTTCAACCTTTCACACGGGAGATATGTATGGAGCTACCTTAACACTGAGATGTCCTTGCTTATTTGGAAGCTCTGTGTGAGATTTGTAGCTCCTGAATGTGTAGCACTGACCAAAGTGCAACTCCTGTTGCCTAGATGCTTATAGAAATCGCAGGAGAAAGGACTTTTCCTCATTTCCTTCATGGTCAGGTCACAGCTGTGCAGCTGTAAATAGGTATGGGCCTTCCTCTGATATTCAAATCCACTTGGAAACACTTGAATGTATAGAAACTCTCAGTATATTGAATAACACTGTGTATATATGCAATTCAGGGAATGAACCCTGTGTGTGTAACTAGATTTCCTGGGTTTTTTCTCATACACACACACACACACACACTTTTCAGCATAAAATACAATAAAAACAGATTAATCAAAATGAAAATAAAACAGGAAATAACATAATAGGAAAAAAGAGAAAGAGGAGAAGAAAGAAAAAAATACAAATCTCTCTGGCAGAAGTAGAACTTAACGCTTGTATCACACAAAAGGGTATGGACCTTCCCAGCAGACACCTGGTAGCTTCCCTTCCTTCTCCCAGCCTCCCACCTTGGGAGATCTCCCCTTCCCTGTCTCTCATACAGGATCTTTCACCTTCAATCCATCACCTTCCTGTGCATTTCTCAAAAAATAAAACACAGGCAAAAGTAGAGTGGATAGAAGGGAAATGTGAAAGAGAAAACACAAGAAATTATGAAATAAGAAATAAAGATAAAAATAAATAAAAATAAAGAGAGACAGAGAAGAATATAGGCAGTGGGAGCTCTGTGGAGTGTGTGAGACTCTCAGTTGCATCCCTGCAAGCATGCATGCTGTTTAAATCTTTTCCCCAACTGTGCTGCTAATTTTGTTTGCCTTTCTGAGCTATATGAGTCTATATTATGAAGACTGCCACAATCAGTTTTATAAATGGAGTCTTCTTATCTGTGTACCAGCATTGGGAGAAGAAGCAGGCAACATCTTGACGCCTGAAAAGTATGTTTAATTTCAAGCATATTGTAATCAGCATCTACTGTGAACAAAACCTGTCCTATAATTTGTCTCCTGCAGATAGGGAAATTTGTTATTTTTTTAAAAAAAGTTTATTCCTGGGCAACAGTTTTCAACCTGCAGGTTATTGGGACCATGGCAATGGTTGGCATCCTGTTTCTGCATTTGTGACTTACCGATACACTTTCTCCAAGTTTTATTCAATTGAGGTTTTGTATAGTAGGTTTATTTCCAAAGGCAGCTATGCCAAGTCAAGGTCTTCCTAAAATACTATTAGCTTAAACAATATACTTTTTATATTAAAAAAATCAACCTAGAGAGAACTATCAAAGGAAACTTCTGCTGATGGAGAGGCTGCTACTTAGAACTGTAACAAGCATAATGAGCCTCAGCAGGACATAAATGCAATACAGTATGTAAGAAGAAGATCGAAGAACATGAGCCATGCCAAGATAATTGAGCTATTACAGGATATTGACCACCAGTGGGAATAAGCCCATATCCCACTAAGCTTCACAGTACATATTGTTTATATCACCTCCCCCCCCCTTCTTAATGTAATGTTAGAGTTGAATCCTCCTGCTGGTTTTAATTGCATAAATAAGCCTATTACGGTTTTCTTTCTGAATTAGGACAACCCACCGTTGCTTCTTTAGTAGCAATGAGGTTGTCAGGCATGAAAGAGACAGGCGAGAGGTGATGCCAAAGTCAAAGGAGCAAAATGGCCTCCCTGCTAAGACTGTGAAAATATACTGTAGTCCTCTTAGGAGAAAAAATGTGCCAAGGAAAAAAGTCCCAAGGAAGTGATGTAAATAGAAAAGTACACAACCATGCTGGATAAATCCGTGCTGATTTTTCTACTGAGTACAATCTTGAATTAATCCCATGAAGTGGGGTTTGCACTGCAGAACTCAGTTAAATTTGCTAGAGCTGTGCAAGAGACAGTGCCATAGGGCTTTATCTATACTTTGCTTGAATGCCTGTTGGTTTGTTGTTGGTTTTTTTTTGGTTTTTTTTTTTTTAGAAAAACAAACAAACAAACCAGTTGGCTCTCTTCCCCTTATTACCCTGTTTCTGAACTCATTTGCAGCTTTGTAATTAGAGGCCATGGTGATCACAACCCATTTTATCATTGAATTTTGCCACTAGTGAATCTATTTTCTGTGCATGGAAAGATGGACTTCGTTTGTTCAGTGATTTTAATCTATGTGCAGGCAGATTCTGTGCAGCCTTCCTCTAAAAAAAATAAAATCCTGAGAATTAAGCTCTGTGTTTGATTTGGTTTATACATCATCATCATCATTTTATTTTATTTATTCATTTTGTATACTACCCTTCATTTGTACATCTCAGGATGGTTGACAATGTAAACATACAAGATAAAAACATAAACTATATACCGGTAATTAAAACAGGAGCAAAACAAAAACAATAAATACCCTCCCCCATACAATATAATTTTTGGGTATTTATATAGTGCTTAAATCTAATAGTACACAGGTAACTCAACACAATAAGGATTAAAACTATAAAAACAGAATTCAGTTAAAATACCTACTGGAATCTTCTTTCTTCTTTGGCAATCAGTCGTAGCTGAGTAAGATTGTCTTCTATGAATACGGTTTTAACAGTGAGTCCCTAAGTGACTGTGGAGGCCAATTCTGAATCCCCACACCGTTCCACACTGGGGACATAGGTTTCTGGGTGGGAGTTGATCAAGGTGAGGGTTTGCCAAATGTGCCTTCCTCTTAGCACATTTCTCCCTTTCGTCCTGAGTTCAAGTGTCTTCAAACCCCATGACGCCTTTGG
This sequence comes from Lacerta agilis, assembly GCF_009819535.1. Lineage (NCBI taxonomy): Eukaryota > Metazoa > Chordata > Lepidosauria > Squamata > Lacertidae > Lacerta > Lacerta agilis. The sequence goes on along the minus strand of NC_046318.1, from coordinate 60,259,029 downwards.
TAAAGGCTGTTCCCCAACTGGAGTGCTCGCAGACCAGCATTTCCCAGTTGTCAGTGTTTATACTACATTTTTTTAGATTTGCCTTGAGAAAGTATTTAAACCTCTTTTGTTGACCACCAGCATTGCGCTTTCCATTTTTAAGTTCGGAATAGAGTAGTTGTTTTGGAGGACGATAATCAGGCATCCGCACAACATGACCAGTCCAACAAAGTTAATGTTGAATAATCATTGCTTTGACACTGGTGATCTTTGCTTTTTCCAGTAAACTGACATTAGTTCACCTGTCTTCCCAAGTGATATGCAATATTTTTCAGAGACACCATTGATGGAATCTTTCGAGGAGTTAGAGATGACATTTATAAGTGGTCCATGTTTCACAAATGTAAGGTTGGTAGTACAATAGCTTTGTAAACAATCATTTTGGTTTCCCTGAGAATGTCCCAATACTCAAACACTCTTCACTTCAATCGGGAGAAAGCTGCACTCGCAGAGCTCAGGCAATGCTGGATTTCAGCATCAATGTCAGCCCTTGTGGAAAGATAGTGACCCAGGTAGAAGTGATCAACATTTTCCAATGTTACACTGTTAAGTTGGATTTGTGGCGCTGCAGAGGGGTTGTTTTGTGCTTGTTGGTGCAGCACTTTGGTTTTTTGGATGTTCGTAAGCTTCTGTGAAGATATTTAGGATGATTTGGAGGTCATCCTCTGAGTGTGCACACACTATGTTTTCATTAGCATATTGAAGCTCAATGGTGGAAGTTAGGATAACCTTACTCTTTGCTTTTAACCTACTCAAGTTAAATAACTTTCACATCTGTTTGATATATGATGTCTACCCCGGTGGGGAGTTTCCCTTCAACAAAGTGTAGGAACATGACAATGAAAATAATAAATAGAGTTGGCACGATAACACAACCCCGTTTAACATCTGATCCCACTGTGAATGGTTCACTTTGAGAGCCATTGTTATCTGCAATTGTTGCTGTCATATTATTGTGGAGGAGCCAGAGGATGTTTACAAATTTATCTGGGCAGTCAATTTTCAGAAGGACAGTCCACAGGGCATTACTATTTACAGTGTTGAAGGCGTTAGTCAGGTCAATAAGCTGTTGAGTGGTGAAAATCATGTCCACTGTCCCCCTAGAAGGCCGAAAACCATTTTGGGATTCAGGAAGTGTAGCCTCAGATATAGTTAGAAGGCAGTTTGCTAAGATCCTTGCAAGAATTTTGCCGGCTGCAGCTAATAAAGAGATGCCTCAATAGTTTCCACAGTCCATTCTATCACCTTTTTTAAAAAGGTTGATAATTTTGGCATCCCTAAAGTCTGCTGGGATCTGCTCTCTCTCCCAGATTTTTTCAATGAGCTTGTGAAGTTGTTGTGTAAGTTCAATTCCACCCACTTTGAAGACATCAGGTCCACTGGCTTTGTTGTTTTTCATTTGGTTAATAGCTGTACACAACTCTCCCAGATTTGGAGATACTGAAAGCTCATCTCTAATTTGTTTTTGTGGGATTTTTGAGAGGACCTCAGCAGCTGTGGCTAATTCAATAGCTTCTTTATCTTTTAGAAGTGTGGTACCGTAGTGGGCATATGCCATAATTTATTGGTCCATAGGTGGTCGTTGTGACTTTAAAGCAACTCTGTGCATCATGAGTGTCGGCCAAGTGCTGAATCTCTTGAGCTTTTTTAATCTACCAGGTGTTCTTTAGTTCTCCGGTTCTTCTTTGAACCTCAGCCTTAGTGTTGGCATAGGTTCCCCCCCCTTAGTGGCACAGTTTCTATCTCTTTGCCAGATCTGAAAGGCCTTCCTTTTCTTCTCAATAATATGTTCAATCTCACTATCATTCTCATCTCACCAGTCCTGGTGTTTGAAATCCTTACTGGAATAAAAGCCTTCAGTAGGGACTAGAAGTTTGAATGGGAGGGGGGTTGGCAGACCTCAACTGGAAAGGAGTTCCATAAAATTGGGTCCACAGCATAGCTGTCAACCTTCCTTTTTTCGCATTGGGAAACGGCACTGGAATAATGGAATTTCCCGCAAAAAATAATGGAATTTCCCGCAGCTATGGTCCACAGTATGGAGCACACAGCTCCTGGAGAAAATGAGCCATGCACCTGACCACTAAGGTCCCCCAAAGACCTCAGTTATTGGTCATATTGCCATTAAGTAAATCAAATTTACTTCTGAATTAGCATGTCTCAGACTGTTTTGTTAAACCTCTGATGAATTGAGAACTTAAGATAGCCTCCATGTCTGAATCATGTGAAGAATATAGTCTATAGTTACCAGGGGGATGGGTCCACAATGTTAACCAGTTCCCCAGCATCAGGGATGCTCCTGCTCCTGCTGGGACATCTGTTGTGAAGAAGTCTATGGATAGGCTCACATACAGGCTTCTTTAGAACAGACATCTAACCTAATGCATAGATGTCTAGGGGTGGTCGAGCAATAAGGCAACATTCCCCAGTAATGTTATGATGTGATTAATACCTGAGGAAGACTAATGCATATTGCATTTGCTGAGTGTAGGATCAAATGGTCATTTTCAATGAAAATTATACAAACTGCTTTCTTATTTTGAAACACCCCCCTCCCATGTGTGTCTCTTCATTCATATGTAATTTCTAACACATAGTTGTGACCAAAAGTGAATTTTTATTGACTGTGAAAATACTGCAGAAAGACCACTCATCTCTTTTCTCACCTGTCATAAAACATGAAGAAAAAACAGTTTTATTCATGCTTTAGGGAATGGATAGAAGCCTTTTTTTCTAATAACTAAAATGACTTCGTCTCAAAACATCGCACATGATTTTAAGCTTAATCTTGAAAACAAAAAGCCTTTGGCAGATCAACAACAAAATATATTTGGCATGCACAGTGAACTTCTGCTGGGAGGAAGCCTCTAGAATAAAGATTTATTTTTTAGAAATATTATGGGGAAAACCCAGCAATTTCTATAAGATATGCTGCTCAATTCAATGCACATGGAAGAGCACCCAATTTTTTTCTGAAAGGCTCACTGTCATGCAGGTGCAGGTGGAAGTACAGCTGCATATTTAAAGCCAGATTTTTAAAAAAGCAATGATAAGCAGGATTGAAAAAACCCTGAACTGATAGGGCAGATGTTTTGGCTTAGTCCTTCCTTCATAACCGACCCTTTGTGTGGCCTAAAAAGTTGTAGCCCACTTTGCTTTGGCTGGGACAACACTGCGGCTGCCTCTACCTTTTGGTGCTGAGCACTGCTCCCAGCACATTGCAAGAACATGGTTAAGCAATCACAAGCAGTCCAAAGAATAAGCAAAATCTGGTAACCACCCAACCAACAAGACTCCATCTTCTCAGGATTCAGACTCACTGTGTTGCCCCTTATGCAGTCTAATGGGACGTGGGTGGTGCTGTGGACTAAACCACAGAGCCTAGGGCTTGCTGATCAGAAGGTCAGAAGGTCGGCAGTTCGAATCCCCATGATGGGGTGAGCTCCCGTTGCTCGGTCCCAGCTCCTGCCCACCTAGCAGTTCGAAAGCACATCCAAGTGCAAGTAGATAAATAGGTACCCCTCCAGCAGGAAGGTAAACACCATTTCCATGTGCTGCTCTGGTTTCGCCAGAAGTGGCTTAGTCATGCTGGCCACATGACCTGGAAACTGTCTGCGGACAAATGCCAGCTCCCTCGGCCAGTAAAGCGAGATGAGCCACACAACCCCAGAGTTGTCTGCGACTGGACCTAATGGTCAGGGGTCCCTTTACCTTATGCAGTCTAACATTGCGCCCAGATACCCCTCTGGGTCTTTCACAGCTTCTCCTGATTCAGATGTAACAGAGAAATAAAACTTCACATCTTAAGCATATTGACAACACCTTGCCTTAAAATAATATTGAAGTGTAATCTTGTGCACATTACTCAGAAGTAAGGTCCACTGTGTTATGTGGGGCTTACTCCTGAGTAAATATGCATAGTATTACAGCCTTAGTGACTCTGAATTTGTGCACTGCTGCTGCTGTTGTTGTTTTGTTTTACTGCAAATATTTCTCTGTACCCTGATTTAGCATGTACAGAATTCGGCATATTGAATTATTTAATGCATATTGCATGATTGGGTAACAAAAGACTCCTGTAAAGCATTCATAAGAGAAGAGTTAAGATTGCTGTGGGAACCTTAACTCAGAGTTTAATGGCTTGTGTGTGATTAAAACTTCAACTGAAACATTACTATGGATCTTTGCATATAATGTTCCTCCTTGTGCGGCTTTGTAGAACCCCTAGGCATCAGAATTGTTCTGATTATGCAAAAGGCGCTTGTTGATTTGGTTTTCAAACTAGGCAAATCTTTTTATCTACTGTGCGCTTACTAGAAACAGCTGTCCAATCGGCAAGCAGATAAAACGCCTTTGTTACCTGGGAATGTACCTAAAGCGGGAAGGATGTTTTTGCCCTGATTTCATAATTTCACTCAGTGTTGTCTTTTCTGACATTGAAAATAAGCATTCATAAATGCATATTCTAATCTTGTAGCTTTGTTTATTAGGTACTGGAGGTACAGTGAAGATATGAGAACTATGGATCCTGGTTATCCCAAACCAATCACAATATGGAAAGGTATCCCGGATTCACCTCAGGGAGCCTTTGTCCACAAAGAAAATGGTGCGTAGCTTCTTGTGCATGTTATTGCTTTTTAATAAAACAATCTTCCTGATCTGCAGGCCATCTTTTGAGTACCTCACTTTTTCAAGCTGTGCTTTGCTACCTGAATTTACACTGCTTTGTAACCCCATGTCAGCACACCTATAAATTGATGCATTTGGATTTCTGAATTTTTAAAATATTCTTCTTGTTCTCAAATTGTTTCCATATTAATCTTTGAATGCAGTGATTGGGAATCCCCTCTTCTTTCTTCAGACTCATAGATCAAGATGGTGGAACAGGGGAAGTGTAAATATACATTTCTCCCCATGTCATTCGCTCACTGAAAATTTGCCACCCAGAGCTGCTATTTGCTACAGATTACAATAATATAGTGTCATTTCCAAATTAATCCAGAATGGGATTTTCTTGTTAGAGTTTGTCCATCTCTTGTGTATGCTGTTTCTCTATCACTTTCAGCCTTATTCTCCAAACACTGGTTCACCGCTTCTGGATTTAGTCTGGAGTCTAATTTGCTTGCGTTGTGCAATTTTTTCCCTCATTGGCTTTATCAAGGTGAATCTACTTTTGTGCTGTGGAGCACACAATTGCAAACTGTTGTCACAGGTCCATTGCTATCTGATGCAAAATAAAGAAGAACAAAGGATGACCCAATGGTTTTGAACCTAAGTTTACATTAGTACTAAATTACTTATTGCAAAGGTATAGCTAAACTATATTGCACATTTATGTAACCACTATAACCCCTGGACTAAGACGAAGCACCATAGACTTTTCTTGATGCTGAAAGATGTCATTATGTGCATATTAATTACTGCCCTTAACAATTTGATGGTCTTGAGAGTGAAATAAAGATATGGGATTGCAACTAGTTTCACTTGCTACGTCCCTCTAGCTCTGCGCATGTGATTGATTTAACAGAGATTGGGTTTTTTTTTTCTTCCCTCAGGACATGTCTCCCGTGTAAAAGATTATGAGGCATTTCCCCCTAGTTTAGAAACTTTATTCCTTCCTTTGGCTCAAATATCTAATTTCTGCAGACAACATTTTCTTCTCGGAAATACTCTTAATCATTTCCTTGCTTTAAGTCTGTTTCACCCATCAATAGAAAATCTTTCCTGAGCTGAGCATTTTGGGTGGGTGAGGGCAGAAGTTTCTTTTTTTGCAGCAGGAAACTAGTTTGTGCAACACTGTGTTATTAAATTTATTGCCATAAAAAACTAGTTTTATTTGTGTGTGCATATATATATATACTCATATGTCTCTATAATGGCTTGTGTTAAAGTATATATAGTATCTGATGCACTAGGTATGATTGGATATGCATTTCAAATAAATTGGGCTCCAGTGTAAATACAGAGTGCTAAATGTGTCAAGGCATCTTCATTCATTTCTACAAGGTGTCTGTGAGGTTGGGGAGAGCATTCCCAGATTCACAGCAGTGAATGGTGCTGTTGTTGCACACAAATATTCTCTATATGTGGATCAGAGCTGATAAGAGTAATCTCATGCTGTATTAGCTGGCTTCCTTAAATGTATTACATTTAACCAATAAACATGCAAGTAGGAGTTGTGGACATATCACAAGTACAGTGGTACCTTGGTTTTCAAATGTAATCCATTCCGGAAGACGATTTGACTTCCAAAACGTTCAAAAACCGAAGCATGCATTTCCGTCCGGAAAAATCAATACAGAAGCCACGTGGCACATTTGGTTTCCGAAAAGTTTTCAAAAACCGAAGCAGTTACTTCTGGGTTTTCAGTGTTCGAAAGCTGAAACGTTCAACTTCCAAGATGTCCAAAAACTGAGGTACCACTGTATTTTCAGTGCATCATATTGACGTGCAAGTAAAGCCTTTGCTGCACCTTGTAATCACTATAATATAAAGTAGGGTTGCCACCCATCCTTAGAAAATGTGACCGTCTCTGTTTTGGACAAAAGTGTCCCCTGCCCTGTGTGGACTTCAAACAGGAGACCTTTTCCCCAACATTTGAGTTCATCCTCCTCAAAATATGTGGGGAGAGGGTGGGTCCAGTGAAGAGTGAGAGAGAGGGTTTACGCAGACAGGGCAGAGGGTAGATCCCATTCATTGGTTGGCATCACCTGTCCATCTCCCTTCTCCTCACCCACTGTCAATATACCTGAAGGAGCATCTCCACCGCCATCATTCAACCCAGACTCTGAGGTCCGGTTCCAAGGGCCTCCTTGCAGTTCCCTCACTGTGAGAAGTGAAGTTACAAGGAACCAGGCAGAGGGCCTTCTCAGTAGTAGTGCCTGCCCTGTGGAATGCCCTCCTATCAGATGTCAAGGAAATAAACAGCTATCTGACTTTTAAAAGACCCTGTTTAGGGAAGTTTTTAATGTTTGATGTTTTATCATGTTTTTAACATTCTCTTGGAAGCCACCCAGAGTGGCTGGGGAAACCCAGCCAGGTGGGCAGCGTGTAAATAATAAATTGTTATCATCATCATCATCATCATCATCATCATCATCATCATCATCACCATCAATGTCCTCGCCACTACTATATCTACTGTATTATCCCCACAACCCCAGGAGCACCCCTCCCTTCCTTAACACTGTCATGCATGAGAGAGAGATGGCTGGTCCAAAATGGCAGCTGCTTCGCTGTCGGTGCAGTTGATGAGGAACGCGGCCCGGCGTAAGCGACAATAAAGAGAAGGGGAAAGAAGTGGTCTCCTCCACCCATTCTTTCCTTCCCTCTCGCAGGTGCTCCTCTTCAGCCCCACCACTTGGTCCCCTCCACCACCCTGCCCTCACCATTCCTCCACCCTCCTCCTCCGTGTTCTTCTGCTGCCAGCATGAGTGAGAGGCTGCAGCTGCAATAATTTCCTTTTTTTAAGGTGTAAATAGTTGTGCATTACAGGAAAAAAATGGACTTCCATATTTTCAGTGCAGGTCAGTAAATTTTCTGTGAAGGGCACCTGTGTGTCTGAAAACATACAGTAAATGAATGCCTGGAAACCTGAACCAATTGCACTTCACAGCAGAGTGTTTCCGAGGCATTTTGAGATGAGTGGGTTCTCTTGAAATGTTTCAGCAGAATCACGGTCAATTCACTGAGGAGACATGGGGATTCATTCTTTTTCTGTAATGTGTGAAGTAGCCCTGAGGTCACACTGAACTTCATAGGTTTTCAGTTACTAAAATAACAGCAAAGATATAAGAGACCTAGGCAGACAATACAATTAAGGAGTAAGCCGTTTTTGCCTTTGTGTTGTGTTGTTGTTAATGTCGTTTCTTCGAGGCTAAATGTAAGAAATCCTCTGGGCTCTCAGAGAAGGAAAACTAAGTATTGAAACTTGCCTGGTGAAGCCTGCAAGGAACAGTGCTGTGAATTGTCCCCCAAAGTCAAGATCACTGCATGGCTCAATTGGTGATTGCATCAAGAGACAATGAAACAAGCAAATGAGAAACCCCACAACCTACTTTCAGAGAACTCTGGTGGATTTTTGCCTGAAACCATTTCTCTCCTACTCTTCAGATAAAGATTTGACTTGAAATTGTACCAGATAGCTTTAGGGGAGAAACTTCAGAGGAACTGCTTCCAATTAAACAACATCTTTCATTAATAAAGCGCTAATCCTTTTAGCTTCCTAGTTCATTTTTGGGGAGGGGAGAAACATTTGTGTTGCTTGATTAAAAACAACAGAAACTGAGATACAAGTCTCCTATTCTTACATCTACTGTTGAAACCTTCTTAATAGTAAGAAACATCTTCAACAGGAGCAGCTCAGCTTGAGAAAAAAAAGATGTGTAAGCTTTTGAGTTACGCAGAAAGCTTTAGAAGAAAGTTTTATAGATTTTGGCAGGACTTGGGGCAGAATTATGCATTACAATTAGGTAAGGGGAGCAGCAACCAAAAATGACATCTCTCCCTATTTCAAGTTCTCTCCTCCTTCACTGTAACATGCAGTATATTTTACAACATCATCAAATTATGCATTTTCCAACCCCAACCAGCAGCAGTGAGCAAATTATGCTGATTTTCAGTGGCACACTTGATGTAAACATATATTATTTTGTTAAATGCCAAAAAGAGGTACTCCGGTTGTTTTCATATAAATTGCCAACCTTGTGGATGACTCTTGTGGGAGCAGGAGACCTTTAGATGGCTGAGAGTAATGGGGCAGAAGGATAGGTCACAGGAATATACTGGTTCATGATGGTTGAGAGATAACATGGAGAGAAGGCCAGGAAGGGACTGGGTGTTTGTGCTGGACATGGGAGGAAACAGAAAGTCACACAGACTTTGACGAGGAATGTTGTTTGAACAACAAACAAGGTAAATGATTTTGTGGTAGAGTTTGGAACAGAGTTGAGAAAAGGTGTGAGAATGGAAATGCAGAGAATATTGCAGTGGGTCAAGGTAAGAGATGATTGGAAGTGTATTAGAGATTTTGCTGAGGAGGCAGAGAGGTAGGGCTGTGTTTTTGCAATGTTGTATCAGGAGAAGCAGCACAACTAGCTGAATATAAGAAATAAAGAAGGAGGGGTCAACAGGATATATATTGTCAATTAATGTGGAAATAATATTTAAGGAGAAAGTTTTGGGGAGAAAGACAATTTCCATTGTGTTACTGTTTTCTAGTAATGGACAAATTTATGAGATAATAAACTCTGCAACAGTCCCAAGTACCCCATGCAATATCTTATGCTCTAGAATTTCTGAAGGATAATTAAAATAAGTAACAGCAATAGCACAAGATTTTTATATTATTCCATCATGAAACTAACGAAAAATGGTGATGGGTGAAAGTGTTTGGGTCTATTTTGAATAGAAAATGAGATGCTCTAAAGAGGTTTGTCCTCTCTGCAGTGCAATTTCAAAAAACCCATTTTTGTGTAAGCAGTTGAAACTAGCATCTAACCTAAACTTTCCAATTAGTACTATTTGCATCACAAATGAAGCCCATTCATTTTCTTTTCTTTTCTGGGGACCTATAATACTGCAGAATGCAAACTGTGACATAGTAAAGATAGAGAAAGCTCCAGCTATTTGTGCCCTGTTTTTAAACAGTAGGAGGAAGTTCACCCATTGTGAAAGTTTGTTTCAGACTGGATCACTGCCACTTTTCATCTGGGCCAGTCAAATGCTTTGGATTATTTGGCAGGAAAACAGCATTTCTGCAATTAGGCACCATTTTTAATTATCCTGGATTGCACTTGAATGATCAAATTCTAGCTCCCCGCAGAAAATCTGAAGCTGTGCACACCTGCTTTCCATTGGCAGAGTTAATACAGCATTTCCTCTCAAAGACATAGAAGAAACAGGGAACAGAATCAGGCCAGACAGTCGAGACGGAGGAGCAATCTAGGTGGGTCTAGCACAGTGCTGTAATTTGCTATAATTGACCAATGTTCCTAAGCTGGTTAGGGGCTCTTTGAGCAAACAGGACTCAGGGTGAGCATAATTTATGATCCTATTTAAATGTCAGTTTTAAATAAGGATCTTAAATCCCCCCACTGGTCTAAATGCATCCGTCTTGGTTGTTTCATAAAGTTAGGGAAGATAGGCATTTAGGACATGACATAAGCTAAACTATGCTTCAATCTGCCCCACTTAAATTAATGGGACTTTAAAAAATCACAGCTTTGTTGGGTTATCCATATACAGTTTCCTGTGCATAACAAAGGATTGCTTTGATACATTGGTTTCTCATCAGATGTACTTTTTTCAACATACAGACATGTCTTTGTTGAAAAAACCAACACGCCCTATAAAGCTGTCGGGGAAAAAGAATGTTCTGTGAGGGAAGGGCTATTCCGATTATCTTTTTTCTTTTTCTTTTGAGTATGTATATTGGGAACGCATGACAGCATTATGATAGGAACATATGAAGCTGCTGAGTCAGACAACTGGTCAATTTAGCTCAGTATTGTCCAGTGCTTTTTTTTTTCCTTAAAAAAAATGTTTATTTTGACTCAAGAAAATCACCATTTTATAGTTCAAATCAGGAAAAATAAACAAAAGTACAAAGTTTCACAAAATTTTTAGGGGTATGCGTACCCCAGCATCCCCCTCAGAGAAAAAGCATTGGTATTGTCTATGCAGATAGGGGTACAGTACTGTATTTCCCAAACCTGCAGCTAGAATTGTGACAAAGTTTATTCAACAGACAAATTCTGTTGAATATAAAAATTAAGGTTTATCTAATTTTGAAAACTTGTTTTAAATCTCAGTTTGGTACAGTAAAGTGTACTCAAGGCCACTCACAATAAAACCACAACTAAAATCCTAAAATACAAACCAACAATAAAATAGTTTTTTTTAAAAAAAATCCCAGCAGGCCATATTAGGAGAATGCTTTCTGGAATAAATACCAGAAAAATGTATCAGAAGAGGCCTAAATATATATTACAGTAGCATTTCACACAACAGAAGCTGAAAAGCATGTTTGATGACAAGTATGGGGTTTCTAAAGCTCTTTTCTACCATCCTTTGTATTTATCCACTAATCAGATGTTGTTGGGAGTTAATGTTCAGCCATGAGGTTTCTAAGTACTTGTCAGGTACAAGTTTTAAAATGCAGGGTGTAGCAAAGATTTTTTTCCCCCACAATATTGGCAGAATTCTGTACAGTCAAACCTCAGTCCCCGAACGCCTCTGTTATCTTACGTTTCGGCTCCCAAACGCCAAATACCCGGAAGTAAGGTTTTCAAATGTTTTTCAGAAGCTGAACGTCCAACACAGCTTCTGCTTGAGTGCAAGAAGCTCTTTCAGCCAATTGGAAGCCACGCCTCAGTTGTCGGATGTTTTGGAAGCCAAATGGGCTTCCGGAACAGATTACGTTAGACAACCGAGGTTTGACTGTATTCCCTTTTGTGCAGAATGGTTCAATGAAGAGATGGGAGATTTGAAGCAATTGTTGCTGCAAACAAAGTATGCAGTAGTGAGGTCCTATTGGGTGGATATTGGCAATGGCGGGATACGTTTTATTAATTTCCAAATGTCAGTTTTAATCCTGCTTGTTAACTCCACAGTTTCAGTAGCTCCTTGTCTTTTGTTGACTTTGGACACAACTAAATTACAGCTCATTGAAACATTCGCACTTTTGTCCCTCAGGCTTCACGTATTTCTACAAAGGCAAAGAATACTGGAAATTCAACAACCAGATGCTCAAAGTGGAACCTGGATATCCCAGATCCATCCTAAAGGATTTTATGGGTTGTGATGGACCAGCAGACCGGGACAAAGACCGACACAGCCCTCAGGATGACGTAGACATTGTCATCAAACTGGACAACACAGCCAGCACTGTGAAAGCCATAGCCATTGTCATTCCCTGCATCCTGGCCCTGTGCCTCCTTGTCTTGGTTTACACTGTGTTCCAGTTCAAGAGGAAAGGAACACCCCGCCACATACTGTACTGCAAACGCTCTATGCAAGAGTGGGTGTGATGTAGGGGTATGTCTCTCTCTCTCTCTCTCTCTCCCTCTCTCTCTCCTAGGAGTTCGTGGTAACTTGAGATCAACAGAAGAGCTGTTATGCAGTTTCCTATCTAGGAGCAGGCATCTGTCCAGCCCCTCGACCAGGGCTGATCTTTAAAACCCAGGGGGCTGCCTGCACCCTGCACAGGAAGTAAGAGTTCACTCCAGTGGGAAGCTTCCATCGTAAACAGTATCTGCCGTTCCTCCAGTTCTTTTGTCTTTCTTTGTCATTCGGTTCTAGCCTTTTTCCTCTCTGCACGCTCAATACACCCAATGCAAAACTATCGGGATTTTTCCATAAAGAAGAGGAAATATTACAGCAAAAATATGGGAAAAAAGAAGCATCTCCAGTGTCTCTGTTGGGGTTTTTTTCCTGTCCCCTTTGAAGCCTGCTCCCCTTTGAAAGAGTTTTGCGTGAGGTTTAAAAAATAAAAAATGTAATCATTTTTTTTTTTTTAAAAAGAGAAAAGATAGAGCAACTATAACACAACAATCACAATGGAACTTTCAGGAAGTGTGAAGACCCAAAACAGCTTTGTCTCCAAAGAGGATTTGCTTTCTGTCAGCTACGGATATAGTCCTATACTCCTACTCATAATTTTTGTTAAGTGGGAGACCAGGATGACACACAGGAATTCAGACTGTTTGGACAGCCATTTTCCAACAAATAAGGGGCCAAAATATCTGCAATATAGTAACAGCCTTAATGATACATTCATTTTGTGTTTTATACAGCTGTTCTGAGCTATGTCCTCAATGTTTTAACACATTTATATTCATTACTATATTCAGATAGTATCTTTTTTATTGATTGGTTTGGATTTTGTTGGTTTCCTGCCTCCTCCTCTTCTTTTTCTTTCTTTCTCCCCCTGCTCCCCCCCCCCCCGAGCTGTACCAGGCCAGCAGCCCCAGGCCTTCCATAGGTCTGTCAAGAACACTTAATGTTGAAACCATAGCAGAATGCAGCAAGCCTGTGAAGTAGATTGCAGTGAACTAAAGTGACACTTAATGTTACAGAGAAACATAATGCTAGTATTAGGTTTGTGTAATCTGTGACCCTTTGAGAACTATAGGTTTTCAGAGTTTCAAGGGCTGTGAACATTGGCAGTCTGGAAATTATAGGACTACACAGCTTAAAGAGATTCTGGATTCTAAAGCTTATTTCCTGTGATTTACGAGTTCCTTTGTAGGTGGTCCATAAACCATATCAGTTCTGCAAATCCTCTCCTTCCTTCCCTCTTAGCATCACTGACTTCTGTGCCTGCCTCTCCTCCTTCTAGTGGCTTTATGCACTCTAGTTTCCACATGACACTATATAGTACCATAACAAAACATGGCAGCTGAGACCAGCATGGCAGGTACACATGGCACGTTGGTAGGTCTGTAAGTGGATTAGATACCACACAATTAGAATAACCTAAAATAAGAGAGCGGTTTTTTTAAAAAAAATGATTTGCTCACTCTGTTGATGATAATATAACAGAAGCAAACAATGTTAGATTATTATTATTTTTTGAAAAACGCATTGCAGCACACAGAATACAAGTGACTGCAAGTATAGCTAGTCTTTGGTTTCTCAAGATGTGCTATGCCAAGCCATTACAGGAGCCCCCCCCCACATTTCTGTTGCTTCTTTTATCCAGCCTTCATCACTCCATGCAATGGTAGCCCCCAGTAACAGGGAGCTGACATCCATTTATGCTATTGATAGTGTATGTCCTAAGTATTTTGTTTTCATTGCCACCACACACCAACAAACATGGCACTGTTTGCAATGTGTGACACCAATGTGTTGCCATGCAGATTCCCTTTCATTTGGTACGGGCCTTTTACATGGGTATGGGCAGTGTAACAGCGAACCACAGTGGCTGAGACTGAAAAGCTGGAAGCGAGTAAGTCTTGTGACAGACAGCTGTGGTTTTTAGCAAGATGAAGGAAGTATGATAGAGGCAACGTTGGCTATGGGATGTATCTCTGTTCATTGCTTTTGCAGTCTCTGCGGTGGCTGCAAAACCCATTGATTAGAAATGACAGCAGAAAAAAGAAAAATCACTTTAGACATCCCAAGAAACAATGCTCCTGTCATATCACCTTCAACTCTCATAAAAGCTTTTGTCTTTCTCCGGTCTGAGGGCAACAGGAACATGGGATTGATGATGGAACCAGGTGGAACTCTCCTGTCCAACAACTGGCATAGCGCTTGAGTTTTTGTTCTCCTTAACTCTTGCATTTTAAACTATATTGCAGGATTATTCTGTTTGCCTTGCATCATGTAGATATGCAGGTACAGATAACAGTTCCAATGGAAACCAGAGAGCAAGGACTCTGGCGTTTCATGGTGCTGCCCCTCCTGTTGCAAAGTGTTGCCAATCGGGTGCTTGCCTTAGTTCCCAAAGGGTCACGAGTCCTCTGGCATTTAGCTGTGCATTAAATCACTGACAGAACCAAGGGAGCACCAAAGCATTGTGTCATCATGTGTAATAATTGTGCTAACAGCAGTATTGTCATTTTCATGTGACCTGCGGGGCAGGTTATGTATCAATATTTTTTCCTAGAGAAAAGTCAGCAACTGACAGACCTCTTTTTATTGATTTTAGGAGCTGCTTCTCGCAGCGACAGGCTTTTTACAGTCACTAGGCTGTGAACTTATTAAAGGTGTTCAGAAAGGATGCACCCCACATGTCAGATACCTGGCTTTTTATGAAAGCTGGGATTCCAGGGGAGTAGCTTTTGAAACAATGAACAGCTTGCCTTGAACTTTATTGATCTGTTGATTGTCATTACTGAGTTAAACATAGTCTTCTGTGGAAAAGAAAAGAAAAAAATCCTTTGCTGTCTGAATTTCCTTACAGTGTACTGTTTGATGTCTTTGCTCTTTGACCTTTAACTTGCAAACTGGCACAAACTCAGCGGGAAATCTGGTGTGGCTGATCTAATTTGGATTGGGACTAGGCTTTTACAACAAAAAGAGTCCTATCTATACATTGTCCAAACATTCACTTATTTTAGAGAAGGGAAATGACAGTAATACATGGAGGAGCCCACACCCCCAAGACTGATGGAATCCAACAGGCAGCACCTGGCAGCGTTCTTGCTCAGCTCCCATGTATTTCACTGGGCAGTTGGTATAGGAAAATTTCCCTATGCAATGTGCCCAGTATTTGTAGCAGATAGTACCTAGTGGAACAGTTGCTATGTATACATGCACACTCTAAAAATGAACTGCAGTGGAAATGGCTTTCTGTTTAATTTTGGTTCAATTTTCTGTATAAAACCAGTCCTTTCTGCAAATGACTCATTATAGATGATGACATTCTAAAACACACTAAAATACTTGAAAATGGCCACCATTGGCTTTTACGTCAAAGTTTTTTATACTAGACTCAAGACAGTTTCTTAGTGATTTCCTAATCCACGTTACTGAATCATTTTTTAGAGAGTGTAAGTATATATACACATTATTTTTTGGTAACAAATAGCTCGACTGCCTTGAATTTATATTTATATTGAGCATAGCATGAAGATTAGTATGCCTTTTTATTCAATTAAACATGATTTGGGGTTTTGCTTTGTTTTGAATTGAGGGTCTATTTTATAATCATGTGAGGCATCCTATACAGCATTGCAGGGTCCTGTTTTTCTCCAAGCATATATAGAAGTGTGGCTTGATAACAAAAATAAGGAGAAATGGGTTGCTTTGTACCACATATGCAATGCCAATAGCATTTTGGAGAGTCTTAGAGGTACTGTTTGCAGTATCCTAAAGCTGAGCCACTATGCAACCATTGCATTTCACCAGTATATCCATTTCAGTTGTTGGTACAGGAGTACCATAGTTGACCACATCTGCAAACATAGAGCAATCTGTGAAGCCCTCTGCTCCACCTCACTTTCTAAACATACCTATTAGCTGGCAAAACCATGAAGTGGTTCCTATTTTGCCTCAGGCAGAAATCTAGAAATCATGGTCTGTTACAGGCAAAAAAGAACCTGTCCCTTTGTCCTGGTGTTGACTCTGGGATAACTGAAGCTAAGATGAGCTTAATTCAGATGTTTTAGTTTTGCTGTTGTTTTATTGTAGGCAATAGATTTTATGTTACTGTAGCCCTGTTCAGTCATTCAAAGAATGTGTGAGGGCATAAAGTGTGTAGAAGTGCTGTGGGCCAACTTCACCCCCAATATCTCCATCTGCCTCATCCCTGCAGTCTAAAGGAAGGGGCAGGTTAGGTGCATTTGGCTGGACAAGATTAGAAGCCTTGCAATGATCAGGAGCCCTGCCTGCATTACCAGGTTCCTGATTCCAGGAGGCATCTGAGCACCTTTAGCTAAAAACACTTAAAAGACCTTCTAGATCTTCCTTCTCATTCCTGCGAAGGCCAGGAATGGAGCCAGCAGGGACTTTGGGAACAGAGCACACAACCATGCACTCTCTACACACTTCCTGCTCACATTTGTTCTTTAAATACTTGGAAGGGCTTGGAAGAGTCCAAAATATGGTGAGTGTTGGCATTCTCATGTAAACACTAGAGATCCTAAACATTGTTGTGACTGTCTTAAAAACTCAAGGTACCCTAGTGACTGTTGACAGCAGCCTGAATGTGATCAGCAGCTCTCACTTATATGTGTCTGAAAAGTGGAAAGACATTCACGGAATCGGTGCATGAATATCAATGTTCACTACATTTTGGATCTTCACTGTAGCCTATACGTTACATGAGTGTGGTGCTTCAATTTATTTCTGTTCCCTCATTCACTTGAACATTTTGCTCTACTTTCAAAATCGATCTCATGGCAGCATAGAATTTCAGTACAGTGATTTCCTGGAAAGCAATGAAGAAGCTGAGCATGTTGCTGGTTGTTCTTTTTATAAGGTAATACAAATGTTTATATTTGGAGGATTTAACGTACAGTAATTATTATGCAGGAAGGTAAGTGTGATAATGTGCAGTGCTTGATATAAGGTACATCATGGTTATGTGAATGCTTAATAAGTTGATATATTTAAAAGTGCATTATATATTATATACAGAGAGAAGGTGAATTGAAAAAAAAGTTTGGGCATGATTTTGCCATGCAGGTCAAAGTTGTATTAGCTTTTCTATTACAAATTTCTATTTTATGAAGCAATCATTTGATAGTTTCCCCCAGGATCTTGTACCCCATGTGTTCAAGCTAATTTTAGAAATTTGTGTGTCTTCACTTCAAAAGTTCAAAAATAATAACGTGAATTTACCAGTTAGATGTTGAATTCCAACCTTTTTTTTTTAAGTCACAGTGCGGGGGAAAACTGATAATTGATTAGCATTTTGTCTGAAGTCCATCCAACCCTTTTAAAAGGCTGCTTTCTCACTTAGCTATTGGTGAGAACCTTCACATGATCTCTAATTTTAGCATGAAAAAACAGCATTGAATTTTGAATAAATGGATCTGCCCAATTTTAGCATGAAAAACAGCATTGAATTTTGAATAAATGGCATCTGTTTTAAATAAAAACCAGAAAGAGTCCTGTGGCTCCTCAAAAGCAAACAAATTTGTTGTAGCAAGAGCATTCTGTAGGCAAGTGCCTACTTCATCAGATGCATGAAGTGGACAGTGAAAGCATGAGATTCATATCTATAATACATGGGATCAGTGCAGAGAAGCTGTTTTTAATAAGGCATCTGTAGTCGTAATGTCACAGTCCACAATGTGGATCAGTGCATTGCAACAATATAGATGTCATCATCTATTGCAGTTTATCATTATGGTGTGTTGTGTAAATGGATAAATAGCACAATATTATTTGCCATAAACCAGGAAAAAATATTTCTGGGTTAAACATTTATCGGGGGGGGGGGGGGGAATTTAAGTAAATACTTTTGTACGTGATTACTTGGTATGATGAATTGGAAGGAAGTCTCCCTGACTTAAACGTAATATGCATTTTATAACTTCTTGGTGATGTTTTTGAGGCAGGATATGGTTTTAAGAAGCATAAAAATGCAGCTAAACATAGAACAAAAGTGTATGAAAACACTAAACAATGCAATTAAATTTAGTAATGAGATTCTCTTGTCTAACTTGGTTACTGAGATGATTAACGGACCACTCACATTGGTGTTGTCTCACTCACCTACAAGTGATCTGTGAACCTATGTAATATATATTTCTCCTCTTATCTATTCAAACCATGAACATTATTGTGCAGCCCATTTCCATACTTCTTTATTGTACATGCTTATTTAGAAATCTCATTTATTCCATGCAGCTTACTCACAAGTAAAAGTGCAGAGGAGTAAGACCTTAGTAACATCAAGCCCAATGTTAGGCAAAAGATTCCTGCATTGCAGGGCATTGGACTAAATGATTCTCATGGTCCCGCTACAATTATATTATTCAATATCTGATGGGGGGGGGGATTTCCCTGCAACTATTCCATTGGTGACCATTTTAGTGACCTGCATTTTGGACGCTGGCCCTGCTAGTTCATATTGAGCTGTGTGCTCATTTTATAATGAATACCTCTGCTGGTTTCCTGGTGCCACAATGCTGATATTAATAAAATGCCAGTTTCAATATCTAACAAAGCACAGGATCCTATTCTGGCTTGTTGGTAAGAACTCAGAAAATGGAAACCCTCAAGTGAGGTCTAAGTACTCAACATATTGCAGATAGATGCTTGAAATGCATCCATTTGGGGGGAGGGATGAGGTTGCCTGTTTATTTGAAAGGTTTGCTTGTAGCCTCCAATGTGTAACAGGTGCCTGTGGCTTTAGAAGATAACACAGCTGGCCAGACAATGCAGATTCTATAATCTGCTGCCCTCTTGTAAAGCCAGTTGGTATACAGGTCAGCCAAACAGAATAAGTGCAGCCAGAATAACAAGATCAGACCGATTTCCACCCTGCATTGTCCTATATAGCAAGACAAATCTCTTACAAGACATGCCGCTCCTGTTTGCCTTAGTTGTTTGTTTGTTTGTTTAGTTCTGGGGAAATGAAGAGGTTGGGGGTGTATTCAACAAGAGAGGGAGAGACATCTACTTTTTTTTTCTTTTCAACCCTTAGGCCTTATGTTTCTTACATGTCATATTGCACAGATGAAGAACTAGTGGATCAATGGCCAGCAGCATGTTATATGAATAAAGTGCCGATTAGTTAGGTATTAACACAGTTGTTTAAAGTGCCTCAGTTAACAACAACACAGTGCAGGCCTAAATATGTCAAGGAGAAGCCTGCAGGTAAAGCATCCATGCCACTTTCTCCAACCTGGTGCCCTCCAAATGTTTTGGATTATGTCTTTCATCAGCCCAAGCAAGCACAACCACGCAGGCTAGGAATGATGGGAGTTGCAGTTCAGAACATCTCAAGGGCACCAGTTTGGCAACAGCTTCATTAATACATAACCTTTGGACTGTGCCAGTATGCATATAAGCTATTGCTAAAAATGAGCAGGAAGCCAGGGTAACAGCTGTGTCGTTATCATTTGAAATAACCCCATACGTGACTTTATTTGGGAGATAGTTGTGGCAATTCTACCAACTAATGAACATACAAAGGAAATGGACCCACTTCTCAGTAAGGCTCGTTGATAGTCATGGCAATCAATGACATGTATGCCACTAGGTTTCGAGTAACTGTATTCACGTGCCCCATTTGTAAAGCCTGTGGTCATGTTACAGTCTTGTTACACATTTTTATTGCTGACATGGCCGGGATTTCATTAATGCACCACATAACATTACACACACACACACACCAACCTAACGCGTAAAGGGTGCCTGAAATAAATGAATAACCAACAAAAAAGCATAATGCATAGCTGTCAACTTTTCCCTTTTCTTGCAAGGAATCCTATTCCGAATAAGGGAATTTCCCTTTTAAAAAGGGGGAAAAGTTGACAGCTATGATAATGGCTCAAGAAAGTGCTTGTGAAGCACTCCAACACAGTGGTGATGGAAGAGGGCCTGTCCCCATAATGAAATGATGGATAGGAGGTTTGCAAAATGGATTCACATGTTTTAAGAGCTGCTGAGGAGGCTTATCTTAAAGCTGTGTTCTTCAACCTTTGTTCCCCAGATGTTGTTCAACTGAAACCCTCACTATAGCTAATAGTCAGGGATGGTGGGAGGTTCTACATGTGTCTTGTCAATGTGGAGCAGATGCTTGTCTGTTACGACATCTCACTGGTCAAAACTTACATGTTGGGCCTGGCATTTTAGCTGTTTAGTCCTATTGTGTTTTACTTCCTCTTACAAAGCTGTTTAGATTGTGTTTTGTGGTTTTATCTATGGCAGCATGACCATTATTGGTCATATTTTATTCACTGCCCTGATAACTGATTGTTTGTTTTTGTGAGGGAGAGGTAAATATCTTTTAGTAAATAAACAAATGTGCCATTGTTGTAGTGCCAGACCAAGTAATTATCCTGCTTGAAGCTGATCACCAAATGGCAACCTATTCACCAACCCTTCTAGGGCCAACACTTTAAAAAGTCTGTACCATTTTGAACATCAATTCCTGTTCTCATCTATCCCTGTTAGTTAGGGGTAGGCAACATAAGGCCTGGGGGGGCCGGATGCAGCCCAATCGCCTTCTCAATCTGGCCCGCGGATGGTCCAGGAATCAGCGTGTTTTTACATGAGTAGAATGTGTCCTTTTATTTAAAATGCATCTCTGGGTTATTTGTGAGGCATAGGAATTCATTCATCCCCCCCCCCAAAAAAAAATTAGTATGGCCCCCACATGGTCTGAGGGACAGTGGACCGGCCCATGGCTGAAAAAGGTTGCTGACCCCTGCTCTAAGTCCTGCTGTTTGAAACAGCCTGTTCCACCATGCTGTATGGCAGGGGCAGCCCTGTGCTGTTGACAAGGCATGGCAAAAAGAAAGAATGGCTTTTACAGGAACCCTGGCACTTTAATCTTCATAGAAAAGTGCCGCTGATGTCCATCAATAGCATCTCAAGTACTTTCTCTAAATAGCTAAATAGGACTGAGAAGTCAACTTTGGCAGAAAAGTGTCCCAAGCTTTCTAAGTTGTTATATTCTCATGAAAGTTATCAAATAAAAAGAAACATTTCCATGCTAAAATATTTATGTGGTTTTAATATAAGGATATGGAAAACGTCACACTCAAGTAATTTTTTTTGTAAGCCTCTTTGAAGTAGTTAAAAAAAACCAAAAACCACCAGCAGTATATAATTTTTAATGAAATAAATAAATTCGCGAGATGTGGATGTGCTCTTCATTATACTTGTTTGCTGTGTGAAACAGCAAGCTTCCAGCAGGGCAAAATGAACAGTGTCAATCCAACCGTATTGTACAGGCTTTGGAAAGTCATCCAGTGGACCAATCTAAAATAAACTGGGATATGACAATTAAGTCAACGGGGCTGAATCAACTGCAAACAAAAGCCTCCATGCATTCATAAAATGGGCATTTTGCTTTTCTTCGAGCAATGTTTTTGGCCACCTAATAAAGATATTCAACTCGCCCCAAATAAAATTCTTCTTTGTGTGTGTATCTGCTTTGTCAGCTGTTGCTGCGCAGCTTTGGTATCCTCTGACTATTTAACTGGCATCTTTGTGCTTTCCGTTTAGATTGGATTAACGCATGCATTATATCCTTTAACATCGAGCCCCACCCCTAAACATGGTGAGACATGTCTTTGACTTTTAATTTCATTCAACCATTGACTTGCACCCCAACAAGAGAAAAATAAATTGCACCACCAGAAACCATTACCTTCAATTAGAGTGTTTAAAGACAGCCGCTTGGTGATTTTCCCCGCCCCCCAAAGTGATGTAAAAGGCAGTCGAATTGGCTTGGTGTTATTTTATGTGGGCTAATGCCGGGATGACAACATTACATAGGACTGGGTTTCAACAAAATTAGCATTCATTTGCCCAGGTGCCTTTCATTTTTATTATTAAAAATGCTTGTTGTTGAGCTTTTCCTTTCGCTCTCCAAATGTTTGCTGCTTTGTAGAATTCCCTGTGGACAATGTTTGCGTGCCTCCATGGCACAGCTCTGATCACCCATCATAATCACTTCAGCCTAATAAGAACTGAGTCTGGGATGCCCCTGTTTCCTTCCCCACAGATAAGAGTCCTGAGATGGTAAGATAATCTCTCTGTGCCCTCTGTTAGTTTATCCTTATAGCTGCCAGCCTCTGCATCTAAATAATTCCTCTCCAGAGCCCATACTGTTTATTTGAGCCCTGGAAGTTTCGTATATTTGCAGGAGGAGCTGCAAATCTTTAGATATTGGCAGATTATTCTGTGGAATATGTGTACAGGAGCTATTTACAGGTGACCTATTTATTTCTTGTCATGGCTGAAGCATGATGGTAGCTTTCTGTCATTTACATGACACGGCAGTTTAACATTTCAGGGGACATGGGCATATTTTAGTATATGATTCAGAAAGGTGTTGTTACCCATTCTCCTAAATTAAATGCTGGTTTACTGCCAGTCTGTTTGCTTACAATAAAAATTTAGTTGTTTCCACAGCATTATTCATATTTATTCAATGTCACTTGCCTTTTGCTGGAAATAATCTAGGAAATGATTTATATTCTGACCCTTGGCTGCCTTCCTGTATTTCAGCATCCACTGTTCCCAGTGCGTGATGAGAAACCAATTTTTCTCCCACATCTGACCCTTTATATTTCTGCAGCTGGTCTTCGGACAGATGTATGCTTGATTTCCTCCACCTCTATAGACCTAATCAAATTGTACAAGCAAATTTGTGCACCAAAAGACCAGTGGCAATTTAAATGAAGTAAAATGCACATTGAGAGGAGGAGAATTGAAGCAACAACAAAAAAAGCATGAGAAAGGATAATCCTTTCCATACTGTTTCTCCATTCTATACTATGCCCCTAAATTGCTTTTCTCTGCAGATTTCCAAATGTGTGTTTGACTTCCCAAATTGGGAGTCTACAGGGAGATAAGAATCAGCAGACAGGGGGTTCCCAGTTGGTTTTGTGCTCCAGATAACCTCCAAAGTGGACTTTCTCTCCTGTTAAACTAAATAGCCCCAGATTTTGTTACACATGTTGTCAAAAAATATTTAGTCAGGCTATTAGGCACAAGGTGGTATCAAGAAACTTGAAGACAAATGAGAATATTCTTTGTAACTTCAGTAAGATGTTAATTACATGCCCTGTGGAATTTAGCACACAGGGTGGTGTGTGCTATGATTAAAATGTATTGGCACAGGGGAGCAGAAGTGTGTTCTGATACGTTCTGCTTATTATAAAATCAACCTATTAACTCCCCCTTTTTTGGTTAAAAATCCCTTTCTTGACTGCACATACAAGGTCTACTCTTAAATTAAACCACATCTGGTTTTGAGTTACATACCTTTAACCAGATAACATCTGAAAATATCTTTTAGGTAGTCCTAAAAACAAGCCAGAATAGAAACTACCTATCATGCCTAAATACTTTACCAGAAACAACTCCTTCATACAGGCATTTGTTGCTATGTTGGTCGCACTGTATGAGATCCATCAAAACAGCAAGCTCTATACACCTGTGTTAAGGTATTCAGTCTTTTCCCTGCTTTTGCATATACATATTCTATGCCAGTTTGGCTCACAGTGCTGTATGTAATGAAAGAGACAGTGACAGCGTTTTCCTATTTTCAGAGAGCTGATTTCTTTTACACTACTTTAATTTTATGTTACTGTACGACTCCGACAACGTTCTTTGCATTAATAATATTTTTTTAATAAATACCATTTTTTTCTTTCAAGTAGTTTCTATGGACAAACACAAAGCTTGTTTGTGTGCAAAACCAAGGCTGACTAAATGGTGCTAAAGTGTATATTGACTGTCAGATATAATCAGGCAAAAATTTGTGGTGCTTAGACAGATTTTTTTTTTCATTGTTTCTTTATTTTCTTGATCAATGCATTTAACAGTGTTTTATTATACACACATTCTTTTATTAGTAAATGAAGGCCTCATAGTGCACTATTAAATAAAAAAAAATGGGTTAACTAATCTATGTACCAGCTCACCAAGCTATTATCGTTTAACTCCTTATAATATTGCATAATTAAAGGTCAAGGGGTCATGATATTAATCTCATTGCTGTTCACTCATTACATGACTGAACATTTTTGAACAAAATACTTACGTTTACAATAGTATAATAACCCTTTGACTGCTGCGGCAACCTTTAACCACAAAATTAAAACGTCACATGCTAGAAATGTCTTTTTGGTTCTTGTCCTGGCAATCAAAGAGTTAAGGGCTGTGCAGTGATTTGTTTTCTATTTATTAATTTCTATTTATTTTTTTGTTTTCATTTGAGGAGGGGGGTCCGGGGTGGGGCAGTTCTCGTCTGCTGTAAGTGTCTTAACCAAGGGAAGGGTTAAAAATTGCTTTTTTATACTATCTTATGTACTTACCATCATTTCATTGTGTTGTAATTAAAAAAAAAACTGTCAATAAATAAGAAAGCAGAAGCAGCGTTTCTTAAATCTGTCGTGGTTTCATTTAGATTGTTGTCCATTTTGAACAGCGGGAAGCGAGCACCTTCTGCCATTTATCTGCTTCATAATTATGGCATATGGTGGAGGGGATACATATGGGAGGAACCTGCACACTGGAGGTCATGGTTCTGCTGGTGAAAGGCATAAAACATATCAAACACTATTTGTCTCAAAATTGTTCTTCAGCCAACCTGGTGCCCTTCATGAAAATGTTAAGAGCCACCAGCAGAGCCTGAAAAAAATGTCTTCCTACATGCTGTTGGCTGCTTGGATTAGGAGGTTTAGTTAGACAAACACATGGAATGCACAACTTCTTTTCCCCCATGGCTCTGGGGAATAATTGGGCTGGACCAATGGAGTCCCTGGAGCCTTAAAAATTGCCAACTGGGAGTGCTAGCCTTGCTGCATTAGAGCTGAGATTTGTGTTGGGAACAACAAACCAAAGGGTTTAAACCAATTTATTGTAACGCAAGCAATATTACTACAGTGGTTCCTCAGGTTACAAACACCTCGGGTTACAGACTCCGCTAACCCGGAAGTAGTACCTTGGGTTAAGAACTTTACCTCAGGATGAGAACGGAAATCGTGCAGCAGCAGCACGGCGACAGCAGGAGGCTCCATTAGCTAAAGTGGTACCTCACGTTAAGAATGGTTTCAGGTTAAGAACGGACCTCCGGAACGAATTAAGTTCATAACCAGAGGTACCACTGTAGTTCATTTAGAGCTCTTGAGGCAGAAATGAGGCTTTTCTCACAGAGTTATTTAAATAAAAAAACCTAATTGTAATGGATGACGGAGTCTCAAATTGAACTCAATTGAGTTTGCTCTTCAGGTAGTTGGAGGACTGAACTACATAGATGGCCTTCTGACTTTTCAAATGCAATTGGTGGGAGGCTAGAGATGTGCTAAAGTTTCAGTGA
This sequence comes from Lacerta agilis, assembly GCF_009819535.1. Taxonomy (NCBI): domain Eukaryota; kingdom Metazoa; phylum Chordata; class Lepidosauria; order Squamata; family Lacertidae; genus Lacerta; species Lacerta agilis. Next base: position 60,233,528 of record NC_046318.1, on the reverse strand, counting down.
AACACAAAGAGAGAGAACACACTTCTGCCACTCCAGCTCCACTTCCCAAATGGTGCCCCCATGTGTATAAACTGGAAGTCAGAAAAAAATGACTACCCGAAGGATCAAATTATGAATAGCATATTTGCATGGCTTCATGGATGCCCTTTATCTATCTTTATAAAGCACTTCCACTTCTAGAATTCACGTAAGAGTTACAGGACAATTTTTTACAGGAAGTATAAAAGCAGATAAACTGAATGAAGGAAACATACGACATGATTAGTGCCCAAATGTGTGGTCAGTGGTTAGCTTCTCTGCGAATATAAAATGGTGTCGACCTCTGGCTTGTGAATCTATTTTTGATAGTGCATGTCTGCCCTTTTACTCAACTTTGAGTAAAACAAACACAAAATGTGCACTCTTCAACTCCTTGCATGATATTTGGAATTTGGGACACTGGCCTCAAGCTGCTACCGACACAATTGGCCTAAGGCACTTTTGAACTACTAGACAGACAGGCAACTTTCCCAAAATAGCCTCCTTGAGAAATGGTATAAGAAAGACTCCCAGTGTGTGTGTGTGATGTGTTTTATTTGACATAGATGTTTCAGTTTATTTTTTGCTTTCCTCAGTTTTTCCTAATTTTAGGTGCTAGCATAGGAAAAACCTTATCCCACATCTCATCAATCCCTACACTTAGAGCAGAATAACTTGGAAACAAATCATTAGAATATTTATGGACAAGTGTTGAAGATCCTTTTATACCTTATACATTTCCTCTTGAAGGAACATCATGGATAATTTCATACACTCCTGCCATGCAAATGCAAATACTGTAACCATTGCTCATAGGGGAGTTGTTCCAGCAACTTGATAATTTGGGTTGTCCTTTTCTGAAACTTTTCTACAACAATCTTTTTGATGCGAGAAAACCAGAACTGTGCACAGTATTCCGACTCTGAATGCACTGTAGATTTTATAATGGCCTTACGATATCGGCAATTTTATTTTCAATCCCTTTCCTAATGATCCCTTACATGTGATGTAACCTTTTCACAGCTGCCACACACGTCATTGGCATCTTCATCAAGCTATTCACTATGACTCCAAGCTCTCATTGATGGTTTTCTTGATTTGTGAAGAGGCTAATATGGCCATTGCCATTGCTTCTTCCAGACATCTCTCTCTACTGCTTAATCAACCCAGAGAGCCCTGGCGATAAGTTATCCTGTGCATAAGGGACTAGACTTAAAACAAAAGAAAAGTGTGCTGAAAGGTCCATATACAGCATCCTATTCTAACAGTGGCCATCCAGGTGCTTCCAAGGAGCCAACAGAATATGAAAACAACAGTCTTTCCCCACTGAATCTCTCACACACTGTTACTCATACTGGCTGTGAACCCAGAAGTTCTACAGTCATCTTGCCTAATAGCCTGTCTTCCATGAATCCCCTTTCTGCATCACATATCCTGGCAGCAAATGACAGGCTTTAATTAAGTACTGTGGGAAGGAAATCCATGTTAGCCGTGCATCCGAATTATCCAACTCTGTTGCATGACCTGGATATATATCTTGAATCTTGATGAGGATGGGAATGAAAAGGTCATGATTATAGCAGGGTTTGGGGCCCAGGAGGACAATAAGCTTGCTTAAAAATACACAGAGAGCTGTTTAAGGCAACGGTTTGATGAGCTTAAAACTTAGAATTCACAGAAATCTGTATTTGAAGCAAAATGTAAGCATTACATCTTAATAAATTATTCACGAGAAAAAAAATTCCTCTGACTCCAACGAGGAAACAATTGTGCATTTGATGATTTCTGCAAAGGAAAGGTCTGGGATTGGAAGGACCAGTTTTTAAGTACTTTGGCAAGTCTTAAATATTACACCTTGTTTAAATAGGCTTCATTAAGGAATGCTGATTGCCCTCAAATGTAAACATACACACCAGTAGGGCCTAGGTACACTAGTTCCACAATGCTGACGGTAGAAAAATCTGGTAAGTCAATAGCTACTGGATACTGTGGCTACTGGATACTGAAGATCAAATTCAGCTCAGTGTTATGAGAACATTGTAAATGTGGACTGTAAAAGCAAAAATGAAAAACTGGAACCTTCTTAATACCTTGTATGTCCAGCAGGAGGAAAAGAGAAACTTGAGGAGTATGTGGAACTGCACATTCCAGTAAAGGGCTTGTCTCAGGAATGTGCTGTTTCAAGTCCTCCTCCCAGAGCTTTACATACTATGGAGAGGAAGTGACTCAAGCCCCTCTCCCCACAAACTAAACCTTCCTTTGATCAAAGCAGCAGCTTCAGCATCATTGAAGCGTCTTACTTAAAAAGCTGTTGCGTGTCGAGACCCCGCGGCCGCCCCCTCGAGGATGAAATAAAAACACAAGGACACAAGATATAAGGTTAATGTTATTGGGGAAAATTTGGCCACAACTTTATTGGTTACAGGATGTGAGCAGTATTGGCTTAGGCATTGAGTGGACCTGACTATATCTGACTCCTGCCTGCACAGCAGGAAGTCAAGTAAGGGTAAACCAATGGTAGGGGGAGCTCCGTCGATTCAGACCAACTCGAGCTCCCCCTGGATTCCCAAGGGGTCATGGCATGGCCCTAGCCCCACCCCAGGCTTCGGACAAGATCCACACCCCCAGATTCCTTTAACAAAATACCCTTAAGCTTGGAGGGGCAGGCGATGACCAGGCCTCCCCTCCCCCAACATAAGGTCACCCAATAACCGCAACACCTTACAAAGTTGTGACAGTTGCTAAGCGGTAGGCGAAAACCACATGGCCAAGCCAATCTGCCAAGTGGAAAAATTCCTACCAGGCCCCTGAAAAAGGCAGGTGACCAACCGAAGTCCAAAGCAAGGCCATTGACGGGAAACCTGCAAGTAGGGAGGGAGGGTGGGAGATTGAGGAAGCGAGCTGAAAGGAAGCCCTCCAGCTCGCAGCTCTGCTTTAAAAGTGGGTCCCGGCCACGCCCCCCCAGCCGGCTGATTGGCTGGCTGTTTGATGACGTGGCCGGGAATCCTCCGGGCAGTGAGGGACAAAGTCCCCCGCCCACCCGGAAGTGAGAGGGCGGCCACGCCTCCCCACAGGTAAGTGAGGTGGATTTTCTAAACATTCAGTTGTATGTGAAACAAAAGGACAAATACTAGCATTTGAATTTTAAACTATTGTACTGAAATTATGGCAAATGTGATGGAACGATAGTAATGCACATCATTCTGTAGCCATCTTGAATCTGCAACTTGTATAAAGTTGAAAAGTTATGTCTTCTAAAGTAAGATAGACTGCACTCTAAACAATCATTATCTAATTCTGTTAAGTATCACTGTGAACAAAAGGCTGACTTCACATTTTACAGCATAACAACTTAATTACATATCCCAGGAGGCTCTGGTTAACTATGATAATAAGATTTCAACTTGCTATCTGGCTCTCTGCCACCTCCTTCTACTTAGTCAGTGTACTGAGTGAGAATGTTGGACTAGGACTTGAGACACCAGGGTTCATATCCCTACTCAGCCATGAAACTCACTGGGCGACCTTGGATGAGATTATCTCACTATTCTGATTCAGGGCATTGATTCAGGACTACTTACAGTATTTAAGTAGTCTGAACACAGCAGGGTTTACGCATAAGAACATGAGAAGTGTTTTTAACATTCCATATGTAGAGAAGGTGATATCTGGCCACCCTTCCTGATGTTATTCTAAAAGTGAATTGGAAATGAGATTTCCTTACAGCTTTGGCTGCTGACCTTTCAAAGAGACTCTATAATGAATTTAATAACACTGGAGACTACGACTAGCATGAAATAAGTTGTGGTAACCAATGGAGACTTCCACACTTAGAAACAAAGATATCCTATATTAGCATATGGCATAAGGATCATTTGAGCAGTGGTCTGTAGTTAGTAAAGACCTTTACAAGCTGATTTCTGATTTCTGGAAGAAGAAGGCAAGGCAGCAGGTTTTGAGTGGCATCATTTTATCCCTGGGTTGGGAGAAGGAAATAATTGGCTATAATGATAACAATAAAATTAATAAATGGAAAGCAATCAACCCCTCTGGTCTGTTCTTGAAGACATGAAGAGTTTGTTCTGATGCCTTACATTTGCACCAGTACTTAGAATGAAAGCAAGAGAAATTGTCTTTGTCAGCCAGCTACATTATACAGAATAAAGCAGCAATGAAACAAGATCAAAATAAAATGTCTATCCAAGGAAATAGCTGAAAATATCTAGCATTCATTTCTAGTTTCCCCTCCTGTTGGCAGAAGGAATTCACTAAAAGAAATAGTTGTCACTTGTTTTGAAGCCTAGAATGAGAAATAATGAACACACTTATTGCAAGAGAAGCCATGTGCTGGTTTCTTAGATGTCTCCATTATAATACAGAAAAGTCCAACTGTTCCGATTATCAAAACATGCCTCCTTCCATTTAAACGCCTTAATTGTGAACTGGAGCTGTCAGAACTCTTTCCATAATAGTTAAAAAGTGTCACTGGGGGAACAAGAAAGGAAAAGAGGATTAGGGTGAATGTGTTTGAACAAATGACTAGTCACCGAAGGAGGAGAGTACGTCCTCAGAAAGTGTTTGCTTGCTTGCTTGCTTGTTTTGCGAAGATAAAAACCTATTCAGAAAGTTTTACTGACTTGGAACTCTAGAGAGTTTGCTCCCCATGAACCATTCTAAATTGGCATATTGGTGGACTAATGGATTAATGGTCCACAGGAACTAATCTTAAATCCCTAGCGCTCCAAGTCAGTAAAGCTTTTTGAGGATGTGCTGAAACCCACCTGTATTTAATAAATCTTCATTGACTACAGAAAGCTGCAAATCTGGGGCTTATTTGGGCATGCATCTCAGTCGTATATATGTTGACTTGTAATAAAGTTCTGCTGAGGTTGATACAGCTTGCTCCTAAGTAAGTGTACAGAGCACTGCAGCCTAAGGCTCTGTAGAAATGTATTTTTTTAAAACAGTGATTCCCTCTTTACTGGCACATTGGCTCAAGTTCTAATCTCTTTTGGTAGCTAGATAATCAGATAAATGTAATGAAGGAGAGGGAGAACATTGCTGCAGGTGGGAAAGCCTTGCTTCTGGCGAAAAATAACAATCTGCTTTCTCCTTTAAAAGGATTTTAAAACCTACTTTGAAGCTTCAACTCAGCACTACTTTGGCTGATTCTGACATTACATTTTGTCATGACAGAAAGCATTACCTCAAAATGTAAAATCTACAAGGATACTGGGGGAAGGATCACAAATAGGAAGCTAAATTCTTGCCTGCACATGAATCTAAGTATCCTACATTACCCATGAGGCTATTGGTCATGATATGGCTACACAGCAGCAATCAGATAGTTTTTGAATGGCTGCAGTAGCAAATGCTGCAATGGGCCTTTCAACTACCAAAGCACCTTCAAAGCTGTCTTGAAATCAAAACGTCTCTGACCACTGCATACATATGCATTTTAAGGGGATGTGTTTAACTTGGCTCCTACTTCGACTGGAGACTACTCTGTTTGCAGACATCACCACTAATATTTTCTAGAATGCCGAAACGTGAGTGTAATGTTTTTGCACCAAATAAAAATGCAGAACAAGGATCTCCTTTTAGCATGGATGCTACTGAAAGCTGTTTCAGTTCTTCCATCAACACTGGAAGTGGCCAACACATTCAGTCAATATGTATATTAAAAAAAAGATTCACTATCCCTCCCCTTTCCTATGAGTGTTGGCAGCAAGAGAGTCTAACGAATCTATTGTCAGTAAACATAGTTTATTTCACATCATGGAATGTGAACTGAAAAGTCATTCATGCATGTGAATGCACTACTGTTCAAGGAAGTGTTTCTTCCCATCTTGCATTCCAAAGCATGATTCATGAACTGAAGCTTCTGTTAATCAAATAAAGTGTGCTCCTAGCTCTGGTTCTCTCTCACCCAACTTTCTGCCATAACTTCATAACAGTTAGTTTTGCTACCACAGAAATATTCACAAGATAACATGAAGATTTGCTTTTCTTCTTACTACCGGTAGCTTGTTTGACTGACTCTGTGATTCAAAGGGTAGACATATTCTGGTCTGTCAAGGGCCACATTTCCTACAGGGTAATCTGTTGGGGGATATGCTGGCAGTAGGCAGGATCAAAGCCAAAAGGGGAGGATTTTTTTTAGTATTTTAAGAAGTATAAAGAAATAAATATCAAATCCATGGAGAGGTCCAACAGAATATACAGGGTTATACTTCCTTGATCCACCACAATTGCCCATGCCTATTGTTGTCTCCAAGGGATGCGAGTGGTGCTGTGGTCTAAACCACTGAGCCTGGGGCTTGCTGATCGGAAGGTTGGTGGTTTGAATCCCTGTGACGGGGTGAGCTCCCGTTGCTCGGTCCCAGCTCCTGCTAACCTAGCAGTTCGAAAGCACGTCAAAGTGCAAGTAGATAAATAGGTACCGCTCCAGCGGGAAGGTAAACGGCATTTCCGTGCGCTGCTTTGGTTTCGCCAGAAGCAGCTTAGTCATGCTGGCCACATGACCTGGAAAAACTGTCTGCGGACAAACGTTGGCTCCCTCAGCCAGTAAAGCGAGATGAGCATTGCAACCCCAGAGTCGTTCACTACTGGACTGTCAGGGGTCCTTTACCTTTACCTTTTTATTGTTGTCTTCAAATAAGAAAGGGATGTCAATAATTGGATGAACCTGCTTAAGAAAAGCATTCAAAAAGTTTTCAGAATAGGACATTTCAGTAAAGCTAGTAAAATCTCTTTGCACATTCCCAATTTTGAAAGACAGCTATTGAGACTCCAAAAAGTGCAGCAGCACTGAGGTCTGTAATAGCTGCTATCCCTCTTGTGCATTACATTAGTGAGAGGAACCATGTGGAATGTGATATTGTTGGATTTGAACATCATCTCCCATCAGCCCCAGTCCACATGGCTCATGGTCAAGGATGATGGGATAGTTGTACAACACCTAGGAGGCCACAGGTTCCCAACCCTGCATTGCAGGTTGGGCACAAAATATTGAACAACTCCTGTTTGGATTCATGTCAGCCTAAGTAAAGGGTTGAAAAGAAACCATTCTCTTTCCTGTTGCTGTTGTCTGGACAAGCCATGGTGTTCTACAGCTTTGAAATGTTTATTCCTCTTGGCACTCATTTAAACACAAAATGTCTATTGGACATCAACTAAAATTGCTGCCTTTGACAGTATTTTAGGAACATTTATACTGAATATACTTGGCAATTAAAAATAGGGGGGGGAATGTTTCCAATGAACTGTAGAGTTAAGAAAATCATGGCTCTGGATATATTCTCCTTTCCATCACACATGCTGGGCTCATAGAATGTTCCATGTGACTGTCTAATCCAAACCTCAAAACACTCCACTGGTGAAAGCCCCATTTATTAGCTCTTACAGTATTTGCTTGTGTGTGTGAGAGAGAGAACATGCTTGCATGTGCACCATTTTGCCGTTGCCATTTCTTTTGGTTTGTTGCTTTCCTTTCCTTCAGTTTCAGACTTCAGAAGCTGAGGTGGGGGATCTGAGATAATTTGAAATAAAGATGAAGGAAACCAGTGGGGTTTCCCACAAGGGGTATGCAATGGTACGCAGTACCGGCACCACTTTTTCGTTGTTAAAAAGTGTGGCACTGACTGTAACAACTTCATGGTGAGTACTGGCACCTCTTTTTCTAGGAAAAAAAGCACTGCAGGAAACACACAAGTGGATTCATGAACAGGTCATATTAACTGACTTTCAAATTGTACTGCCAAACATACTAGAATGTAAATGAGCTTGTAGGTACTTCCAGTACACAAAAACCAGAGAACAAGATCCATGTGAGGACACAAAGATGAAGGATGTGGGACTTTGGGAATTAGAGAGAGAATAAAGATCTCTTTCATGTATCAGACCACCTGCTATTAAACCATAAAATCTTGTATACAGTCCCTTTACATTTCATAAAGTTAAAGGGACCCCTGACCATTAGGTCCAGTCATGGACAACTCTCAGGTTGCGGTGCTCATCTCACTTTACTGGCCAAGGGAGCCGGCGTACAGCTTCCGGGTCATGAGGCCAGCATGGCTAAGCCGCTTCTGGCGAAACCAGGGCAGTGCACAGAAACGCTATTTACCTTCCCAGCTGAGAGGTACTTATTTATCTACTTGCACTTTGACATGCTTTTGAACTGCTAGGTTGGCAGGAGCAGGGACCGAGCAACGAGAGCTCACACCATTGCGGGGATTCGAACTGCCGACCTTCTGATCGGCAAGCCCTAGCCTCTGTGGTTTAACCCATGGCACCACCCGTGTCCCTACATTTCATGTTGTTGTTGTTGTTCAGTCGTTCAGTCGTGTCCGACTCTTCGTGACCCCATGGACCAGAGTACGCCAGGCACGCCTATCCTTCACTGCCTCTCGCAGTTTGGCCAAACTCATGTTAGTAGCTTCCAGAACACTGTCCAACCATCTCATCCTCTGTCGTCCCCTTCTCCTTGTGCCCTCCATCTTTCCCAACATCAGGGTCTTTTCCAGGGAGTCTTCTCTTCTCATGAGGTGGCCAAAGTACTGGAGCCTCAAATTCAGGATCTGTCCTTCTAGTGAGTACTCAGGGCTGATTTCTTTGAGAATGGATAGGTTTGATCTTCTTGCAGTCCACGGGACTCTCAACAGTCTCCTCCAGCACCATAATTCAAAAGCATCAATTCTACGGCGATCAGCCTTCTTTATGGTCCAGCTCTCACTTCCGTACATTACTACTGGGAAAACCATAGCTTTAACTATACGGACTTTTGTCGGCAAGGTGATGTCTTTGCTTTTTAAGGTGCTGTCTAGGTTTGTCATTGCTTTTCTCCCAAGAAGCAGGCGTCTTCTGATTTCGTGACTGCTGTCACCATCTGCAGTGATCATGGAACCCAAGAAAGTGAAATCTCTCACTGCCTCCATTTCTTCCCCTTCTATTTGCCAGGAGCTGATGGGACCAGTGGCCATGATCTTAGTTTTTTTGATGTTGAGCTTCAGACCATATTTTGCGCTCTCTTCTTTCACCCTCATTAAAAGGTTCTTCAATTCTTCCTCACTTTCTGCCATCAAGGTAGTATCATCAGCATATCTGAGGTTGTTGATATTTTTTCCGGCAATCTTAATTCCGGTTGGGGATTCATCCAGTCCAGCCTTTCGCATGATGTACTCTGCATATAAGTTAAATAAGCAGGGAGACAATATACAGCCTTGTCGTACTCCTTTCCCAATTTTGAACACATCAGTTGTTCCATATCCAGTTCTACATTTCATAGAGGGGCATAAATATGGTTTGCATTCAGAATTGGTCAGCATTTTTATCACCAAGCAAAGACTTTGACATTCATACATGTAATTGTATGACATTTTATAATATAAATGATTCCAGACATTTCATTTCTAACTTAAATATTTTTTTCTACAGAATTCAATGAAATCTGTATTGAGAAAGAAACTCTTGACAAGGGTGTAACATGTGCTATTTCAGAGAATTTTTTCCCTATTACTTGTAGCCTGAAATTTTGCACATTTACTCAGAGGTAAGCCCTCAGATAGGCTGATGATACTACCTTGATGGCAGAAAGTGAGGAAGAATTAAAGAACCTTTTAATGAGGGTGAAAGAAGAGAGCGCAAAATATGGTCTGAAGCTCAACATCAAAAAAACTAAGATCATGGCCACTGGTCCCATCACCTCCTGGCAAATAGAAGGGGAAGAAATGGAGGCAGTGAGAGATTTCACTTTCTTGGGTTCCATGATCACTGCAGATGCTGACAGCAGTCACGAAATTAGAATACGCCTGCTTCTTGGGAGAAAAGCAATGACAAACCTAGACAGCATCTTAAAAAGCAAAGACATCACCTTGGCGACAAAGGTCCGTATAGTTAAAGCTATGGTTTTCCCAGTAGTAATGTACGGAAGTGAGAGCTGGACCATACAGAAGGCTGATCGCCGTAGAATTGATGCTTTTGAATTATGGTGCTGGAGGAGACTCTTGAGAGTCCCATGGGCTGCAAGAAGATCAAACCTATCCATTCTGAAGGAAATCAGCCCTGAGTGTTCACTAGAAGGACAGATCCTGAAGTTGAGGCTCCAGTACTTTGGCCACCTCATGAGAAGAGAAGACTCCCTAGAAAAGACCCTGATGTTGGGAAAGATGGAGGGCACAAGGAGAAGGGGACGACAGAGGACGAGATGGTTGGACAGTGTTCTCGAAGCTACTAACATGAGTTTGGCCAAACTGCGAGAGGCAGTGAAGGATAGGCGTGCCTGGCGTGCTCTGGTCCATGGGGTCACGAAGAGTCGGACACGACTGAACGACTGAACAACAACAAGCCCTACAGACTTCAATGGGCCTTATGCTCCGTTAAGTGTGTATAGGATTGCACCCACCTTTAGACTAAAAGCACCTCAGTTTACAGTGGGTCAGTGGGGGGTGGGGAATAAATACTCCAAATAAATACTCTCATCAGAGCAGTTGTCTACTATTGCTAGTTGATTTGGTGACAAGAACCGAAAAACTAGTATTCAAGGTTTATCACTGTTACTTCTCAGTGGGTAGGCATCTTGATCAACTCCAGTAGATGTCTCCAGTCTGGTGTCTTCCAGATATTTTGGGCTACCACTCACCTGTCTGCACACTTTGCTTCATATCTCAAATTCTACAAGATTTAGATACTTGCTTTCTTAGAGGAGGAGGAACTCATGGAATGACCCTTATTCCCCTCTCAGAGCTACAAATTCCACAGGGCCAACGAATCCCTCTTTCTGGGAACACAATAAGTGTTATTGCTCTGACAGGGGAATAGGAATCCACTAACAACTCTCAACACCCTCAACAAACCACAGGTGCCAGGATTCTTTATGGTGACTATGTAAAATGATAGATAGATGTTTATTTACAGCCATAGGCCCACTGTGTAAAATGGTATAATACTGCTTTAAATGTATAGTGCAGATGGGGACAGATTCTGATACCATTACCTTCATAAGTTATGGTCTTTGTCGCTCTGAGTACTTACAGAGGGAAGAACCCCAAACAGCCAATTGGAACAAAATTCCAGCTTTTCTTTTTGGTTTGCACATATGATCCAGATTCTTTGTCAACTACTCAGCTAAGAAAATTAGTGTAAGTGTGTTGCGAGGGAGGGTGTATTTTTGTTTGCTTTTTCTCCAGAAGTTCCTATGGCCTCTATTGTAATCAATTTGAACGCAGGATTCCATCAAGTCATATGTAGTTCAGTTATTGATTCCTTCTAACAGGTGCAGAAAATAACCTTCAGATGCATGAAAATCAATTTGCACTAACCTTTCCTAAAATTGTGTTGCAAACCCTTCATTTCCAGAGAATTCATATATGTATTCCAAGTCCATCTTCCTAAATATCTCCTCAAATTGATTTGTTTATCCATTGCAGTGGCAGCAGCTGGTAGAACTTGGAAGCAGCAACTGTAATTAAGGGACAAGGCAGAGAGAGAGAGAGAAAGAAAAAACTTTGAAGGGAAAAATGACCCCATCCTTTCTTCAGCTGCTTATTATGAGAACATTTATGATATTTATACCCTGGCACGTGGGCCTAGTGCAACATAGTTTCTGTCAAGCAGAATATCAGCTTTGTCTTATTATCCTAGATTTTGTTTCTAAACTAGTGTTAATCAAAACTTAATTTGAAAGTTAAAGGAAATGTTGTTGTTGTTCAGTCGTTCAGTCGTGTCCGACTCTTCGTGACCCCATGGACCAGAGCACGCCAGGCATGCCTATCCTTCACTGCCTCTCGTAGTTTGGCCAAACTCATGTTAGTAGCTTCGAGAACACTGTCCAACCATCTCATCCTCTGTCGTCCCCTTCTCCTTGTGCCCTCCCTCTTTCCCAACATCAGGGTCTTTTCTAGGGAGTCTTCTCTTCTCATGAGGTGGCCAAAGTACTGGAGCCTCAACTTCAGGATCTGTCCTTCTAGTGAGCACTCAGGGCTGATTTCTTTGAGAATGGATAGGTTTGATCTTCTTGCAGTCCATGGGACTCTCAAGAGTCTCCTCCAGCACCATAATTCAAAAGCATCAATTCTTCGGCGATCAGCCTTCTTGATGGTCCAGCTCTCACTTCCGTACATTACTACTGAGAAAACCATAGCTTTAACTATACGGACCTTTGTCGGCAAGGTGATGTCTTTTCTTTTTAAGATACTGTCTAGGTTTGTCATTGCTTTTCTCCCAAGAAGCAGGCGTCTTCTAATTTCGTGACTGCTGTCACCATCTGCAGTGATCATGGAACCCAAGAAAGTGAAATCTCTCACTGCCTCCATTTCTTCCCCTTCTATTTGCCAGGAGGTGATGGGACCAGTGGCCATGATCTTAGTTTTTTTGATGTTGAGCTTCAGACCATATTTTGCGCTCTCCTCTTTGACCCTCATTAAAAGGTTCTTTAATTCCTCCTCACTTTCTGCCATCAAGGTTGTATCATCAGCATATCTGAGGTTGTTGATATTTTTTCCGGCAATCTTAATTCCGGTTTGGGATTCATCCAGTGCAGCCTTTCGCATGATGAATTCTGCATATAAGTTAAATAAGCAGGGAGACAATATACAGCCTTGTCGTACTCCTTTCCCAATTTTGAACCAGTCAGTTGTTCCATATCCAGTTCTAACTGTAGCTTCTTGTCCCACATAGAGATTTCTCAGGAGACAAATGAGGTGATCCGGCACTCCCATTTCTTTAAGAACTTGCCATAGTTTGCTGTGGTCAACACAGTCAAATGCTACAAAGGAAATGTTACTTTCATTCATTTCTTGGGTGCTTGGGAGAGCCTGTACACTTCATAGTAGGATTCTGCTTTACAGAATCTACCATCAATTTGTAAATACAACAATTTATTGTTTTATCTTTTTGTAAACCACTTCAAGCTTCTTCTTTTTTTTACAATCAAGCGGTGTATAAGTTTTATGAAATAAATAAATATTGATGCTAAACTTGATTGTACTGCCACAATCAGCAAAAAACAAACAAACCCAAAACAACCGGGCCTTTGCTGTCAAAGAAGGGCACGTATTTTCATTGGAAAGATGCAGCAGGTGAACATTCAACATAAATAGCTAAGCCAACTTCAGAACCATTCTGCTGTTACCTGGATCACAAACATAGAAGCAGGAAATACCTGTCGTTAGTCCCAGTCTGTTGAGCCACTGAATGGCTACTGCATCCTAAATCATAGGAAGAACCTCCCCAGCCCCAGCCGCGAATGAGATGTGTTAGTAAATCTCTGTGTGCATAACTTTTGCTCTGCCAGGATGCCCAAGGTATGAACTCACAATAATTGCAGATTAATGACAGAATGTTGGCCCCTTGCAAGATGCCCCTGCTCCTCTTGCCAAGATTAGGATGAGGAATTAGTTGACACAGCACAAACTATTAACAACAGCTGATACAGCACCAGTATCGGTACAACTCATGGTCTCTTTCGTTCCCCCCACACCTTTATTTCCTTGTCATTTCGGGACTGTAACATAGCTGTGTATTGAGCACTGTTAATGACCTCAAGCAAAGTCCTCTCCCTCTAGAACCTCTGTAATACAGCTTCTGGAATTCTATATTTTGGATAACATTACTCCACAATTCAAATCCCTGGTTCTTTAGGAAATCTAACACGATCTGTAATGCAAGCAAGTGGCAGTGAGCAAAATTTGGATGAAAGGTTACCCTCTGCCAGCTTTTGAGTGCTTTTGTAAAGAGTACTGGGCTACATGGAGCTGTAGTAATGGCCTGTCTATCTGCAATTGGTAATACATTTAAGGCTGCAGTTCTGTATATACTTCGGCTGCAGTTCTATCACCACTTACCATGAATTCAATAGAACTTCCTTCTGACTAGACATGGTTAGGATTGCCCTGTTACCTGTTACAGGCTTTAGGAAATGTCTCACTGCTGCAAGTGGGGCAGGGAAGAACTGGGTGCTGCTTTTGGTAGGGTGCTATTGCCCAGTACCAGTGAAGAGAAATCAGCTAGTACCAGTAACAGCATTTGGACTCGTTCCTCCAGATTTCTATGACATTGAGGACAGAGGTCAGTGGGACTCCAGGTAAGTGTGTATAAGATTGTAGTTTAAGCTCCCTGTGTCTCTAACTTCCTCAATGCCAATACATTTCCTCACAAGGTACCTTTATGCAGCATGATAATTATATACAGATTGCATATGCAGCTCTTAAATTATTATGGCTAGAATTAAATATTTTGCATTTTGATCTAGCCATTTTTATTTTCAATATCTTAATAAACGGTGCTTTCAAACAGCAAGGTGTTGATAATGCCAAGGTCGCAGGTTTGATCCCCAAATGGGACAGCTACTTATCCCTGCATTGCAGGGGATTGGACTAGATGACTCTCAGGGTTCTTTCCAACTTTACTATTCTATGATTCACTGTGAAAAGAACTGCATAAAAATGTCAGCATGAAAATATGAGTGAAAGCCCCAGGAAAGGCACTTGCAACCCAAAGTATTGTTTTAGCTGTAGGTGAATCATTGGCAGGAGCAACTGCTGACTTAGCAATTTAGATTGAACAGTTTGCTTTCCATTCTTGCTAACTGCAAGAACATTATATATATATACTAGGTCTTTTTACGGGATGCAGACGTAATTATAGCATTTGCTAAACTTGCTGAGAATTGCATTTCCTAGGGTGCGTTTATGTATATTTTTGCTTGTCTCTGGGTATAATATTTACTTTGGATCTCTTCAAAAGGCAGCTTCACTCATCTGGCTGTGCACAGCTTTGGGAAAATGCTTGTGTAGAGAATCACTTCCTCTCTCAAATGTTATACTTTGAATTGCATTTGAAAATTGATTTTCAAGTTCCAACTTTGATCAAATGACTCCTGAGAGATCAGCAGGACTCATCTTCTCCAATTTCTTCATTTGTTCCACTGACACAATAATCATCAAGCGGTCTCTGTAGATCAGCACACCGCCTATGGAATGGATGATGTCAGGGACCTAGCAGAACAGAGAACCTGCTACTTCCCTTGCAGGATTTGACCCTTGGCGCGGTTGAACAAATGGCCTCAAGGACTATTGTTTTTCTTTGAAGGTGATGAGGTAGTCAAAGCAAAAGTTACCCTTGGCAGCATACTATTTGAGCATCTTGTACTGAGGCAGGAAGATGGGATGTTGATGCTCAAATACCCTATGCAGCTACTTAGTCCAAATGTGCTCTGAGCTTTTCTTGCATGAAGTGGAGGAATAGGAGATTGATTTGGCTAACCCCTCCCCACAAGACACACCCACTCAAAGTTTCACAAGTCACTGTTTGCCTAATGATGGCTTAGTAAATCCTGGATGTGAGACAGCTTAATTTCTCCTGTTTTGGGTGGTTAGGTAAAGGTAAAGGGACCCCTGACCATTAGGTTTAGTCGCAGAGGACTCTGGGGTTGTGGCGCTCATCTCACTTTACTGGCTGAGGGAGCTGGTGTACAGCTTCTGGGTCATGTGGCCAGCATGACTCAGCCGCTTCTGGTGAACCAGAGCAGCACACGGAAACCCCGTTTAACTTCCCGCCGGAGCGGTACCTATTTATCTACTTGCACTTTGACGTGCTTTTGAACTGCTAGGTTGGCAGGAGCAGGGACCAAGCAACGGGAGCTCACCCCGTCATGGGGATTCGAACCGCCAACCAGGGTCCATAGGGGCTGGTGGTGCAGGGCGCCGGGGCCCCCAGGGGTGCCCCCGCGAGCCCACCGGCATACCGGGCGCCCCCTCCCCAACCCGCCCCCGCGGGCGGACGGGCACTCGCTCGCACGCCGGCGGGCAGGTTGCAAGCCGGCCGCCCTCGCCTCCCGGAGCCCCAGCTGGAGTGCTGGAAGGGCGCACAAAGCCCCGCACCGCTCCAGCGCCATGCCCCTCATCCCCCGCTCGCCCACCCCCACTCCCGAGGGCTGGCCAGTGCGGGAGGGAGGCGGGCGGAGAGGCCGATCCCTCTAAGACGGCCCTGCACACAGCTGCAGTGAATTCCTTTCCTGCCTCTGCCTCAGGGTCTTACTGCCCACTCACTTGTCTTGTGTTTTCGGTTGCTGTGTTTGCTCAGATCGCGGCTAGGAATGAATTAGCAGGCGTGTCCTTTCCCCTTCCGTTGCTCAGCGCCTGCCGCGGCAGCAACCGACAGCTGCCTCCTCCTCCTCTTCATGTTCAGAGAGAGAGAGAGAGAGAGAGAGAGAGAGCTGGCTTGGGGGGGGGAGAACTTTTGCCTTCCTTCCTCCCCTTAAACCTCGCTCCTGCATCGTCTGACCTTCCAGACTCATCCTGGGGAGTCTGGCAAAATGTTCTAGCCGATCCCTCAGCCTGTGGGCTCCTTACTGCTTCTCCTTTGGAGCCATCTGGGTAGCAGGAGTATATGGTGGGGAGGGCGCTGGGCGGATCTTTACACCCCGACAC